>NC_064645.1:325167448-325767448 GCF_023864345.2 Schistocerca serialis cubense | reverse complement strand
CAATGTGTTAAACTGCTTATGGAGGAGCAAGACAGGAACCCTCCCGTGTGATTGATAGTCTGTTGAATATGGTCATCCTACAGTACAGGTGATGAAACTTTACTCCGGTCTGTGGAAGCGACATTGATCATGAACCACGTGCTCCAATGGATGAATATTTGTTTACTTAATAGGATCGCCACATATATTTAAGTGATAGACATGAATGCACCCTGAGAGGCACACGTCTCCTTCAGACTACATGTATGTAGTTTGGAAGTGTGCTGAAAAATCTTCTTCTTTCCTCCATGCCAAGTATGATGTGAAGTCTTCTAATTTTCCCAACAAGAAACACTGCCATAACTGCTCATACTATCTCTTCTAGTACCTCATGTTGCAGGGGTTAGCTTCGTTTGGCGCTGGCCTTACACACTGTACACGGTTGACGGAGCTATAGCATCATGTTCCCATTTCCACCAAGTGGTCAAAACGAGCTCCTGTCACATTAACTCAGATCGTCCTGTTTCCCCACAGGATGCAGAAGGTCTTAGGTATAGCAATCTCCGACTTCCGTACAGATCAGACTTAAACTTGGACGATATATGGACTAAGCTGCAAGGAGGGCGGAGCAAAGACCTAGAAGCAGTTACAAGATGTAGAGGGACTGTCTAAAAACAGCGCTAGATTTCTTGGTGTACGGGATGCTTAGCAGATAGGTTCGAAAAAAACAAGGTTACTCGTTTCGAGATACTAGAGTAGCACGAATATGATTCACCAGTGGATGTAACCATTAAAAGACGTCTCTACAAGCTACAACTTGCATGCATGGTAGAATGGATAGACTTGATTCCAAATAGCAGACCGCATTTCTACCTGAAAACGTAACACTATCAGCAACTCGTGTGCGTGCCTGTAGACTCAAGACCGCTTTTTATGCAGGGTGATGGTAACATAGGCGTTACGATCGTGTTTTAATAGCGCAATTCTTATGCGAAATACATGTTGCGGAATGTAGAATCCCTCTGTGGTTAGCTTCAAATGTCATTTCTCAATAGTGTTCCATGAAAGGAACGTAGTATTCCCTCCATGGATTTTCAGTTGTCCTAGCTGGTGAACCGAGCGAGGTGGCGCAGTGGTTAGCACACTGGACTCGCGCTCGGGAGGACGACGGTTCAATCCCGCGTCCGGCCATCTTGATTTAGGTTTTCCGTGATTTCCTAAAGCGCTCCAGGCAAATGCCGGGATGGTTCCTTTGAAAGAGCACGGCCGACTTCCTTCCCCATCCTTCCCTAATCAGATGAGACCGATGACCTCGCTCTCTGGTCTCCTTCGCCAAACAACCCAACCCCCTAGCTCGTGAGTGTAATCCGACTGCTGAAAAAAAAATTATACACCATGCAAAGTGACTTTCATGATCACTTTAATTAACTATACTATCCAACTGATATCAACGACACGCTGCCTGGTGGGTGGAAGAGATGCTAGGGCACCGCGGAATGATTCTTGACGAGTATTTCTTTCTTTTTTTTTCGTTTTTGCGATATCTTTTAACGAAATTCCAATCTCCCACCTACACAGGACGAGACAGGCTCTCACGATTTGTTTCATAAATGCTAGTATGATACAGCATCGCAATGGTAAAAGAGGCCCTGTCATAGCGTACAAAACAGTTACGTTCTCTTGAATTATAGCTTCCTGTTGTCAAACGTGAAATGGATGTGTTTTTTTCCGACATGTGTGCCAATGGCGTGAAAGATGGTCTGAAATATTTG
Organism: Schistocerca serialis cubense; assembly: GCF_023864345.2. Lineage (NCBI taxonomy): Eukaryota > Metazoa > Arthropoda > Insecta > Orthoptera > Acrididae > Schistocerca > Schistocerca serialis. Next base: position 325,765,697 of record NC_064645.1, on the reverse strand, counting down.
TAATACACAGGTGCAACACAGTTTATTTACAGAAGCTGAATGCGAGAGATGCACTCAGGTCGTGTAATTTGGGCGGAGTTATGCTACTTAATATCCTTTTTGTGTTGTCTAGGACCGCCGCCTATAGGCAGTGGCCTGATGGTGGCAGCAAAGGGCGGACAGCGGCCTGCCCACACTGCAAGGCAGCCAGCTGAGCAGCTGGCCATTTGAAGGAGGATGTGTCTGCCCGTAGGTGGATGGAGAGAGGGAGGGACGAAGGAGCCTCGATTTTCGGCAGTTTGTGGACGCCTAACGAGCAGAACGCACATATAACCACCGCCTCCTCTGTAGTCTTTTAGGAGGATGATTTTCCCCAGTACATGAGCTGCATTACGACGGGTTCATTACGCGTGCTTGTTTTTTCACGACAATTTCGAATTAAAACTGTGACGCATTTTTTTCCCACCAGTTGTGGTAGCGTATATTGGCTTCGATTACCTAGGCTGCAGGATGGTTTTTGAGCATGCATCAGTAGCGAGCTCGGACGTCAAACAGAGATAGATACCGTATGCTTACAGGTAATATACTTTTTAAACTCCTCTCTGTCCAACACCAGCATCTCGTCAGTTGAACTGATTTCCCGCCAAAAAGAATAAAGATAGTACCTTACACCCCAGCCTTATCCCCGCCAGGTTGGAGGTGTGGGATAGAGTTCGAGTGTGTCTGTCGCTAGTTTCGAGTGGTATTGCGTAATTTTTTCGCAGCAGGATAACACCTGTTCTATGGCATCGTCAGTTTTTGAGCTGTATTGCCATTTTATGACGTCCTTGTGTAGCACTATCCATATTGTTGTGTAATTACGCCCGATCTTTGTGATTAGTTGCGTAAATAGAATAGATATTTGCGTCATTTTCCCGCCAAAATAAATAAAGTACACTAACCTAACCTTCCTCTCCTGCACATGGACAGTTTCCATGCATTAGGGGATGCACTTGGGCTTTCCAACCAGTAGCGCCTCTGGTAGTTTAATTGTCTTTTTTTGGGGGGGGGGGGGTCAACTGGGCTTTCCTTTCCGTCCAGGAGGATCAGGTTTCGGGTCCCAGAAAGGGCACCGCCATTTTCAATTTGCCGTTAATTCCCGGGTCGGGGGCTGGGGTGGGGTGGGATGTCAGCACAGCCCTGGGACAAATGAATTCCTGCCAAAATTGGAAATTTCCGCCAATAGGGTAAGTTGGTGGAGTGGCTGGTGAGGGGTGAGAGAGGGGAGGAGGCTAGGGCACACGTGCAGCTGGGGAAAAGCACGTGACGTCATCTGGGGGCGGGGGTGGGTGTGGTCAGGAGTGGGGGTGGGTGGGGGGCTGATTAATTGATCAATTTAATTAATTTGCCTATCAATTTGATGTTTGCAGCTCGTGGTCATGCGGTAGTGTTCTCGCTTCCCACGCACGGGGTTCCTCGTTCGATTCCTGGCAGGGTCAGGGATTTTTCCTGCCTAGAGATGACTGGGTGTTGTTGTGTCGTCTTCATCATCATATTTCATCCCTATTACGGTCGGAGGAAGGCAACGGCAAAACACCTCCACTAGAACCTTGCCTAGTACACCAGTGCGGGTCTCACGCATCGTCCCCTATGCTCCTCGGAGTATGGAACCTCATCATCATCATCATCATCATCATCAATTTGATACCAAAATTGCAGCGAGACCGGCTGTATACTACCACTGTTATCTTCCTTGCACCTATATTTTTCTTTCCAACGTCTGTGATTCCCCTTTTTAAAGCTGGGCATTCCTGTTCAACTGTACAGCCTACTGAACTGTTCATTACCACAGTACCTCTAGCCTCAGACAACTTCAAGTCTACCTCTTCATTTCTTAGCACTTCTGTGTCCCACTTCTTTGCGCACTGATTATTCCTGACTAGTCTCCATAACTGCAGCCTACTCTTCATCACTACTAAATTGTCCTCTGCTCCTGCACACGTCGTACAATTCTGATTTATGAATCTCTTCCGGACTATGATGTAATCTAACTGGAATCGTCCCGTATCTCCCAGTCTTTCCCAAGTAAACTTGCCCCTCTTGTGATTCTTCATCAAAGTACTCGCTGTTACTAGACAAAATTTACTGCAGGACTCAGTTAATCTTTCTCCTTTCTCATTCCTACTACCAAGCCCATATTCTCACATAACCCATTCTTTTCCTGCTTCCCCTACAACCCCATTCCATTCTACTAGATTTTCATCTCTCTTTACGTACTGAATTGCCCATTCAGAATCCTCGATATACTACCTCTTCCTCTTCATCCTCTGCTTGCAACATCCGTATCATACTTGAACTACTGGTGTCAGTATTGGTTCGTTGTCGATTCTGATCCGAACAACCCTATCATTCAACTGCCCTCTCTGCCATATGTTTCTATTCAGAACGAATCCTACTCTTCTTAAATTCTTTTCTGCTTTTGTGATATTACCCTATTCTCATCTGACGAGAAACCCTTGTCTTCTTTCCATTTCACTTCACTGAGTCTCACTATATCTAAACTGAGCCCTAGCATTTCAGATTTTTGCAGCTTCCCTACCGCGCTCAATCTTCTGACATCCCACACCTCGACACGTAGAACATTATCCTTTCATTGGTTATTCAATCTTTTTCTCATGGTCATCTCCCTCTTGGCAGTTCCCTTCCGGAGATCGGAATGGAGAAATAGTCCGGAATCTTTTGCCAATTGAAGGCCCATCATGACACTTTATTTCCTATAGAAGCCACATGTCCTTTGAATACACATTATTTGTCTTTAATGCAGTGGTTTCCATTTCATTCTGCATTCTCTTGCCGTTGATCACTGATGATTCTCCCGCCGTTTATGGCCAGTTTCCTACCCAAAGGGCTAGACAGTGCCTGAACCCTGTCCGCTCCTTTGCTGTCTTTGACAAGATCGTTGGCCGAAGAAGGCTGACTTCTTACGCCGAAGGTCTTCGGCCACCATTGCTGATGAGTTTAATTCAAAATTTAAGCAGTGGCGTGTATCGAACCAGGACATTTAGATTACTAGTTAAAGACGCTACCCCTAGATCACAAAGATTCAAGACCGTCTTTAAATGACGATTCTAGGAATGTACTTCAACCTCCTACATGGCGCTTACATAGGGTCGTATGTTGTTGTTGTCGTCTTCAGTTCAAAGACTGGTTTGATGCAGCTCTCCGTGCCACTCTATCCTGTGCAAGCTTCTTCATCTCCCAGTACCTACTGCAACCTATACCCTTCTGAATCTGTTTAGTGTACTCATCTCTTGGTATCCCTCTACGATTTTTACCCTCCACACTGCCCTCCAATACTACATTGGTGATCCCTTGACGCCTCAGATTATGTCCGATCAACCGATCCCTTCTTCTAGGCAACTTTTCTCCCCAATTGTGTTCAGTACCTCCTCATTAGTAATGTGATCTACCCAGCCAATCTCCAGCATTCATCTGTAGCACCACATTTCGAAAGCTTCTATTCTCTTCTTGTCTAAAATATTTATCGTCCTGACACTTAAATCTATACTCGATGTTAATAAATTTCTCTTCTTCAGAAACGCTTTCCTTGCCATTGTCAGTCTACATTTTATATTCTCTCTACTTCGACCATCATCAGTTATTTTGCTCCCCAAATAGCAAAACTCATCTACTACTTTAAGTGTCTCATTTCCTAATTTAATTCCCTCAGCATCACCTGATTTAATTCAACTACATTCCATTATCCTAGTTTTTCTAATGTTGATATTCATCTTACATCCTCCTTTCAAGACATTGTCCATTCCGTTCAACTGCTCTTCCAGTTCCTTTGCTGTCTCTGACAGAATTACAATGTCATCGGAAAACCTCAAAGTTTTAATTTCTTCTCCATGGATTTTAATTCCTGCTCAAAATTTTTCTTTTGTTTCCTTTACTGGTTGCTCAATATACTGACTGAATGACATCGGGAATAGGCTACAACCCTGTCTCACTCCCTTCCCAACCACTGCTTCCCTTTCATGTCCCTCGACTCTTATAACTGCCATCTGGTTTCTGTGCAAATTGTACTTAGCCTTTTGCTCCCTGTATTTGACCCCTGCCACCTTCAGAATTTCAAAGAGAGCATTCCAGTCAACATTATCAAAAGCTTTCTCTAAGTCCACAAATGCTAGAAACGTAGGTTTGCCTTTCCTTAATCTATCTTCTAAGATAAGTCGTAGGGTCAGTATTGCCTCACGTGTTCCAACATTTCTATGTAATCCAAACTGATCTTCCCTGAGGTCGGCTTCTACCAGTTTTTTTCATTCGTCTGTATAGAATTCCTGTTGGTTTTTGCAGCCATGACTTATTAAACTGATAGTTCGGTAATTTTCACATCTGTCAACACTTGCTTTCTTTGGGGTTGGAATTATTATATTTTTCTTGATGTCTGGGTGTACTTCGCCTGTTTCATATATATACTCCTTCCATCTTTCTGCTTTCCCTCCTTTGCTTAGAATTGGGTTTCCATCTGAGCTCTTGATATCCATAGGCCTCTTTAATTTTCCTGTAGGCAGTATCTATCTTACCTCTAGCGATACATGCCTCTACATCCTTAAATTTGTCCTCTAGCCATCCCTGCTTAGCCATTTTGCACTTCCTGTCGATCTCATTTTTGAGACGTTTGTATTCATTTTTGCCTGCTACATTTACTGCATTTTTATATTTTCTCCTTTCATCAATTAAATTCAATATTTCTTCTGTTAACCAAGGATTGGTACTAGCTCTCGTCTTTTTACCTACTTGATCCTCTGCTGCCTTCACTATTTCATCTCTCAGAGTTACCGATTCTTTTTCTATTGAATTTCTTTTCACCATCCTTATCAATTGTTCACTAATGCTCTCTGTGAAACTCTCTACAATCTCTGGGTCTTTCAGTTTATCCAGGTCCCATCTCCTTAAATTCCCACCTTTTTGGACTTTCTTCAGTTTTAACCTACAGTTCATAATCAATAGATTGTGGTCAGAGTCCACATCTGCCTCTGGAAATGACTTAGAATTTAAAATCTAGTTCCTGGTTATATAATGTATCTGATACCTTCCAGTGTCTTCAGGCCTCTTCCATGTATACAATCTTCTTTCATGATTCTTGAACCAAGTGTTAGCTATGATTAAGTTATGCTCTGTGCAAAATTCTACCAGGCGGCTTCCCCTTTCATTCCTTATCCCCATTCCATATTCACTTACTACTTTTCCTTCTCTTCCTTTTCCTAGTATCGAACTCCAGTCACCCATGACTATTAAATTTTTGTCTCTCCTCACTATCTGAATAATTTCTTTTATCTCATCATACATTTCATCAATCTCTTCGTCATCTGCGGAGCTAGTTGGCATATAAACTTGTACTACTGTGGTGGGCGTGGGCTTCGTAGCTATCTTGGCCACAATAATGCGTTCACTATGCTGTTTGTAATAGCTTACCCGCATTCCTAATTTTTTATTCATTATTAAACCTACTCCTGTATTATCCCTATTTGATTCTGTATTTATAACTCTGTATTCACCTGAACAGAAGTCTTTTTCCTCCTGCCACCGAGCTTAATTCCCACTATATCTAACTTTAACCTATCCATTTCCCTTCTTAAATTTTCTAACCTACCTGCCCGGTTAAGTGATGTGACATTCCACGCTCCGACCCATAGAACGCCAGTTTTCTTTCTCCTGATAACGACGTACTCCTGAGTAGTCCCCGCCCGGAGATCCGAATGGGGGACTATATTAGCTCTGGAATATTTTACCCAAGAGGACGTCATCATCATTTAAGCATACAGTAAAGCTGTATGCCCTCGGAAAAAATTACGGCTGTAGTTTCCTCTTGCTTTTAGCTGTTCTCAGTTCCAGCACAGCAAGGCCGTTTTGGTTAATGTTACAAGCCCAGATCAGTTAATCATCCAGACTGTTGCCCATGCAACTACTGAAAAGGCTGCTGCCCCTCAACAGATGCCCCTCCGTTGTGGTTGCACCTACAGTACGGCTATCTGTATCGCTGAGTCACGCAAACCCCCCCCCCCCTCCCCCCCCCCCCCCCCCCCAACGGCTAGGTCCATGGTTCATGGAGAGGGGGGGGGGCGGGTCGTGAGGATAAGATTAGATTAAATATTAAATAAAGAACGCACTGGGGCACTTCAGCAATCATTCTTCCCGCACTCCATACGCTAATGGCACGGGAAGAAATCCTAACTGGTACAATGGAACGTAGGCTCTGCCGTGCACTTCACAGTGGTTTAGAGAGTATAGATGAATGAAGATTAAAAAGGCTGCACCAAAAAGTAATTACGGAATAATTACGTCCCTGAAAAATGTTTCCAAGTGTTAATTAATTCGCAGCACGGCGTAGTTATAGGGTATGGGCGGCTATAGTGGCCAGGGCGGGTAAAGTAATTCCCTTCGAGAGTGTTGCAGCCTAGTGTAGAACACTTAAAACTATTCAAAGAGACTTCTAAGGTATTGCCAGCGCGTCTCTTGGAGACAGACGGGTGCAGTCGTCTGCAATGACATATTTTGTGCTTTTTACACATCTGGTGGATTTATAATGTATGTTCTGCGACATTTAATTGCAGTAGTGCTGGTAAAACGTTATATTTTAACCTTGGGAACTATATATTTACGTATTTGGTAGTTACGTATTATCGTTTTCAGACAACAATCAGCGTAATTTCGTCCAGTCGGACGAAGTGGCCAGTCGTCTGACAGGGCAAAGCGGCCAAGTGGCCACTTTGCCCGAACATGCTCTCAATAACTTGCTTAGACTATCTATTTTAAAACAACCGATTGATAATAAGAAAATAGTCTGTCTGAAAATACGAAGGTATACTATAGCATTAATATATTAACCGATTTTTGAAACGTATATTCTATTATTACACGAATGTGCTAAGATGCCGTCAAATTATTTGAGAAAATCACTGCAACAATCGTTGGATTCCCAGGCTATGCAACAGGCACTGGAAGATGTAGGAAAAGAAAAGATGCCCTTTGCAACAGCAGCCAAACAGTTCAATGTTGCAAGAAACACACTTAAACGACGATTCCAGAAGAAAAACCGTGATGCTATTGAAAATAAGAAGGTTCTTGAAAACTTTAGATGTGTTTTCAACGAAAACCAAGAAGAAGAACTCGTTTGCCATATTTTTGACATGGAACGAAGATATTATGGGATATCAGTAACTTATTTGCTACACTTGGCGTGTCAACTTGCTAAGCGGAATAGTCTACCACACCTATTTAATCAAGAAAAAAAGATGGCAGGCAAGGACTGGGTGGCACAGTTTCGGAAAAAGCCAACCAAACATAAGCCTTAGGAAACCAGAATCCACTTCAATGGCCAGGGCTTAATAAAACTAATGTGCAAAGATTATTCAACGTTCTCCAGGAAGTGCAAGAAAAACACTTTTACCCAGCTCATAGAATCTACAATGCTGACGAAACTGGTCTAACGACAGTTCAGTCTAAAAATTTCAAAGTTTTCTCTTGTAAAGGCATACGCCAACTTGGTGCTATTACGTCAGCAGAAAAAGCTTTGCTTTCGACAGTAGCCATACGCTTGTCTGCAGGGGGGACATTTATTCAAAAATGGTTCAAATGGCTCTGAGCACTATGGGACTTAACATCTGTGGTCATCAGTCTCCTAGAACTTAGAACTAGTTAAACCTACCTAACCTAAGAACATCACACACATCCATGCCCGAGGCAGGATTCGAACCTGCGACCGTAGCAGTCGCGCGGTTCCGGACTGAGCGCCTAGAACCGCTAGACCACCGCGGCCGGCCGACATTTATTCCACCCTTTCTGATATTTCCCAGACAAAGAATGAAGAACTTCAAGATGGTGCTCCTCCAGGAACCGCATTTGCCTGCCATCACACTGGATGGATTCAGATGGATATTTTCATGAAATGGTTTGATCATTTCTTGAATTACACAAAACCTACGGCTGACGATCCAGCCCTACTTATTCTGGATGGACACGCCACCCACACAAAAAATATGGACTTCATAGAAGAGCCAGAGAAAATCGTACAACCGTAGTGTGTTTGCCACCATATTTTAGCCACAAATTACAACCTCTAGATGTATCATTCATGGCACCTTTCAAAACATTCTATGCCAGAGCTTGTGAAAAGTTTCTCCGAAACAACCCAGGAAGGGTAATAACACAATTCCAAATCAGTAAGCTTCTTGGAGAGGCATTGCTGCTGGCAGCAGTACCGTCTACAGTGATAAATGGATTTCGTAAATGCAGGATTGTCCCTTTGGACCCGTCTATATTTCCAGATGCAGAATTCGTTGCTGCAGACGTGTGCATATCGGACATAGGCATAATCTATGGAGAAAATTTAAATGATAATAGAAGGGACACAGTAAATGAGACAAACGAAGGAACTGAAGGTTTTAAAGGAGGTAGTTAAGAGGCCTATGCAAATTGAAAAAGATAAATTTGATGTTGTAGCAGCAAATAGCGGAGAAGCAGTTGATAGTCCTACTAATGAAAATGAAGCTGTGCAGGAAGGAGATGTGAGTGGCAATAACAATAATGAGGGAACTTTCATGGCTGACACAAATGAGAAGGTAACACAGTCAACATCTTTTGCAGTAAGCCCAAAAGAAATTATAGGCCTACCTTTACCAAAATTAAAATTAGGCCAGAAGCAACAACAAATAAAGAAAGGGCAAAGAAGGGGTCAGGCAACGATGATAACCTCTAGCCCTTAAAAAACCGAGCTGTTAGAAGATAAGGCGAAGAAGAAAAAGCAGATCAAGAAAAGAAGAACAAACCCTGTAGAAAAAGAAGAAGCGACTAACACGTCTAAACCAGCTGTTGAAATAAAAAGGCCTAATAAAGCAAAAATGCAAATAGGAAAGCTAGGAGTGAAGTGTAAAAAGCAGCTTTTTGGGGAATACAATGAAGATGAATACAGCGAGGAAGATAAGGACACTGAATGTTTTTATTGTAATGAGGCTTTCGCTAAATCTAGACTCTATGTGATTGCCGTAAGCTTAGTGACAACAGTGCATCCCAATTTAAGTTATACAACATAGCACTGAAGATGGTCACTCAGTGACAGAAAATCGATTTTGCAATAGTAAAAAATATACGACCAATGCTGTCTCTTTTTTCAAGTATAACAAGGAAGTGTTCAAATTCCACTGATTCTTGAATCGGCGAACCGGCTGTCTTGTTAGATTTATGCAAGCTAAGACACTTGAATGGTCTAAAAAGTACTTAGGAATGGTTTCTAATTTCGTCACGGAAGTTTCAAGATTTTTAGAAATATACTACAATCTATCAATGTTACTACGTGATGTTGCCGCAGCATAAGTGAACTCAACAATGGAGGGGTATTTGATTTCCCATATATCCTTTAATTCTAAACCAGTAACTAGTTGTTTTAGTCGACGTGAGAAATTAAAATTAGGTTACTGATCTTTTCGACTTAAAACGCAATTAATATCACCTCCTCCAAGTAATAACTGTCTTGGAGTTTTCCTTAACACGTATATCAGGTCATCATAGAAGAATCGTGCCCTGTCAGCTTGGTGAGAACTTCTTGAAGGGGCGTACAAGTTGATGGTAGTCACATCATATGAGGGTCACTCCAAAAGAAATGCACACTATTTCTTTTAAAATCCATCTTCTATTCTACATGTTTGAAAGTCTTACAGTGTGTAGATACATCCTTTAGGGTCAATATTTTCATTTCTCCACATAATTTCCATCCCTCTCAACTGCATTACGCCATCTTGGAACCAGCGCCTGTATACCCGCACGGTAAAATTCTGGACCAACCTGTTGGAGCCACTGTTTGACAGCGTGCACAAGGGAGTCATCATCTTCAAACCTTGTTCCACTAAGATAGTCTTTCAGTTTCCCAAAGAGATGATAGTCACATGGAGCCAGGGCAGGAATATAAGGTGGGTGTTTCAGTGTTGTCCATCCGAGTTTTGTGATCGCTTCCATGGTTTTTTGACTGACATGTGGCCGTGCATTGTCGTGCAACAGCAAAACATCCTGCTTTTGCCGATGTGGTCGAACACGATTCAGTCGAGCTTGAAGTTTCTTCGGTGTCATCACATATGCATCAGAATTTATGGTGGTTCCACTTGGCATGATGTCCACAAGCAAGAGTCCTTCGGAATCGAGAAACACTGTAGCCATAACTTTTCCAGCAGAAGGTGTGGTTTGGAATTTTTTTTCTTGGGTGAATTTGCATGATGCCACTCCATTGATTGCCTCTTCGTCTGTGGTGAAAAATGATGGAGCCATGTTTGATCAACTGTCACAATTCTTCGAAGAAATTCATCTCCACCATTCTCGTACTGTTCCAAAAGTTCGCTGCATACCGTTTTTCTTGTTTCTTTATGAGCCACTGTCAACATCCTGGGAACTCACCTGGCACAAACCTTTTTTAACGCCAACACTTTCAATATTCTGCAAACACTTCCTACCCCTATCCCAACGTAGCGTGACAATTCTTTCACTGTGATGCGTCTGTCAGCAGTCACCAATTCGTTAACTCTCTGCACATTGTCTGGAGTGTGTGCAGTACGAGGCCTGCTGCTGCGAGGACAATCCTCAATATTGCCGTGCCCGCTTTTATCGCGTAACCCGATTGCCCACCGACTAATTGTACTGCGATCGACAGCAGCATCTCCATACACCTTTTTGAACCTCTTGTGGATGTTCCCCACTGTCTCGTTTTCACAGCACAGGAATTCTATGACAGCACGTTGCTTGCAACGAACGTCAAGTGTAGCAGCCATCTTGAAGACATGCTGTGACGGCGCCACTCACGGGATCAGGTTTAACTAAGTTTGAAAACAAGCGGGAAGGATGTATCTACACACTCTAAAACTTTCACACATTCAGAATGAAAATTGAATTTTTACAAAAATTGTGTGCATTTCTTTTGGAGTGACCCTCGTAGATATTTAGTACTATTCCCCTTCCGGATTCTAGTCGTTCCACCTCGCTTACTGTAATCCCTTCCCTCACCAAAACAGCTGTTCCAACACTTCTTTCGGGAGACACATTTATGTAACTGACAAGATCGGGAATTACTAAATCCGAGATTAGAACTTCTTGTAACAGGGCAATATCAGACGCGGATCCGTACAGAATAAGATTGTGACATTGTGCTGTCACTATGCACTTGTTTTGATGAACTAATTTAGTTTCCGTGGTTCAGGGTTCGGTGAAGTTGTAACAGTTTTATCGAAGGCTGAACATGGAATAACACTTCAATCAGTTTATTAGTTACTGTCCCGTTTTTTTCTACTTCTGATGTTCTCTCTTGTACCACAAGCAGACTGATTTCCTGGTGATCTTTCTGACTTTTCCTCCAGAGATTCGTGTAGGATCGTTTCGGACCGAGCATTCTTTGGGCTTGGGTCGCCCCTACCGGATTTTCCCTTCCCTTGGTTTCGAGATACATTCTCTTTTGGTTGCGTCGGTATTTTACTTCGCTGCTTACTTGGAGCAGCATCAGACGCTTTCCCAATTTCGGTTGCCGGCGCCTGCCCTGAGGTATTGACCATGATTTCAATTTGGCCACCACTTGCTCGTTCTTTATTAATTTCACTTACTTCCTGATCGAGGGAAACAAATGGAGACTGCAGTTTTACAACCTCTCCCTGAATATGTTTATTAACAGATAGCTGCTGCTCTTTGCAATCGACTACTGCACCTGTTGTTTCTTGCAAATTAGTGCTAATTACACCCCCTTCATTTTCTGGTACTGTATGTGTATTATCTTTCTGTTCATCAGTTTCCATTCGCATTTCGCCTTCCGGTTCCTCTGCCTCCTCATCGCACTGTTTTTGCTTGCGAAATGAGGGAGTGGGACAGGACAGCTCGTCCTCTGAACGATTATCAGTTGTCTCCAGAGGTCGTTTTTTCGGTTGCATTTCAGTTTCAAGAGTAGTGGTAACAGGGTTTCCCTTTGTTGTTAACGGGGGAAATTGACTGTTATCGTGAACGGAGACATCAGCATGGCCCGCTGCGTTAACATCCTCAACCAGTTGATCCGGGCTATTCTTTGGTAACAGATCATTTAAGGTTAGCTTCTGACACTGTATCAAATTGCTTTTAGGAACAACACTTCGCCGCGGACATTCCTGTCTGAAGTGGCCGGTTTCGTTAATATATGACATGTAGCTTCCTGATCTGTATAAACAATTTGTGCCTTATACCCACAAACAGTTATGTGAGACGGAATATTCGTCTTAACGTCCATCTCTACACTGCGGACTCCGTTGAAACACAGCAGTTTAAAAGCGAGGCGACCATCTTTAATTTGCAATTGATTTAACGTCCCCGTAGTTTGAAAGAGCTTCTTTAATCTTATCATTTTCAATTTCAATGGGAAGATTCAAGACACGAACGGTTTTGTAATGAATGTCCGCTCTATAGATGGAAACTTTACTTTTATAACCATTTCTATGCACAAAATCTTCTTCATAGCCCCACTTTCGTAACACTTATCAACAGTCGCAGCACTGATTAACTTGACAAAAACACACTATTTTCCCTGATCCAGTTGCCAGGTATGGATGGTTTCAGAATTTAGACCAATTACCTGTGTAATCCAGTCATGTATTTCCAGGGATGTCGGCTGGACGGGACGGGATTCCTTGTCCAAAGCATATACCAGAGTATTCTTCCTGAGGTTTGTAGCCATGGTTAATCCAGCGACGAAATTTCGGTTAAACAACCGAAATTCCAATTAGCAGCAGTACGACCAGAAAGAGCAATCAGATCACAAGGAAGACAGCGACCGGCGAAGCACAAGTACAGCGATGTAAACACGGAAGTGCAGCGCAGTAGTTAACAGCTGCCACTCGCTAGCGCGGCTGAAACGGAACTGCTCGGCCACATCGGCCGGCTGAAGATTCTTGATGTTTGTGGCTCAGATTTAGCAACAATAATGTGGAACTTGTTTCTTCTGTGTTGGAAAACAGTTTTATTGCTTTTGACGACTTATTATCACAGCTGTGTGGTTTTCCCTTAAGCTACAGTTGTAGTGGCTTATTTGGTACGTTAAATAACGTAGGTATTACATTCCATACCGGTCTCCTTCGTTCCATAAAAACTGACGTCTAATGTACCGTTTCGTGCCCCCAGGGTGCTTAATGAACTGAATAACGACAAATGTGGTGTCATTTTTAGTTATTGTCGATTTTTGTGACACTGCACACGCTCCCTACTGTAAAAACTAAGTTAAAATCAATATAAACGTTAATATTCGCACTCATCCGATATTGCATTCAGAAAGGTCGCTTTCTGGCCGCTTGGGGCGCTGCTGTCGCTATGGGTAACAAAAATGAAAGGGAGTGTCGCGACTGTTGTGTTAAGACTGTGAATTTCCTACTCTGTTAAATTATTCTCCGATATTAGCTCAAAAAACAAATGAACTGGCATTTCCCCAACTAACTGACAAAGATCGATTCTAACAAGCGACGAACGTAGCAATAAAGTACAACGTTAGTTTGTTCTCGTTCGCGATGGGAGCTGGAAAAGCATGGAACCCAATATGGTTTTTGTTTTGGTTGATCATTTTCGTGTGCCTTTCCTTCGAAATAGCATTCATTGCGGCCGTTTTTTACATCTTTTTCTATGTGCTTACGGCATGTTGTGATTGCATAAAGGTATGTACCTTACATAATACAGTTACTTGTTTAACGAGCACTGAAAAACAAACTGATGTCATTGAAATTTGTCTTTTGCTTGCTGCACGTTGCAGATTTCTATTTGTAATAAGCTGTGTGTTAAAACTAACAGTTTCAGAGGCAGGATACATGTAATCGGAACCAACCACTTTGACTACCGAGTAGTCCAATCTTGATCTGAATTAATTCGGTTGTTGGACTTTCGTAATGTTACGCAGAAGCGGCATCTCCCATTCGTACTAAAATCGTTCTTAAAATATCTGTGTAATTTCCGCTTTTTCATCGTTGTTTCTTTATTTTTCTTCGTTCCTATTCTTTCGTCTAGCATGCAAACGCAACACACTCACCTTTTGTACACTCGAAATTACATGCACCTGTAACGATGACACTCTATCCAAGATAATATGCTGCGTCCACGCTACCAAGAAATCCTCAGTCCAGTCCAAAATTGGTTGTAAATAATGCTAAGGAACGATTTGGTTTATTTTAGAAATTACACACGGAAGTTTCAATGAAATCTGATAAATAAGATACTTCAAGTACCGCCATTGTGATTTCTTTATTCACAAAAGTGATTGTTTTCAAATATTTCTAGAGTAACGACATATTTTATAATCGTAAATTCTACCCATAATTTTATTTTTAAAACATCGTCAATGGTTACTTAACACGGTTTACTTGTAAACGGTGCACTTAACATCAATTATTGACTTTCCACTGTTTACCTGCTGGACGAGTTAAGAAAGCATTATTGTGAAACTCTCAACACACAAATTTAAAGGTCCGCTTGTTTCAGTTTATGATACTAAGATTTGTGTTTCCAGTTTTTGAAATAATGAAATATAACAACATCAAAAAATTAATCTATGATTCAGCACATTGTTAAAGATGTAACATTTCTGTCATCATAGTGTCACGTAAATTCACGTAAACCGTGGTAATTGACAGGACATTCTTTACTTTCTTTTAAGAGTTATTCACATTTACCTGATCAGCAACAACTTTTGAAACGCATTTTCGTTCAGGAACATATTCAGGATCTTTATCTGAGCCGCAGTTATTCACATCATCCCCACATTTGTACAAATCGTCCCTGACAAGCATTTTTCTCGCGCGACCACGGCACACGTTACAAATACTAGCAGCCATGTTATTTGGCACTCACCACTGACTACATGCTCATATCCTGACAAAAGTTGCTAATGTGAGATTCTGAGACTAGACATAGAGCTGTCATTTCTCGGTGCATCGTGGAGCTACCCACTAATATGAATAAAGCACATCATTTATCATGTTTCATATGCAGTAACTCTGTTTGTCATAGAGTATTCCTTACCATTTCTTACAGCCGTGGTCTTCATTTTTGTTTGGCTTGGTTCAAATGGCTCTGAGCACTATGGGACTGAGGTCATTAGTCCCCTAGAACTTAGAACTAGTTAAACCTAACTAGCCTAAGGACATCACACACATCCATGCCCGAGGCAGGATTCGAACCTGCGACCGTAGCGGTCACGCGGTTCCAGACTCATTTTTGTTTGACACCCGCTATAATCGTACTTTTTTTTAACAAGTGCTTTTCAGAAGTCTACCTGATAACCTTGTTTCGTCGTTCTGAGGCTGTCGTGGGAGAGAAGCGTCAGTGGATTTCGCGTGATCTATATTTCCAGATCCGCGCTAGTTGCCATGGAGGAGGTCACGTTGTCCAAGATACCGCTTTACTTTTGAGCTTACAGTATGTTTTAGAATACTACAACAGATGGATGTCAATGACACTGGGCAATATAGTTTTGTTGATTTCTGTTACCCTTCTTGTACGAGGCATGTTCAAAAAGTAAGTGTACCACATTTTTTTAATTTTTTTAAAAAACGCGTATTTTAAAAAGAATTAGGCCTACAGGATATTGTTGACACACTTGTTGACTATTTTTCCAAATAATTGCCATTCCTTTCAATGCATGTGGTGAGCCGAGGAACTAGCTTCTTTGTGCCCTCCTCAAAGAACTCTCGTTCCAGATCCTTCCCCGCTTCAGAACTTCTTTCTGCAGCTACTCGTGGGTTGAACTTTTAATTTCTCTCATGTGTGCCTTCAGGAAGGCAAAAGGCTATAATCTGAAGGTGTCAAGTCAGGGGAATTCGGGAGGTGATTAAAAACATCTCAATCTAGTGATTCCAAGACCGCGTTGGAGGCTGAGGTTGTATGAGGATGGACTTCGTGCAACAAGCACAGCGCCCATCATTATGTTTTGAATGTTTCTTTTGAACTTTTTAAGGGTCTCACTACATCGTTGTATACTGATGGTCTCTCCCGGTTGCAGAAATTCGACCAAAATAATACCTTTTTAGTCCCGAAACACTGAGACCACGATTGTTTCTCTCGAAATTGTGGTTTTGAATTTTCTGGCAGATGGGGAATTGGTGTGATGCCACTGTGACGGCTGTCTTTTTGTCTCCGGCATGTAATGAGCCTCATCTCCAGTCACAATAAAGCTCAAAAAATCCTCATCTTCCATTTCAAGCTGCTCAACCATTTCAAGTTGCTCAAGAACTCGCGGGTGTTGTTGACCCGATTTTTTCCGTGCTGCTCCGTCAGTTATTCTGAGATCCATCTTGCCCACAGGTTCCGGTATCCCAGCTGTTCTGTGAGTGTCTCGTGTAAGAGAGTTCTGGAGACTTGTAGAAACATCACAGAAATTTCATTCACTGTTAATCGGCGGTCTTTCTTTATGGTTTCTTCTATGTTTTGCATTAATTTCAGTCAAAATGCAAGGTCTTCCACTCCTCTGTTCGTCACCAATATTTGTTCTGCCTCCGCTGAACTCCCTACACCATTTAAACACACTCGTTCTGTTCAGAACACCTTGGCCGTAAACCGGTTTGATCGCAAAAAAATTAGGTAGGTGTTATTGGTTTCGCGAGTAGGAAACACGTGGCTCGCACTTGGCGGTATTTCTTACCGATTTCTTTCACGCAACTGGACACTACAACTTGAGTTTACGTACTCGCGTGTTACTGTGATGTTCGCTCTGGTCACAGTACACTTTCTTACCGAACATGCCTCGTACATGGGCGTAACGTATGTAGTCTTCCAACAACTGGGCACAGCGTTAAGTCAGCAGCAAATTCTGTAAAGAAACTTGAGCGTTTTTAGCACAAGCGTAATTCACTGGGGCAACCGAGGATGAGGGACACCAGGAGCTGAAAAAAAGTAAAAAAGAAACAAAAACTAAAAGCTGCGGAAAAATTAAAATGTAAACATTACTAAAATCGATCAGTCAGGTGAAGTCTTTCCTCCGCCACACACCGTCAGGTGGCTTGCGGAGTATGGATGTAGATGTAGATATTAAAATAATGAAAGTTGGTCTTGGAAATCATTCTGACGTAAAGGTATGGAATCATCCAGTCAACTTTAGCTAGCAGACATTGCTGTGTTCGGAGCGTATGGACGCGTGAACGAAAGCAGACGTTACACACAAGGTTAAAAAAAGAAATGTTATATGTAACTGAATTTAGAATGTTTTAAATTTATTGCTATGTTCGATGAAGATACTCCTTGCACACAGTTCTGAGAGCTAAGGATCTCAGCGATCCGTCGAATGGGCGACCGATCGCTTCGTAGATCGCATGTGTGTGGGAAAATCTCAGGAGCCGGTCGCACGGAAATCCCTGGTGATCTGACGGCTGGCATCCTATTCGTGCACATAGTGTGGTTGCGACTCTTTTCTCTATTTATTAAGCATGGTTGTGAAGTTTTGTTTCGTTTCGCTTGGCACATATTGAGTAATAAGTTTACGTTAGAATTTATGGGTATCTAGGGACCACGAACTGGTTCAAATGGCTCTGAGCACTATGGGACTTAACTTCTGAGGTCATCAGTCCCCTAGAACTTAGAACTACTTAAACCTAACTAACCTAAGGACATCACACACATACATACCCGAGGCAGGATTCGAACCTGCGACCGTAGCGATCGCGCGGTTCCAGACTGTAGCGCCTAGAACCGCTCGGCCAGCCGGCCGGCGACCACGAACTACTCTGCTTTCGCTGAACTCCCTACACCACTTAAACACACATCGCACCCCACTCAGATTTTGTGGTAAGAGGACTCAGTGGACAGCCCTACAAAAACCGAACCCAAATCAAGCATGAAAACAGGAAGAAGGTGTAGTGAACTGTGAAAAAAAACGCAAAATAGAAACAGTGAACGGTCCTAGCTGAACTAGTCCAATTTTGAGCAAAGACGAGATGCGGCGGCGTCGTGACAATGTAGTCACGCTATTGGACAGTATTGAAAACTCCCTCGTGCCTTTATATGTCTTTGTGTTGTGGCGTAACGTCCGTTTGCAGCAAAAAGGTGTAAGGAAGGGGAACCGCAAACCTTTGATGACAAGGCGACAAGTCAACCGAATCCTCCGCCGGAAAACAAGTCTGGTCTGTTATATACGGCATTAGTGACAGTACGTGAGTCATATGGTTGGACCTAATTTGTACACCTGGTGAGTGAGATATGCCTGCTTGCCCGATTTAGGTGTTCGTATGAATGTGAATATGATCACTCCCAAGGAAATGATGAAAACATAATAGCTTCACACATAAGTTGCAACAAATGAACGCAACAGATCCACAATGACACACGGTTTCTCTGCGCTCCGTCAAACATGTTTTTAACGTTTTTGAAGTTGCTTACCGTTTCGGAAGTTTTGACTCTTGAATTCCTTTGTTTTAACATAATTCACGCCCTTTGTTGTTTTCATTTCTGTGAGACGTCTTATGTGGAATCTCGCCTGCTTTCACTATTCATCACACTTACTTGCGACGGTAATGTATTCTTACCACACGACTTATATTTTATAGCCAATTTATATTATGACAACTGCCAAGACTACAGAAAGAGAGCATTTCAATGACAGTTCATAAACGGACAATTCATAAAGTTTTGAAAAAAATAAAAATGTACTGCACGAGGGGTTACAACCAGGCTCTCGCGCTTAGTACTCCTACACCGTGACCACTTACCACGACACCATGACTATTACTCTGAACTCAGTGTTGCACAGTTTCTATTTGGATTCTTTTTTCATAGTTCAGTTCACTTTCTTCCTGTTTTCATGCTTGATTTGTATTCAGTTTGTGACGGGCTATCTACTGGTCTACTGGGCCATCTTACCATTAAATCTGTGTGTGTGTGTGTATGGGGGGGGGGGGGGGCATCATGAGGAGGTTCCTTTGTGAGAAGTGATGTGGAAACCGGGGTTGCTTTTTATATGAAGGAGTATTACAAAACACACGCTCTGATTTTGTAGTGACTGATATTTTGAAACATGTGTCATAGAAGTAGAATTGGTGGAAAGTTCATAGTAATAACCACGATAAAATGGGCTCCATCTCACGATTTTGAGTTATTTACGAAATAATTATACGCATTATTAGTTTTTAACTGCTAAATAGAATGACGTTCGTACTTGCTGTAATGTTAAGAGAATACTGTAATTTAAATGCTCAGAGCAAATCTGTTATATGGCTGTACTCAAGTCTTTGTCGTTTCAGATAACCTCCTTCATACAATTTATAACAAGAGTTACAGTAATCAGTAGTGCTGTTATTCGCAACTTTCTATAGACACATCGGATTAATCGGATTAATACTATGCAGTTCAACTGTAGGATTAATGAATAAAAAAGGAATTGAAGACTAATAAAAGTGAAACGAATTGTATTGCTACACTGGAAAGTTGTACACAACCGATTTGGCGTCTGTGAAAAATGTAAAATATTCTGTAAAGTAATCTACCATTCCCAAGAAAAGCGTTTAAAACAAGTATAATAAATTATAATTCTCGTTTATTTTAAATTCGTGTTTTGCAGAATTCATAGAGATAAGGGAAATTAACTGCAGCTCTTGTGAAACACAGCAATTTATTTTCCATAGCAGAACTTGTCGACACGATGACGCTCGTAATACTGATTGAAATTGCTTGGCAAATCGCTCGCGTGTGGTGTGTCGAGGCGAGCGACCAATTGCACACGATATGGCTTGCGACAGATCGCTGCAATCCGTCGCCCAGGTGTGAGGCCCTATACACAGGCTATCGATTTCTATCGAAACAGTAGCTCTCACCAATCACTGCTCCAAGAGTGTCATCAGAGTGATCGATTAATAGCTGTTGTGTTACGTAAGGCTGTCCACAATGGCGCAAGAGTTCATGTACAAATGATACTATTACAAATTACTTATTTCCAAAATAAAACACAACCTTAAACTATGACAACGATAGTGTGAGACCTGCGCGCGGTGTCATTTGACAGCCAGAATTGGCAGCTATAAGAATCAACATATTAGCAGCTCGAATTCCAGCGACCTCAAGCAATTCACGACAAGGGAGACGCAAAGCTAAGAAAATGTGAGCGTTCTGTACTGGAGTTGAGGATACGAACTGCACTGGTAGAATGTCAGACGCTCACCCACGTTATTTAATTATGCATAAGCAGAAACAATAGTTCCAAATCTTATTTTATTTCGTTTGTAAGATACCTATGACTTAAAAGGAAAATTTGTTTTCTGAAAAAAAATACAGTTTAATGTTTGAAATTCTTCTATAATCACTAGAAATTCTTATAGAAACGTATTATTTCTTATGATATTTGCACGGAAAATGTGTTTTTTCAAAACACCACAGTGACACACTTGACTTGTCGAACATTGGTCTATACGAGCGAAGACAGAGATCACATGGCACGAAAACTTTGTAGGAGAATCTGTAATTTGTAACATTCCGATCGCCATGTAATTACAAAATTTGTAAAATTCATACTCCTTCAACATAAACTGCCTCAGACAAACTTGATTAACAGTCTGGATGACTGGATGGCAAAATGAAATTATAACTGCAGTGTCGAAGATCTCCATATTCATTAATTACAAGGTGAGTCAAGAGGAAAGCTACATCCTTTGATGCTTTGACGGGTGACATTATTAGTGATTCTAAACAAAAAACTTCATATGGACATACGCCCTGTTCCGAATGATTTCCGTGATAAAACACATTTAATATCACTTTTCTACGTTTTTCTTGAATAACTCGAAATTCGCACCCTCAACCGAAAATGCGTCGCAGTACAAAATTAAATTACATCAAATTTCTTGCAAAAAAGGTCATATTTGTTTTTTCTCTGGGACTAATAGTTTGCGCGAAGAGAGCGCGAGAATATTAAAAATCTCGCGCGATGCGCATGCGCAGTAGCTTAGCTAGTTTTTGTAGGGCAATTTGAGGTAGTTTCCCGACTTGATAGACCACAAGTATCCTGCATCAAATTGTTCTTTTCAACTTCCTCTAAACTACTGTGGTACGTTATAAACAATGACAATGTTTGAGTAATACAGAAAATAAATATTAATGTACGTTATACATGATCTGTATGGAAAACTATTCGAAACAGGACATATATCCATTCGAAGTATTTTATTCAGGATCACTATCACCCGTCAAAGTATGCAGCTTTGCTCCTGACTCACCCTGTTTACATGACTATCCGCATAAAGGTGCAGTCGATTTGACATTTGTGTTTTGGGTGCCACGGATTGGCAGAGACCAGATATTCATTGAAGGCTTACCTTCTGACCGCTATGGCTGCTCCGTGGTCTTTCTGCATTTCACAGTTTTCTTGAGCTTAAGCTGACTGGGGGCAGATACATACATGTTGCCCGCCCGTTACCTCGGCAACGGCGTGAGTCGCTGCAGAAACTCCTGTATTGTTGAAAACTGCGTCACGTCGCAAAATGTTGTTTACTCTATGACAATATGCGAAAAATAATCCCTCACAGTTAGACCTGATTTTTGTCACCGTGACAAAATGTTTCCGTCGCTGTCACGTTACATCATAAAAGTGGAAAGCGCTCGCGAAGGATAACACTAAACTTTTTTAGAAATCCAAGTGTCGTTTGTCAGCACTGATTTTGAAGAGACGGTCATTATTAGCGAACTCATGAGACGTAAAATAAAATATTATAAAAAATAGTAGTGCGTAAACCCCCTCTGAGGGCTAACAAGAGGAAAGTTTTACACAATGTTTCATAAGCTTTGACAACATCAAAAGAAATTTTTTCAATATTTTCGAATGAGTGTTGAGAGTTTTGAAGAATTTCTTCGCATTTTACCTGTATTAACATTCAAAAATATGCACATGAGATTGTCTGTCTCAGCTGAACAGTAGTTACCGAGCGAGGTGGCGCAGTTGTTAGCACACAGGGCTCGCATTCGGGTGGACTACGGTTCAAACCCGCGTCCAACCATCCTGATTTAGGTTTTTCGTGTTTTCCTATATCGCTTAAGGCGAATGCCGGGATGATTCCTTCGAAGGGGCACAGCCGATGGGCGCAAGCCCCGGATCCTTTCGCGGTCAGAGAAATGGTACCGAATTGTCCCAAGCCCGCAAGGGTCTGAAAAACGATGGGACCGAATCCTCCCGTTTGAAGCAGCTAGCAGTTCTAAACGTTATGAATACTCCAAGCAGTTCTACTTACAGTAGAAGATGTAAAAAATTTTCGCTTGTATTGTATGTTCAAAAGTTTTATCTTTTATCTTATTGAGGTAAAGTCCAGCCGGCAAAGCGGCAGCGGCTAAGCCCCTCTCAAGGTCACGCGCAAAGCGTGCACAAGTGAATCATACATTTTGTTTAAAACATGGAAGGGGTAGGGGGAGGAGATAAGGAACATGGCTGAGATAATTATATTATTGTCTATAATACAACACAGAATGTATCAATTTGGGAGGATTCGGTTCTGTTACCTACCTACCTACCTGGTTTCGGGAGGATTTGGGGCTGCGCCCCGGCCGATTTCGTTCTCGATCCTTCCCTAATCCGAGCATGTGCTCTTTCTCTAGTGACCTCGTTATCGACGGGACGTTAAACACTAATCTCCCCCTCTTCCTCCTGAACGGAAGTTGTCCCAAGCATTTGAAAATATTATTCGACTGATTTCTTCCCATTCTTTAATTTTTCATGTTTATGTCTAAATAATACTTCAAATTTATGTCGAAATCACTGGTCTTTCTTCCACTTATTCAATTAGTAATAACAATTTCGTGTGCCTCGCTGGCCTGGTACACATGGACGCCACTTCTGTGACTTGCGTGCTCCTAACATATCTCACATTTTCCAACCGAAGAAAGGGAACTCACAGTTTAACGTAGAAGCCGAACCACGTGCCCTGTCTGGAGACTGCTCACATTGTTGAGAGGTGACAGCTAGGTTAAAACGCAGACTGAAAAATACAAGGTCCGTCGGGACAGAATAGCGTCATCAATATTATCTTCGTGCACAGTCACGTTGTGCGGAGACGTTGATGACGTATTTGGGTGTCACCGCGTCGACAATCGCAAATCAAATATGGAGCAGAGAATGCACGGAGAGTGGCAGTTTTGACACCTGTGCGCTCGCGGCTATCAAAACCTAGCGGCGCAGATAGTTTTTACGCGTAGCTCGCGTGTCGGCTGACAGAAGTGTCACCCTGCTGTCATGTTGTAACATGCGGCCGCCGACGTGTATGTCCACAGCGTGACGAAACAGACACGATGACAAAAATTACCTGTACGCGCTAACCCCTTAAGGTAACTACCCAACGATAATAGCAGGGGTGTAACTAGGCTCGAACAACCGAGGCAATATCTCCAGCACAAAGTGCCTCTGAAAAAAAAAACAACGAGATGAAATTTAAATAGTAAGGAAAACAGGAAAATTTGGAAAAATCGAGCAGTCAAGAGATGTCTTCCAATGATGAAAGATTGTTTTGGAAATCATTCTGACGAAAAGAAATGCAAATCGCATACCTTCTTTACCACTCAAAGGTCATTCTGTATTAGGATACGAACATCAGTTAGATGTGAGCAACTGTTTCTACCAACATTATGACGGAGGATTGTTATGACTAGGCGTATACAGTTACGTGAAAAAAAGAATCGAGTCACAAACCCTTAAACGTTCTGTAGCAGCTAATATATTAATCACGAAACAGTCCTGTACGCCGAACATCTACGTATTGTTTTGGCCACAACACGTTACAGTGGTCTGATTTAAAAATTTAGTCTGTGAGCACCTCCAAGCTAATGCTAATGGTATAAAATTAAAAGCGTTGGGCTAGCGGCTAAAAATCAGTCTATGCACTTATAGATTCCTTAAGGTCTTGCAGTCTGAGAGTATGAACGTTGAAGCTGGATATGACTTTTAGGAGTGGTACTGTCAAAAAGAAAGATGAGAGATTAGGGCTTAAAATCCCGTCGATGACGAGGTCATTAGAGACAGAGCGGTCAAGGATAGATAAGGAAATCGGTCGTATCCTTTTAAAATGAATCATTCCGGCTTATGCCTGAAGGGATTTGTGAGTAAATCATCCAAAATCTATATTTTTATAGGCTGAGGGGGTTCGAATCGCCGTCCTCCCGAATGCGAGTCCAGTGTCTTACCACTGCGACATGTCTACATCTACATTCACGTCTACACTCTGCAAACTACTGTGAAGTGCATGGCAGAGGGTGCGTCCCATTGCACCAGTTATTCTGGTTTCCTCTCATTCCATTCATGTGTGGAGCGCGGGAACAATGATCGTTTCAGTGCCACTGTGCTTGGTGTAATTAATATAATCAGAGCGATACGTAAGGAGTTGTAGTATATTCTTAATGTCATCATTTAAAGCCGGTTCTTGAAACTTTCTGAGTATGCTTTCTCGGTGTAGTTTACGTCTATCTTCAACAGTCTGCCAGTTCAGTTCAGTTTCTTCAGCATCTCTGTGACACTCTCCGACGGGTCAAGCAAACCTATAATACTCGTGCTGCGCTTCTCTGCATAATGTTCAATATCCCCCGCTAGTCCCACTCTGTATGGGTTCCACACACTTGAGCAGTATTCTAGAATGGGTCTCACGAGTGATTTCTGAGTAATATCCTTTGTAGATTCATGTATTTCCCTAGTATCTTACCAATCAACCGAAGTCTACCACCTGTTATTTTCACGGCTGAGCCTTTGTGATCATTCCATTTCATATCCCTACAAAGAGTTACACCCAGGTATTTGTATGAGTTGGCCGATTCAAACTGTGACTCTGTGATATTATAATCATAGACTATTACGCTTCTTTCGTAACATTAAAAACAAGTAGCCAATCTGTGCACCACTTTGAAATCTTATCAAGATCTCAGTGAATATTTATGTTACTTCCTTCAGACAGTGCTTCATTGTAGATAACTGCATCGCCAGCAAAATGTCTTAGGTTACTACTAATATTGTTCGCAAGGTCATCAGTATACAACATGAACAGCAAGGGTCCCAACACCCATCCCTGCCGCACTCCCGAAGGCAGTTCTGCATCTAACGATAACTCTCCGTCCAAGATAACATGCTGCGTTCTCCCTACCAAAAAATCCTCAATCCAGCCACAAGTTTCACTTTTAGTATGTCATGTGAGAAACGTTTGAGTTGGGTTTCGCATGATCGATGTTCTCAGAATCCATGTTATTTGGCATAGAGAAGACATTCTGTTCGAGATACTTCATTATGTTTGAGCTCGGCTTCTCTAAGAAACAGCTAGCATCATGCGTCAAAGTGCTTGACGAAACATTCGGCATCTGTGAAATATGGACCATTGAGTGTAAATTGCCTAACAAACGAGGGGGAAGCAGTAGAGAATCACTTCAATGAGCTTTGCGATAGAGGCGGACGGAGTCTGTAACTAGGTTTAAGTAATACTTCGTCATCCAATGATTGACAACAGTTATTCGCAATAAATACCTAATTTTGAGGAATGAAGTTACAGATGCATACGAGCAATATAACAGCTTTTCATATCTACCGAGCGAGGTGGCGCAGCTCGTTCGGGAGGACGCGACCAAGCCCACGTCCAGCCATCCAGATTTAGGGTTTCCATTATTCCCCTGAATCGCTCCAGGCAAATGCCTTGATGATTCCTTTGAAATGGTACGGCCGATCGTCCTTGAAACAATTCGAACTTGTGCTCCATCTCTAATGAGCTCAGTGTCGACGGGAAATTAAACCCAAATCTTCGTCCTTCCTTTTTCCATATGTACCTCCTGCGACGAAAATCGTAGAAACGTGGTACAGATACTTAAGCATTTCAGTTACATTTTCCCCGGACATTTCTCCTCTTTTTCCGTCATAGACAATGTTGATAAAAACTTTATTTGAAGTCTTCCTGCTGTATCAGAACCCACGGCTGTCGCAAAAGCTGACCGTTGCTTTCGAAAGCTAAAAATATTTTTGGAAAATACTTTATACAATGAATCAGACATGATTATCCAGTCTGCCAATCCTGTCAAGAGGAGAAAGGTAACACGAATGGTCGCAGGCTTTTTTGATTGGCGAGATAGGAACACTGCACCGAACTTCACTTAGCAATTTTATTTTTACATTAAAATCTGTACTTTAATCTACTTTTCTACATAATTCCTATAAATATTCCCTGCGTTTACGTTTGTTTCTGAGTATTTGAAATGCCTCCTCCGACTGAGAATCCCACCGACTGTGAAATACGCTCTGTGATTGCATTTTCTCAGTGCTAAAGGCGTGAAAGTGGCTAAAATTCATCGTCGGATCAGTGCAAAGATTGTGAGCGATAGTATGGCAAGATCATGGGCGATTGTATGGTACAGAAATGGGTGAAAGTTTTTAAACATGCCGTACAATTGTGCACAGGGCCGATGTAAGCCACAAGCGACACAAGCCTCTGCTACAGGTGCAACACCGAGAGGGGCATCGGGAGAGACCAAGTTCATGATTTGTATATGGTGCGTATCACGATTAATAGCGAAAACTGACAAGTGAAAGTGTACGAGGGAAAAGGGGAGAGGAGGAGTGCCAAATGATAAGTCACTTGTGTTGAAAAAATGTCCTGGAACCGGTCCTGAATATGCATGATGAGGAGCGAAGTCATTATTGACGATTTGGTGCAGAAAGTTGATGAAAAGGTAAGAGAGTTGTGTAATGAGTTTCCTCAAATGTCAAGAAGTGTGCTTTATGCAATTGTTGCCTAATCAGGCGGCAGGATTCTTCGACGGTGATATTCAAAAGCCGATAGTCCGATACGATAAGGGCCTTAATACTGGTCAGCATTATGTAGAAAAATACATTAAAGTACTGGCTTTCATTCAAAAATTAAATTGCTAAGAAAAGTCTACTTGTTTTATTTTTTCAAAACGATACAGTACTCACTGAAAAAACACCTCGTAAGTCTGTCCCTGTGCAAAAATGGTTCAAATGGCTCTGAGCGCTATGGGACTCAACTGCTGTGGTCATAAGTCCCCTAGAACTTAGAACTACTTAAACCTAACTAACCTAAGGACATCACACACATCCATGCCCGAGGCAGGATTCGAACCTGCGACCGTAGTGGTCGTGCGGTTCCAGACTGCAGCGCCTTTAACCGCTCGGCCACTCCGGCCGGCCGTGTCCCTGTGCAGGAAGCATATGGAAGTGTGGATCTGCCAGGAAAGTGTGCTCGGATAGCTGAAGCAGTTAAACCGATTGCTTGCATAAAGTGGGAAATCCAGGTTCGGTCCCAGTCTGGAACAAATTTTCATTTGTTTCCAGTAAATTCTCGAGCTGTGGCGGTACCGTATTGGAGCAGTAGCTCTGTACTTTCATTAGTAAAGGAACATTTGAAAATGGACTTCAAAATTTTTATTCTGCTTTGCTACCATAGGCATCCACAATTTTTTTTTTTTTTTTTGGGGGGGGGGGGGGGCGAGGGCATGAGATGGATGACTTCCCCTATCCTTGAACCCAGGCATAGCTTTTGGTTTTTTAAATTTTGTTACAAAATTCTCACAATGCAACTATACTTAGATTTAATATTGCTGAGTGTTATGGGCAATACAGTGACATTATCAGCCATTGTATGTCTCCTCTCTCTCTTTCTTTCTTTTTTTCTTTTACTACAGGTAATTTAACCAAATCCTTGGTACACCAGAAGTTTCGATATTCTTCTGCAGTCAAAACTGTTGTGGACCTTTACAAAACTGTGTTGAAATAGCGTCCTCAATCTTTCCTCTCAACCACTGCCGTGACAGACTTACCGAGCTCCAGAAAGGGATGAGTTCAACACCCTGGATTCCTAAGGGGACAACTATCAATCATTTGAGACACAATAAGTTTTACATAATTCTTCTCAGATTTAGTTCTTGGAGGATGACACGATTTTGAACTAACTGACTCAGTTACAACAAAAATGGTAATTTTAATATCTTGCTCCCTCTTGTGAAAATTTCTGCTGTCACTCATGTTTACTACCCTCATTTTCGGTTCTTACGTCATCTGTTAGCATCTGAATACCAATTGTGATGCCATGACAGCCATTACATGTGATCCACATTTCTTTTGATTTTCTGAATATCTTTTGACAAGATGCTGCTGTAGTGGTCATTGAAGACGTCACACATTGCCCGTTTGACAGCCAAACACGTTTCCTTCAACATCTCTCTATCCTTATGCTTTGTTTCACATCTTTCATGCAACAGTCTATGTATCTTTAAAAAATTTTTGGCAGTGACTGTATATGATGATGGGTTCCTCACATTATAAACTGTTTTACTAGCTACATATCTATCCAGTGCATGGCCAATTATTCTTCTAAATTGAGACATAGTTTCTTTATGTACTCCTGTCCATAGGTAAATGTTTTAAGTTCATCTTCTAGGTATGGCATGAATGCTTCTTTTTTGGCTTACTGAACATATAAATCTTCCTACTTGTTCTAGCTCTTGTTTGTACTTAAATAATCATCGTTACAACTACCGTATTGTTGTTCACACCAGTTACAATATCAATAGTCTCAAAGTTCTCAGGTTTATTTGTTGCCACTAGGTGTAATATATTTCCACCACGAGTGGCCTTCCAACTATCTGATGTAGTTTTCTGAGAAGGCATTGAGTAACGTTTTTCAGGATGTCTTCTCACTCCCATAACTTAAAAAACTGCAATTATCTGAATGAGCTGTTGGATGATTGAAATCTCAACCAGTGATGACAATATGACTGTGGAACACATCTGCTAGAGAACTGAGATTTTCTCTAAACTTGCCAGTTGCATTTGGGGGTGAGTCTGGCAACTGACAGAAAGATCGATTAACAAGCAGACGCTCACCATTTATACTGTTTGTTGTCCAAACAATATCATACAACTTTTTTTGGTCTCCTGTGACAAATACACCATCTCCGTTTCCTATTAGACTACCATTTCAGTATTTACTTAGAGTTACTCTGAAGATCTCACTGCTGTCATTTTGAACCAGCTTTCTGTGCCTGATACTATGTGAACTACACTGCTTTTCACGACTGGACTAAAAGCATGGGACTTTGTTTGAGAATACTGCAGTGGTTGATTACTGGTGTCATATTGATTTCATTTTAAGTCAACCAAAAATGTATAACAATTAAAATTCTTGGTTGGAATAATATGTAAAATTAAGGAAAGGCAACCACTTACCTATAGCTGACTGGCGTGTGACACATAGAGGAAAAGCAAGAGCTCAGAAGTTAGTGGAAATTCCATATTTTATTGAGTGTTTCTATGTGCTGCACATCATTCAGCTACATGTGCGCAATTGCATTTGCTTTATTTTATGTATTATCCCAATCAAATGATCGTATTTTTTTTAACCTCATCTCATATTTTGGTGACACATGTTTATTTGCCCGTCTTAGAGATATAGATAACCATACCTAATTGTAGCATTTTATCTGACCCTGTTTTCATTTCATAGCATGTTAAAGTTCAGAAGTTTCGAAATTTTTTAACTGTGTGATGGGGCAAAATAACACTTACTAACATTATGAAAAAAACAGCTATTTTATGTATCGTTCGTGTGAAATTTGGTGGTTATACAGACTACTACATAAGGAATTCATACAAATGCAACAATAACAGTAGTGGGGTTTTTGTTTCTTTAAGGTATTTTTCATGCTATATTGGATATTTTAGGTCAGTTTTTTATTTGGTCATCTCACAAAATTTTACTGTTAAAATAATGTATCTGTAATTTTTTTAGATTTTTCAATGATTTCAGTGGTGTTATCGTTTTTAATAAATAATACTTGGTTTAAAAACTGAGGAGCTAATGGCAAACATTCCTTTTACAAACTTTATAAAAACAACAGTAAGATTAAGGTATATGGAAATTATAACATTTATTTCTTCCAAATAACAATCATAAGCAGCTGGAAACATTATTGTCCACTTTCAACTTACTCCACATTATCTCATTCTCAAAAAGAGTAAACTGGTC
Organism: Schistocerca serialis cubense; assembly: GCF_023864345.2. Lineage (NCBI taxonomy): Eukaryota > Metazoa > Arthropoda > Insecta > Orthoptera > Acrididae > Schistocerca > Schistocerca serialis. The sequence goes on along the minus strand of NC_064645.1, from coordinate 325,735,734 downwards.
CAGCAAGGCCACTATTGATAACATAGGCCAACGAAAAATTTTTTTAAAAAGCTCTTTTTACTTTAATAGCTGATCTTTATAAATTTTTATGAGCTGAATCCAAATCTAGCCTCTGTTTTTTTGTATCGCCCATAGTTTTCGAGCAATATGCTTTTTATTATATAGTATAAAAACCCTATGCTATACAGTAAACAGGGAAATTAATGAAACACTGTTACAACATAAGCATGGTTTGTATTCACAGTAAACTACTTAAAACAATGATATGTATTAACAGAGGTTTCACTTGTGAGCTGGAATTGGTTTGCATTTTCTTTCTCGTTTCACTTTGAAGCTTCTTGTGTAGCTTTTTCTATGATGTGTTGCTTGCTGAACTCCTCGGCGAATGACCAACAGTAGCCTCCATCATGTTGGTGTTCCAGCGGCCTTGGTAGGGTTTTCCATCACTTTAATGTCCCGGTGAAAACGCTCTCCTTACTTCTCACTAACATCTCCCATATTGTCCCGGACGTAATCAAGGTGACTGTTCAAAAACTGAACTTTCAGGCTCATTAAACATCCTAAAGTTTTAAACCTCTTTAACATTGTAACTACAATAGAAAGATATTCTTGGTCTTTTTGATGTCCTAAGAACTTTGTAATGACTTGCTTGAATGATACCCATGCTTCTTTCTCATTTAAGGTCATTGTGGATTCAAAGTTAACATCAAACATCAATTTTCCAATGTCAGGTCCGACAAAGATGCCTTCTTTCGCTTTAGCTTCTGAAAGGTGTGGAAACTTTTGGCAGAGATCCTTAAAACATGGTCCATCTTTAGGCAAAGCCTTTACAAACTGTCTCATTAGGCCTAACTTTATATGTAGAGGTGGCAGGAGTACGTTTTTTGGATCTACAAGGTTTTTGCGTAGAATGTTCTACTCACCAGGTTTTAAACACTCCCTTTCAGGCCACTTCTTTCTGCACCAGTGTTGATCCCTAGTCCTACTGTCCCATTCACACAAGAAACATGGAAATTTGGTAAAGCCACCTTTCTGATGAAAGATTGCCACATATCATCCAACCATGAGCAGAATAGCCTATTTTATTTAGCACTATTTCTAGGTTTTCATAGATTTCTTTCATATGTACAGAATGTCCAACAGGTAGAGATACATACATGTTACTATTGTGTAATAAAACAGCCTTTAAACTAGTTTTGGATGTATCAACAAACAGCCTCCAGTCTTCATTTTTGTATTAAATACCAAACTCATTCATCAGACCAGGAATGTCTGGGCAGTACACTAAATCACCTTCTTGTTGAAAAACTTGCAAATTTGCTGCTCTCTCTTCCTATACATGTATATGCTGGTCCCAACTGCCAAAAGTTCCTTTCTTTTAATCTAGAGCCAAGCTCTTCAGCTTTTTCTTTTGTTAAGCCCAGATCCCTAACCAAATCGTTAAGCTCGGTCTGGTAAACAATTTGGGCTCTAGACTTTCTGTATTACAGTGGAATTCATCATCATCTGTTTCATCTAAATCACATTGTACATCAGAAAATACTTCTGTTGGAATAGAATTTAAATCGTCTGGTAGTTCAGGACCTGGCAAATCTACACCATGCCCTACTGGTTATGGTAGCTTATTACCTTCTTGTTTTTCGAATTATGACTAGTAATATCAACACTACAAAAGTAGCAATCATCAGAATGATACCTTGGCTCCCTCCATATTATAGGAACAGCAAATCTAAAGGCTTTTTTCTCCTTTTTGGACCATTTTCTCAGATCTCATATCTTATGCGGCGCCCAAGATTTATCTTGATCACCAAGTTTAGATCCAAAGTATGATAGGTAAACCTTTTTCACAAAGTCTGCAATGTTTCTTTGGTATTTTTTAATCACAAATTCACCACAAATATAACAAAAATTGTCAGCAATGTTTTTACAACTACGATTAGACATCATAATCAGAACATGTACAGGAAACAGGAAAGTGAGATTAGGTCGACAGTAACCAAAACACCATCTGTTAACACAAAAATATAATCGCCTTTTTTTTGCCAGCAAATGTTTTTCAGCAGTGCTACCAACGTTATCTACATTCATTACACCTCCTTTTCAAGTTATTTAAACTATATAAAAGCTGTTGAATTCTTTAAAAAATCACTTAATTTAATAAATTTAATTGTAAAATGTGAAGAAATGGTGGGCGATACAGTTTTTTAAGTATCATATTTGGATTTACCACCCTAAAAAACATAAGAATAAGGTATTTTCAGCAAAAAAGTTTTTCCATCGTTGGCCTATGTGATCTGTTACTTGACCCAACTTGTTACAGGGAAGGAAAAACACAAGCTGTAGTAAATTCTCTGTCTGACTGTGATGGTCAAATAATAACCTTAAAACTACATGGTCACATCCAAGTCAAAAGTGTGCAAATAATAAATACTGAATCTACTAGTTTGTTTGGAAGTGTTGTACAAAAGGAACAATGGGAGGAAGATTACCAGGCAAACACAGCTGATGAAAAATGCAATTTATTCTTCATTTTATTACTTAAACATTTGGAAGCCTGAATAAACTTCTGCTTATGTCATGAAGATTAAAAAAGTGTACTTTTATTTATTCCCTATTTTTAAGTATTCACATAAATTTATGCCAGTAAATTGCAGGGAATAGCTACAATAGTTCCTATATGATGTCTAAAATACTCATGTCGAAAGCTATCTGCGTAACATTGTATTCTTTGACTAGACATCTCCTATTTTATTAGTATATCCCTGAAATGGACAGGACCAAATATAAAATCAAATCAAATGCATTGGAACAGATGAGGTGCAATTGACTGAATAATTTTCTCATCTTTCTTATTCCAAAAGTGCCTACGGGACTTTTCAGCAAATGTACCCAGTAGGCAAAGACATACAAGACACTAACATACTGCATCCACAATTGGGGCAGGTGGGGCGAAAGTTGGCACTTGCCCCCCCGCCCCCCCCCCCCCCCCGGAATCTGGAATGCTAAGTTTTTATTCACATACTGAGTGGATGACTGTTAATTATCTAGTGTATGATAATTTTTTTGTGTCACCTACAAAATTTTGTTCTTCTGGCGTGACATATCTCTAAACTGATCATTTCATTTACATAAAAAATGACAATTTTAAGATCTTACACACACACACACACACCTCTCCCCAAAAAAATTTCTGCAAATGCCCACAGATAACCACCACATATTGTGATGGTAAGGGAAGGAAGAAGTTTCATTACACTGGATACTGTACCATGTGCAAATCCTAAGAAATGAGCAAGCTGATAGGACAGCAAAGGTTGATTGCAATAAAAATAATGTGCAATCCGATGCTGTCCCTTTTGGTGCAATTACCTCACTGTTGGAAAGGACAATATGCTTCAGTAGAAGAATGACTGGCTTCAGGTATAAAGTAACAAATTAAGGCTCATGAAGTTAACAGTTTTTTTATATGAACGTTATCCCAGTCACACTGGATGTAACAGTTCATAGGGATATGAAATGGCACACTCACATACTTTACTTTACTTTACTATATCTTCGTCATTTACCAGCCATGGCTGGACAGACTGCATCACAAATACAATGTTTATCAACTAACATTTATACAACACCATATACAAAATTTATATTACAAATAAAAGAAAATATTATGCAGTGCACAAAAACACATAGAACATAGCGGGAATGAAATATAACTAAACAGGAAAGTAAAACTTCATAGCAGCAAATGAAAATACCATAAAGCAAAATGTCACATACACAAAGTTTCATTTTGGCAAAATATGTACTTTAAGTAAAACACAAAATTAAATGTGCAGTTAACATAAGAAGAAGATTAAATTTAGGCAAAATTATATATAAAACATAACAATATATACTGTTTTGTCCATTCAGTAGAACCGCTGTTGAAAAACTCTTCCAATGAATATAGTGGATGTTGTTTCAAGTCCTGAGCAATTTTTTTCCGACATAATTCAGGTGGCAAGGATTTCACTTCTGGAGGCAGTTGACTGTACATTTTTAGGGCGACTGTTGGAAAGCTGTCTTGTGTACTTGATAGGCGACACCTTGGCACTTCAACGAGTGTCATGATTATGTATTTCTTGTCTTATGCTAAAATTCCCTTGATTTTCTTTTATATACATGAGGCAGAAATACACATACTGGCTAAAGACAGTCATTATGCCTAGCCTGGTGAAAATAGGTTTACAGTGGTCCAGTCTTTTGCTAGAGGATATGATCCTGATGGCTTTTTTTGTAATAGCAACACATCTTTGCTGCCTGAGGAGTGTCCCCACAACAACAGTCCATAGCTAATGTGGCTGTGGAAGAGTGCATGGTAGACTATTGTGAGAAATTGGTCAGTTATTACCCTCTTCAGCTTCCTCAGGAGGTATATCACACGAGAAAGTTTGGTGCATACATATGCAGTGTGATCATTCATGGAGAGTTTGCTGTCAATCTTGAAGCCCAGTAGTCTGACAGTCTCCATATTTTCTTGGTCTTCAATGTTGGTTAGACTGCATATCAAATGTTGGGTTTTTTCTTCATTGATATTCATTTTGTTTATTATGAACCATTCTTTTATTTCTTCAAATATCAAATTTGATGCACCAAGAGCTTCTGCGGCTGTATGTCCTTTGGCAATAAGGGTAGTGTCATCTGCAAACTGTAACATTTGACTATTACAGCTCATATCATTGACATATATGAGGAATAGGAGAGGTCCTAAGACTGATCCTTGGGGCACTCCATGTTCCAGTTTTTGTTCAAGAGAAGTTGCTCCATGCACTGATACTTCCTGCTTTCGGTTTTCCAAATAAGATTGGAGTGTTGATAGAACAACACCTCCTACGCCATAGCATCTTAACTTGGCCGTTAGTGTTGTGTGTGAGATGCAGTCAAAGGCTTTGCTGAGGTCACAGAGTGTCAGTGCCACACCCTCTCTCTCTTCAAAACTCTGTCGAATTGTTTTTAATAAGTCCAGTGTGGCTGTCACTGTTGATCTCCATTTGCGGAATCCGTGCTGTGTGTTTTGGAATAAGTTGTTTTCCTCAAAGTAATTCAGTACCTGGCGGTGCATCACAGACTCAGTAACTTTGGCTAGTACTGGTACCACTGAGATTGGTCTGAAGCTGGACACCTCACAAGGATCCCCCTTCTTATATATTGGTACTGTGCGCGCCAGTTTAAGGAAGTCTGGGAAGACACCAGAAGATAGACATTTGTTTATTGCTATGGCTAGTGGCTGAGCTAATTCTGCAATAATTTTCTTTAGCAGTGTGCAGGACATGCCATAGATATCTACACTTTCTGAGTGTTTGTAGGAGTTCACAATTTTTATCATGTCTTCAAGGTGTACTTCCTTCCAGTTTTGAATATTGCAACTGTCTGCATTTCTTATGTTTGCAGTTGGATCTAGGTCAGAGTGTGGAATTTCAATCACTGTCTTTTCCACTATTCTGACAAAATATTCATTGAAGTCATCAGGGCTACACGAATTTAAGCAGGAGGTAGTCTTCTTTCTGTTCTCATTTACAAGATTACAGGCAGCTTTGCAAGGATTTTGAGCCTCTTTAATGTATGTATCATTATATTTCTTTTTTGCTTCCTCTACTGCCTTCCTATAAGCTTTTTTGGCTTTTAGGTAGTTGCGGTGATGTAATTCTTTAGCTGGAATGTCTAAAGCTGATTTCATTCGGTCCTTGCACATTGTTACAATACACTTCAATTTATTGAGCTCGGCGGTGTACCATTGTTTCACATTGATAACTTTCTGCCTGCCTTGTGATTTGTCCAGAGGATTCTTCACTGGTCTTACCGGAAACATGTCATCAAATATTGCTTTTAAGGTTTGGAACAGACATAAGAAAGAATCACTGCCTACTAACTCTGCAATTTTCTGCTGCCAGTTTATACAAGATAGAGCTGCTTTGAGATCATTTAGTCTCTCTTCTTTAACAAATCTTCTTTTGAATGTGTAATTTGAATGCCATGTGCTTATCTGCAGTTTGCTCCTCATACTGGTTTCCATTACTAGTGCACAGTGATCTGCTATCATAGGTTCAGCTACACTGAGTTTATAATCCCAGATGTTGAGGTTGGTGATTATGGTGTCCAGGCATGCACCACCCCTTGTTGGGAGCTTATTTGCAATAAACAACCCATAACTGGTAATTAATCTCATAAAGACCCTCTCTCTGGCATCTCCATCACCTATGTGTATGTTAAAATCTCCACACAGTGCGATTTTTGACTTAAGGCGTGTTAGGTAACACAAACAGTTCTCCATATGTCCAATAAAATTCTCAAAGTCACCATCTGGTGAATGGCACACAGAAACAACAACTAAATCAATATTTGTTAATAACAGTGCAGCTAATTCAAGATCAAAATCCACACAAAAACTGCTTAAATCAATTTCCTTGATGCTATGATCTTTGTTGGCATACACAGAGACCCCACCGTGGGTTGCAGTTCTTCGAAACCAAGCACTGGCCATGTCTAAGTATTCAACAGATTTATAGAAATCACCTTCTGCTTCAGCTAGCCAGTGTTCACAAATACATAAAACATCTGGTTTAATTTCTTCTATAAAAAATGATAGGAGATCCATTTTGGTTCTTATGCACTGCACATTTACACTTGCAATGATTATAGGCATATTGTTTTCAGTGCTAGAAACATTCTCGTGCAGTGATCCTTGATCCTTGTTTTGAACTTCATAATCTATTTTATTGGCATAACGGATGGTCTCCGGAACAAAAAACGCTTAATTATAACATTTTTGGGCCATACAGCAGTGTCCATTAGCTTGTCTTTTAGATGAAAGTCTACACCAGTCTTAAAACTACTATTTACACCCTTCGATTCCATTTTTTCTACGTGAAAGTTGCTATGACCTGGTAGGATTTTCTTCAAAAAGTTAATTACGTTTTCTGCTGTCGTTCCACTTTTCACCTTTCCTAAATGAAACCATGCTCTCTTTTCCCCATACAGAATTCCTTGGTCATCATCAGTGCCTATTATTTTATTTTTCCTGTCACTAACACTTGGATTTCCAACTACTGAGATGGCATTGGTTGGAGGAGTTGATCTGATAGTCACTGTCTGTGGCAGTTTGCATGGTATATCTGTATTTAGCGCTGTATTATTTGTTTGTTGTTCTGCAGAAGTTGTTGGGGTTTTCTTGTCCCTATGGCGAAAAGTTCTTTTCCTAGAACTTACTACACGCCACTCTGTATTGGGTGAGAGTTTATTTTCTGAGGAATCTGCAGAGTTGTAGAGACTATTTTCGTCTTTATTAACGCCAGATCCTGTTTTGTTGACCGATACATTGTTTACATCAAAACACTCTTTTGATTCCATGATATCAGTTTGATTACAATTTACGGTTGGAGATTTTTCGTCTGGAATGATCTGTTTTCCTTGATGTAGAAAGGGATTTGAACAGTTTCTGTCACTACTTACATTATTACAGCATTCATCAGCGCCGTTTTCTCGATCACCAACAGTTGTTTTGGATGTGTGAGTCGGGTTGCACAGCACATTAACCACAATATGGTGTTTATGTTTATCTGCCGCCAAATCCGTTTGTTTACCATTTGCAGTACCAATGTTTTCCTGCACAAATTCACTTACTTTGCTATAACCACTTTCCAAGGAGTCAGCACCGTTTACAAGTGGTTTTTCACATATGTTTACGTTATATTTTGGAGACTGCAATTCTTCAATCTTAGAATCAGCACTGATAATTGTATCTAGCTTTTTATTCATTGATAGGTTATCTTCCGATATTTTATTTGTTAACTTGAGTATATTTTGCAAGTATTCTAATAATTTTACGTCACCGTTCACTTCAATATCACTTTTGTGTTTCTGCACTTCAGGTTCATGTAAATTTTCGCTACTTAACCTCTTTTCGCAGGACACACAGTGAAACTTAATTCGGTCTTTAGAACATGCTACTGTACGAGCTTCACTGTTACTAACGCCTACACACTCGTTGTGAAAGGATTTATTACACCATAATCCACAAACTAGCACTATATCTGTCGTTTTAATAACTTTTTTTGCACGCTTCACATGATCGAACAACATCACTTGCCGCCATCTTGCATACTCAGTCAAAGGTAAAGCACATGTCCCACTTCACTTCATTGTTAGAATACTAGGGAAATCCAATCACTCTCCAAAGGACATGGCTTACAAATTACTCATGCAGTCCATCCTGGAATATTGCTCAAGTGTGTTGGACCCATACCAAATAGGAGTAACAGGGGAGTGGCCGAGCGGTTCTAGGCACTACAGTCCGGAACCACGCAACCGTTCAGGTCGCAGGTTTGAATCATGCCTCGGGCATGGATGTGTGTGATGTCCTTAGGTCAGTTAAGTTTAAGTAGTTCTAAGTTCTAGGGGACTGATGACCTCAGAAGTTAAGTCCCATAGTGCTCAGAGCCATTTTTGAACTAACAGGGGAGATTGAATATATACAAAGAAGGGCAGTATGGACTGACGCATGGTAGAGTGTCATGGAGATGCTGAAGAAACTGTACTGGCAAACATTTGATGACAGACACAAACTATATAGAGAAATCCAACATACAAAGTTTCCAGTACCAACTTTAAGTGAGGAATCTAGAAATATACTACAACTACGTAAGTATTACTCTTGTAGAGATCCTGAAAATAATATAACATTCATTTTTCAGAATGTACAGAGGCATTTAAGCAACCATCCGTCATGTATTCCATATGTGAATGAACTGGAAGGATACTTAATAACTACTACAAAAGGATGTACCCACTGCCATTCACTTCACAATGGTTTGCAGACTATGGATAGAGATGTAGAAATAAGTGGCTTTAACGTTACTGAGAATAGGACAGTGTCATCTGATACATAGGACCTCCTCAGGTGGGAGGACCCACGAATGTAAAATTCTTTAGGCATACCAGTGTTGGTGCATGACATTTTACTTCATTTTGTTTTATATTCTGCCAACAATGAAGCAGGTTTAAATTATACAAGTGGGGGAAAGGTTCTGAGGTTTTGTGTCTGGCACCAACCTTCCGTCACTTACCTTGGTTACTTTTAGTCAATGATCAAACCAGCCATAATTATCTGAATCGTTTTTCCACCATTTTGATTGCATGTTCTTTTCTCGTTTAATCTGCATGTCCATAAATTGTAACTGATACTTTTATTTAAGCTATTTTATGCGCAGGTCTCTCTAGGTCAGTTCACACAAGACCCCACAGAATGGAATGTCAAAACATACTACAATTCATTTCAAATTGCAACTTTCACATGGATCATCAATGAAATGGGGCATCAATATCAAGGATACTTGGGAAGAAACATCTGATGTTGTCCTTGTTGGGGGGGAGATTAGGAGAGGAGGACGAGACTGTCATTTTAACTAACACTGGAAGTCAACTTATTCTCACCATGCTCTCTCAAATTATAGTAATGGATATCGTGCTTTCAGTTCTTCTTATCCTTCATTTTAATGGTTGTTTTTGTGACACTTCGAAAAGGTTCCATGAGAACTTGTATATTTTTCCAACGGTTGTTTTTCAAAGGAAGTTGCCAAATACTTGTATGTAAACATGAAAAATTATTTATGTTTTACAATACCTAGACAAAGAAAAATCCAGCACAGTGCATAAATAAGTACATAAATAGAGGAAACAATATTCATTAAATAACAGTTTTTAAAAGTGAAAAAGTTAGATCTATTGAACAAGCAAAATACAGTTGTTTTCAAAGTTATTTGGTACTTACATGGAAAAGAAAACAATGGATAAGGTAGAGGTGCTATATGTGTTGCCATCCAAATATTGTTTGTTTCAGTGTACCTATTTCCCTGAGCAAATGTCAATGTTCTGAAATATTTGTATGATATTTTTCTTATTCTTTCACTTCTTAGCAGTGTGAAAAATTTACCATACAGGCTGTGTGAAGAACATTCGTTATAAATTTTGCTACAGCAATTAACAAATTTGTGGGAAATTGGGTTCTATACTGCCTGGAGAACAGAATCGTTACCACTAATTGTAAGATCAAGATTTTATTATACAACACACTAATGCAAGCGACATAAGCAACAGTACATGAGAACGAGATGCAGCCCGATTGTTGGTGGTGTAACTATCGATAGGCACAACAGACCCCCCCCACCCTCGACACCCCCAGCCCCCAGCATTGTGGAGCATGGTGAAGGACAAGGAGTACCGGTGCAGTGGATGGCAGGGAGAGGCAGTGACTGGTCAGAGTCCAGAACATATGCATGACCAGTCATGTTGGGGCTGGCCCTGGGGAAAGACATGACTGAGACATGACTGGACCATTTCTCATGGAGTGTGGTGGCCATTCAATGCTGAAGGCCAAGACAACATAGTCGTGTAGCCAGCACAGTGGATATTCGGGATGGCCCATGAGGAAGAGTGGAATCATTTGGCCACATGACGTAGAGGGCAGGCACAGGATGAGGGGTACAATGACTGTAAAGTGGCCATTGGTGTCAATCAGAGCCGAAATGCTCTCATCATCAGTATCTGGTGGAAGATGATAAGAACAGAGGAGCATGATGTAGCTGGTGGTTGGGTCATTGAGTGAGCACAGGGTGGGGGAGGGGGGGGGGGCTGGCTGGCTGGGAAGGTGGCCACATAGAACACACAGAGTGTGCCATCACATAATTGGAGGGTGAGGTGTGATGAAACATCGACACAAAAGGTTTACACATTGGATGGAGGGATGACAATGTTGAAGAAGGCACCAGGGGAGAATGTGCTTTACATGCAGAGCTCATATCTGTGGGCACACTTGGCAGTAGTGTCTGGGGAACATCTGGACTGTGACATCTGGAAGAAAGAGCATTAAGGGGTGACATGTCACATGCAGTACTCAAATCCAAGGGCATACTCGGTGAGATGCAAGGCTGAGACATTCAGAGGAGGAGGCACTAGAAACAAGGTTGTCTGAATCTGAGATGAGATGGGGATGTTGTTGACTGTCCAAGCCAGTTTGACTGTGTGGAGAGACACAGTTGGCACTTGCCATTGAAGTAAATGTCCATCATACTGTCTGTACGATGAAGTACTCTACACAGTCCTGAGTAAGAGGGTTGCAAAGCTGCCTGAACTGAGTCATCAAGAAGCATAACAAAACTGCACTGGTCGAGTTCATTGCGGAGGAACAATTGAGGTATATAATGAATGTGTGTAGGGGGGTGCATATATGGGCAATGTAAGAGCAGACATACTCAACTAGTGTTGGGAGCTCAGACAGAGAATGGGGAGCAGTGTCCTTGACAGACTCAACTGGAAGTACAAGAGGTTCACTATGCAGGAGCTCACCAGTGAGTAGTTGAGAACGTCACTGAAAGCAGAATGTACACCGAGTAACAGCCAAGATAGTGCTTCAGACCAGGAACCACCATGAAACATCAGGGCTGCTTTCAAAGTGTAGTGCCAAGGCTCGACCTACCCATTGCCCTGAGGGTGGTATGCTATTGTGTGGAATTTGTTGGCACTGCACAAGGCACACAGCTTTGAAAAGTGAAGGGACTCAAATTGGCTACTCTGGTCAGTCATCATGGAAGAGGGGCAGCCGAAGAAGACAACCCATGTTTGATGAAAGTTCGCCCAACTCAGTCAGCAGAAATGTCAGTCAGAGACACTGTTCCCACCCATCTGCTGGTGCAGTCGATCATGGAGAGAATATATCGAAAACCATCAGAAGGGGGAGTGGGCCTATGAGGTGGAGATGTACATGACATAACCAACCTTATGGATCTCAAAATGTCCCAGAGGAGGATAGGCATGCTAGCCAACACATCATGTATGAGCCTAAGCACAACAGTCACTTTTCATTCCTGGCCAGAAAAAACATTTGGTCACATTGTGCATGATAGCCTTGATGCCGGGTTGTAAAAGCTCATGTATGGCCAAAAAAACCTTGTGCTGTAGAGATGTGAGAACTGTAGTTTGAGGTGTAACTCTACATGTGGTGCATAAAAGCACCAATGAAGAACAGGGAGGGTGCACTGTTGTACAGGCAAAATGGAAGAAGTATCATGTAACCAGTTTTGGGCATTGGTGTCTTGTGAGCTACTTCATTTAAGTCGAATGGGGAGGAAGTAGCATGCGCAGATGACATTTAGTCAGCCACAATATTGTTGGATCCTTTAACGTAGCAGACATCCCTGGTGGTGTATTGGCAGATAAGATTCATGTGCCAAAATCGGCGTGGGTGAAGGTCAGCCATAGGATTGCAGACCACATTTGCAAGTGGTCAGTGATAGGTGAAAACCGTGACGTTTCACCTCTCTATGTCCTTATAGAAGAAATGGACAGCCTAGTAGACCACTAACAATTCTCTCTCAAAAGATAACCATTTGCGTTGTAAGGAAGAATTTTTTTTTGGAAAAGAAGTATAGTGGCTGTGAGGTGTCACCAACACATTGTAGAAAAACAGTGCCAATGAAAGACTTGCTCGAGTCTGTAGCAATACAGATGAGAATGTCAGCTATTGGGTGGATGAGAGTGATGGCATTTGGAAGAGCTGTCTTGAGGTCATTCAAAGTTCATGTCATACCTTCAAACCATTGCATGCCATGTGTGCCAGAGGCTTTTATGCCCACCAGGGCATCTGTCGGGGGGAATGAAGAGAAGCAGAGTGAGGAATATGATATCCATAAAAGTTCACATGCCAAGAAATCGTCTGAGGTCACCATAGGTTTTGGGTAGAAACACTTCATTAATGAAAGCTATGCAGGTGGATGTGGACAGACTCCTTTTGGAGTGACGGTGTGGTTGAGGAAGGTAACACTATGTTGTCGAAGTTATGACTTGTCGTGGTTGATCTCTATGCTGTTGTCTAAGAGAATTTTGAACACCTGACATAAGTGCTGCTCATACACTTTGGCAGAGACAAAAAAGATGAGGATATCATTTAGGTTAATTGCAGCAAAAAGGTAAGGAAAACAGTCCACAGTCAATAAAAAGTTGCCACATTTGGAGAGTGTTCTTCAGTCTATGCAGCATAATGTAATAATCAAACAAGCTGAACGGTGTGATGATGGCAATTTCTGGAATATCGTCCTTGCGCATTTGTATCTGGTGGTAAGTTTTTTGACAGTCAATAATACTAAAGAACTGCACTCTGTGAAGGTGGTGCTGTGCAAAGTCCTGAATGTGAGGGAGTCAGTATTTGTCTGTAACAGTACGTGCATTGCTTGAGCTTGCAACAGTTTCTGCACAACCTAAAGGTACCATCTTTCTTAGGAACCAGGTGGATGGGTGATGACCATTTGCTATTAGATTGATGCAAGATTCGTGCATCTAAGAGTTGTTGCATGGTGTAAACAAGGGGGTCACACAGTAAGACAACTAGCTTTGTAATGGATGAGAGGAGCTTCCATTATGGATAACCTATGATAGGTACCATTAGATATTAAGTATAAATAAGTTAATATTTATACTTCAAAAAATTAAATAAAAACAACTAATTTAAAAAAAATTAAATATTTTCCATGGTGGCATTGTCCCCCTCAGGTTATGTACGTGTGCCAACTTGTGTTGTGACAGGGCTTGATGATGCTGAGTTGGTAATTGCACAGATGAATTGCACAGATGAACATGGCTGTGAAATGCAGGTGATGTCCAGAGTGAAAGATGGCAATGGAACACTCACAGAAAACTGACCCATGGTCCAGCATTGTTTATCATGATCATGCATGAAAATAAATGTGTGAGGTGGCAAAATTGGAATCATGACTTTGGAAAATCAAGTTATATACTCACTAGAGAATAGAATGATTCACCACTTGATTGTAAGATTGAGGTTTTGCTACATGATTCATTAAACACAAGAGACAAAAACAACAGTACATGAGAATAATATGGAGCTGACTAGGATCCAGTCAAAGATATTTGATGAAAGCTCCAGAGATTATCAGTGGTGTAACTGTCAATAATCACCACAAATTCTTTCATTGCTAGCTCCTTAACTCTGATATTATATTCTGATATTATATACATGTTTTCTCATAACCTCTCTCTCATGGCTCACTTATGGGCTAGACAAAGGTTTGTTGATGTTCAGTCTATTGTGCAAATACAACCATTTGATGGTGATGTGGCCTTCCATTCCCTTGATGTTCAGTGTAAATCAGCCTTTAATCAACATTTGCTTGTTCTCACAGTGACTTGTAATTTACTCATTTTTTATTAGTGGTCAGCCTACTGCATGCACCTGGGAAAAACCTATAACATTTTTTCAACTAATTCTTATTTTATTTTATTTTCTATGACATAATTATATAATAGTGCTATTAAAGAGTTATGAAGGCTGCTTGAACAGGCACACAACCAAGCATGCTTCTTTCTGCAGTTTTAATATTTTGATAAGCAACTGTTGTCTATGTTGTCATTGCCAAACAGTCTTCTAAATCTCTAATATGGGATTGTATTCACGGTCCATTGACTAAAGAATGTTCATTATGAGCAAAGACTGTTTGTCTGACTACTTGCATGCATTCATACTCTGCAAAGGCAGATATAACCATGTTGTGGAGCGTCCTGAATCTAACATCATTATCAAATGGCTACATTCAGCTTACAGGTAATAACACATTGGATAACGTAGAATATGCAAGCAAACAGGCACTTGGCGGGACATTAAATAGTGCTCTTTCTTTGGTCCAACACACCAGAAAATACAGTTCAAGTGAAATATAGCCTGCAGAAAAGTCTGAAAAATGCAGTACTTTGCTAGGGGGAATTGAATCTGATAGTGTCAAAACACTAAAACAGAGGAGGGAGCAGTCACTAGCTTTTTATCTGCACGGCAAGTTGAAGGGTCAGATTTACTCACGTAATTCCCACGTACTGGGAGAGGAAGAGCAGAACATTGAGAATATTGCTGCTGCCATCCTTTCAATTGCCTATACAGTCTCCCATATTTCTAAATAAATTTCACATAAGCCTGAGACTGCGTAAGTTGGTACAAACAGGATCCTTAGTTCTTAAACATGCTTCCTTGCATATTAGAGTTAGTACGAATGTCAGTATGTTTGTTATATGATCCCATTCTGTAAAGGTAAAATTCAGTATGCAAATATGGTGGTTTGCGCACGTGACCGCAAGGCGGGGCAAGGGAGGGGCACGTACCTCCCTGTCTATAATCTGCAGTACACAGTTTTTGTTCATATATGAGTGAATAACCACCAGTTCTCTGGGATATATTAAATCTTTTGTTTCACACACAAAATTTAGTTCTTTTGGCATGACCTATCAAGAAACTGATTAACTCATTTATATAAAAAATGGCAATTTTAGTGTCTTACCCTCCCCTGAATAAATTTCTGCATACAGCAATTGGCAGTTTGTAAGCCACTTTGAAACAAAGCACATGTAATGCAACCAATTAACATGTCACATATAACATTCACTATCTTGTTATCCCAAATACAGAATCATGAAAGCACTATAAGTGTACAAAATTCATAAAATTCCACATTTGGTAAATCAGTCAATCAATCAATCAATCTCTTTATTCATCCATTAACAAAGATCTCAAAGGATCTCACATTCTTATTGTTACAGATTTACTGCACCCAACAAGGAGGATTGCGATAAATTTGTTTTGACTTAAAGTTAATTAATTCTGGAGGTATCAGGATTTGAAGGTATAATGTTATTATATTATAAAAAATCGTGTATGTGTCAAAACTGAAATCTAACAACCAGCAACTAGATTTCTGTGTCAGTTTTTGTTAAAATCTCAAGCTTTCGCTTATTTCCAGCATCATCTTCATCAAAAGCAAGTGAATGCCTTGGCAGCTGCTGTGATAGACTTATGCAGCCCATAGACAGCTACGTGGAAAATTTATCTGTTTCTTTTCAATGTTGAGAGCTTGCTTCCTCACACCATGAGGATTGTATCTGCTGTCCCCACTGAAGTTGTTTTCACACATTCTTATTCCTACAGTCTCTTCAATAGTGGAGTCCCAGTATGTAGAAAGATGGGACAAAACTTTTGTTTCACCAAACAGTATTTTGTGTTTATTTGTGAGGCTCTGCTCAGCAACTGCTGATTTCTCACGTTTCCGACTGTTGATATGCCACTGATGCTATGCATAGCAGTCAGAAATGAGTCAGACAGGCTGACTGATGTAGTTGCTTCCGACTTACAGGGGATGTTATTGACCCCATTGACCGTAAGGCCAAGATTATTCCTAAGCAGATGCATAATCTCCTTTATCTTCTAAGGAGGTTGGAAAATAGATCTTATTCCTTTTCTTCCAAAGACTCTGCTTAGTTTGCTAAATGTAGCACCACAGAAAGCAATGAGTACACTCAGTGGCTCACCTCATGATTGTTCAATATTTTCATATTTACGTTTCTTGGAAAGTTCTGAATTTATATCACATGAACCATAGCCATTGTTTTGGAACATGTATTTCAGATGATTAATTTCGGAACTGAATTGGTCCTGAGGACCACATAGATTCACAATTAATCATCTGAAGTACATATTCCAATAGAAGGGCTACATTTCATGTGGTATACAATCAGCGGTCTCCAAGAAATGGAAATGTGAAAATACTGAACAGTCAAGTGATTAGCCACTGATTGTGTTCCTTTCTTTCTGCACTGCTACATCGAAGAAAATAGAGTGCTGGGAAGACAAGGAATAAGACCTATTTACTGACCATCTACGAAGATAAAGGAGATGTTGCACCCAGTTGAGGATAGTCTTCCCCTCAGGGTCCCTGGGATTTATAACATTCCCTGTGAGTGCAGAAGTAACTACAGGGATATTATAATCAAACTTCCAGTTTCAAAATGCTGTAAAGAAAAAGAACCAGCACTCAGAATGACATCAGATTTGAATGGATGTTATGAAAGAAGGGGGAAATGTTATGGAGACAAAAAAGGTGAAAGTTTCTCCAGTAGATGCCACAGTAAGCATCACAAGTTCATATACAACTGACAGATGAATCGCAATGTGATGGCTATGATGTGGGTTGCACATTAAACCAACCATAGTGTGAAATGTGCATGACCACACAAGTTTGGCATTCAACAGTTGTGGCACTGTTATGTGTGCAAGCCCATCCACCATGGCAAGGTCCTATGTGGATGGGAAAAATTGGTATTTAATTGTCCTGAGGCCAAAAACCACATAAAAATCAACAATGACATCATTTCTTAATTTTCCTGAGTCCAAACACTGCATAAAAAGCACCAATGAAATAAGTTTTGTCATGGTACTGGTGCAAGACATGTTCAATGTGCTGTCCACCATTTTCTGCCATAAGTTGAAATCAAGAAACAGCATGTTCCACAACAGATAGGAGTGTCTCAGGGGTCATGTTCAGAATGTGTTGCACAATCTATGCCTTGAGTTCAGCTATGTTTGTAATCAGAGCAGCGAGCACGGCATCTTTCAGATAACCCCACAGCCAGAAGTCACATGGATTAAGTGCCAGTGATCTGGACAGCCAGGCTGTAGGTAAATGGTGGCTGATAATTCTAACATTTGCAAAATGTCTCTGCAACAGCTGATTCACTGGCTGTGCAATGTGTGGAGGAGTGTCATCTTGCACGAAAATGATCCTACCCACACAACCACTAGACACTGGTGCACAGAAGACTCTCATTCCTTTTACCAGTGATGGTACAGGTAACAGAATCCACAGGACCCATCCCCTCGAAAAAATATGGCCTTACGATAAATGATACTGTCAACCCACATCACACAGTGACTTTTGCAGAATGAAGCAGTGGCAGTTTATGCATGAGTGAATTTTCTTTTGCTCATATTCTGCAGTTCTATATATTGACATGTCATTGAAGATGAAAATGGGCTTTGTCTGTCCTCAGAATGTTCCATGGCTGTTCACGCTACACTATCATGCAAGCAAGATATTCTAGAGCAAATGTTTGCCTTGCTGGCAGGTCAGCATGAAGCAGCTCTTGGATATGGGTAATTTTGTGTGGATAGCAATGCAGGATGTTTTTTAGAATTTTATGCACCATGCTCACAGGCATGTCCAAAGTCCAGGCAGTTTCCCAAGCACTGAATGTTTGCACACCACCTTTCAACACCTCCTGCAATCTGTGTTCAAATCTTCTACTGACACCAGATCAAGTGCTTTCCTCCCTCTGCCACGTTGCACTTCAAAAGAAGCTCTCTTTCTGAATTTCGTAATCTTTTCTCCAGACCCTTGCAGACATTGGACCAGTAACTTGTCTCATACCACTGAGTGTCCAGAATTTCTGCAGAGCTACTGGCACACAGTCACTGTTCTTGTGCAAGAGCTTCACCAGCAGCATGTGATATTACACAGCCTTGCTGAGTGTCTCAGAGGCAATTTAAGGAACAGCCATATATCCCACATCTTTTATTTTGGATATCTGCCTCTTCAGTGCCATATAGTGGTAAAATATTCTTTTTTTTCTTCTCATAACTTTTGCCCCTTCTTTGGTAATATCCCATTCATATTTAGCATCATTCTGAGCAGTGGTTCTTTTTTTACAGTGTTTTGAAACTAGAACTTTAATTATAATCACCCTGTACATCAGTCAGCCCATCTGTAGTGTTTCCAACCATTTTGCAGAATACCAACAGCACATTAAAAATCGAGATCTTGAAAAGTTATCAGTTTCTGAACATAGCCTCACAAATAAACACAAAATATTGTTTGATGAAACAAAAGTTTTGTCCCAGGCTTCTACATGCTAGAATTCTGTTATTAAAAAGGCAGTATAAATTAGAAAGTGTGAGACTGACTTCAAACTGGAACAGTGGATATAATCTTAATGGTGAGAAAAAGCAAACTCTTGCCACTGAGAAGTAACAGAGAAATTCGCCACCACATTTTTTACACTCCTTTTGAAGTACTGGTACCACCAGCACAGTTAACACCATTTATGGCAACATAATGTAATTGCTGAAGGAGCTGTCCAAGGGTAATATATGGTCACTATTGTAGCAGCCAAGACCTTCACCTGCTCCTCATGAAGGTAATAGTAGTAATCATCAAAAGCTCAGAGTTTCACACAGAATTGATATCACAAGAATTCTGAGAATATTTTATATAAAAGGAGGTACTGAGCATATGCAAAGGAGGACAGCACAAATGCTCTCAGGTTTGTTTGATCCACAGCAGACCCTCATGGAAACGCTGAAAATCCTGAACTGTCTGATACTTAAATATGGGTCAGTCCATGTCAGATAAACCAATTTTGGTTACTTTTTGAACCATGTCCCAAATTTCTCTGATTTTTCTAATATTTGGCAGAAACTGAAAATTCTAACAGTATTGAAGTTGCAGTTTTTTGGCTGTTGGGTTTCAAAATATGAAAAATTGTCTGATGTTACAAACATTTTGAGGATTAAGTTGGAGTGTAACTTCAAAATTATTTAAGCTATAGAAATGACTCTGATATCATTTTAACACTCTTGGAGAGCACTGTCATTGGATATGCAACATAACACTACCGTGAAATTAATTTTGCAAAAATAATTCTTTTGAAAGATCTGAAAAACATCCCTTTTATTTCTTCCCAGAAAAATATATGTCTCTTACATATTTCTTTTTTCCTGTGATAAAATTTGAAGACGAACCACACTGTTTTTTTAGTCATTAGTCTTCTGACTGATTGCAGCCCATCATGAATTCCTCTCTTTTGCCAACATCTCCATCTCAGAGTAGCTCTTGCACACAGAGTCCCCAGTTGTTTCTTGAAAGTATTCCAATCTCTGTTTTCCCCTGCATTCCAAAGGAATGTTATCTATCCTTAATGTCTCATTTGACAGCAGGTCATCCAAAGCTTATTAAACTGTGACTCTAACACTGGATCCAACAATATAAGGATTATTGGGTCCCCTATATATTCCATATTGACTCCCATTTCTCTCCAAGTCATGTTGCAGGCAAATTCTCCCCCTTGCAGACACCTTCAACATAGCCTACCCTTTCCACCTACCCACTCTTTCCTCAGTGCATAGCACTGGAATTCCCACTGCACTATTAATGTTGATGTCCTTTCTTTTTTTAATTTCACTTAAGTTGTTTGGACTTTTCCATGTACGGAAACAGGTCTTCCAATGACCATTCCATTTTTTATTTCTTCACATTTTTTTCTGTAGCCATTTTGCCTGACTTCCTTGTACTACCTGTTTATTTCATTCCTAAGTAACTCATGTTTTTGTATCCCTGAATTTCCATGAACACTTTTGTACTTACCTCTTTCATCGATGACTTGAAGTAATTTTTCTGTTACCCAAGGCAGCTTCATAGTTACTTCCTTGTATTTATATTTGTCTGTCTTCTTTAATTGCCTTTTTTAGAGATGTCGATTCCTTTTCAACTAAACTGCCTACTCTGGTATTCATTGTTGTGGTATCTATAGCCTTTGAGAACTCCAAATGTGTCTCATCCTTCCTCGATATTACTTTGTTCATTGATTCTTCCAGACAATTCTCTTAAACTTTAACCTACTCTACATAATTACTAAATTGTGATCCAAATCTATATCTACTCCTGGGTACAATCCAATATTTGATGTCAGAATCTCTTTCTGTCCATGATGTAATACAGCTGGAATCTTTCCTTATCTCCAGATCTTTTCCAAGTATAGCTCCTTCACTTCTGATTTTCACTATTACTAGCTGAAATTTATTGCACAACTCATTTAGTCTTTCTCCTCTCTCATTCCTACTACAAGCCCATATTTTCCTGAAACACTTTCTCCTAGTCCTTCACGTACTACCACACTCATATCCCTCATAATTATTAGATTATCATCTCCTTTTACTCATTCAGTTACCCATTCAAATCCTCATATATCCTGGTGTGCAAAACTTACAGATGAAAGTAACTTTCACATTGTATGTCACAGCCAAGTAATATAGCTCAAAGAAACTTGGGCCATATACTGCTGCAGTATAGTACAGAAGGTAACTGAAAGAAATAAGCAATGAGATGGCAGTAATGTTCTTAATAGCGTGAGTGATTATGTCAGCTGGCAATACATGCTCTGCAGTGTGCTCCCATGCTGGCTACAAGGATGGTAAGGAGTTCTTGTGGTAGGGCATTCCATTTCTGACTTGGTTGACAACTGCTGAATGTACAGTCATATGGCAAGAAGTGGAAACACATAACGAATACAGGAACATTGTTGAATCTGATCATTTTGGTGGTCCAGGTGTTATGATTTGGGGAGGCATTATGTTGCATGACCTCCAAATCATTGAACATGATACACTCAGGTGTCATTATTATGGCACTGTACACCTTCCCCATGAATTCATTAATTTATATGAATGACAATTTGAGATCAAATCAAACACTAGTGATCAAGGAGCTCTTGGAATGAGGGGATATTCAGCAAATGGACTGGTCTGGCCATTCCCCTGACTCAAATCACATAAAGCATGTGTGGGAAGCTGGGGGAGACATTATGCAACATGACCACATGCCCCAAAGACCATCCAGCAGTTGTCAACTGTGCTGCTGGAGGAAAGGAATGTCCACCACAAGAACTCCTTAACGACATTGTGGCCAGCAGGGAAGTATGTTGCAGTGCATGTATTGCTGTCCTTGGTGATCACACAACCTGTTGAGAACCATGCCCCACCTTTTGTAATGTCCAGGGGACCATCATGAATCACCAAAACTTTAGTATAATTATTGTCTTTGAATAAAAGTGTCATTTCTGTTTGTCTTATTGTGTGTTACCCTCATTTATCTTCTGCACCACACCATAGCAGTTCTTTCTATGCATGGTCCAAGTTTCGTCAAGCTACGTTACTTGGCAGTGACACACTGTATGAAACTACCTTTCCTCCTTAAGTTTTGCACACCAATGTACTCTCGCTTTCTCTTCATCTTCTTCATGTGATGCCAGTAAGAGTACCTCAGCTACCGTTGTTAGCATTAGTACACTGTCAATTATGATGAGAATGACCCTATCACACACTTGTTCACAGTAACTCACTCTCTGCCCTATTTTCCTAATCATAATGAGTCCTTCTTGCATTATACCACTTTCTGCAGCTGTTGACATTGCTGCATATTTGTCTGGCCAAAAGCCCTTACCTTCTTCCCATTTCACTTCACTGACCCACACTGTATCTAGAATTAATCTTTGCATTTCCCTTTTCAGATTTTCTAGCTTCTCTACCATGTTCAAACTTCTGGCAGTCCATGCGCCAAATCATAGTATTTTAAGCTTATTATTCAGTTTATTCTTGGCGATTCATATAACAAAGAATGGTCAAACAATTGCAAATTACATGATTTCTATTGTATTTTTTATTTTACTAATGCATGAGTGTTATTTCATTGCATGTTCATTGTAGGATAGATATTATTAACCTCTCAAATGTGAGTTAATTCATTTGGGTTCTTATGGGAAACACTAAATTAGTCATCACTGAAGCTACTTGTGAAATTAGTCAACTTCAGATTCTGTTTTTAGTTCATGTTCGGTCTATGAAATGAGGCAAACCAGTTTCTTGCTTACACAAAATAATTTACAACAGGTGCATCTCCTCATTACCTGTGACATTGCTGAAAATTACTATTTTGTGCTCTGAGATGAAATTCAGTCCTACTACTGGACCATCAGCCAAACCAAACTGCATCCTTTTCTTGTGTACTATGACGAGAATAATGCAGACAACTCAATTGTAACTTCATGTCTGACCACTTAGAACAAGACACAGTGGCATAAAAAAGACATTTTACTTTTCTGATGGCAGCGCTGCGCAATATAAAAACAGGAAAAGTATTATTGAAGAATGACATTATTTTGCCACAGCTTGCAACAGATTTGTTGGCACTATCAAGACTTGCTGCTAGAGCAAAAGGCATTTATATGATTTTGCTCAAGAAACCATTCCCAACATCCATTTTGAATCATGTAAAACAGAGGAATACTAGCGAAATGAAATATGGTTATTGCCTGCATTCGGTAACCTGGAAGTTGCCCAAGAGACTCGTGCTACCTTTTTTCATTTCAGTGTCTTAATTTCAGATTACAATTAAGCCATACTCCTCAAATGGTACATCATGTTTTCAAACCTTAGCTCTACAGTATACTTCCTCAGAAAAATTGAGCACACTGAAGCTGGACTGCTTACAAGCATCTTAACCAGCAGTGCCAATTCCCAAAGTTCATATCAGCTTGCTTGCATTTTTGAAAAGCACCATCAGTGTATGGAATTCAGAGTTAGTGTTCTTCTTCTTCTGCTTCATTTTTCATCCTTATCTAAACTCTAAAAACTTGGACATGCCACCTAGCTGATTGCATTCCATAATTGGTTAAGCCCAAGATGCATTGTTCAAGTGATTGCTTTGCACGTCTTTATATTGTTCAGTATTATTCTCTGTCAATAAAAGACTGATTAAACCCCTTATAAAAAAAATACAGACAATATTCATTAAAGCCATTCTCAAGTTGTTTATTCCATTTCAGGTAACTTTAATTACTTAAATATCTTGTAAAGTTTACACTATATGATTAATAAACATGTGCTGTTATTCAGTTTCATCTAAGCCCAACACTCAGCTTGGCTCTTGAAGGAAACTGCTGTTCTTGCGGTGTCCTTCATTTTGTATGTTGTAAGCCAGTTGCTTTTCCATCTTGAAATTTAAATCATTGTTTTTAGTTACAAATATAAAAAATATAACTTCTTAGAAAAAAACAAAAGAGATGAGTCTGAGATATTTTGAAAATATATATTATTTTAGTTCGCAGTAAAATCAAGCAGATGTTATAGCATTACTATGTTACTTGTCAGACAAAGCTTAAACCAAGACCTTCATAAAGACATTAATTTTAACTTTCTAGCACCAATAGGTTTGCAGCTACAGACATTTTATTTTCATGGCACTTTCAGAAAAATAAGCAACTCTTATTTCTTGAAATTTGAGAAACAATTATATATGCACTGAAACAGTATACTTTTTTTTTTACTTTTCATGTACTTGGGTACATACAATAATAATAATAAAAAATATGCATGAGCTTCGAACATTGAGTTAAACAGATACACTGTGACTGAATAGACACAAACTATTCTACAAAGCTTACTTACATACTTTCAAGAACCAGTATGAAGTGAGGAATCTAGGAACACACTAAAGCCTCTCATTTATCGCTCCCACAGAGACAGGATTAGATTAATTACAGTGCACATGAAGTAATTTAAGTAATCGTTCTTCCCTCACTCCATACATGAATAGAAAAAGAAGAAACTTTAATACATCGGGTAGTGGGAAACATGATCTGCCTTGTTTTTCACAGTGGTTGTAGATATAGATACATATGTTTCCATAAATATTCAATTGTGCTTATAATCCACAAGCAGACCAAATCAGTATAACACTTGAGAGCTATATTAACTTTATCCTCTCTTTTTCAGCCGTTCACAGACTTCCTGTTGAAATGTGTGCAGTTCCCACAGTATTGTGCTGGTGCAATGCTGAGTGCTAAGTCTCCTTGTTAATGTAAGTGCAATGTGTGGTTAGGACAAAGCCCTATGGATGTAGTCAACTAAGAAAATGAATATAATGAACTGAATGTCACTGAGCAGAAAATATAGTGTAACATATCTTTTAATAGCAATCATCAAAGTAATAATTTGTTGTTAATATTCTCTTACATTCTTATGTTTCTAGACGGATTTACTTATGTTTTAGTAATCTCTGAAAAGGATTACATTCCTGTTTGTGATCGAGGCAGTTGCCAGTAAACATTTAAATATTCACAGTAACAATGAGATTTTTCTAGTCTATTTATCAGCACATAACAAAGGAAAAATAAAAATTGAAATCATGTTTTAAAGACAGCAAGCTCCCTATTATCTGGGTGCATATTATCCAGTTTGCAGTTTATGTATGCATAGTTTGGTGATTTTTGAGAAATGAAAATTGAAGCCTGAAATATCCTGTTAAACTTAGAACAACCATTTCATTTAGAATACAAATTTATGCTTGTGAAGTAGTAGATGGCAAAAACAACCATGAATGGTTAAATAACACTGCCTAAGAAACAGTATTTGAGATACTAGGTGGTATGGATATAGTAAACAAAGTGTGTTTGGTAGGGGAAGGGAGTGAAGATGAGACAACTGAGGAACCTGTTATTCATGCATGCTGATGACTTCAAATGCTTTACTCTGTTGTTAGAGTATGCAAGACCAATGTTTTGACTCTCCACAAAATGCAAATTGGCTTCAGGAAAAAAGTGAATAAAAACAGAGATTCGAATGATTATATCTCTAAAGTGAACTTAAAGTGAGTGATATGAAATACAGTGTATTTCAAGTATAAATTTTGTGAATAAATTGTTTTCTGCAAATGATATGTAAGTAATGCAGTGGGCTTTCAATAAGAAATAGTTTGTGGCCTTCGAGTTTCCATGATATCAGAGCACTCACATCATGCTTATGCTTGCAACAGCCACTCACCTGAGGAAAAACACTTAACAGTAACAATTCAGTTTACGTGCTGTACATCTGACAGCCTTAGATTACTTCATTGTGGGAACCTCCTGCCAAAAGCAGAATCTCAGGTGTTGGCTGATTTGATATGACAGTAACAACATAAAGAAAGTCCCTTCTCAAGCAGTGAAGTATCAGTTATATTATTAAGGAGGAAAAATGCCTAAACAAAATCAGCCACTTCTTGGAAGAATGAATAAACATCAATATTACAGTGTAAAATATCCAATTTTTGGCAGTATAGTGCAATTGGATAGATAAAAAAATCTGCTCACCAAGCGGGGCAGGAGCAAATAGCACTGAGGGTAGATGACAGATTAGTAATCGATGGGCATAGTGTGGCAAATCGATTTAACAAGTACTTTATATCCGTTACTGATAGAATGGGATTGTCAGGATCAGTAAATAATGCCCTTGAATATCTGAAACTAGCCTTTACAAATAGCTTCAGGTACATGAATATGTTACTCATTTCACCAAAAGAAATAACTTCCATAATAAAATCTTTAAAAACAAAGCATTCTAGTGGTTACGATGAAATATCAACAAAGTTAATTAAGGCATGTACTTGTGAGTTTAGTATAATTCTAAGTTACTTGTGTAACCAGTCAATTATAACTGGGACATTTCCTGACTGACTAAAATATGTAGATGTTAAGCCTCTATTCAAGAAAGGGGATAAAGAGATACCATCAAACTACAGACCGATTTCCCTTTTGCCAGCATTCTCAAAAATTTTAGAAAAAGTAATGTACAGGCAATTTCTCAACCATCTGACCACAAATAACATATTATCAAGAACACAGTTTGGATTTCTGAAGGGTTCTGATATCGAAAAGGCTATTTACACCTGCAGTGAAAATGTACTTATTTCATTAAATAACGAGTTACAAGCAGCAGGTATTTTCTGTGATTTGTCAAAGGCATTCGATTGTGTAAACCACAACATCCTTTTAAATAAATTAGAATTCTATGATGTCACGGGCAGTGCTGCAAAATGGTTCAAGTCATACCTCACTAACAGGAAACAAAAGGTGTCAGTGCAAGGGACTAGTGAATTAAGTCATCAGTCATCATCAGAATGGGAAGAAATTACATGTGGTGTCCCACAAGGATCCATCTTAGGGCCATTGCTTTTTCTTGTGTACATTAATGATCTCTCATCAGTTACACTGCCAGAAGTAGAGTTCGTTTTGTTTGCAGATGACACAAGTATTGCAATAAATAGTATGTCGAGTGTAGTCCTAGAAAGATCTGCTAATGATATTTTCATGGATATTAATAAATGGTTTAAAGCCAACTCACTGACATTAAACTTCAAAAAGACTCACTATATGCAATTTAGAACCTGTAAGAGGTTTCCACCCAGCATATGCATAAAGTATGAAGAAGAGCAGATAGAAGAGGTTGACAGTCTTAAATTCCTGGGATTACAACTTGATAATAAATTCAGTTGGGAGGAGCACACCACAGAACGGCAGACACACCTTAACAAATCTGTATTTGCAATTAGAGTGTTAGCAGACATAGGTGACATAAAAATGAAGAAGCTTGCATAATTTGCCTACTTTCATTCCATAATGTCATATGGTATAATATTTTGGGGTACTCTTCAAGTCAAACAAAAGTTTTCAGAGTCCAAAAGCATGTAATATGTATTATTTGTGGAGTAAATTCACTGACGTCCTGTAGAAACCTCTTCAAAGAACTGGGTATACTAACTACTGCCTCTCTGTATATTTACTCCGTAATGAAATTTGTCATAAATAATATATCTCTTTTTCCAACAAACAGCTCAGTTCATACATACAATACCAGGAACAAAAATGGTCTGCACAAGGACTTTAAAGCACTTACTTTAGTTCAAAAAGGGGTCCACTACTCAGGAACACTCATCTTCAATAACTTGCCAGCAAACATAAAAAATTTTGTTACAAATAAATATCAGTTCAAAAGGAGCCTGAAAGATGTACTAGTGGCCAACTCCTTCTACTCCATTGACGAATTTTTTAATAGAAACAAATGATGTATTGTATATATTCATACTGTTAGTATTGTTATTTCAGCTTTTTTAAAAAAAAAAGTGACATGTTCCACATCCACGAGGATCTCCTCAACATGGATCTATGGAACGAAAAACTAATCTAATCTAATCTAGAACACATACATAAAAATCCTTCTCATCCCACCCAGTAAGTTTCAACTGACCCGGACTTCTGAGTAACTTTTCCAAACTCTGCCCCTTTTCATAAACCTCTCCACTCCTTTTCCTTCACCCCTCTTCCTTTCCCTCCAACCCTTCTGCCAGAGGAATAACTGGGTTTCCTGCCAGTTGTTTGCATTGTTGCTGCACAGTAATTTGACATTGTGGCATGCTGTCTTCTTCAGGTGCTTCCCAAGACTGGCCCTTGGCTGGATCAGGTCCAGAATTTATGTCTGGTTGGTGCTAAGTGCTCCATGCCATGGGTGGCTGTGGTTTTCTTCTGTTGCTACTGGTGCTCCAACCGCCATCCCCACCCAGCTTAGCCATCCTCTGGTGTCATGCTTGCTATCTGGTGGTGTCATGCTTGCTATCTGGTGCTCCATTTACGGTCTGCACCATATCAGGCACTCTGTCCACGATCTGCAACCACCAGGAGCAACTCTAGTTGTCCTCTCTTGTCACTGGTGCCCTGATTGCCCAAATTTGAGGCACTGTTGGGCTATGAAAGCCAGTTATTCACAACATACCATGCCAGTGTGGGATGTCATTGGCCAGGTGACCAGGATGGTGGACATCATGTGTAATGAACATGAGAGGTATACCAGACAGACAAGCAATCAAATCAGCAGTAGCGGAGCACTGTCGAAAACTCAGTCACTCAATGAACTACAGTGACACCAAGATTGTGACATAGGTCCTGAGATACTGGGACAGCATCATCAAGGAATCTGTTGAGATTTAAGTCATGGATAATCTCATCAACAATGACACTAGATACCAGCTCAGCACTGCATGGAATCCAGCACTTGAGCTTCTGAAAACACAATGGAGGCAACATCAAGGCTGCGCAGGAAATACAAATGGGAGTTGAGATGAGAAAACAGCCCTTGGACAGAGCACCAGTCACTACAGACCAGAGGTGGCATGTCGCCAGACAGGCTCAAGGCTAGATAATATCACTAACTACTAAATACACAACACACTACACAAGTCAAAGTTCAAGTCCTGATGGGGCAGTCCAAAGTTAATGTTTTGTACAGTTGGACACATTTTGAGTTAAAGTCCCAGAAGGACAATTCAGTTTCAAAGTTCTGTTATGATGAAACACAGTTAAGTCCAGAGACAGAAGAAAAGACAAGAAATCTTGCAAGTCCACTAGCTGATCTCTGATATGAAACACAGCATTATCGTTGTGGTAGATCCAAAGTGAGTTCCTGATTGATGGATTGCGACTGCTTTCATTGCCTGTCTCAGGAATCCCACTCAGGGTGAACTGTTGATTGTGCCTTGATTGCTGGCCTAAATGCAGCCTGGGTGCCAGGATACCACAGGCACTACTTTGTCACATGGCCCACAGAAGAGAATAGGTTCTTGGTGCCACCAGTCTCTATTGGCACCTGGAATGGCATCTGGTGGCTGAGAAGATCATGGCTGAATTGAATCTACCTGCTGGAAGGCTGGCCTCAATGAGTTACATGACCACTTTCCTCAGATGTATTGTTGGTTGCTGGCCAGTGAGGTGCAAGGCCTACCAACAGCATTCTGTTGACGACTATGCCTGACTGTGTCCAGACTTTCGCCATACTGTGCCATCTGTCAAACCTGGGCACATTTGTTGCACACTTTAGTTATCTCATGCTTTGCCTTAAATTGTTGTTACCATATCAAGCACACAGTTTTTCAGCTGCCGATAGAATGAGGTACGGGTAGTGTAGAAGCAAGTTCCATCCCAAGTTTAGACTGCTGTGGGTAAAGGAGAGATACAAGAGAGCAAACTCTCTTTCCTCAAATAGTGCTGTCACTATGCCTGTGTTTCATGCTTTATAAAGAAAAAACTATTGATAGTGATAGTTCCCTCCTAAGAAACAGTTATATGTACCAGTCACAATGACCCCAAACCTCTTTCATCATTCATTTAACCCTAAATTCAGCACAACACAGTATTCACAATGGCTAGAGCAACACTATTGCCCACAATACTGTTTAATTGCTAAGATTGGCAGATAGATATTAGCAGTTCAAAATCTTCCAACTTTAGTCATTCAGAGAAAGAGTAATAAGTGCCTACAGAAAAGTAATTTATTGGGAGGGGAGGCAGTTAACTTGCCATTACAACCTAAATTTAGTTTATTTATTTTATAGCAGAAAGTGGCGGGTGTCATGAGGTTTGCCAATTTTTCATCAAATTAAAAGAGAAGAAATGATTTGCACTTTTTAAGAATAAGACAATAAAGTAACAAATTCAGGGACTATAACAGCAGGAAAGGATGAGAGGGAAGTTATGAAAATTCTCTAGCCTGGGTTTGTCTATCTTGATCATTAATCTTAAATCACTTTTTTATGTCATTTTTATAAGTTCTTTATTAACTATGTGAAGGAACAATGCAACCAGAATCTTGTTTCATCTTGATTTGTTTCAAATTGCTACAAAATGGTAAACAGGTATTTTCTCTGGGTTTATTTGGTTGCATTTCACTCCAAACTACTTTTTCTGTGTAAACTATCCACCCATGCAAGACTGTATAGAAAGGAAAATGCACTTAAAAAACTATAAAGGTGTGACACACAGTTGCTTACTTTCAAGAGACAAAATTTTTAGTACTATTAGCTATTCTGTCTTTCAGACCTATTAGTCCCTTCCCTGGAGAAAAAGTTGGAGAAGTTCACTCCAAGACTCCAGGATGAGAAGACACTCCTGTAGTGAGGACTAGGTCACAAGATCTTTGTTATTCTTATTTTCATAATAATGAGAAGTAAGGTAGCAGCATTCTGTGCACAATCATCCTATTTTTATAACTTCAAAATGATCTTTTTCAGGCAAAAGTTATTGGTGTGTATGTAAGATAATTTTATGTGAATGCTCACAGCTGTAAATTACAGGAATTGTGAATGTTTTTAGTAATGATTTTAACAATGAACCAGATAAGTACCTTTTCCCCTTCTACTTTCACAGATCCATTGATGTGCAGATTAGTATAATTTCCCACAGTAATGTTCTCATTAAACATTGCACATTTTACAACAAAATATGCTGACCATCAATGCACAGATCATAAAAGAAACTTGTTGCAAACAAAGCATAATCTATGACCTGGTCGGAAGTGTTGGCTCAACTTTCTTCAGAGGACAGAATGTAACAAAGAGGTGAAACTCTCTTGCCCAGAGTATCACAAAATAAAACACTCAAAGGACAAAACAAGTAGAATTATTTTATTATTCATTCACAGGCTGTGTTCCATTAAGACTGTCATGAGGGACACCCTTCAGCTATGTGGAATGAGTAAATTTGTACTTTAACTTTCAAAATCAGCCACCAAAAAAGAAAAATTATTCTCACACAGGACTGCCAAGTGTCTCAGTTTCCAGGATGGCAGTTTGGCAATTTGTCCCAGATTTCAGAGAAAATATTCTCATACTATCTATTTTTTTCTCGAGAGTCTTATGTGGATTTATATTTCAACTCCAGATGTCAAGTTAAAAACTGAAAGTTTTTTATCACAGCTGACTTACTCCATTAACAAGCATTACTGTGTGGTAACACTGCTGAGTTTCTGTTATTGTCCCTTACATCAGTTCAGTTTAAATTTTGCAGCAATGTGATTCTCTGTTTCTCTTTCCGAGTCACATCACAGTTAATTTGTTATTAAAGTTTTATTTTTTTATTTTACACGTCTCATTCCATAGGACCAAATTGAGGAGTAAATCTCCAAGTCCATGCAATGTGTCAGTACATGAAATTACAACATAAAAGTAATAACAGATAAAATAAAATGTTTATACACCCAAGAAAAGAATTGCCAGATAAAATAAAATGTTTATGCCCCAAGAAAAGAACAGCCATAAGTTTAAGTAAATGCAACCAACAATATATCAGTAATCAGCTTAATTTTTCAAGTAACTCCTCAGTAGAATTGAAGGAGTGACCCATGAGGAAATTCTTCAGTTTCGATTTGAAAGCATGTCGATTACTGCTAAGATTTTTGAACTCTTGTGGTAGCAGTATACTGCACACCTTTCTGCAGAAGAGCCAAGGAAGTGCGATCCAAATGCAGACTGGATTTCTGCCAAGTATTAACTGAGTGAAAGCTGTTAATTCTTGGGAATAAGTTGATATTGTTAACAAGAAATGACAGTAAAGAATATATATTTTACTGTAAAAGTGAGATGACCTACAATTAACTGGTGAAACCGAAGGCTTACTATCATGGTGTGGTAAAAGTCCAAAATTTCTTATTGTAGATTTTGAACTTTTACCAATAGACATTGGTAAATCTTAGGATGTACCCATACCAACTGGTAAAGCTGTATTCATTTAAAAAATTAGCTTAGCAATTCACTGAAATAGTTTTTATTTATTGTAAATATATGTATTGTAAACATTCTTGCATCCAATGTGATTATAATGAGCAATATTCCATATTAGTGAAAAATGTTGCAAAAAATGTTACCTTGTGAACGTTAACTTTTATACAACAAGGCTGACTATTGTGGCATTTCGAATTACGTAATATGGAACACAATTTACACAAGCATTTTCTTAGTTGAACACTTTTGTAAGTAATTGCACTTTTTGACCACTTATTCTCCAAGAAAAGATTGATTGGCAACCACTTCTCATAGACTATTTTTTTCTCTTGCTACTTCTTTGACGTAGATAAAATTTTCCTTGTGCTATGTAAATTGTTTCTTAGTGTACAATTACTTTGGTTTACCAGCTTTGGTGCCAAATTGATAAAATTCATCATCCTGAATATCACTACTACTGCTTTTATAGATTTTGCATCAGTTTTTGCCCTGTCTACATCCGGGATTTTCTCACATTCTGTCCAGCTGAAGGTTTTGGAATTTCTTTACATGAGGCTGCTCTCATTTCCTTTTCCTGCAATTGAAGACCTTCTTTGGCAGCTTCTTGGATCCCTTTCACTTCATTAACCCTATGACGCCTAAGGGGAGGGTTTGTTGAACCCACAATTTTTTTATGTCCCCTGCTTTTGCCCAAGTAACTTTCATACTACATATTCCCTTTGAGTTAGTGTTTGTTGGCTATTTTATGAAATGTTAGTGTCAATATGTTTTATAGAAAATTCCTGCTTTGAAAGAAAAAATAAATAAACTTATTATGGGGGCTAACAACCCCCCCCCCCCCTCCCCCCCCCTTAGGCTTCCATGCTATAGAAAATTTCCCTTAGTAGGATTTCGTATTTCTCATCCCTACAACAATGCAAGTACGTTTCTTGTTGATTGGTATTCTTTATATTCACCGCAATCGGTTTACTTTCAGAGGAAGTGATTGTTGGTGTCAGTCAACTATTATTTATCTTGTAAACTTGCAGTGAGTTGGTGCAGTTCCCTACTGTTCACACCCAGACTTAGAAATGACTAAAAGAATACGTGACTCGTCTTTAGAAAGAGTTCTGAATGAAATTTTAGATGAACATTCTGACTTGGGGAGTGAAAGTGAATATGAGAATGGTGTTATGGAGTATGATTCCGATCGGGAAAGTAATGTGGATGTTAGAGAAGATGAAGATAGTGCAGCTTCAGGCAGTGATCATCAGTATGTTATTGTGGCCAAGTCTGGCAGAAGGTATGTAACCACACAGCCTAGAATTCCTCAGAGGTCTGTTGCTAATGTAGTAAGAGAGCAGGCAAAAGTAACTCCAGCTGGTGTTTGCCATTCACCTGGAGAAGCCTTGAAGTTACTTCTTACACCTGACATCATGGATGTTATAGTAAAACATTCAAATGAAGAGGTAGTTAGGCGAAATGTTACTTTGACTAATGAGAAAGAATTGTATGCCTTTATAGGAATCCTGATGATTATGGGGGCAAATAAGGACAATTCTGTCAGTGTACATGATCTTTGGTCAGACCTAATGGGTCGACCAGTTTACAAGGGTATTATGGCAAGAGAACCTTTCAAGGAACTTATTGCAATCATAAGGTTTGATGACAAAAGTATCCGCCAGCTAAGAAGGGAAGCAGACAAGTTCACAGCAATCTGTGATGTTTTCAACAAAATGAATGATAGGTTTCCACTACTGTATAAACCAGGGGTCCACCTCACCATTGATGAGGTGCTCAGCTTGTTTAGAGGGCGCTGCCCCTTCAAAGTATTTGTGAAGGATAAACCGGGCAAGTATGGCATCCTTATATGCATGATGTCAGATGCAGTTGACAGATACGTTTTGAATATGGAACCCTATGCAGGTAATGTTCAGAATTTGACTAAAGAAGAACGGGGTTCAGCAGCTGTCATCAAACATCTGGTAGCACCTGTGAAAAATACTGGTCAAAATATTACTACAGACCGATACTACACATCGGTGGATTTGGCGGAAGAGTTATACCAAGACTACAAAGTTACTACAGTAGGAACTCTCCAGTCAAACAGGAAGCATATTCCAGACATAATGAAGAACACATCAAATCGAGAGCTATATTCATCAATGTTCTTGTTCACAGACCCATCAACAGGTAGGCCTCCAGTAACTTTGGTGTCCTACTTAGCAAAAATGGAACCAAATAAAAACTTACTGATGTTGTCAACAATGCATCAAGATAAAGGCACTGTTGGAGGAGAGAAGAATAAAACCGAGATAAATGCATATTATAATTCCACTTAAGGTGGAATTGATACCATTGATCAAATGGTGCATATGTACACCTGCAAGAGGGGAACAAAGAGAGGGCCTCTATCTGTATTTTACTCTCTCATCAACATTTGTGCTATCAATGCAACCACCATATTCATCCAGCAACATCCAAGATTGAATGAAAAGAAACACAACACACGGAACCTTTATCTTCTGCAAGTTGGGATGGAACTAGTGAAATTGCAGGTAGAAGAAAGAAGTGCCAATGCAAGAGGGTTATCTAACCAAATTGTTCAATCAATGGAGGCTATTCTACAAAAGTAAATCAAAGAAATGACAACAGAAGCACGTCAGCCTCCTGCAGGAAAAGGTCGGTGCCATATTTGTGTAAGAGAAGCTAAAACAAAGAAGCAGAAGTACAACAATCTAAGTAAACCAAAACAGTATTGTGGACAGTGCCATAAACATGTGTGTAATACACATTCAGAAAAAAATTGTGAGGTGTGTCTCTTGCCTTGAAGTTGAGGACTCAAAGTAATCTATTGTATATGAACACATCTGTATTTTGTATTGTAATATGTCAATTTTTTAT
This sequence comes from Schistocerca serialis cubense, assembly GCF_023864345.2. Classification (NCBI taxonomy): domain Eukaryota; kingdom Metazoa; phylum Arthropoda; class Insecta; order Orthoptera; family Acrididae; genus Schistocerca; species Schistocerca serialis. The sequence continues at coordinate 325,700,797 of NC_064645.1, read as the reverse complement.
TCACTCAATCCAATATTTATAACAATTAACAACATTTATGAACCGATGCCTTAGTTAAAACACATAAACCATTTTGAAAGTTGTAATTTTTCATCAGTAAACTAATTTAATACCTGTGGGCTTGCCGAACCCCCCCCCCTTCCCCTTAGGCATCCAAATTAGAAAAAAAGGCTTGGGCGTCCTAGGGTTAACGCTGTTGGACGTTGTCAGCACCTTGACGCAACGATCAGCTGGTGCTGGTGTCTCGTTGTTAACTATCATCAAATCCTGTGTCTCTGGTGCTTCCTCACCTGCTGCAGCCGCACTTTCTACCTCTGTTTCTCCTGTTCCAGTACTTGATTTACTGGCATCAATTCCTTGGCTGTCATTTTAAATTTCCTGTGAGTCAGTGGAAGTGGTGTTTAAGATTGTTTCCAAGTCTTCTTCAGTGTTTATATTTTTGACTAAACCACATGGAACAACTGAGATCAAAATGCCCATTTTCGTTGGAACCCCAAATATGGCTTCATATGGAGAACACCTGATCTTTTCATGATAAGCCCTATTTTTCATTGCTTGCACAAACCTCAGCCTTTCAGACCATTTTGAAGTTTCATTTGTTTCTATCCAATGACTTGGTTGCAAAATTCTCTACCATTATCAGAATAAAGGATACTAGGGGCACCAAAGGTGGTAAAAATATCCAAAAGATGATATGCTACTTCTTCAGCCCTTTTTGAAGTTAGTGCACGGAGGATAATACATTTTGTCAAATGATCTTGGTATACAAATATGAACTTTGACTTATTGTTTGTGTTTGCCTGCATGTTGATTAAGTCAATTTGGCATCATGAATTCATTTCACTGTGTATGATAAGTTTAACTACAACACGCCTTTTCATGCTTTTTGCTTTTTCTGACATGGTTCACGTAATCTCAAATAAGTAATGACTGATTCAACAGTCACATTCTTGTACTTACGATTCAGTTCCATAACCATCCGTGTTCAGCCACCATGGCCTATAGCAATGTGGGTCTCATGTAGTACGTTAAACAGTTCATCAAAACAAATGTAATAATGAATTTCTTGTTTTTCAACAGACACCGGTGCTATGAATTTCTCTTCACCTCCAGTGTTGAGAACATCAAATTGCTTCAAACATCTGTAGTGAACAGATTTTTTATTGAAAACAATTTTTCACTTCACTTAACAGAACATTATATTGCTCAGTAGTTACATAAAAGCTGTTGTCCTTCTCATTCACTGCTTCACTTAAAAGTTCATGTAATCTGTTATGCATAACATCACTCATTCTGACGCAAAGCTACAGATGATGTATGCAAGATGCTTGAGGCTGACTGAAACTATGCAACAGTGAGCAGACTGAGAACTCATAACTGCCAACAAAGAAACTTTTCTGAACACAAAATTAGTAACAATGAAACTCGCCCAACCCTGCACGACAGGGGTGGGAGTCTCCAATCCGGCAGTGGTAAATCCTAAGAGTTACCAATTTTTCTTGGTAAAAGTTTGAAATATATGTATCTAATGAGAAATTTTGGAGGTTTACCACACCGTGATGGTAAATCTTAGGTTTCACCAGTTAACTCTAGGATTTATCAATTATCTTACTATTACAGTAACATATATATTGAGAGCCCAATGTCAGAATACCCAGACTATGTGAACAGGGATCAACAAGGTGTTAGCGAACTTGCAGCATTTGTTGCCCGAACTGTCCATTTCTGAGTCAAAAATATCCTTAGAGAATGGGGAGAGTTACCCCAAAATATAATACTATACGGCAAAAGTGAATGAAAATAAGCAAAGTAGACTAATTTTCATGTCAAATGATCACTTACTTTATATACCATTTGAATAGTAAAAATGGCAGAATTAAGTCTTTGAACAAGATCCTGAATGTGGGCTCTCCACGACAGTTTACTATCTATCTGAACACCTAGAAATCTGAACTCTTAAGTTTCACTAATCTTATGCCCATTCTGTGATCATTTCAAGTGAACTCAAGATGCCAAAGAGGATGTGTTCATTCCAAGAAAAACATTCAGAAGAATGGTTCTTCATCAAATGAGGCAGAAGTGACTATGAAGTAGAGTTTGTAAGTGTTATGTTTCCGTTGTAGATGAGGGAAGAGCAGATATTAAAGATCATTTAGCTAGTGTAATGCATAAATCAATCACGACTCTTCAAGCACTTAAAAAAATGGAGGGCCAGTTATTTTGTTTTATATTTATTCAACAGGGCAAATTAGTAACAGTTGCAGAAATAGCAATGTATTATCATACTGTTAAAACATCATAAGTCTTTGAAATCAGTGGACTGTATTTGTAGGCTAAGCTCCAGAGTTTTTAATGATTCCATAGCAGCAAGAAATGTGCTTTTGGGCAGAACGAAGTATGAAATCATTGTTAACACCTGGCATTGTCAAACAAATATGCCATGATCTTCCAAAAGCCCATTATTTTGGTATAGCTATAGGCACTAGTATTCTCAAAACCGAGAAAATATTCCTATTAATCATTCAGTATTTTACATCAAAAATTGGTGTTAAAGTGAAATTATGTAAATTAACTTCCCTGCTAAATAAAGCTGCCTTGTAATAATAAAATTGGTAAAAGTAAGTGTGTAGCATTTTGATCTGACAGTACCAATACTAATTTTGGAGGAGTACAATGAACTGGTACAAACAATGTGTTTGTGGAATTGAAAAGTGAAGTAAATAAAAATGTTGTGGGAGCTGGATTCCCTGTACACATATTACATAATGCTGCCACAAGCAAACCTCACACACACGTGATCACCATCTCCAGCAGCTGTGTCTGGTCCAAGCTGCCAGAGACAGCTGTCATTGTATGTGTGAGGTGTGCTTGTTTTTGGGAATGAATGTGTATGGTTTTCTCTCTTTCTCTCTCATTGTGCCTGTGTGCACCTCAATGTGTCATTTTTACAGTGAGTAGCAACCTATCACTTTCCTTACATTGCCAATATTCCAACTTTGACTTTCCACTGTTTAATATTTCTTATTAGATACATCCTGACTTTGCCAGGATATAGACCACTGATAATGGTCTGTGTAAAACTACAGAAATACTTTGTTCAGTGGCGGCTCGTGACCAAAGAAGATGGTGGTGCACTTTACTCAAGAAGGTAAACATCAACAAAAGACAGAAAATCAGTACACTGCTCAATGTTTTTGTAATACATGATACAAACAGACCATTCACTCGTGTCACTCCTGCATGTACTCATAATAAAACCAAAAGGTGTACACAGAAAAAAGTATTACTTTTGCAGAATAAAAGGAATTAAAATCAACTGCAGCTCTATGTTCTCAAAAAGTGGTAGGCATGCCTTACTAACCTTTTTCAGCAGGACTGATGTTAGCGCTGTTCGATTATATCTCTAAATTTGGATGTGGTGGTGATCACTTGTACAGGAACTCTATTCTTCTTCCCTTCATAAGTGCAAATCTTTCAATCACTCTTTGATTGAAGTCTGCAGTTCCTAAAACAAGGTCTCGTTCAATAGAGAGCATCGCGAGTGCTGATAGTCTTTCTTGGTCCATAGTATTCCACAAGAAGGTTTTGATGCATTTCAGCATAGAAAAACAACGTTCTGCTTCTGATGTGGTCATTGTAATTGCAATTATCCCTTTCAGGAGCTTCATAGATTCGCTCAGTGTATCACAAAGACTATTATCTGTTATGTAATCCAGAAAGCTCAAAGCTCCACACATGCTTTTGAACTCCTCTCTTCCATAAATAACAGAGAGTTCTGTTCAAAGTTTCTTTGCTTCCAAAAAAGAGTAGCATTCAATAGCAGCTCGGAAATAAGTTTCTGGAAGACTGGAAGAGTAAGTAGCGAATTTCTCTGGTAGAAAGAGAGAGGCTGCAACTAGGTATCCAGTGAACTTGAATCTTTCTTTTGCCTCGTAACTTATGACATCACATACTTCTTTTGCCTCCTACAGGAGATTACACATCGCTGCGCCATCTTCAGTTCTCCCTCTTTTATGGTACTCATGTAAACCTGTTGAATTTTCAGTTACTCCTTCCCTAATGTTCGCAATTTCACGCTCAAAAGCTGTCAGCTGATTTTGTGTGTAAGTTGGGTCAATATGCCTTTTTTTGTAGCTGGTTATACAAAAATCCACATGGATCATGAGTTTATGAAAAAATGAAAGCCAAAAAATTAATTTTTCATCCCCCAAAATTGTTACTAAGCCACAGGCTTGCAGGATCGTGTTCTCATTTCAGTTTTTCCCTCCGGCTCATATTATTCATGCATGTGATAATATCTTCCCTATACTGGAAAACGGTATTGATGCTCCTTGACTGAAAATTTCAACAAGTAGGCACTGAACGTGGCAGTCGTCTTCATACTATTTCGTCGAGAACTGCTGTTCTTTGAGGAGATGCTGAAAAGAAGCTGGAAAGTCCCTGAAGTTTAGTGAAGAATATTCACACATTTTTATTAATGGAAGCGGCTTTAAGCATAATGAGATTCAACTGGTGGGCATATCAATGAATGTATGAAGCGTTGGGAAACTTTTCCTTAACAAGAGCCTGCACCCCACGTGACGAACCACTCATGACTGCTGCATCATCATGTGTTTGTGCTATTAGCTTATGTGGACAATTCCCCAAATGATTATTTATCTGTTCGATGATGGACATTGCCAAAGACTGGGCATCATGCTTTTCTGGTGCTATGAAGTCCCAAAATCTTTCAACTGGTTTTCCATTAGTGATGTACCTATAATAACCATCTGGAAAACACAGGCTACGTCACTGCTTTCATCAGCTACTACGGCCAAAAACTCAGCACCCTTAATTTCCTTTCTAATTTCCTCTTGGCAGACTTGAAGCATGCACCAGAGTAGTTCATTCTGGATGGTTTTTGAGGTTCCTTTGAAAACCGTAGCTTTCTCTAAATGCAATTTTAATACCGAGTCTAATTTTACACTAAAATTAATCAAGAAACGAAAAACACCAGATTTGGAAGATGATTCAGTCTCATTATGTCCTCTAAGGGCAAGTTCCAACGCACCACAGAAACAAATACAGTTAATAATTAGATTCAATATGTATCTATTATTGGTAACTTTTTGGTTGTGTAATGCCACGGACCTATTGGGTAGCTGTATTTACATTGCCTAGACTTGATATATTCAAAATGTTATTTACATGGACTGAAGAAAGTTCATGTTTCCTAATTTTGTCATGGAGGTGTTGAATGTCACAGACTCCGTGTTTAGACCATGAAAGATCTCCTCCAAATAATAAACAAGGAAAACAAAATAAGGCATTTTTCATGTCACGGCCACACAGCCATTCATGCTTGTTGTACAATTCAGAGTTAAATTTCCTATTGAATTGGTGACTTTTTGTTTTAACGGTCTGCGAAACTGTTAAAGCAGGAGTCAGCCTACCTAGCCTCTTGATTTCTAATTTTTCTTCAAACTTCCATGAACTGAAGGGTTCAGAGAGCAATAAAATTACCTGATTCATTATTTCACGTATTCACTTGTCACCTGAGCCTCAAAATTCACTGTAGCACATGCTAAAATAACTAACACAATGCACAGGAAATAGTTAGTTTGCTCGCAGCTACACCTGAACTGGTAAGATGGCGCGAAAATCCCACTTTGTTTGAAGATCCGATAGTTCCATTTTCCTTCGGAAGAGTTCAGGCCCTCTTCCTGCGGCTGGCAGCGTGGCCCAAGTGAGGTGTTTATTCACACATGGCCCACACACGAGTACAGTGATGCCAAGCATTGCCACTGCATCCCGCACCCCGCACCTCCTCTGAGACACCTAAGTCCATGTTTGCAGCCACAGTGCAACCCATTGTCACCGTCGGCACATTCCGTCCAACTCTGCTGCGTTGGGTGTTTGGAGCATGGGCATTTCAAAGAGAGATACATGGCGCGCTGCTTCTCCACTAGTATAGAACACTCAGAAGGCAACTCACAGTTGAACAAAATTATCCCTTGGGGGTAGCGCAAACCTGCAAACCTATACAGGAGCCACCCCTGACTTTGTTTAAAGTAAAACAGCAGCTGAGTTGAGGAGGAGGAGCGCTGGCCTTTTGTGAAATAGTTGTTTTTCTCTTATATATGTAAAGCAAGATAGAAGTAATTATGATAATTATCACTTTGGTTAGATTAGTGTCACTCAGGACTTTTTGTTAGTAGGCTTAACAGAAGGAAAGAGCAGTGGTTGCTTCTGCCTCTTAATATAGAATCCGACTCATTAAGCATCCCTGAAATATCTCCATTGTGATGGGATTTACAAAAAATTGTGTGTAAATGAATTAATCATATTGTTCATTCTGAACAAATAAAAAATGATTTTATAGGTATTAGATGGCCATGGCTGTGGCTTGTGGAACTGTACATTTGGCTGTCTGTGTGAATGTGTGCACATTTATTACAATGAGCAAGAGCTTGAAAGCTGGTGTGAATACTATTATTTGCTACATGTTTCTGTTTCACACACCTGTGCACTACAGGTTAAATTCCATGTAGAAGTTTCCATTGTTAGTATGAAATGTAGATTTCTTTTGTCTAAAGACATGTTAAATTCAGGAGAATGATAAATAGTGGTTTATTCAAAGTATGCTCCATCGTTTGTTATACCTTTTCCCCTTCTTTTGAGCAATTTGTGAATGTCATGCCATTAAACATTTTCCCCTTTTGTTGCAAACCACTCATTGAGCCATTGCTCACATTTCTGTATGAACCACAGCACTGCTCACCAAGTGCATGACCCATCGATGTAAACAAGTGGTAGCTGTAAAGAACCCCATCTAGTGAGTAAGCTGCATGGTGTAGAAATTCCCAGCCGAGTACTTCCAACTGTCACAAAGGAGTATCGTCATGAAGAAAATGACTGCGTGTTGCCTCTTTCCCTCCCCCCCCCCCCCCAAGCAGCAAACAGTTCAATTCTGTCAATTGTTGTTGGTAACATTTCGTATTAACCGTTTCCCCAGGTTTTAATGGCTCATAATGGACCATGCCTCTCTGGTCCCACCAAACACAGAGAATCATCTCTCTGCCAAAGCAGTTCGTCCTCTGTTACTATACAATGCAAAAATGACTTCCTTTTGTACCAAGTGAGCAAAATTTCTCGTGTTTTTGCACTTTTCCATTTGCCTGTTGTTCAACTAATGTGGTACCCATCTACCGGACTCATCAACCTTTCCCATCTCTTGTAGCGAATTGGAAACAGCTTGTTGAGCAACCCCCAATTGGTTGGCAAGTTGTTTATGTGTTTGTGAATCATCTTCATTCAACAATGCTTCCAATTCCTCGCATTTGTATTCTTTTGGCAGATTTCCGTGTTCCTTGTCTGCAAGATTGCAGTCACCATTTTTCAAATGCCAAAACCATTGTTCCCAAATATCTTGTGACGGAGCGTGTTCCCCATAAACTTCTCGAAGTAATCGGTATGATCCAGCAACAGTTTTCTTCAAACGAAAACAAAAAAATTGATGCTGTCCATTAATGCTCTGAAATCTGCATTCCATACTTGTACATCTGGTATACTACAACCTGTTACATATCACTTCCATAGAGATCGTAAGGACAAATTGAGACTAAATGCGGGCCAACCTCACAAATGTCAACAGCTGTAAAATTTGAAAAAATGAATTTAAGGGAGGACATCAAACAGAATAATCTCTTCAGGGTCGCAGAGGAGTGCTGCCATGTCTTTACTGGCTGAGGGTGCAGGTTTCAACTTTTTCTTCCGAGGATAGGTGGTGAGGAGGCACTCCGTGGACTGCCACTTTATTTTTGGTTTGATATGATGAACTTACTTTTCATCACATGGGATGATGTCTGATAAAAAATTGTCATGATCAGCCTCATGACATATAAGCAATTATGTACAGACAGTCCTTTGTTGCTCTTTATTGTCTTCTGTTAGATGGTGAGGAACGCAGTGCCGCCGCCCCCCCCCCCCCCCCCCCCCAACCAGTAGACAAGTGTGTCAGCACTATCAACAGAGACATCCAGCTGTGCAGCAGAGTGTTTGATTGCAATCCATTGATCACTTTGGATGAGAGAATCTGCTTGTTCCAACATTTCAGCAGGCAGCTGTGTATGGCCAGCCAGCATGCAGGAGATTGACAGATTTGTGCCACCTTGTAGCGATGATGACAGACACCTTGCCCAATGACTCGATGTGCTTTTGTTCACTGTCAGGTCTCTAGATATTCTGCAAGTGCCTACCTAATATGTGATGCTCTGGCTTTCCACAAAAAGAAAATCGATGACAGCTCTCTGCTTGGAATGCACCCCTGTTGCAGACACCATTTTGAGAGCTACTTATAGCAGCAGCATCTATCGGAACTTCATGTAGCTATAGAACTGAAGTGGGAATATTCCACAGTATTCCACAGCAAATTCTTCATTTTTCAATGGAAATTGGCACAGAAAAAAAAATGTGTTGTGTTACTTATTGAATGCCTCTCATACAAAACCTCATGTGTACAACTACTGCTTGTGGTAGACATTTATTATTAGTTTTCCAACAAAGTAGCTCAATACTGTTCTTTCCAGTCAAGGGGCACAGTTACATGCCCCGATAGAGTACTTCATGCCATTAATAATGAACTGCAAAAAATTGAAACCATTACCTTACCAACAAACTATCGTGGTGTTGCGAGCAACTATGGTACCTGTGTGGTTCTGAGAAAGTGTTGGAATGTGTACAAGTTCAATACCAAATCTAACAGTTTAATACAATAGAAGCTACCATTCAAAATGTCTGAAGCCAGAGTTCTTATTTATATTTTAAAAAAATGAATGTAGCACCATTTGCAAAGTTGAAACACCATACTTCTCTTCTTTGATCATCGATGAAGAGAGTAAAAACAACATACACAGGCAGAAAAATATCACAACACAAAAAAGTAATTAATACAGAGTAATGAAATTCTGGGATACATTTGTCTAGTTAACATATGTAAGTGATTAACATTACAAGGTTACATGTTAATGTAAGTGCGAGATATGCCATTCCAATTGTGAAATGCTAGTACATTAATAACCAATGTAACCACCAGAATGTTGAATGCAGGCATGCAAATGTGCATTCATTGTGTTATACAGGTTCTAGATGTTAGTTTGCGTGGTGGAGTTCTATGCCTGCTGCACCTGGTCGGTCAATACAGGGCAATTAATGCTGTTTGTGGATGATGCTGGAGTTGTTGTCCAAAGATGGCCCATATGCACTCAATTGTAGAAGATCTGGTGATCAATCAGGCCCAGGCAACATGTCAACACTCTGTAGAACATGCTGGGTTATGACAGCAGTATGTGGGCTAGTGTTGGAAAATTCCGCTTGGAATGCTGTTCATGAATGACAGCACAACAGGTCAAATCATCAGGTCGACATACAAATTTGCAATGAGGGTGTGTGTGATAACCATGAGAGTGCTCCTGGTGTCACATGAAGTCACATCCCAAACCATAACTCCAAATGTAGGTCCAGTGTGCCTAGCCCACAGCCAGATTGGTTTGCAGGCCCTCAACTGGCTTCCTAAGGAACACACAGCCATCACTGGCACCAAGAAAGAACCAGCTTCCATCAGAAAACACAACAGTCCACTGCCCTACCCTCCAGTGAACTCTTGTTTGACACCACTGAAGTTGCAAATGGCACTGGTTTGGGGTCAGTGGGGGGTATCTGACAAGGAGCTGTCTTTGAGGCATCTGATTTGTAACAGTTAGTTGTGTCACTGTGGTGCCAACTGCTGCTCAAGTTGCTGCTGCAGGTGCAGTACAACGTGTCAGAGCCATACATCAAACATGATGACCTTCCCTCTCAGTAGTGCCACGTGGCCGTCCAAAGCCCGATCTTCTTGCGAGCATACATTCTCGGGGTCCCCCCCGCTGTCAGCAGTCGTGTACAGTGGCTACATTCCTGCCAAGTCTTTCTGCATTATTGCAGGAGGAGCATCCAGCTTCTCATGCCCCTATTGCACAATGTCATTGAAACACACTTAAGTGCTGATAAAGGCATCTTCATCACCTTGATTAACATCAATTCACCATGTCCAATCTCAAAGATAACTAAAGCTCATGACTATTACAGAATGTGTTTAAAGCAAACCTGATTTGCATCCTCATAGTGGTGCTATTGGTATCACTCTTATGTGACTGGCAGGAAATTTTAATAGATACTATTTTTCAGATGTAGAAACATGCCTACCAGCTTCAGTTCATGTTGCACAACTGGTAATTTAGTGTTGTAATTTATTTTCTGCCAGTATGTATAGTTTCAAAGGACATTGCTCAGTCCGCTATAATAAAACTCAGAAACCATGTGGGTATAAAAAAAACTGGTGATGCAAAGAAACTAAGAGATTTTTTGATACATAATCAGAAGAAGCCTGAAAGTTCTATGGGAAGGTCGGAGAGTGTTTCGATGAATGTGACAATAAAAATAATGAAATACATCATCTCCATGTAACAGTTTATTAAATTATTGTTTGTTCAATACGTTAATATGAAAGAGATCCTTACTGTTACAAAATAAGTAATCTGTAGACATTCTCGCAAGTTTTATATTTGCATCTGCAATCTCATAGAAATTTGTTTCAATCGGTGTATTATGAACATAGAGTTCATTTGTAGAATATAATTTTGAAAGACACCAGCAATGTATTCTGTTCAAGTAATTCAATAAAATCTGTTTCCTGACAATGTTATTTTTTGTAAGTGTTGACTTCTGTGAAAACAGTTCTCAATTACAGTGTGCACAGAGGCATTTAAGCAGTCTGTCTTCCTGTGCTCCATAAGAAAATGGAACAGGAAGAAGCCTAATGAGTGGTACAATGGGAAGTACCCTCTGCTGAGCACTTCACTGTGGCTTGGAGAGTGTAGATGTAGATTTTCAAGGAGACAGACTGAATGAGGCTACTTGTATGAAGTAGATTGATAATAAATGGAGGTGGCACCAGCACATGGACAAACTAAAGAAAGAGCTCAGTTCTGCCTGCTTAGAAATCTCTCTCACTGTGTGAATCTGCAGATAGGATTGCTAATGCACTTTATGCACTTTTCATACTTTCATTCAGTATTCTCCTATGGCATACTCTACTGGGTAATACAACTAAAGCCAAAAAAGTATTTATTCTACCAACATGTGTAATAAGAATATTGTGTAACACTGACAACCAAACACAAAACATTTTACAGAAGCCTCGAGAGACCTAGGTATTCTTACACTTACTTGTCAACACACACACTGTCTAATGGGATTTATGGTTGATCAATAAATTTAGAATGAAGTTTGAAATTCATAACAATAATATAAGAAGAAAAATAATTTTCATGTACAAGGGTGTGCTGAAAAGTAATGTCTCCAATTTTTTTGTGAAAACTCAAAGCTTTTAAAATAAAATAAACATTATTAACATTTTACATTTTTATTCTGCATGTGTACATATCTGCAGCCTTCTGTCACTAAAGTGCTCCGAACTGTAACATGGTGGTGAATAACCTAACTATGCCATTACAAGAGAAACAGTGTGCTGTAATCAAGTTTTGAATTCAAAGAGGTTCTCTACATATGGAGCATCCCTCCCTCTCTTTCAGCATGACAATGCTAGACCACACATGAGTGCAGTGACATCTGCAAAAGTCTGACACCTTGGGTTCACTGTCATCGATCAACCTCCATATAGACCCAACTTGGCCCCATCTCATTTTCATCTGTTCCTAAGCCTTAAAAAACGCCTTCCAGGACTTCACTTTGATACAGATGGAGCATGCAAGCAGAGGTGAGGTTGTGGCTCTGTCAATAAAGTTAATCATTCTACAGTGACGGTGTCAACAGACAGGCTTCTCGTTGAGATAAATGTGTTCGTCACCATGGCGATTACGTTCAGAAAAAAATATGTAGACATGAAGACTAGAAATGCAGGATGTTAACAACATTTGTTTTATTTAAAAAGCTTTAAAACTTTCACATAAAAAATTTGGAGGCATTACTTTTCAACACACCCTCATAAATTATGTATGCCCCTTAACCGTTTAGAATGGAGTTTTAAAGTCTGGTCCAAAAGTCTATTATAGATTGCTGGTATGCATCAGCCAGAAAATTTAAAAGGCCTAAATATTCAAAAACAAAGTAAAAGAATGCTTCATTAGCCACTCTTACAATTTATTAGAATATTTTGGCTCAAGGATGTACATTCCACATGACTAATACTTGTATGCGATAGAACTTGGCTTTGCCAGCGAATGGACAGTTGATAGTAAGCTATTCCACCATAAAAATCTTTTACCACCTATTCACTGATTTAAAGGATTTAATTGATGATAAAATCATCTTCAAGCACAAACTGAAATCATACCTGCTTGAGAACCCCTCCTATACCATAGAAGAATTTCTGAATATACACAATCCTGTCGCATAAATGTGACCACCACACCATTTTTTGATGTCGGTGAGCAGTAACCACTTACAGATGGCAAGTGGTAGCACTAGCAGTGGAGGGTATATAATGCATGTCAGGAGGATGCAGTAAAAGCACAGTTGTTGCCTTAACACGGAAAAGGAGCAATTTATCTGATGTCCAAAAGGGCATGATAACTGTCATTTGGGCCAGTGGTGGAAGCATTTCCAAAACAGCTAAGTTTGTAAAAGTGTCAGTGGCTGTCCTGCTATGGTTAAAGTACACCATGCATGGCAAAATGGCACTATCCGAAACTGGTGCCAAGGCAGTTGTGGTGCACCAGGGGCCATAGATCAAATGGGTGAACAACAGCTGTGGATGTGTGTACTGGTGAATAGACATGCAACCACTGAGTAACTAATAACCTAGGTGAACCAAGGGGCTACCAACAATGTCTCCTCAATGAAGATCCAGCAAATGTTGTTGCATATTGGCCTCCATAGCAGATGCCTGGTTCATGCAACCATGCTGACTGCTATCCATCAGTGATGAAAACTGGAATATGCTTGGCAGTACCGCAACTGGGTGTCCACTGAGTGGTGAGGGGTGACCTTTTCAGATGAATCATGTTTTATGCGCCATTGGACAGATGGCTATTTGCGTGTATGGCATGAAATGTCTAAAACCAAACACACTGCAACAATCATCAGAAGGATCCAGGTGACAGGTTGTATTATGGTGAGGGTATGTTTTTGTGGCATTCATGAGTGGTCTTGTCATTCTGGAAGGCACAGTGGATCAACACAAGTATCCACCCATCCATCCTTTGGAACCATGTCCCTCCCTACATGCAGGCTGATTTTACTTGGCACGATAGCATCTACCAGCTGTGCATTTGTTTGGTTTGTAGAGCACCAGGATAAGTTTGTTATTATCCCCTGTCCACACATTCCTTGGATTTAAACCTAATCAAGTATCTGTGGACCACCTCGATTAGGTTGTTCATGTCATGGATCCTCAACCGAGAAAACTAGTGCAGCTGCACCTGGCCACGGCACTGGGATCAGTACTTTCCAAAACCTCATTTACTCTCTTTCTGCACATTCTGCCGTGGTCCACACTGCAAAAGCTGTTTATTATAGCTTTTGGCAGGTGGTCACATTAATGTGAGTGGAGACATTTATATGTATACTGCCTTAAAAAAATAAGTGAAGCACCTGGAAGGAGAGGAAAAAATGAAATGAAACTTCATTGGGTGAAAGAGTATGTAAAGCCATGGCAGTGGTTTCAAAATCGAATCCAATTTACAATGAACTTGGTAGTATGTACCCACTTATCAGTATGATGTTGCACTCCCTCTGCCCTGGCTGCATGCCCTGTTTTGGCTGGGAAGGGTGTTGAGAACATCATATCCTTTCCTGAGGTAAAGTGGCCTACTAATGCTCCAACTGGTTCTTGATATTATGAATACTGGCACTGGAATGGAGTTGATATCCTGATATCTGTTCTACTGGGTGCAGATATGGGTATCTTGCCATGGGAATGCTTCAGCGTCACGAAGACAGTGTGGACGAACATTGTCCTGCTGAAAAGTGGCACCATGATGCTGTCGCATGAGATGTAATACATGAGGATGCAGGATGTCTGTGATGTCTACATCTACATCTATACCCTGCAAATCTCGGTGAGGTGCATAGCAGAGGGTATGTCCCATTGTACCAGTTATTAAGGTTTCTTCCTGTTCCATTCACGTATTGTGCATGGGAAGAATGATTGTTTGAATGCCTCCGTGCATGCAGTAATTATTGTAATCTTATCCTCATGAGCCCTAAGTGAGCAATACACAGGGGGTTATTGTATTTTCTTAGAGTTATCAGTTAAAGCCAATTCTTCAAAGACTTTCTTGGGATAGTTTACATCTACCTTCAAGGGTCTTCCAGTTCAGTTCCTTCAGTGTCTCTGTGACACTCTCCCAAAGATGAGACAAACCTGTGACCATTCATGCTGCCCTTCTCTGTATACATTCAATATCCCCCACTAGTCCTGTCTGGTACAGGTCCACACACAAATTGATTGCACTTCCTCAGTAGTCTACCAATAAACTGAAATCTACCACCTGCTTTACCCACATCTGAAATTATGTAATCATTCCATCTAACATCCCTACAAATTGTTACACCCAGGTATCTGTATGAGCTGGCCAATTCCAACAGTGATTCATTGATGTTACAGGCATAAGAAACCTTTTTTTCCATTTTGTGAAGTGCACAACTTAAAAATCTGAACATTTAAAGCACACTGCCAATCTTTGTACCACTTTGAAATCTTATCAATATCTGAATGAATATTTATGCAGCTTCTTTCAGCCTGTGTTTCATTATAGTTAACTGCAGCACCTGCAAAAAGCCTGATTTTACTATTAATATTGCCTGCAAGGTCATTAATTTACAACGTGAATGGCAAGGGTGCCAACACATTTCACTGGGGCATACCTTAAGTAACTACTTCATCTAACGACAACTCTCCATCCAACATAACATGCTGCGTCCTCCCTGCTAAAAAGTCCTCAATCCAGTCACAAATTTCATTTGATACCCCATATGATCGTATGACAATAAGTGTAGGTGTGGTAATGAGTCAAATGCTTTTCAGAAATCAAGAAATACAGCATCTACCCGATTGCCTTGATCCAGAGCTTTCAATATGTCATGAGAGAAAAGTGTGAGTTGGGTTTCAAATGACTGATGTTTTCAAAATCCATGCTGGTTGGCATTGAGGTGGTCATTCTGTACCATTGTGCTATCAAAGTTCCCTCAATCACTATCAGCCGGAGCCTGTAGTTCTACCCAGTGTCTCTGTCTTTCTTAACTCATTGACTGATTACAAAGGTAACTCATTGGGACAATACCTATTCATCACAGGATTTTTGTGCTTCAGTAGAAATTCCATCATAGCCAGATGGTCATTTTTTCAGCAACATAACGATTATTATGATCTCTCTAGCAGATTAGTTACCAAAACTGATGTTTGGTGGTGTAGTATGCAATGCCTACCTAAGTTAATCTAGTGGATCCACTTTTGATACAACATTTGCTCTCCCGGTGTTTTCAGATATTAGGAAGAATGCATTTTTGGCTTCACCTACAGCCTTGCCCCATGAAACCTTTTCCCTGAAAAAGCAAGGTTCCTAATCATGTACCAATTAGACTCACAATTTAAATCAAGCAGGAATATTCACAATAATGTATATAATGCTGCACAGTAAAAAAATTCATTTTAGAAGCTTTACTTTGCATGTAGCCTTTGAGAAATACTGTTATTAAAATATACTCTCGTTCTGATTATATTTTAACCACTGCAAACTAGTGTAACTGGCAGAAAAATTTGTCTCTATTCTATTGTTCCTTCTTTTTGAAAAACTGTATGGATCTGTAATGAGGGGTTATTTGCTTGTCCCCATTCTCAAAAAACAACATAACACATATAATTATTGATTTCCAGTAATTTTATTATCTTGTGATCATTTTTATAGACTGCATTCTTAAAACAGATGTTTGTCTATTGCACCTCAATGCACTGTGTTTGTATTTAGAGATTTTTTTCCTCCTGCACTTTTTTTCCACAGTTACACAAAATCCCAACCCTGTGTCCATACCAAGGACCGAGTGGATCACACCACAAATGTCATTTACTATGGTCGTCTTCTAACCAAGATAGAAGAAAAGCTAAACCTTTGTGGAACAAGGAATGTCAGTTAGCAGTTAGAAATAGGTGAACTGCATTACTTAGGTTCAGGAGCAAGCATAATGGAGCCAATCTCTATAGACGTTCGGAAGGCAAGGGCTAAAACTCGATGAATCATCGGGGAGAAAACAGAGATCATGGAGAGAGTTTTTAACATCTTAAGCTGCTTCACACCAGCAACAAAGGTATGGGAATCAATTGAGAAGATATCAGGAAATAAAAGTTCATGCAGTTGTGTTTTGACCTTCATCTATTACATAAATCAGTTCTGCCAACATAGGGAGCACATGGAGAAAAACACAGAATAAGCTTCTTGTCTAATAACTCAGGGCAAAATAACTGCCCCTTCTCTATGTGGGAACTACTGTCTGCACTAACAGTGACACTGTTCCATGGCCAAAGAGAATTCAATACAGCAGGCTATGACACCTAAACATGGAGGCATAAAAAGTCCTCCCACAACTCATCAACAAAATATGGTGTGAAGGCTATTGTTTGGATTCATGGCAGAAGGTGATGCTTACTGATGTTTAAAAACTCCCACAGCAATGTAAATGATGCTAAACAAGTAATTCAATGACACACATGGGGTCACAAAGGTTGGGAAATACCCCAAAAATGGATAGCAAATGCTGAACACATGACGTAACTGGATGACATACCTCACCGCACATGCAGCAAATGGGCTTGTCGATCTTACCCTCACTGGTAGGGGGCAGTGCAACACATTACTCTGTTATGCTACTCTGTTTTCAAAAACTTTTTTGTAAATGTGATCCATCATAAACGTAGAAGTTACAAAATTATTGACTGTCCTCAACCCATTTCGGAAACTTATACTTATTTACTTGCAATACAGTAGGTTCTTGTTATACTGTACTTTGTAAATTAACCTGCAGTGACCGTGAGACAGTAAATAAAACATCTTACTTCAATGGAAAAACACAATTGTTTAACACCGTGCAAAAAGACACTGTCTGCCAGATCCAAGACTTGAACCCAGAGGCCCATGCACTAAAGTTGTGCTTGTAGGTTTGGAGCCACACCGACGTGAATACTTGACTTGAGTCGGGATGATCAGGTGCAACAGACTGATAGGCTCCACTGCTGCACGTGCAGTGAGGTATGTCATCTTGTGACGTCATGTTCAGCAGTTGTCATCCACCTTTGGGGTATTTCCCAACACTTGTGACCCCATTTGTCTTATATTAAAGTACCTGTCTCACCATGATCTATATTGCTTTGGAATTTTTTATGCATTAATAAGAATCATACTGTATACGATATTTGAAAGGCAACACAATTAAAGGAAAAAGAATTGCATGAAGTTTTATACTATACTCTGTGATTGTGAGTATCCAAAAATTCGTATGTACACTGTTTGTTCTTACTACATTGTCAGTGTCTCAGTGCTATACAAGTTAATTGCTGAATGGTGTTTGCCTCTGTGTCTGCAAATCAAAGAGTCCAGGTGCAAAGCAGTTCCGGGTACCTTATCTGATTGCAGGTATAAGGGATTTCGCAAATCATGAGTGGCATACATGCTCATGAAAACTTCAGTCATATCTTTGTATACTTGTTATTAGTTATAAATATAATACTTCCTGTAATAATTAGGAAACCACCAAAATAAAATGGAAATTCAATAACAGTTCATGCACACATTTTTTATTATGTTACCTTTCAAATGTCATATATATGAAAGAATATGATCAGTATCGAAAAAATGCACATTTGAAAAACTAAACATGAAATATGAGTGATTCAGTTCAGAGACCACCGATTATGGAGCTTGAATGCTAACCACTTGAATGCTGCCACCTTGTGTTCAGAGTTGCAATGTACCGGTACACATTCGACACATAAAACTTCTCTTGCAATTTTCTCTAAGTTTTCTAAGTAGTACACTTTACTATTTGTACAATACATTGTCTTAATGTGTACAGTGTACATAGTTCGAAGGAAATCAATGATCCGCACATAGTGGCCTCCCCTTGTAGGCCTTTTTATGTCCATGCAAAGGAATATCTGGAGCAACTTAGTGTACCAGTTCGTAAACAGGAATGGAGTGAATAACCCCCCCCTCGAATGATTGCCAAATCTACACATGACTTGGACATGACAGAGTACAGCTGCGTCACCACTCTGCCTATAGCTTTAAAGGTGGTTTTTCACCACATTTCATTAAAGTACCATAAGCGCATGGTGGTTTTTACCACTGGATGTAAGCAAAGGGAAATATCGGGTGCTCTGTTATCTTCTCTCATCCCTTAAATCTAGTTCTCAGTGTACTATGCAGAGCTGTGGGTGGTCAGGTGGTAGTTCAAATAGTTAAATGTGGAGTAGATAAGGTTTCTTGGTGGAGCGAATTTTCTTGTTTGCATGGACACTCTTAATGCTCTGCAGGCTATTCAGAAAATATGCCCAAAAGACTGGACCGATCAGGTGGTCTAGGGCATTACACACCACCTACAAAGCCAGACAAAAGAAGTGGCCTTCTCCTGTGTACGCGGACACCTGAGAATCTAGGGCAATGGGGAATGAGGAAGCTACCAGAGCAGCTAAAGCAGCCTGCCAGGAAAACAACACACTTCCCCTTAAAGTAAATGCACTGGCTATTGTGTCATGGATGATGGCCAAATGGGGAAGACAGTGGCTGGAAGTGGCCAACCACAGGCTATGATCAGTCAAACCAGTTGTTTGACCAGGGCATACTTTCTCTCAAAACCCAAAGAAGGGACTCGCCACATTATCAAACACTGCTCAATTACACATTGTGATCTGCTGGACTGAAAATTCAGATGGATGGAGATTTTAGTGTGTTTTCAGGTGGCTGGTTCATCCTATTAGTTATACTATGAACTGTACCCTACTTGTAATCATCAACTATTTTGTTAATACTATTAATCTACGACAATGGTAGGAACTAATATACTGGAGAATGTGTGTGTCACTTTTTTGTAACTGTGGCTACAGTTATTTTGTCTTTTCGTTTTAACAAGAGTGCTACGTCTACAACAGTAGAGAATCTTGAGAAAGGGCACCTCACTGCTACATGTGCAACAATTTTAAATCCATCCATCCATCCGTCCATCCGTCCATCCGTCCATCCATCCATCCGTCCATCCATCCAATTCAATAGCCAAATGATGCTGTTATTGTTCTGTCACAGAAATAAATATGATTGGAGAAATTAGTTGTGCTATGTACACTCTTTCTTTCAGTTTCTTATTTTTTACTTTTCTTACTTTTTACTTTTTTGATGAGGGAGTAAAGAACCTTGTTTGTATTGCACCTTCTATACCTATCATTATATGTCAGGGGACTAATTGTAAAGTTTCTACAACCAACAGTCCAAATGCTGTAACAAAATACTCAAGACATTTTTCCACACAGATGAAATATCATTTGATGCCTCCCCCTACCCTCGTTTACTTTCACCCCTGTCAGTCTTCGTTACTAATTATGATACAGCTGTACACAAATTTTGCACAGCCTGTCAGCCCAAGCAATGGCTTGTTGCTTGGGCCTTAAATCAGCCCGAGGCATATTTATGGAATTAAATCTATCAACAATGCTTGGAAGATGTCTTCCCATAGTAAAGGTTATTTATATAGTATTTAGCACTATACATGACACAGTCAAGAATACATAAAAAACACACAAAGAGAGATAAATATAGGTAATACTGGTGTTATATTCTAATGTCCAATCTCCTTATACAGTCAAGGCTTGATGCTGTGGCCATGGAAAAGTCATTTGGGTCATCCAGGTAAGCTCTCATTCTATGCTCCTCACCAATGTGCAGTACGGTCTGGTTCCGTGCTCCACAGTTGCAGCTTGGGATGGGCTGCTTACCCCCTCTTTGCAAGTTGTATGCAAACACTCCATGTCCTATTTGGATGTGATTTATATTCTTCAACTTGTCCCATGGGAGTCCAAAGCCCTTGGATCTCTGTGGCAGATCAATAAGATATCACATTTTATGTGGAGAATTTGTAGTCGAGATTTCATGCTATTTACAGTCTAAAGAGAAGTTGCTATCAACAATCTGCTAGGCCAGCCACATGGGTGGATTTCTGGAATGAAGCCAATTTGTTTTCAACTGAGGAATAATATCTTCATGGGTGGGAAGTTGAAGATTATTCACTATTTTGGAATATTTTTCAGCATGGTTTCTTGTCTTCTTAGCAGAGGAGGAACTATGGGGTTGAGTGTTGGAAGCCAGGATAAGCGAGTAGTTCTTATGCAACCAGAAATAATTCTCATGGAATTTGATTCCATATGCATTCCACTTACACAACAAAAAGCAGCAGATTATAAACTGGACGTCCATGTGGACAACATAATGCTTCTGTATGAGAGTCATCCACATTATCTTGGAATGATGCAATAGGATGCAGTCTTTCAGGAAGAATCTAGAAAAAATATCTTGGACACTAAGCACTTTAAACAACCTTATCCAGAAACTCTGCAGTACTAGATGCACAGCATCAACAGATATATTTTGAACTTTGGCATTCATTGTGCTTCAGGGCGCTTGAACAGTCCTCAGGCGATGTCTAGAATGAGTTACACTGGAACAACACAATAGATTTAGCTGTGGGGAAGGGAGATGACAGATTCAAATTTATTGTAAGAATCCTAAGGAATATTCATTCACAAACAAGTACTCAGTAGCTCTGAAGAAGATTTCATCTGAAAGCTAACATCAGTGTCAGTCTTGTTTATTTACCTATCAACATCTCAGCTCAGTAATTCAGACATGAAGCAAGTTCTTATCTTTAAGCTTTAAATTACTTATATCTCTCCAAAGACCATTACCATATTTACATTACATTTATTTATAACCAAAATCAGCAGTGGTGAACATCTGCAAGTCCCAATTGCATTTCATAACAAATATTAGTCACCACACTGTACAAAATGGCTCTCTCTAAAACAGCCTCAGTGCTACAGCTGCAATTTGTATGACTGGCTTGATGGTACCTGGAGCCCATGTAAGACTTACAGAAAAAGTGTAGGTTATTCAAACCAAAAGCCCCTTATAGTTACATAGGTTTGAATAGAACCTTTGGACTGAGAAAAACTGCATTTCAGGGTCAGATACATGCTATGACTGACAAGGAAAGTATTTGCATTCAAAGGAACATATTTATATGAAATTTTGGTTACAGCACTATTACTTACCTCTAGAGTGCTGGTGAGTGTTGTTTTTCTGCAAGACTCTTCAGACTGCTAATGATGTTACTGAAGACAGCACTGTAGAACCCAAACTCAATGCAGATATTTTAACTATAAATGCAAGTGAGGACTTTCAAAAAAATGTTCAAAGCAGTATGAATGACTACAAAATGTACTGTGAAGAAAAGCACATTGATCACATGTCATAATTGCACATTCTACCCGAAACCCCAAAGAAACTGGTATAGGCAAGTGTATTCCAATACAGAGATATGCAAACAGGCACAATATGGCGCTGTGGTCAGCAACATCTATATAAGATAACAAGTGTCTGGCACAGTTGTTAGATTAGTAACTGCTACTACAATGGCAGCTTATTAAGATTTAAGCGAGTTTGAACATGATGTTATTGTCAGCACACGAGTGATGGGATACAGCATCTCTGAGCTAGCGAAGAAGTGGGGATTTTCCCGTACAACCATCATGGGTGTACTATGAATATCAGGAATCTGGTAAAACATCAAATTTCCGATATCAATGTGGTCAGAAAAAGATCCTGCAAGAATGGGACCGAGAACAACGTAAGAGAATCGTTCAGTGTGACAGAAGTGCAACTCTTCCACAAATTGCTACAAATTTCAATGCTGGGCCGTCAAGCGTCAGATCATTCAACAAAATATCGGTATTTTTGGAGCCAAAGGCCTACTCGTATAAGCTTGGTGACTGCACGATGCAAAGGTTTATGCCTCACTGAGGCCTTCAACACTGACATTAGACTGCTGATGACTGGAAACATGTTGCCTGGTCGGACAAGTCTCATTTCAAATTGTATCAAGCAGATGGATGTGTATGGGTATGGAGACAGCCTCATGAATCCATGGACACTGCATGTTAGCAGGGAACTGTTCAAGCTGGTGGAGGCTCTGTAATGGGTGGGGCGTGAGCAATTGGAGTGATATGGGACTCCTGATACGTCTAGGTATGGCTCTGACAGGTGACATGTACATAATGTCTGATCACATGCATGTATTCGTATCCACTCTGCTTTCCAATAGACTTAGGCAATTCAAGCAGGACAACAGGACACCCCACATGCCCATAATTGCTACAGAGCAGTTCCAGGAACACTCTTCTGAGTTTAAACACTTCTACTAGCCACTTACCCACCCCCCTCATGGGACTTAAGTGTAAATGTGTTTGTTTGAGCTCAAATACTTTCCTTCGGAGTAAATTACTCTATTTACCTGACAATAAGATGACCTGTTTTTCTGAACAGTCTCGCTGAGAAATTCTTACTTTTAACAGATTCTGACTAATCAAATTTACAAACTATTTTATTGATATAAAGTATCTTAAAATCTGCCTAAAAAGTTGACAATGTCTATTTTGGTCAGTAGTCATGTTTTCTTAAATACCTCATATGACAAAGATATTCATGTACGTAGTTTTTCATCAAAAGCTGTGGGAATCACTGAGCTAGTGTTGTTACATGTCATAATGTAAGGTCCACCCTCTTGATCTCCATGTCCATGTCCAGCCGCACATACTGAACAACCTCCTGTGTCAAATCCTAAAACATTGCCATACTTGGTCCCCTGAAAGTCTGGCGTATAGAACTGGCAATCAATAATTTATTTTTCATTTGACACCACCTACGAACATTTGCTTTGTGACATGAAATTTTCTTCCTGCTGCACAGTTGTGACCTCTGCATCTGAATAACCATTAACTTTAGTTTCACACTGACCACATGAACCAATTGTGAACTGCAAATTTCTAAATCCACATTTCTCAACAGAGTCAAGGCTGTGATTTACATCCATTATCAATCACTAGAGTTCACTGTGGTCCATTAGTGCTAAAGCGGCATAAATGGTGTGACTTTGGGCTAACAGTGTACTTCACAATTTGTTGCCAACCTTGAAAATCAACAGTGCTGTTGAGCTGGAGCTAGTCTAGTGCCGTTATTGAATCTCTTGTTTCTGTATCTAGTAGAAATGTATACTATTGCTGAGTATTTGTCCATTCGTAAAGTCAGATCAATTGCATTCAGATTCAGGCAAACTGCAGTTTAAAAGTGGCAGGTGTTCATAAGCAAGGTACGCAGAATACATTGCAATGGTTGCCAGCATGACAAAATTTGCTGCCCGTTTGCCCTTACCCTCCCCACACTCAGCCATGTTGGTGCCACTGCAACCCTTCCCACCTTCTGAAATTGTCAAATTAAATCTGGATGTGACCTCAACTACCAAAGCTTCATCTGTGAATGTAACAGTGTCTCTAAATGGAGCTATTATACAATGTAAAAAACTCAACCTCAGAAACCAAAGCTTTATCCACAAATGTAAGACCATTCTGTATTTTCTGAATGATGAATTTGGAAAAAAAACTCACCTTCTAGTCAGCTCCTGTAGCAATGGGGAACTAGCTTCAAGTGACCAATAAACAATGAAATGAATAACATTTACTGAAAGTCACACTGTCATGGATAAAGATCGGAGAATGAAGGTATTTTGCACTTTGCTGTCAGTTAAAAATAATAGGTGTAGAAGTAATTGTCTGGAGGGAGTATGTGTGTTGGGTGGACAGGTGAAGAAGAATGAAGTGAGAAGCAGCAAAGAAACAAGTTTAACAATGTGACACCAACTTAATTATCCCTAATAAGCACTTCCTTCACTTCACAAGGTGCCATAGAGCTTGTGGCTTAATTCAGACAGTTATAATTGAACATGCATTCCACTGAGTGAACACACACGCACTATCATAGCACTTGAAAATGAGAATAAAATCTGTGAAAAAGAGCTGTACTAGCCAGAGGTGGTTGGGGGTGGGCAGAGCATGTCAGATGAATTGGGGGTGAGGGACAGAGGGAAGGAAGGGGGGGGAGAGGGAGAGTGGCAGGAGTTTCAAACTGAAAATATTCTATTTCTCATAACAAGCTTTTGAAAAAAATTAATTTATAATGGATGAAATTAATGCAAGGAAGGTTACAGTTATATTCTATTGATAGAACTCTCTAATGAGATGAGCAATTACACAGTTAGGGAACAGAACATGCTGTGGAGTATATTTAAAAAGAAAGAAGGAAACCTGACATGGCATTCATCTGAAGTGATTTAGAGAAACCACAAGAAACCTAAATCTGGATGACAGGACTGTGATTTATCCCTGTGTTTTCCTTATACTGTCCAAAGTCTTCACCATCATCAGAACATGCAGCACAACTCTTGCAGGATGAACTAGGATCAGAATACCAGGTCACCAATTTTTTTAAACCTAGTGCTGGTCTGGAGCAGGTGACAGAGGATTTAGGATCACTTTGCAAAGATTTCACTAAGGAAGACACCGTGGTTATAGTGGGTGGGGCAGGTAACAGTATTGACAGAGATCCTGGGTACAGCATAGTGTGACCTGGCGAAGATTGCATCAGCATCGAGGCATACCAGTGTTGAGTTTGTATCTGTTCTTGGGCGCCATGACCGACCTCATTTGAACTCTTCTGTCAAGAGAGTTAATTTGGAGCTGGAACGGCTGCTCATGTCGGGTGCGGGGTCACACATTGGTGTGGTTCATGTTGATTCTGTCAGTAGGTGGGATTATACTAGGCATGGCCTTCACCTCAACAGGAAGGGGAAGGGTAAATTGGCTGGGGAAATAGCAGGAAAGTTAAAGGGGGGAGGCACTGTCATGAGTGGTAAAATACCAGTGGTTATAGGATTCAGAAAAGACCCTTTTTTAGGGTAGGGAGGACAGAAAGAAAACAAATTTTAAGAGAGGTTAGAACTGAGACAAACCTTCAGTTTGAGAAAGAAATCAAAAAACATAATTCCAGCTTATTACATCAACATAAACAGCCATTGGTTAAGAATTTTCAACTGTCAGCAGATATTTTAACTCCATCCAATTTTAAGTCAGTCAATGTGAAATGTCAGCTATCTTTATTGCATCAAAATATTCGAGGACTGAGAAATAAAATTAATGAATTAACTATCTGCATAGATGAATTAGAGTCTTCAAACCCAGCTGACATAATCTGCCTCTCTGAACATCATGTGACCACTGGTATAGAACTTTTAAGTGTTACAGGGTTTAGGTTAGCATCTCACTATTGTAGATCAGAAATGGAGAAAGGAGGAGTTGCCACATTCATCAGGAACTGTCATAAATTTAAGAACATAGACATTCATAAATTTTGCCTAGAACAGCATATGGAAGCATGTGCAACAGAATTAGATTTTCACAAAAAATCTTTCATAATATTAAGTGTATATCGAGCACCTGCAGGTAACTTTAATCTGTTTGTAAACCACCTTGAAGCTGTACTGGCCCATTTAACAACCAAAAACAAAGAAATAGTGGTTGCTGGTGATTTCAATGTAGATTTCCTTAAAGACTCTCCCAATAAGAACCTATTTGAGTTAGTAACACTATCATTCAACTTAATTCCCACAGTAAAGTTCCCCACTAGGATAACCACTTGCTCACAAACAGCCATTGATAATATCTTTATAGAAAAGTCAAATGAACAAAATTATATTACAAAACCAATAGTCAATGGCCTCTCAGACCATGACATGCAGTTCCTTCTGTTAAATGTTAATACTGAACAGGATATAAAATCTGTTAAATCTGAGCTCAAGAGGGTAATCAGTAAGCCAAAAATTGATTATTTTAGGACACTCCTCAGAGACATTCACTGGACTGATGTTTACAGTGCTCATGGCATGAATGAAAAATATAACATTTTTGCTAATAAAGTGCTTACCCTATTTGAACACTGCTTTCCCCCAAAACTTACCAAGGTTAGAGCAAAGTCTACAAAGAAGCCATGGATTACTCGAGGAATAGGGGTATCTTGTAAAACAAAAAGAAAACTGTATCTGTCAATCCGAAACATTTCCAATGTTGATGCTATAGCACATTATAAGAAATACTGCAAAATATTAAAGACTGTAATACGGATGTCAAAGCAAATATATTACAAGGAAAAGATAGTCATATCAGATAACAAAATAAAGACAATATGGGATATAGTGAAGGAGGAGACCGGTAGAACCAGACATGAAGAGGAACAAATAGCATTAAGAGTAAATGATGCATTGGTGACAGATGTGTATAGTGTTGCAGAACTTTTTAACAAACATTTTATAACTGTTACTGAAAAGATGGGGTTGTCAGGTTCGGTAGATGCTGCTATGGATTACCTTAGACCAGACATTTCAAGTAACTTCCATAATATGAATTTGACCCTCACTACCCCAACAGAAATAATGTCCATCATAAAATCTTTAAAATCAAAAACATCTAGTGGGTATGATGAAATATCAACAAAGTTAATTAAAGAATGTGATTCTGAGCTAAGTAACATATTAAGCTATCTGTGTAACCAGTCGTTTATCAGTGGAATATTTCCCGAATGGCTGAAATATGCTGAAGTTAAGCCACTGTTTAAGAAGGGAGATAAAGAAATAGCATCAAATTTCCGTCCAATTTCACTGTTGCCAGCATTCTCAAAAATTTTCGAAAAAGTAATGTACAGTCGTCTTTATAACCATCTTATCTCAAATAACATACTGTCAAAGTCACAGTTTGGATTTCTAAAAGGTTCTGATATTGAGAAGGCTATCTACACTTACAGTGAAAATGTACTTAATTCATTAGACAAAAAATTGCAGGCAACTGGTATATTTTGTGATCTGTCAAAGGCATTTGACTGTGTAAATCACAATATCCTTTTAAGTAAACTAGAATATTATAGTGTAACAGGAAATGCTGCAAAATGGTTCAAATCTTATATCTCTGGCAGGAAACAAAGGGTGTTATTAGGAAAGAGACATGTATCAAGCTATCAGGCATCATCCAACTGGGAACTAATTACATGTGGGGTCCCACAAGGTTCCATTTTGGGGCCCTTACTTTTTCTTGTGTATATCAATGACCTTTCATCAGTAACATTACCAGATGCCAAGTTTGTTTTGTTTGCTGATGATACAAACATTGCAATAAATAGCAAATCAAGTGTAGTCTTAGAAAGATCAGCCAATAAAATATTTGTAGACATTAATCACTGGTTCCTAGCCAATTCTTTGTCACTAAACTTTGAAAAAACACACTACATGCAGTTCAGAACTTGTAAGGGGTGTCCCAAGAGTATATGTCTAACATATGATGACAAGAAGATAGAAGAAGTGGACGGTGTTAAATTCTTGGGATTACAGCTTGATAATAAATTCAACTGGGAGGAGCACACCACAGAACTGCTGAAGCGTCTTAACAAATCTCTGTTTGCAATGCGAATTTTGTCAGACATAGGGGATATAAAAATGAAAAAGCTGGCATACTATGCTTACTTTCATTCCATAATGTCATATGGGATTATTTTCTGGGGTAATTCATCAAGCGAAGCTAAAGTTTTCCGGGCACAAAAACGTGCAGTAAGAATTATATGTGGTGTGAACTCAAGAACATCCTGCAGAAGCCTGTTTAGGGAACTAGGGATACTAACTACAGCTTCCCAATATATTTATTCCTTAATGAAATTTGTCATTAAAAATATATCACTTTTTCAAACCAACAGCTCAATTCATGGAATCAATACTAGAAATAAGAATAATCTTCACAAGGATTTAAAGTCACTTAGTCTTGTACAAAAAGGTGTGCATTATTCAGGAACACACATTTTCAATAACTTGCCAGCAGCCATAAAAAGCTTAACAACCAATGAAATTCAGTTTAAGAGAAGCCTAAAGGATTTATTGGTGGCCAACTCCTTCTACTCCATTGATGAATTTCTGAGGAAAACCAACTGATTTGTATATAAGTACAACATAACTTCTGCACAATTTCAGTGCAGTAATGTGTTCACTGAAAATTTGTGTGTGTGTGTGTGTGTGTGTGTGTGTGTGTGTGTGTGTGTAAGTATAATCTAACTTCTGCACCATTTCAGTGCAGTAATGTGTTCATCGTAAATAAGTATTACAGTAGTTGTATTACATGTTTCTTACCTTATAAATAAATATAAAACTTTTTTATTTTAAATTCAGTGCAATAGTATTTGTAAAATGACTCTTAGTGTTCATTAAAAAATGACGATCATTCCACTTGGGACCTGTGGAATGGTACATTAGCTTATTTGTTTTAGTTTAAATATTTGTCATGTATTGTTGTTTTTCTGACATGTTCCACATCCTGGAGGACCTCCTCACTACGGATCAATTGGAATGAAAGTAAATCTAATCTAATCTAAAGAAAAACAGAACAGTTTTATTTGGTTGAAAAAAGTTACACATACCAACAGGCCATCAAGGAGCTGTACTTATTATAATGATAATGTTATCGTGTCCTTTTTTTCAGAAGCACTCATTATGTCAAAAAGGAAAAAAGGATACTTTGGAATGATTAATCAGGATAGTTCACACTGTATTGTGATGTTACAAAGAAAACATACATTTAATACATCTGTACATATGTATTTACCATTAACAGAGGTAATAAAACATCTTCAAATTTGAAACTTTTGTACTGATACATAGTAAATAAAACTGATATTGACATGTCAACAGATATCTGCCACTAAATGTTCGGATTTTTTATAATAGATTTCTGTCAACAATAAAACTAATTAATAAAAGTTTTAAATTACATTTCAGATAGCAGTACAAGTAAGAATTTTAAAACTACATGAAAAATATATGTATACAACAGAGTATAAAGTGGGAGAATTTATTTTTACACTTGGCACAGCAGTGCTTTCCTTTCTACATGTAAATCCTTACAACTTCAGTCTTCTTCTTGCAATGTACAGAACATCGAATTATATGACATCATTACAACAGTATTGCAACATGCAACTCGATAAAATCTCAACAACTTGAAATTATTGTTTATAGTACAGTCCATCAGCTATATTCACAACTATAACATCTTTGTATTCACTGACTTTTGCGTCAGTTGTCTTATATACAACATTAAATTGCAGCAACAGTGTTTCAACTACAATATGCCTGGGTCCTAATAGTCTGTACATGCACAATATATTCTTGTATTTGAGTTTCACTGTTCAGTGTTTCTACTCACACTGAAATGAAAAAAAGTATTTATCAATTAAATATTTATAAGATACAAATATCTTTAGTCAATGATAAACAACACAATGATTTTCATTTAGAATATCTTAGCTCAAAACGGTAACTTTGGGAAGTTGCACCACCTACGCAAGGTTGCATATTCGAGAGTGCATTACACTAATTTGGGAAGGTTCACACTAACTGAGTAAGCAATTTAAATCACAATACCTGCATGGTTACAAGAGTTTCAACATGTGCACTTCCCAAAACAAAACAAAAATAGTCCACACACACTTTCTCAGGATGCAGAAAAAGGGATGAAACACAAAATCAGTTTAATTAACTAATTAAAAAATAGGCACTGTGACATTCCTTCTCTTTTGTAAGTGGATTACAGAATTGAAAAGAAGCATATTGAACATGTGTCTTTATGTCCATATTTAAGATCTTGATTTTGCTTTACTCGCTTCCCTACAACATTTATCAGATCATCTTGAAATGGTAATTAAATTCATCTGAGAATAACATTGGCTTCATAACCCTGCTCCTTTGAGTCTCTGTGACCTGAAGCTCTCTTGAAAGGATTCCACGTGAGTTTTTTATGAGAGTGTCCAGCAACAGTTCCTGCAGGACTAGGTTGCCCACTAGATACGCCAGAACTTGAGCTGCTATTTGATACTGAGCCTTTTGGTCCACCCTTTGGCTGCTGCAATCAGAAAGCAAATACCAGAATGTCTCATATCATAATGTTAACATTTCTTCAGAGATTCTACAAAGATAAACATGAGGAATCCACAATTGTAAATTATTGACATTTAACTGATCCTCTTCCAGTGTTAGATGTATATAATATATGAGCAGAGATACCACCTGAGGAGAAAGTTACAAATACGCAAAAACATTATCGATCACAGGAAACGCAGAAAAACTTTTACGCACAAAGTGAAGACACAGCAGCGTAAAATGTCTTCCATCATCATATGAGAAATGGATGCCTTGATTGTAGCAAGTCTGCGGGGAGCATGAGGTCCTCTAAAACATCAACTATGGCAGAGAAATACTAAGAGACACAAAAACGACCACACTGGTCGTAACGATATACTGCTGAAAACGCCTGTTTCAAGCTATTGTTAGTAATCAAACTCAATTCACCAAAGTATTCAGCAGTGTACCATGATCTAATCTAGCCAACAATATTCAGGCATGGGGTGCAAAAACATTGTTCCTGTAGCTAATTAAGTGTCCTTAAATTATATCACACACACACACACACACACACACACACACACACACACACACACAGAACT
Organism: Schistocerca serialis cubense; assembly: GCF_023864345.2. Taxonomy (NCBI): domain Eukaryota; kingdom Metazoa; phylum Arthropoda; class Insecta; order Orthoptera; family Acrididae; genus Schistocerca; species Schistocerca serialis. The sequence continues at coordinate 325,670,084 of NC_064645.1, read as the reverse complement.
AGAGTGACTAAATTTGCCTTCATTGGGGCATGTAGAGGGCAACTAACAAATATTTACTCGAATATGACTATGTGAAAATGAACTATTTCTGAGATATATAAATACACATGTAACATATTGTGTCTCTCTTCTTTACATTTGCCAAAAAAATTCTGGTGGTCTGCTATAAACCATTCGACTGAGCACAACACCAGCAACTTTTATATCCTCCCTATCAGTTGTGTAACTGTATAGTGCTACTGATGAGCCATGCACTATGTAGAATTAGTTTGCATTGTTGATAATTGAGATGGGCTAGAGAAGAGCATGAAACCACCACCACCACCACCACCACCACCACCACCACCACTAGCAGTAGAGACATTGTCGAAAGTTATGAAATTTATTCAATGACACTGTCATGAGGTCTGGTGATCAGAAATGTCATGCCATCACTGGTAAGTCCTTCCTAGTCAAAACTAGTGATGAGAATGTTTTTACAACTGACTATCTTTGGCCAAACATTTACAATCAATCAACAACACAAAACATATACGAAGGAGAGAAGTGTCTGACTGGACGACATTTTTATTATTAATTATATTATACCTTTAAGTAATTTCTGTCCATTGGTGTGACTAGCTTGAGGCTCAAAGTATCACCAGCCTGCTTTATGAGTTTTACCACTTCTTCATGCGGGGACCATTTAACATCCTGATCAGCAATTGCCACAATGAAGTCACCTTCCTTCATTCCACCAAACTGAAAATCAAATAGAAGGTAAGCTTGAATTATGCAGGTAGTCATAAGTGTCAAAGCATAGCACACAAGATGGTTTAACAATTTTTCGGCCATTGTGTATCACATTGATTCACAAATCTTTACCTACAAGCTAAAACATTCAAGCAATGCAAATCTACCTACAATTATGAGCAACATTTTCTTTTGTGTATAACATACTAATAATATTCTTATAAATATAGTTTTGGTTAATTTGTAACACTGTCTTAAAAGAAGCAACTGAGCGACTGCCTAACCTGATTTACAATAATATCCATCATTCTTTTCAGCAGTTAAGACTCTACATTTGCATACGGATAATTTGAGTATCATCCTCAGATTTCAGTTAAAGAACATAAGATCTCTTATGTATAAGAGTATCTTACATGAAGACATTTCATTTCAAATGGAACTTCTGGATTCTTAGCAATACTGCCAATACATGCATTACACCATATGTCACATCATACAAAGGCGAACCTTTTTCATTCTTTGAAGTGAAGACATTGTACACCCTACGGAATTCAAAGTAAACAACATGCTATAAACAGAGGAATACACTGCACCTCTGAAACAATAAATAGTGGAACACAATATCTAATATTTATGATAAACTGCTGGTGAAATATCAAGAACTAGGAATTAGGTGTATTATACTAGAATGAGATATCAAAAAGTAGAAATGCCAGAGCAGCAGGGTAATAAATACTATTCAGACATGGGGAAGATCCTGGACTGTGTGCCTGAGGGAAGTGTCCTAAGGCTACTACAGTGTGTTAACTGTAAGATGGCAGAGTTGTGAGGGGGAGTGCGAGGAGAGGAGGAAGCAAGCATTGGCTGGCGAGGGGAGAGGAGCCGTGGGGCGGGGGGGGGGGGGGGGGGGTCAAAGCACACCTACCAGTTGCAGTGCTGGCACTACAAATTGCACGTCATGCTTACACGAAAGCAGACGAAAGGCTTGGAAGTAAAACTCGCTTAAAATGTTTTTCGTAAACGAAACTGAAATCGTCACGTACATTAAAATCTATATATATATATATAAAAATGAATGTATGTATGTTTGTCTACTATACGCTCACAAACCATTCATCCGATTGCAATGAAACTTTGGTGAGTTGTTCTCTGAACACCCGAAAAGAGTAATGGACAATGTTTCAACAATTAGGTCACTATAGCATGCGTTGCGCAATTGGTCAGGTAAAGGCTTGTCCTGCACCTGATCTGGGTTCGATTCCCACTGCTTGCAAATTTTTTTCATTTTATTTCATTCCCCACAATGTTAAACTATGGATTATAAAATTTAAAGATACTTTAACAGGTCATGAAGTATAACGTAACTGTCAATCTCTATGTATAAAAATGAATGTTCGTATGTCTGCCCTCTGTGCGTTCCCAAACCATTCATCCGATTGCGATGAAATTTTGGTGATTTGTTCTCCGTATGCCCACGAAGGTTCCTAGCCGAAAAAAAAGATAAATAAGACACATTCTTGAGGAGATATGACGTCATAAACAATGAGATGCCACCGCACGAAAATACCCGAATTTACGCATCCACTATTAGAGAATTAGAGCACTTAGCAACTAGCAACAAACGTTACATACAATTTCAAACCTTTAGGAAAATTTTTCTCGCTTACACCCCCCACAAAACAATGAAGGGAAAAAAGGTTGTCGCTTACTACATTTTCTCCGTACATACCATAAATCTGCTGCAGTAGGCATGACGTTTTAATGTATTATTTCGTTACTATTAACTCTAACCGAAACATATTTCGCATACAGTATCCACATATATCAGTAAATGCACCGGCAAATTTATGTCTCTTTACGACATATAATTCAGGAGATATGACGTGGTAAACATCAAGATGCATGAAAAAGTGCCGCGTCAGGCATGACTTTTGTTCTATTATCTCTTCACTACTAACACTATTCGCAACACATTTCGCAAATGTGTTTAAAAAAAAGTATATAAAACCATGGGCGTATTTGTAAAAAAAAAAAACCTGAGATGGGCCAGCAACTGCCTCTTCACTCATTTTGATAATGTTTGGCACAACTGCACAATAAAAACTCACAGAACAGTACAGCGCAAAACAATAACGAAGCAGACGACAATGGCTACCTTGTACAACACTGTCAGCTACGTAATGTTGGCAGCAGTCGAAACTGGGTGCCTCCCGAAGCCTCCCGACGTTTACCGACTTCTACAGATTCAGGACTACGGAGAGGTCTGTGATCTAAAAGTTTACACACTGTACTGTTCTTGGTATATACTGATGACCTTGCTGATGAAATCCAACAGAAATCCATGCTATTTGCAGGTGACACAAATATTGTAATTAAGGGGGTGGATCTAGAAGCATCTACAAATGCAGCTGAAGAAAGTGTATGACGTATGACATTAGAGACTAGAGAACTGGTTTAGAAGTAATATGCCAATATTGATTTTTTTTAAATCCATTACCCACACATCATGAAATTTAAAAACAACTTACCAAAATAACAGTGACATAGTGATAAAAATAAAGGAGAACAAACTTGAGCAAGTACCTTGTGTAAAGTTTTTGGATCTCTATCCTGAGGGTAGGTTAACATGGACAGAGCAAATAACAGCATTACCAGTAAATTTACCTACCACTATGAAAGCTAGTCAATATTATTAGCATTATTAAGTCTTGAAAATGTTTTACTTTATGTTATTTGTATCTATAATGTCAACACAATTTTGGTAAACAACATATGTATGTATGTATGTATGTATACAAATTTAAACATAACGGAATTAGTCATGTAATAAAATTAATTTCAAGATCAAATCACTTTGAAACCTCCCACTTCACTTCACAGTATGTAAAAAATGAGAAAAGGTTGCCGTCATCAGTCCCTGTTGTAATTATGATGTCACATACCATTTTCGTTCAACTATCGGAGTCACTGTCATAAACTGGTACATTCCCTATTAGAGGGGTTGACTGTGGTGCTCCATGGACAAGCTGCGTTGTCAACTTAGAAGACACCTTAGAAGATATCTTAGAAGAGAACCTGACAACGAATACCCAAAATAATGCCCATACCACTGGCTCATGTAGAGCACACAGGTCTCTGCTGTGTGCATAGTGTGAAGCAGGAGATTTGAAAGTGACCGATTTATTTTATTTTACATCCACTTTATCTGCTGAGTCCCCTTTACAACATGTAGAAGCCAGTAATATGAACTGTGAGAAACCCTTTGTACTAATTACTGATACCTTCGTAGTATGCAATTTCCTTTCTCTGTAAAGACAAACAGTAAATGTCACTAAGGAATAACAGAAGACACACAATATTAGGACACACATTAAATAGATTTTCTGAGTTTGACTTGACATAAACAACACAGAGTGCCGATTTAAAAATACAATAGTAATCACATCCATGCTAAATATTTTCCACATCCCTGATCATTACAATTTAAAGCACATTTATTGTACTACTATTATTTGTAAGAATCTGCATTGTATAAATAATTGACTGAATCAAATTTTTTCTCAACAAAATGCATACTCTATAAAGCACTGTACAGCAAAGAGCAGAAAGGTACATATCATCATCATCATCATCATCATCATGCATTCCCATATGAAGTGAGAGAAAAGACTCGTATCTTATTCTCACTGTCCCTATGGAAGGTACATGATGGAGGCAGCAGAATTTTTCCTGCACTACTTGGCATTCTAGTTCCCTAAATTTACCCAGCAGGATTTTTGGAGAGGAGTGTTACCTTTCTTCTAATAATTTCCTTTTAAATTCCCTGTATATCTCTATTACAGATCCCTAGGGGCTGTGCTAACCTGGTATGATCCTAGCAGTATATCTCTGAATTTATTCAGTATCTGCTGTCAGGTCAAGTTGATAAGGACTCCCAGACCCAGGGCAGTACAGAAGAACTGGTCATTCTAGTATCCTGCATGCAGGTTTCCTTTACAGATGCACTGCATATTCCCAGAACACGGACAACAAGTATGTCTTCCATTTCCCTTCTCTACTGCAGGTGTCACATGACTATCTCACTTTATGTTGCTTCATAGTGTTATCCCTGATATTTAACTGATTGGAGGGGTGCTGAACGTTTACCACTAATCTTGTTGTTTCATACTATTCATTTCTTTCCCTTCATTTTCAAGACACTGCAATTCATCATCATCACCCAGCAGTAATCATTCCTGTAGACAACAGCATATGATCAGTGAATAGTCTGATACCACCACCAATCTAATCAGATAAATACTTTACGTATATTGAGAACAATGTCAGTCTTGGCATGTTATTCCTGGTGTTACTTTTGTTTCTTTTGAACATTTTCATTCTACTTCTATTGGACATTAACTCTTCTTCAAATGCTAATGTGGAAAACTGACTCTACATATACACCTCCATCAGTATTTCCAAGATACTGCATTTGAAAAAAGTGAGTTGTGTTTCACACAAAGATTTTTATTGAACCCATGCTGATTCTTTGAGAGACGCTTCTGTTACTCTAAAAACAACAGTGTTCGAGCTTAGAATAAACTTGTAGATCCTTCAACCGATGGACATCAGGGACATTGGTTTGTAACTATTTACATTCATCCTCTTGTGCATTTCATGATCAGGAAAGATGTGCAGTAATGTCCAGTCACACGACTTTTCACCACAGTAGGATTCTTCTTTCTACATGCATCAGACTACATACTACTATTTTGTCCACTGCACATTTGTGGTTCCATTTTTAATTACTGCTACATTAAAAAGTCAGTGCTGTGATCTCACATTATCTTGAGTGCTTACAGATTCTGACTCAGGGCTTGGAGGAAGTAAGTTTTGCCTCGCACACAGAAACTGCAAGAAGACGACTGAAAATTTAAAAAACGGTATGAGGGAAACTCTGCCTTCCTCAGTGCAGTCACTAAGTGACTGCTTTGTGCTTCACATCAACTATCTACAAAAGTAGTGATAGTTGTCTTGCCTTTCCAAAGAGGAGTTATAATTACTGCCTACAATGGACTACCTCATAATTAATTTCACCATCAAGAAATACGTAATGTAACATAGCATTTATAATAGCCGTGACAATGCTGTTTTACGCAAACTGAGGTCTTCATCAAAAGTGAACTGACAATATGTTGTTCTGCATGTTTCTTATTAACAATCCTTAAAACTACTGAAATATACTTTAATTTCTACAAACTGGAGAAACTGGAACCATCTCATTCTTTTGTAACAGTATGGAATGAACATTAGGCATAGATTAGGCATAGCAATATAAGTTTGAAGATTTAATGACAATCACTTACATCAGCTAGACTGCCTTGGTCAACACCAGCTATTATGACTGGTCCATCACCTCTGACACTGAAGCCAAAACCTTCACCACCAAGCCTCTGCAACTGAACAGAACGTGGTGCTGTCCAGTGATGTTTGGCAGAGAAAATGGCAACAGGACCCAAACCACGGAACAGGTCTTCCACTCGGTGTTGCGAGAAGTCTGGAGGTGTCAAGGATAGTTGAAACTTTGTAGATGCTAGAACCAGAAAGTAGTGTTACAACAAAGTTAATTTCCCCATCACCAAAATTTTGTTTGGTCAAGACATAATAATTACAATTACTCTGTGCACAGAAAAACACTAACATAAAGTCAATAACTTACGCAGAATGTGAGGTGGTTCTAGAAGCTCCCGGAAATCATCTTCTTCTTCAGCAGTAGTGTACGCTTCAAGTGCATTCTGGTGACTTATTTTTAGAACAACTGAAAGGGCTGCCTTCCCACGTAGCTCTCGGCACATACGGAACAACCTTTGACTCTCCTCGTGAAGAAGTAATGCCTCACGCAAATGAGCTCGACCTGTAAAAATATCAGTGGGTTGTCCAGTTTTCAGCTTATAAAAATGTTGAAACTGTTTGCAAATTTTATGATAATATTATCTAGCTTCAAACATGAGAAAAATCAATAACTTATATTCCTTAACAGGAAGAAAAATTAGACTAAGTACGACACACAAAGAGGCATTTAAGTAATCATTCCTTTACAACCCATACATGAATGGAACAGAAAGCAGCCCACACAAGTGGTACAATGGAAACTACCTTCTGCCATACACTTCAAAGTTATCTGCAGAATATGCATGTATATGTAACTTGCTTATCTCATTATTCTAAGCTCCATTTCTGCAAAAGGGGCAAAGCATAGGTAATAGTGGCAAATAGAAGCAGCACTGTGTAACTCAATACTGAAGGTGTTTCTGCAGTATTTCTGAGTGTCAAATTTAATTTACTTCAAAACTTACCAAAATCATGCAACTGTTCAACTATGATGAAATAAAAAGTGTTAAATCACATGACCACTGGCAAGTTGAAAAGCTTTAATGGAAGATGTAATTTTGTTAAGACTATATCATTTGGAAAGTTTAACTGAGAGGAATGTTAAAGAAACAGAGAGCCTGAATGGCTACCTACCAATTGCTTTCAGGGTGTGAAATACCTAATTTTGCTGCAGAAATGCTTAAGGTAAAAAACAGTTATCCTAGCTTCAGAACTAGGTATTTCACCTCCTGCAGGTGAATATTGGTCAGCCATTTCTCTGCTGATTTTTACATAATCATTTGAAGGCGAAAACTACGTCAGCAACAAACAGTTCAGAACACTATTTAGTTTATCAAATGGTAAAACCAAACATTCCAAACAGTACAACAAAAACCAGGATAAAAGTTATGTTTCATAAAATACAAAACGTGATCCTCTTTGATGAACCCAATATTTCTGCCAAATATTATCGAAACAATAACAATAGCTGGATTATAAAATAGTCTTTACCAAGTAGTTTTCTTTCTGCATCATCCTGTGGAAGTCTTATGTCTAGTTGTGTCCTCGTGTCACCTTCTGCATGCAAAAACTGGAGAGTCTCGCGTGTGCGAGCACCTATGGAGTCAAGTTTCTGGCTCAGGACGCCTTTTGCTGCATGAAAATGTGATAGAGCACAATAGTGTTCTCTTTTCACAAGAATTAGCGAGACCCAGGAGTACGGAACATAGTCCTTAACAGGTGGACACGATATCAGTGAGTGGACTTTGCCATAGACATCTGACACCTGAAATGACAAAAATCTAGTATTAATAGTAGACCACGTACAATAAGGAAATGAATCTGACTGAAAAGCTGTGTATGTTGTTGGAAGTAGTACAGCAAATTTGATACAAACAGAAACTGAATCAAGAAATACTATTAGCAATAAATAATATAAAAACAAAAATTTATAAACAATTAAACTCTGAGCACAATCATGGTACACATTACTTCAACTGTATCATGTTTACAAAGATGTGATAATCAGGTGCAGATCCAGAGCTCAATTCTTGAATGTCTCACAGTTTGATTTAAGGTCATTTTCAAAATGAGTTTTATTATTGGCCTGTTTGGTGGGGGGGGGGGGGGCCTACTCCACAGTTTTTTGATTATTCTTCTTTCGTAGGCTACTTTCACTGCAGATCATGCATGTCAATGGTGACAGCCACCACCTCCACACCTCCTAATACCACTTAGCATTATTCCCATCTGAATGTATTACCAGTGCCTAGGACTTTAACAGTACCAATAACAACAAAATATATTAATATAATACTAGCAAATTACTAATTTGCTTATATCAGTGCTTAGTAAATTGCTATAACATAACTTGAAATAAACTGCATTCCTGAGAAATATATCATTTGGAAACTATTCATCTCAAAATCTGAGAAATATTTGTGTCACTGCAACTGACTAAGATCTCTTAAAATGTCCTAAATTACATGATATAACAAGGGTAACTGGTGGAATGCTTCTTGTTTGCATCAACTCCATATTTCTGTCATGTTTTTTCTTCATTAGTACAATGTCTCTGCTTTTCTATTTTGCTTATTCAAGTTTCTTGGAAGGAAGACCCTGTTACATTTGTTATAGACAACACATATTGTTAGTCTGAACTGGCGCATTCAGCTGGCTGGAATGTTTTCTGTAACTGGTCAGGCTGTAATCCCATCCACACGGACTAATTCCAAGCAAATAATTAGAATGTATATTTCCTTTGCATTTTGAAGACTGTTAGTTTTCATGTTGTTCTTCGTCAGTTTACTATAAAGGTTGGAAATTTATACATGTAAAAATATAAACTGTTCTTTGAAGGGGGTCATGACTATCTTTGGATCCACACCTGGTGATAACTTTGTACAAGATAACATGTCACAGATAAAAGCCTACCTAGAAACATGTTTTAACTTACCTGTGCTGCTTCTTGGGAGAGGTCAAGGCAAACATCTATATCTCTACGATCTCTTGACTGGAGCTCAAGCTTCTCAAATAAGCATTCACGAGCCTGAGCCTGCAAATTAATTACATTATATAAATATATATCACATTACTTTATTATTTTTACAAAATATTTCAATACTATACATGCATTCACAAAGTGCACACTGATCCATTAGCAGCAAGAATACTTTCCTTGCATATTGCACAACAGCAAAGAAATAAGGTACTATTACGGTATTTCCTTATCTTAAATGCAAAATGAACTGTATTATATTCAGTAGACTACGTGATTTTGTTTGGTACATCAGTTTTCTACATAAAAACTAAAGCTCCACACTGTAAAGTCTTGCAATTTTAGTACTAAATAGGCAATACAAAAATAAGCTGTTCACACGTTTCTGTATTTCTACATGCACACTTCAAAATACATTTACAAGAGGAATTTTCACTTTGGAATGTGCATTGATTTGAAACTTGCTGGTATATTAAAACCGTATTCCAGACTGGGACTCAGTTTTCATCTGCCAGGAAGTTTCAAATCACTATTCGGAAATCAGACAAATGTTATGTCTCCTCATCAGCTATTTCATTTCCACTTCTCGATAAAGTCTTCCTCTACTCTTCTCCATAAATTACAGCAATCAGTAACATGCAATTATGTTGCCCTTGCAGATCTTCCAGTGTCACTGAGTGGCTATGTGCCCTGTCCCTCTCTATTTCATTTTCACTGCACCCATAACTGTGTCTTCCACTTGACAGTTCCCAACATCCACCCTTAACTTTGAAAACTTACTTTGCGATACTTCTGAAATGTCAGAATTTTCATCCTCAACATCTAAATTTCCGATTCATCTACAGAAGTAGACAAATGTTTAAAGAAATCTTCAAAATTCTTGTACAATTTCTCACGGTTGTTGGTTCCTGTGTCATTTGTCACCCAACTGATGAAATATGATCTATATGCTATATAATTTCTGTTCTGTTTTGTTCCTTTTGTTCTTGTTTGCAATTGTTTCTATGACAAAATTTCTATTGAATCTTCTTATAGCTTTGGAAAGATACTGTAAATTCTAGGAGTTCAAGATTAAACATATTTGCCTGACTGTATTCCTACGTATTATATTACGGTCACTATTGGTTGGTAATCAGTCAGCAGTTTTCCTCTTTTAACTTCATACTTCAGTTTAGATATACCGAAAATAGACTAAGGTAGTGTTCATACAGTACACATATCAACTTACCAGCATGAGTTGTACCAACATATCAAGCATTTCAGGACCCAAATCCATGCTGGGAGCATTAGTAAAATTCTCATGGATGTAGCGGAATGTACCAGCTGCCCTCAAAAAGCTGTCAACGGCGCTGTCTAAGCCTTTGGATGTGAGCCTGTCCTGCTTGGCACCTATCTGTGTATATATAGCCCCAATGTTGAACAGTACACATGCCTTCTCGAATGCCACCGTCCTCTGGCAGCTAGGCACTCCCGTCAAGGAATCGTACCTGAAGTGAATGTATTAGAAGTTACATTTAAATTATAGTACATGTGTGTTTATATAGAGAATTCATGTAATTAACTTACTGCACAATCAACCACAAACATCCACAACTGCTTGTCTAATATAAAATATATAAACATAAGCTTCAGAAAAATTGTATCACCAATGAGTGAAGGTTAATATTCATGCTCTCCAAAGGGGAGTGCCAAATGTGAATGCTGCCTCAACAGTTGAGGTGTAACATAATTAGCCTTGAAACTGTTCACTTTGATGACACAGCAATGTCTGACTAGAAACTATAATTGTGAGTATTTACAAGGATAAAACTCTACTCTAAAATTTTGAAAAGAGGCTATGGAAGTTCCCAAATGTGCAACAGTTTACAGTGCTTATCATGCAAGTAAACCAATGCAAATGTTCCTGTGGTTTACATCATTAAAAACAGAGAAGAGTACTCAAAGAATAAACTGAACACTGGCTGTCTTCTGTAGCTCTCAAAAAGATAATAATGTGGAAAAAATCTAGTCAAACAACTATTCATTGGACAAAAGTAATTATTGCATCAATCAGTGCTTTTAGTGACACCATTCTAGCTTAGGAATATTAATAAAATACTGTATCGAAGATGAGTAATGGAATGAGTTAAAGGTAACAACTCACTTTGCAGTAAAGGCATTCAATGATATGTAGCCACGTAAACAAGAACTGGGATATGATATTTCATTCTGTAAACCCCACAAATATAAGACAACATAAAATATAAATTGTAGCTATGTGTATTTTCTAATCTGTGTTGCAAATAATACGAAGTACACTACCTGAATGAAAAATTGTATACCATTTCTTGTTTTTGTGGCTGTCTAATACTTACACCGTTTAGCATGATGACAGAAATGTTGGATTCTGAAGACTCAAATTTAATGTTTATTTTATATTGCTGTCAGATAGATATTCATCCACCCTTTTCTCTCCTCATATATAGCACTTTTTATCCACCTCTATTGGCATTAGTGGTTTATACGGCAATAATTTAACATTCTTGCTTACAATGGCTGCACCTTTTATTATTTTTAGTAGTTAATGTAACAGAAATTTGTAAAATAAGGCTTACTTCTCTAAATATAAGTATATTACATTGCAATATAAAAGGGGAGCTATACCATTCGAAGTATATACCCAGACTTCTGTCTGGTGGGAAGAATCGCCTCTCCACGAAGTACAGCTGATTGTAATACTGGAATAAAAGAGCTACACCAGAGCTGTCACGGAGAGGTGTCCGCATTGCCTGCAGGAAAATAACAGTCGTTTTATTCCCAACTTAAAATTTATTAAAAAAAGAAAAAATTCAAAATTATAACATAAACGTAAATTTATCAGAGATATAATAACGGAAAGTCATACACACCTGTCGAATGTCCATAAATTCTGCAATGGCATCTTCATATTGACAACCATCTTCACTATAGTGTTCCAAGATGAAGTCCTGTAACATAGTTTAAAATAAAAATACTCAAGGCAGTACTCTGAAAGAAAGTTTTTGTACATTGCATTGTTTCGGTAAAAATATGTGATTTACATTAAAAATTGCAGTATAGTACCAACTCTATGAAACAGATAAGAACAATGAGGAAGAAGAGAAGGCAGTAATGATTTATGTATTTGATTCATTTTCAAGTGATGATAAGAACTGAAGTACATATTCCTACTCAGCTGTGTCAGTTTGCAGTAAGAACTCTTACGCATTTAAATCATGCACAAAAAAAACTAAAGACAAATATTTTGCAAGTCCAGTAGAAGGTAATTCATAAGCATCTTTGTGGTATCAGACAATGACTGTGCAAAAACTACATAACAGAGGGAAATGCAACTCATCCCCACAGACACAGAATTTTTTCCAAGTTTCGATTCATAATACTTGCTGTGGTGTAGTTGCAATGGAGGGGAGATGTGTCACAACATGTAGAAAAGAAACAGATTTCCAAAAGTGAGCTGCTGTCCTGCCTTCCCAGGCAGTTTGTGTCAGAGACTTCAGTGAATTGCACACACGTGTATTTCCTATGTATATTCTAATTTTCACACACATCTTCTGAAACCCTGCAGGTACTTAAGAACAATCCAGACTTTATACATATGTCTGAAAATAGCTTCTGCTTAGGTTATTGAGAATATTTGAAGTCTGGGCAACTTTGTCATATATAGCATGGTTTGAGACCGTGGCCATGATATAAAATAAATTGTTGATTGTGTACGACAACCAGCCACAAATTGGTTTTGGGTTACTTTATTCAAAAAAGTATTGTCACCAGTTTTGAATTTTTTACAGTTCATGATCAGACAGTTTTTTCATGCTTTCATCAATACAGATTACACATTGGTTTCCTGTGAGTTTGATAAACAATAATTTACCAACTAAAAACGTGTAACCAAAATGGTTTTGTGTTGGAACCAACTTATGTGAAATATCCATCTGGCACATTTGTGTTAGCACTTTTCTTGCAATGAAACATATTCTCAAGAACGTTTGTAATTTCAGTCACAAACACTGCACTGCATTGTAAACCACTTGCAATGTGCTCCACATGTTTTGATTTATATAATAAAAAAACAAATTTTTTTACTGAAAGGCAACTCGCAACAAGAAATTAAGGTATAATCTGTATTGATGAAAGCATGAAAAAACCATTTGATGACAAACTGTAAAAAATTCGAAACCGGTGATGGTACTTTTTGAATAAAGTAACTTAAAACCAATTTGTGGCTGGTTGCTGTACACTATTAACTATTTTTAAGTCTTCTAAAGTGAAGTAAAAAAACTTCCAATGAACATTGTATCAAATTACACCATTAATCTAGTGACAGTAATGCCGTGTACCTCATTTATCTGTAAATCACGTAAACTATCATTCACGGTCGCAATCTGGGCATATGTTGCATCTGCTGTATCATCAGGGACCATTGGTAACTGTCTGCTTGCATCAGGACTAATATCACATGAGCCTCTGGTCAGAGTATCACTGACACCATGACACCAACAAACATTGCTTCTCTGGTGTTGTAAAAGAGTTGAGTGGAGCAGGGAATGGTGCTCTGTTGTCTTCGGTGATTAGAGTATGTTCTGTCTACATGTGCACAGACATGGCCCAGTGAGCTGCCTATTCTGGGATGGATTCACTCACCACACACAGGTCCCATGCCACACTTCATGGTGTGTGTGTGTGTGTGTGTGTGTGGGGGGGGGGGGCATCAGTTACAACTCTCAGTCACATTTGGTGTTTCTGCAGGGTAAAGTAACCAGTGCTCACTACGATGTACAAATAGTTATCCCCCCGCTACTGCCATTTCTTCGACAGGAAGGCGATGTGCCTTTTCAGCAGGACAATGCACTTCAAGACATAGCTGGTGCAACCCAAGGTGCTCTTAGTGGCATTCTGTCCTGACTTACAAGTTCAGCATGTTTCTCGTCAAATGAACAGCTATGGGGCATGATGAAGTGGGAACTTACTCTATCTCCAGGACTGAGTTGCAACAGAAGATGCCAAGATGATTGAGCCAACCTATTGCAGGATGCCATGCATGCGCGAATACACGCCTGCGTTGCTGCAAGGTGAGAGGACACTGTGTACTGATGCGACTGTTTGGACGCCCTTTAATGTGACGTATGTTTCCTTTCGCCTGAATTTGTTATCATGTACTCCTACCCATCACCTCACTTGTCAGTAAAATGAACTTGTCCTTGAGGGTGTCGAATTTTTTCCCCAACAGTGTATTCAAGTGTATAAACTTATATTTTCAAGAGTATATAAGCACTGATGTTTCAAAAGGTTTGTGTGACTCTTTTCCTACACTTTCAGTTCCTAGGAGAGCAGAGAATTTACCATGCGACATTAGTCCAAGACGTCCATTATGAATTGTGCTTTTGAAGTTGGTAAACTACCACCATTACTAATTCCTTATTGTTGTTAATGTTTTAGCATTTTCGCAAGAGAATAACCTCACATTCACCATTCAGGTGCCACAGTCCTCAGCAAGACTGCACTCATACTCGTAACAAACGAGTCTCACCACAGCAATAAAACGATAGGGGCGTTTAAATTGGCTCACTCGCGACGAGTAGTCGACTTAAGCAAAGTCGCTCGTGTGAAAGGGGTTTAAGAAGAAATTGTTCAGCAAAAACTCAATACTACAATTCCATTTCATGTTTGCCCTGAGAACATTAACAGCTTCCTCCTGAAGCCACGACGCTGCCGTCAAGACCGAGTACACACTTTCCGTGAGCGAGCTAGATGGAGGATGGGCCGCGTGTGCCATAGCGAATTGTATTCCAACCGCGTCTGCTTCACCTGCCAAGAGAAGTGTTACGCAAGGTGGTTCATCGGCTTTCACAGGTCGCTGGCCAGTTGGCCCCAACTTTTCTCTCTGCTGCGCAACTCGTCGCTGCTACGTTGTGATTATAACAGCCAGAACGCCGACATTCATCGAGAACAAACTCTCGGACAGCGAATGTGGCTAGCATTAAATATTCTTTTCTAATATTTCGCCACACATTTGTGCCGCTAAAACGAATCATTATTCTTCGGAAAGGAATAATAATAATAGGGTTACATCCATGGCGGGATTTAATCTACGTACAGTATAAGAAATCGTGGTGAAACTAAACCTTATTTATTGACACATTAATGCTTGTATCGCATTGAAGTCAAACCAAACTTTTATCCGTTTTGAATAACGTACGCTGCATTTGCGATAAACGCATGAATGTATCCATAAATTCATTTCATGAAAATTCCTTATTAAACCTAGATTGCATCTCGCCACGGATGTAACACTACGATTATTGCTATTATTGTTCGTTTTCGAAGAAACACGCTTCGTCGTAGAGAGAAAAGTGGTTGATGGATGACTGGGGGGAAAAAAATGACAAAACTCTGAAGTACAGGCCGCTTCTAATCTACCACCTTAGCCGGTTTCGCTGACTCCGTTACTATACAGCTGATGCTATCGCTCTATTCAACACTCGTAAAACTTCGAACCTCAATTTGCCAAAGAGCCTTCATACTAGATGAGCATTAATTGTTATATTAGTGTACGTACAAACGTACTAAATACGAACAAGATCAGTGAACCTGTAAGTCTATCCTTCCCTTGTAAGTCAGCAAAAGAAATTTCACTGATTTATGGAACATACGCTCCGTTGTTTAGTCATATTCTCAAGTTACATATTTTCAAAGCTCTATCAGTCTATAGCCATGTCAGCGTTAAAGCGCTACTTGTTGTCTTAGAGAGAGGAAAGATAAAACAGCACACAGCAAAATTTTTAAAGAATAGTGTAAAAATGAGGTACCTGAAAAATATGAAGTTCGTCACCATCGCGCGACAATTTGTTGCTCAGTCAACATGATCCGAATTTGCATTGCGAAACTACAGCAAAGTCGTCACATTCAGCAAAATAACCTTGGAATGCTATGTGGTGAGCAGTCCGAGGAAAGAATAGTGCTAAGCAAGGAGACCCGGGCTCAAG
The DNA here is from genome assembly GCF_023864345.2 of Schistocerca serialis cubense. Lineage (NCBI taxonomy): Eukaryota > Metazoa > Arthropoda > Insecta > Orthoptera > Acrididae > Schistocerca > Schistocerca serialis. Next base: position 325,654,004 of record NC_064645.1, on the reverse strand, counting down.
TACCGGCCATAGCACAAATTTTACTTCATTTCTTCAGATTCCATCATTGTCGCAGATAATGAGATGAGATTCAACAGTCTCGAGGAAAATTTAATTGTAAACCAATAATTCTCAATGACTTTCCGTCCTCGAAAACCGAGGTGGCGCATTCGAGTGCCACATTCGAGAACGTCGTCTTACTTCTCTCGTTGCGGATCGGACTAACGTCGGTAGCGCTAAACACTGCCTATTTTATATGTGCGTTAATACAACCCCATTAAATGTTGCTACGAATTGTCCCTCGAATCTTCAAAAACGATTATGAAAATTCAAGCGAATAAAACATATTGAGGAGAGTGAAATCACCATTTCTGTGGAGGCTATATGGATTCGTAGCAAATAATACCACGTGAGTTGGTTCCCTACATTTTGTGACCAGTTACGGATATAAAACAATTTTCTCTAGATTGTTTCAAAACGGCGATCCCACCGCTCGAAACTGCTCCTCATAAGAAAGAATGACCTGATAAATTTAAAGTAAGCTATACAAATTATGAGGTTGACGCAAAACTTTTTAAGCTGTTTAGCAACTAACAACACCGTACACACGAATAGTTCGTGGTTATAAAGCTCATATCCATCCCGAACACTGCATTAAGTCAATGTTCAGTATATAGTGAACATTTCTTATTCGTCACTCCAGTTTTAATGGATCGAGTCTTTCTTCGTACTGTACCAATGTGGGTCGTAGGTACAGTAGAAGAGTATTTATCGTGGCCAACGGCCTTGTCGCAATGGTAATACCGCTTCTCGTCAGATCACTGTAGTTAAGCGCTGTCGAACTTTGTTAGTATTTGGATGGGTAACCGTCTGGCTATACCGTGCGCTGTTGGCAAGCGGAGTGCACTCAGCCATTCTGAGGTCAACTGAAGAACTACCTGAATTAGAAATAGCGGCTCTGGCCACGAAAACTGACAACGGCACGAAAGCAGTGTGCTGACCACATGCCCCTCCATATTCGCATCCAGTGATGCCTATCGGCTGAGGATGACACGGCGGTCGGTCGGTACCGTTGGGCCTTTCGAGGCCTGTTCGAACAGAGTACTTACCATAAGACGCAAAATTTACCTAGTAGCAAGTCACGTGGTGGAAATGGTCTTTCATTCTACGATTCCTATCCCTTGAGCAGTTCGCAGCACCCTCACACTAACTAATGTAGCTCGTACATGATCCCAACAGCATTCCTCTGAATTCCTACCGTGATTTTACGCCAGACCAGGCCACTGATGGAGGTGTGAAAGTCCACAGCTCTAACAGATATGGGCTCAGGGATAAAATAACTTGTACTTAGGACCGCATGTTAAACGTCGACAGTAGTCGTTCGGCTAGAAAGATTCTGTGTTGGTGATACGGTGTTTAATATGCCTTGGGCACGGTAGGGACCGTAAAATGAATGAGCGCTAGGAATGTGTGAGTGTTTGGGCCGGAGAACCGGTCCCGGGGATTTGAGGGCAGTGGAGGCTGTCCCACATCCCGCGGGAGATCCTGCCCGAATGTCAGTGCCCTCTCTCCGACGCAACGCCGCCACCAGCTCCACACCGGCTAATTGCGTAAGCCAGCAGCAGATATTGGATGAAGCGCGAAACCATAGCGAAGTCACTACATTCGGCGAAAGAACCAAGATACGCAACCTCGTGGGCAATCCGACTGATGATTTTACCGTGAGAAGACCAATACTCCGCTTCGAAAGCAACAGTATGATGACATACCGCCAGAGGAAAGCCCAGTTTCTCCTGCCGTTTTACTTCCTCGATAAATGACAAAAAATTAATTTACTTTCCGATAAAATGGCTGTCATTATAACACTAAAACTTTTAGGTGCTCACTGAAAAGCCAAAGAAACTGGTACACCTGTCTAATATCGTGTAGGGCTCCCGCGAGCACGCTGAAGTGCCGCAACACGACGTGGCGTGGACTCGACTAATATCTGAAGTAGTGCTGGAGGGAATTGACATGACGAATCCTGCAGGACTGCCTACAAATCCATAAGAGCACGAGGCGGTGGAAATCTCTTCTGAACAGCACGTTGCAATGCATCCCAGATATGTTCAATAATGTTCATGTTTGGCGAATTTGGTGGCCAGCGGAAGTGTTTAAACTCACAATAGTGTTCCTATAGCTACTCTGTACCAATTCTGGACGTGTGGGGTGTCACACTGTCCTGCTGGAATTGCCCAAGTCCGTCGGAATACACAATGAACACGAATGGATGCAGCCGCGCGGGATTAGCCGAGCGGTCTCAGGCGCTGCAGTCATGGACTGTGCGGCTGGTCACGGCGGAGGTTCGAGTCCTCCCTCGGGCATGTGTGTGTGTGTGTGTGTGTGTGTGTGTGTGTGTGTGTGTGCGCGTTTGCCCTTAGAATAATGTAAGTTAAGTAGTGTGTAAACTTTGGGACTAATGACCTTAGCAGTTAAGTCCCATAAGATTTCACACACACACACACACACACACACACACACACACACACACACACACACACACACACACACACACACTTGAATGGATGCAGGTGATCAGACAGAATGCTTAAGTACGTGTCACCTATCGGAGTCGTATCTAGACTTAAAAGGAGTCCCATGTCACTCCAATTGTACACGCCCCACACAATTACAGTACCTCCATCAGCTTGAACAGTACCCTGCTGACATTCAGGGTCCGTGGATTCATGAGGTTGTCTCCATACCCGTACACGTCCATCCGCTCGATACAGTTTGAAACGAGACTCGTCCGACCAGGCAACATGTTTCCAGTCATTAACAGTCCAATGTCTGTGTTGACGGGCCCAGGCGACGCGTAAAGCTTTGTGTCATGCAGTCAGCAAGGGTACACGAGTGGACCTCCGGCTCCCAAAGCCCATATCGGTGCCGTTTCGTTGAATGGTTCGCTTGATGACACTTGTAGATGGCCCAGCACGGAAATCTGCGGCAATTAGCGGAAGGGTTGCACTTCTATCATCTTGAACGATTCTCTTCAGCCGTCGTTCGTCCCGTTCTTGCAGGATCTTTTTCCAGCCGTAGTGATGTCGGAGATTTGATGTTTTACCGGATTCCTGATATTCACGGTACACTCGTGAAGTGGTCGTACGGGAAAATCGCCACTTCATCGCTACCTCGGAGATGCTGTGTCCCATCGCTCGTGGAACTTCTAAAACTCCACGTTCAAATTCACTTAAATCTTGATAACTTGACATTGTAGCAGCAATAAACGATCTAACAACAGCGCCAGACACTTGTTTTTATATACGCGTTGCGGACCGCAACGCCGTGTTCTGCCTGTTCACATATATCTGTATTTGAATACGCATGCCTATACAGGTTTCTTTGGCGCTTCAGTGTACATTCGATAGAACGTCTGCATTAACGCCACCTAACGGTCACGGCTTATTTTGCTAAGGCAGCCTACGTAACGAAACAATGCACTAGTCCATGATACTCTTGCACACCGGAATTTTTAACGAGATACTGTGCATCCATGTCCTGTGAAGGGGGTAGACCAGGATAGAAATTTTTGAGCCTAATATTTTTTGTTTAAAATGTTTCTTAGAGTATTTTCTTTGAGATTCGTATTCATGAAATGTGCATCCGAGCGTTCGTATGCAGCCGATATAGTACAGTAATAGTTATGGACGGGACACTTCCTATTAGTTTCGGGCAGTATCACAGGAGACTTTAGTATCAATTGAAATACTATTCTCGACAAGATTTCCCTTCGTAACAATTCCTTGACGGTAAACGGTCTGAAGGCATGGGGTTGTCTCTAGTCTGCCTAACGTGTCATTTCGCTTGTTTCTCATACGAAGCAAAACGTAACTGCTTGAAAATGACAAACACATCAATATGGATGGAAAAGGTTCGATAAGTGATCACAATCGTGGAGAAAACGCTTACATTCGCACGCGTGCCAGCTATTCTATTTGTTTTCGACGAAATGAAAGTGTACTGTGATGTACGGTGCTGGCATTGTGGATTAAAGGTTTGAATATTGAAAAACAAGTTTGAACTTTAAATGATTGGTTTTTCAAAACAACATTTTTCAAGTTGGCCAGAGCTGGAATTCATGAAATATACATGCAGGTACACTATACCTTTTTGTAACTTTTGAATCTGATTTTCTTCAACTGTAGTACGTAGTATTTTGCGATATTTTAGTTTCTATTTTTGGGGCACGTTTTCACGACTTTTTTAACGAAGAAAGCGACTTATTTCAGAGTGCCGTCATTTTATTAAAAATCATTCTTTAAAAATGTTCCTACGTTCTACGTTAGACAATATAATCAGTTGCAAACTAGTTTCTGAAATTTTGTTGCAGGTTAAAAATTGTGGCGTTCAGAGCCCCCCCACCAACCGCCCTTGCACTCCACGCAGGCCTTTCGTCCATGTGTAGTGTCCTCTGGGTGGAAATTCACGTATTATAGTCTTAACCGAGCACTGGTCGCGTGGATTACATATACGATCCACATGTGAAAATTTTGAAAAAAGTTGTATCGTGACAATACTTAAGAGCCCCTCTGTACTTTAAGATGGATCGCTATGGACTCTCCCTGCGAGCGCCGGTTACATGGGCTCGTCAAAGTCTGCCACCTACCATTGTAATCCGTGGGACCTATTACATAAGTATTTTCTAAAGAGTTTTTTCGTTAGTACATTTTTACACTTTGTTGGAATACGTTTGAAAACATTTATTATTGATTATGGATCAGAGGCAAGGAACTAATTCTAGCGTGGCTGAAGTTCGAACGAAAAATACTATGTTCTGGAAGAGCAGGACCATCTGTCTGATTCTTAACGAGAGGGAGGCCGGTACATGATCTCCACAGGAACCGGATATAACAAATTACTAGAACCGTAGAAAGAACGGTGTAAATCAAGTTGGTAAGATGTGTGCATGCTGTATGTCGTATACAGAAATTCAAGAAGATGGCCTCTTACTGTGCGTTATGATCAAGAAATAGAAGTAAAAAAAGTATAATGCCCGTAATAAATTCATTTGGTCCTATCATTCCAAGATCCTCAGTTCCGAAAGCCACGTAAGATTCGTATTTATACGAGTATGTATTTCTTCAAACTAAGTCAAAGCCAATGACGTCACCTTGGTTAAAATTGTGGCTTCTTATCAAAAGTTTGTTGCGTTTTCAAATACGACGTAATTGTTTACTTTTTCATGATAGTTTTTAATTAACATTACTATGGGCAACACATCAAACACGCAACGAAAAAAATTTCAGAATTCGATGGCCTATTTTTTAGTTGAGAAAATAGCTTACATACGTCGACCATGCCATCACTTACGTTTCTTTTCAAAGCGCGACCACTGCAGGGTCAAGGGTGTACAGTTAGTTTTGTAATTTGATTGTTATTTTTATTGAAAAGAAAATCACGAATATCGGTTGCAAATTCGAGCGTCATACTGGTCTAAGCCTTAATACTGTATGCCTCGATTTTACACGTACACTAATATGCAAAACCTAACGCCGAAAGTAACTTTCGCATGAAGTGCCACAAGATAGCTCTATGTCCTTTCGCCGAATACGTTCTCGTTCCAAGAGGTCTTCCACCTACGCTGTTTGATGCGGCCGCGCATTATCGTCCATCGAAATTACGTCAGTACAGAATGCACCCCTGATAAATGCACACGGGTAAGGGGCAGCGACACAATCACATTGACCACTGAGTGTATCGTATTCATTTGGTGGCCAGTACGCCCAAGCAACATTATGCCTCCGCACAACGTCGTAAGGCCTGCACCACCAGGCCGATCATGTTCGACTGTGTTGGACGTACCCTCACATGGTGAGAGCTGGAACACGTAGTAGATCCAGGAACTTCGTCGGACATGATCGTTTTGGTGGTTCAGGTGTAATGTTGTGGGGAGGCATAATGGCAGCACTGACCCACAAGTCGTTGAACAGGGTACACTTACGTGCCAACGATCTTATGACATTCTACTCGTTTCCCGCGTGCGTCTTTTCAGCGGCGCATTCGGCCATGATTTAATTTTGATGATGATGGAAAGACACTACAGCCTGTGGCGTCCACAGAACCGGACTCTCGATCCGCACCAGCATCGCTAGCTGCCTGCTACCGTCTGATGACAACACAGACTCTGTGAAGGGCCTGTTTGAAGGCGGCCTGAGTTTTCCTACCTCCCTTCACCGTACGGTTAAGTGGCGACACGCTCACTACCGAAGAGGCCGCACCGCATCGTCCAACAGCGCCTTTCACCTCTCGCAGTTCGAGATGGACTCTTATTGAGCTCGCCATTCACTTGCGCAACTACTAACAAATGGCGAAGCATTGCAACAGCAGTGGCTACATATAGTGCCCTATGCATAGTCGCTTCAAGCAGCGCTCAAATACATTTTACTCATTTCGCATCGGCCAATTAGCTTTTTTTGCGTTTAGAGCACATATACGCAGTCAGCACCTTATTACATATGGGACACATCTGATGATTAAAAATCTTCTGTTAGAACAGGGAGAGCACTTTTTAGCTGACAGCAGATCGGTATTCAGACACAGACTCCGATAAGTCCCCGGACCCCTGTTGACATAAAAAAGGGGAATGAACTGCTGTTTTATTAGTATTGATTCGCAAAAGAGCAGCTGAACTTCAAGTAGTCAACAACGCAACTTTTAAGAAAACCGTGTAAATGCGAGTAGGACTCGCGCACCGGGGTTTCCTTCCGAACTTAATTATGCGTACAGATAGTTTACCCATCCTGGGAATCGACCATCTGTACAAGTTTTGCCTGTTATGGGTACTTGAAAAAAATAGGTCCCGGGAATTCCAAGACTGTCGAAAATGACCAAAAATTATTTTTCGTATAATATGCTTAGAAATTAACAATTCTGGGGTCTTTTCCTTTGCTTGTACTGTGAAACATTGCTTCTTACCTAATTTCATGATTCTAGATCAACGGTAAAATACTCTGTAGCTTTTGTTGAGAGATATATTACGGTATGTTGATAATTTTTACTTTTGGACCGTCTAATTACAACTGAACGAAACAATTTTCGTGCCAAACGCACTTCGCCATCTGAGCTCAGATGGTAGAGCACTTGCCCGCGAAAGGCAAAGGTCCCGAGTTCGAGTCTCGGTCCGGCATACAGATTTAATCTGTCAGGAAGTTTCATATCACCACACACTCCACTGCAGAAAATCTCATTCCGGAATGTATATACAGGTTATAAACAGTTCTGGTGATTGGCTTTTCTATGGCGCAGCAGTATTTTAAGTTCTACGTAAAGGTTCCGTGGATGATGTACATACCGTAATATTACACGCAACTGAGGGCGACAAGACTACAAAGTTGAAGAGGTTTGCAGAGTGAGGTGACATAAATCGCCGTATATTTTGATTGCATTGACTTAGAAGCTTCAAAATTGTTACACCATCATGGGACGGTAGACTTTAGTATGTGACATGCATTTTATCTCGTTAAGTCCCGAGGAAATGGCTTTTTAACAGAAGGACAGACAACAGAGACTAACAACAAAGTGACCCTACAGGCTTAAGGGTTCCGTTCCTACTAACTGATGTACGGAACTCTCAAAAGATTTAAAAACTGATATGATTTATGCCAATGTTTGCGAGTGCAAGAATTTCAAATGAACCCGCCTTACGTTACGATATGGGCCAGGATGTCATCGCGATATTCTGTTCGGACCACATTATTTGAAAGGTACGTGAAAGGAAATGATTATTGGGACATGTTGCAAACGTCGTTAACAGTTCAGCTCGAAAACGACGGAATCATGGGGCATGTTTGGTTACAGCAGCACGGAACTCCAGCACAACTTTGCTATTCACATGCGTGAGTTTTTTTATTTTTATTTTTTCTGAAATTGCGCGCTGTAGAGTAACACCTCCAGCCCCACTGATATGGCCTTATCACGCCGTACAGCTCATCACGGGGAATAATCAAGTATAGTCTAGCTCAACATCGGTACAAGACTAACGAGGAATTTCGAAAAAGTGTGGAGCACGTCATTCGAAATGTATCTTCACTAGGCGTCCTTGAGGACATGGAGATTCATAGATCTCCGCCTAAGGCACGATAACAGACATGCAGATTCACTGGGTGCATAGTTTTCATGTGAGAGTTCTCCAATATATACTTATCAGCCACATTATTATGCCCACCGACACAATAGCTGGTATATCCACCTTTGGCGTTAATGAGATGATTTACTACTGAGAGTAATGTGCTGCATGGAATGGTACCTGATTTGAATAACAAGAATTCCTTTCTATCGACTTACTTGGCAGACCCTACATTCCTCCTCCAACAAACAGGGATATTGTGCGAAAAGGATCGCGCATCGAAGTACATCGTCAGAAAAATGTTCTCTCTGCACAGCAGATTTGACTGGAAGTGGGCCAGACATCACGAATGGGACAGATTAAATTTGCGATCTTAGTCTGGCTTTAATGGTGTACTAACCTTGAACAGCTTAGGAAGCAGTCGAAAACGACGCAGTAGGAAGGAAACCAGTTCCATCAAACGCGAGTGTAGGTTACAACCGCCACGCTACATATATCACGGTTAAACGGAATCCGACAGCAAAAATTGGCACAGCTGGTCGCATGAGCGGACAAACGAGAATACTGACCCCGCAAATTCACGCCATATGTTATCACGCGAGTTACCTCTATCGTATAAACTGTGAACAGATCTGATATTGCGACACTAGTCGCAAAGCCAGTCTGTGGCGATCTTATCTTATGCGTGCTTTCTGAACGCACGTGGTCCACAAATCAAGTTTCTTCAACCTGTAACCTACGAGGGCGTGAACACTTCCGATATTAAAGGCGTTCTTCTCCCGTATGACGATTTAGTGGCTCCTTACAGAACCATTCACGAAACCTGTCCATCACCAGCGTCGTACTTTCGTTTTTGTGCTTCCGTTAATGGACCCACACACTTGTCACTAAGCTCTCTTTCAAAGTCGCTGGTATTTGCTATTTTCCTTCATCAAACACGCAAAAGCGAATAATGAACTGGACAAGGTTCTGTAGCCAACACAACACCTCGCCTTGCGCATGCGCAAAGCCTATCCCCTCCCACCCCTCTTCACTCGGCTACTATGGACACTACTATTCTGCCGCTGCTTTTACTTTTAGGAGTGTGACAACTTCGATCGTTATTTTCTTATGTAATGTATTATTAAAAATGATCAGCGCGAAATGTATTCCACCGCGTTCTCGCTCTGATTGGAGGAACACAGGTGTCGCATTAATTAACGACGAGTTTCTATGAACTGTCATTTCATTCACTACTCCTAACACTTTCGTACGACAGGCGGTTTTGGGGACAGCATACCTCTCACCACAGACAACGCAGTGGCCGACAGCCTTCACTTAAGGGGAGGTTTACTATCTTTTGGTTCAAAAAATCGATTTTTTAAATTGCATTTTTGGATCCATAAAAGTGTTTAGAATCCACCCTTGAAACGGCTTTTCCAAATACGGAAAGGAAATGTTTGTTATTCGCGGTTGAACAAAAAAATGCACCTGCCTGAAATCGGCCTCTTTCACGCACCAGTTTTTTTCTTTCTGAGGACGAGTTATTGTACCGGTGCTTGGGAGGAAACACACAAAATTCAAATGGACGTCTGAACGCGTGTTTTTGGAAGTTAGCCCCCAAGCATTTGTATTCTGGTGCGAAGACTGTGGAGATTGCGACTTTCCTGGCAGTGAGCAGCTTCAACGAAGGGTATTCAGCAATTCTGAAGACCATGACAACAATGGACGTCACCCTGGGACACTATTCGGCGCAGTTCGTCAAGCATTCAGACGACCACCGGATTCAAGCGGCCGAAAACCGCTTGTCACCGGCCGTACGAGCGGCTCTGGAGCAGCGCAGGATGGCCCAGATGGAGCAGAACGCCCTCTATGAGGAAGAGGAAGGACTAGTTTATGGACCCGGAATAGAAAAAAAAATTGGTTCAAATGGCTCTGAGCATTATGGGACTTAACTTCTCAGGTCATCAGTCCAATAGAACTTAGAACTAACCAACCTAAGGAACTAACTAACCTAACTAACCAACCTAAGGACATCACACACATCAATGCCCCAGGCAGGATTCGAATCTGCGACCGTAGCGGTCGCGCGGTTCCAGACTGTAGCGCCTAGAACCGCTCGGCCACTCCGGCCGGCCTGGAATAGCAGATTGAACGTAAGCTGCATAATATTGCATTGATATGCAGTCAAAACTTCAAACGCGTTTTTCTCGAAATGACTATTTTTTTATCGCTTTAACTTCAAATCTACTGCGCCGATTGGCATGACTGTTTCCGTCGAAGCTAACGAAATAGTCTAGGAATTGTACCACTTTTATTACAATCCATCAACTATGTGTGTTTTTACTTGGCCGACGAAGTCGAAAAATCGATGAAAAAACCATTTTTTTTTTCAAATGGCCGCAATTTTGTTTCCTATGGTCCAACTAACTTAAGCGAGATACAACTCCTAAAGAATCTTATATACTTCGCTAACGTCAACTCAATTTTTACTTCAGACGAGTCGGCTGACTTGTGACAGACATACCGCGCATGGAGGTCTACTTCGAAATTTTGTTTCGTTCAGACGGCACTTCCGCCTTTGCTCTTCGACATTTCCGGTCGAAAAAATTCCAGTTTGTAGCGGTACATTCTGACCAAATTTGACATTGATATCTATAACACATCCCGAGAAAAAAATTCTCGAAGAACATGCTTCTATCGGGCTAACGCTCCTCTCAACGACAGAGAGCAGCGGCGTTTGCGTATTGTCAGTGCTGACAGACATGCAACACTGCATGAAATAATTGCAGAGATCAGTGTGGGCCGGACGATGAACGTATCCGTTAGGACAATGCGGAGAAATCTGGAGTTAATGGGATAGACAGCAGACGACCGACGCGAATGCCTTTGCTAATAGCACTACATCGCCAGCAACGCCTCTCGTGACCACGTCAGATGAGTCCCTATTTCAGTTGTAAGAGCTAATGATAGGGTTCGAGTGTGGACCTGACACCACGAAGCCATGGATCCAAGTTGTCGACAAGGCACTGTGCAAGTTGGTGGTGGCTCGCTACTGGTGTGGGCTGTGTTTCTACTGAATGGACTGGTTCCTCTGGACTAACTGAACCGATCCCTGATTACGTTCGGCTACTTTGACACCATTTGCAGCCACTCATGGACTTCATCTTGCCAAACAGGACCACAATGGTTCGCTATTGGTCCGAAGAACGTTCTGGACAATTCGAGCGAATAATTTGGCCACGAATATTCATGGTACATATTCGAGGGACATACTAGGGGGGGAGGGGGGGGGGGTGTCAATTCGTGGACCAAATCCTGCACAGATAACACTTAAGCTGTTATGGACTGATGCAGAGGTAGCATGGCTCAACATTTCTGCAAGGGACTTCCAACGGCTTGTTCAATCCAAGCCACGTCGAATTGCTACATTACACAGGGCAAAAGGAGGTCAGGCATGATATTAGGTGGTGTTCCCTGACTTTTGTCACCTCAGTATATAGGCCTAATGATGCACTGTCACAGCTCACTCCCATGAACAGAGGTACTTTTTACAGGCTTACAAACCGACCACTACTTTAAAAGGCGTATCATACAGACACTTTCTGTGTTCAGTCACTTCATACAACAATGTATTCATTACAAATTAGCTGATTTTTCTGAGGGGAGTCGTAGTCCATGTCGCAAAGACACAGGTTCCAGCGGTGTATATGAGCAATCTTCTGTGAGTCTGCATCTGCCAGTAACTGTATTCTTGCTTTTTTTCCCCTTCTTTTTCACGACAAGGCGCCTCTGATTCTCAACGTTCTTACTTTCAAGGCATCGTGACGCGGGAGATATTTGCAACCTATGACCTCGTCCTGTAGCATTCAAAACGGGTAGGATACTTACTAGTTTTTTCTAAATATATTAACTACTTCTACTGTTGTATTATTTAGTATAGTATGAACTTGTTCAATTGCTTGAAATCAGAATACTCCCGCAGCGTACAGCTATTCATTTGAATTTTTAGTTATTATCCGCCTAAAATACAAGAGACCACCACCACCACCACCACCACCACCACCACCACCAGTGGTAACTTCGTACTTCAACGAGAAAAAGCGCACATGCAAGATATCAGTCCCACCACCCGATCCTGCGCGAAAATTTGGATAATGATTCTGACAGTACACGGCTACGACGCTCTGAATGTACAGATTTTAAACATTCGCGCGTGCTGGTGGTTTGATTTGCGCCCCACTGCAGCCGCGCGCGGGACCACCACTCCCTTGGCAGTCACGTATAAATCACGTCGCAATTCACGTTAGGAGTAGTGTTATCGTATCGATGATCAGGATGGGAGGTTCAAATCTTTAATATTTTACCATTTTACATTGTAATATGCCCTTTTAAATACGCCTTTAGCTCAGGTATGAAGGGACTTTCTCGCCACCCTGTAGAAAGACGTAATGAAGTCGAGCAGCTACCAAGCTGAAACGGTTGACAATAGTCCTTTGGTGAAGGCTTAGGAATCGAGTCCGATGACCTCTTTATTGTCCCTATCTACTAGCGGGGGCGGAACGCTGATCGAGAGGTCGCGACAAGGATCTGCACGGCTGGCGGTATCGCACGGCGCCATCGCAGTTCCGAGAAGGGCCAGCGCCCTCTATACAGACGCGGCCAGAAGCTGCGCTCGCTCCCCACAGCGGGGCCACCTGTCGGTGGCAACATTAATCAACGTGGCGGCGCCATTCTGGCCGTGATTGGGGAGCGCCATGTAGGGCACGGCGGCTCGTCTCGACACGAGCGGCCAATGAAAAGCGCTTCCCTGCAACAGGCACACGGGAGCTCGCCTCGAATCGGTCATTAATCGTTTCCTCCAGGGATTACCACCATTCGCCCGATCTTCCCCCAAGGTCGCCGCCGCTGAAAGTCTGCGTTTATAGATATTACCAAAATAGTGCGCACACCTGTGCCCCGTAGCTCAACTTCTGGGCAAGTTGGCAACACTAGTCATTCGCACGTTGCGGCAATCGTGAGATTTTAGTGTGGGAAATTAGTCTATATTCCTTAATACGCTAGGGAGCGAGCAGTGTTTTCAAGAGAAATCGTAAATATCGGGTGTATCAGAAGTCGTTCCCTCATTACAAAGCATTCATATGGCATAAATACACTAATGTGACAGAAGTCATGGGATAACGATATGCACATATGCGAGGGTCATTCCAAAAGAAATGCACACTATTTCTGTAAAAATACAGTTTTCATTCTGCATGTGTGAAAGTTTTACAGTGTGTAGATACATCCTTCCCGCTTGTTTTCAAACTTAGTTCAACCTGTTCCCGTGAGTGGCGCCGTCACAGAATGTCTTCAAGATGGCTGCTACACTTTACGTTCGTCAGAAGCAACGTGCTGTTATAGAATGTAGAATAAAAGATAGATTTTTAAAAAAAAATATTGTGCATTTCTTTTGGAGCGACCCTCGTACAGACTGCGATAGTATCCCGTACACGAGGTATAAAAGGGCACTGCATTGGCGGAGCTGTCATTTGTACTCAGGTGATTCATGTGAAAAGGTTTCCGACAAGATTATGCCTGCACGACGGGAATTAACAGGCTTTGAACGCGGAATGCCAGTTGGAGGCAAACGTGCGAGACATTCCAGTTCGGAAATCGTTAAGGAATTTAGTATTCCGAGATCCACAGTGTAAAGAGTGTGTCGAGAATATCAAATTTCAGGCGGACTGCCTTCACTTAACGAGCGAGAGCAGCGGCGTTTGCTTGGAGTCGTCAGTGCTAACTTACAAGCAACACTGCGTGAAATGACCACACAAATCAAAGTGGGACGAACGACGAACGTATCTGTGAGGGCAGTGCGCCAAAATTTGGCGTCAATGGATTATGACAGCAGACCAACAGCACGACATCGCCAGCAGCGCCTCTTCTCGGCTCGTGAATCGGTTGGACCCTAGACGACTGGAAAACCATGGTCTGGTCAGATGTCCCGATATCGGTTGGTAAGAGTTGACGGTAGGATCCAAGTGTGGCGCCTCCGAAATGGTGCTGGCTGTGTTCACATGGAATGGACCGGGTCTTCTGGTCTTGAACCGATCACTGACTGGTAATGGTCAAGTTTGGCTACTTGAAGACCATCTGCGGTCATTCATGGATTTGATGTTACCAGACAATGATGCGCCATGTTAAGGGACCAAAGTTGTTCGCGACTGGTTTGAAGAACGTTCGGCACAATTCGAGCTACTGATTTGGCCAGCGAATGTTTTGGCCACCCTGATCTCCCGACATGAATCCCATGGAACATTTGTGGACCGTAATCGAGACTTGTTGAGTCCGCACGGAGTTGCTGCACTGCCCCTGCCAGGAGTAAACTAAGACTGATGCCTCCAAAACGCAAAGACCCAAGCCGGATTAAAGTACTGCAACAAGGAAGTTGCGTTGATTTTGTTGTTATTATTCTTAATTTATCTTTAGTTATACAGAGTACGTAACTTGTGATATGTACAAGAATTCACAATCTCTCTTTACCTAGAACAATAAAGCCAAGTTTTTCCTGAAACCAAGAACTACCCGTTTTCTGAAGTTCATTAGCCACCCAGACAGAGGCATTAACTTTCTTTTTAAATAGAAGTATCGCATTTTTGTGTAAGAGCATCAGGCATGTATTGCAGAAATTCAGTGATACAACTCTTTTATGGGACTAACATGCAACTGTGGAGTAAAAATATGTTTGACCTGCTGTTGCAGCAGTCTCAATGGTGTGCAACCCGGAAATTTAAACAACTCTGCACGCGCTTCCAAGGCGAGCAGTACGTGATGTTTGCACTGCTCTTAATGCACAGTCGTGTAAACTACTGGGCGACTTGCCATTCAGACGGTGACAACGCCACAAAATTTTACATACTCACTGTATTTTACTCTCACACCTACTTGAATTTATCTGTTACGTATCTATCGTTCTAGAAAAAAGAAACGTAACATAGGTCCGTTTAAAAAGTGGAATTTATTGCTGTACCCAAACGAATAACAAAGTTTCGGAAACTGCCTTTGTTTCACGAACCTCTGGTCAACATGCGTGTCTGTGAAGAGAGATCAGTTACTACAGGTTGGACCTGTTCTGTGCCCAGATCAAAGCCGACAAGGCTTGTGCTCTTTACACAGCATAATACAGCAAAACTTGAGCCAATGCTACCGGTTATGAAACCCAAACCACTGCAGTCGCTTTTCGATGAGATGCTATTAAAGACGTCGTGGGCAATGAGAGACAGAATTGATTGCAAATGCGCCAGTCACACACACTAGCACACAGTTTTCATCTCTCTGGAGGTTTGATAACAGCGCACAATCTGCTCTGCCCTGTGACAGTAGCGAAACGTTAATTAAACATGGCAGCTATAACATTCCATGTCTCACACCCTAGACGACGATGGAACATCATCTGCTTCTGAAGTCTATTCTCACTATCGCTGCCTCCCAACAACATGACTGTCGTCACCAATTAGTGCAAAAGAAAAATAAGTGAAGATGAGGATGAATGAGGAAGATGAAGGTGGAAAAGAAAGAAGGGTGGAGGAAGGAGAGTAACGAAGACGTCAGAGGAGGAAGGCTAACAAACGAAGAGATTTTCACGTCGCAAATCAATACGCAATAGCATTTATTGAACTACTTTGCAGTAGGGCTCATAGCTTTGGATCCGTTGGAGGTGATAGAAACAGCCGCTTGTATCTTAGCAGGACTCATTCGCACCTGTCGGTAGCCTAGCCGTGGGAAGCGGTACCTGTGTCAATTCCAGCGACAGAATATTCAAGCCCCCTAAGAATCTAAATGAACAAAATTAATTATTCAATTTAGTTAAAAGTCAATATACTGCCCTTTGTTATTAACAAGAAGATTGTGTAAAAATCTCAGCTTTCTAGCTGGCATACTTTCAGAGTTAGGGAAAATTACCTGAAACACCCCAAACCGACACTTGTAAGATTAAAGTCAGTTAGGATTTATAACAGTTTGTCTCTCAGTATCATTTGAAATCATTACCGAAGTTCACAAAATGGCAGAACAATTTATTTAGATTTTTGTAATTTAAAAACGTTAACTATTTTTCGTAATATAAAATTCAGAAAAGATTATTATTTAGTTAGTATGCTGTTGAGTGAGTAAATGAGAATGAGTGGAAGTGTGTATGTGGGACATACGTAAAGATTCAATATTATATGATGTACAGCATTATGTAACTGTGCCATGGGAAAGCTGTGTTTTCCCCACCTTGCTGATGACGTATGTCCAAGGGTACTTGCTTCTGTAAGAAAGCAGCCAGAATAGTCGTTTGTAGAGTAATAGTTTTTCGAAAGTTATTTCAAGATTAGTTTTCTTTTCGTTTAGTTTTGTTGAACATTTTATTAATATTTGCATGATGAAGTGACGTAAATGCATCTACATCTACATCTATACTCCGCGAGCCACCTTGCGGTGTGTGGCGGAGGGTACTTATTGTACCACTATCTGATCCCACCTTCCCTGTTCCATTCACGAATTGTGCGTGGGAAGAACGACTGCTTGTAAGTCTCCGTATTTGCTCTAATTTCTCGGATCTTTTCGTTGTGATCATTACGCGAGATATATGTGGGCGGTAGTAATATGTTGCCCATCTCTTCCCGGAATGTGCTCTCTCGTAATTTCGATAATAAACCTCTCCGTATTGCGTAACGCCTTTCTTGAAGTGTCCGCCACTGGAGCTTGTTCAGCATCTCCGTAACGCTCTCGCGCTGACTAAATGTCCCCATGACGAATCGCGCTGCTTTTCGCTGGATCATGTCTATCTCTTCTATTAATCCAACCTGGTAAGGGTCCCATACTGATGAGCAATACTCAAGAATCGGACGAACAAGCGTTTTGTAAGCTACTTCTTTCGTCGATGAGTCACATTTTCTTAGAATTCTTCCTATGAATCTCAACCTGGCGCCTGCTTTTCCCACTATTTGTTTTATGAGATCATTCCACTTCAGATCGCTCCGGATAGTAACTTCTAAGTATTTTACGGTCGTTACCGCTTCCAAAGATTTACCACCTATGGCATAATCGTACTGGAATGGATTTCTGCCCCTATGTATGCGCATTATATTACATTTATCTACGTTTAGGGAAAGCTGCCAGCTGTCGCACCATGCATTAATCCTCTGCAGGTCCTCCTGGAGTACGTACGAGTCTTCTGATGTTGCTACTTTCTTGTAGACAACCGTGTCATCTGCAAATAGCCTCACGGAGCTACCGATGTTGTCAACTAAGTCATTTATGTATATTGTAAACAATAAAGGTCCTATCGCGCTTCCCTGCGGTACTCCCGAAATTACCTGTGAATAATGATTGACGTAGGACAGTTTTAGCGCGTAAATGGTCTCTAAGGATGGTTTTGATTGGCTCGTCATTTTGAACAACCAATCAGCGTTAAGCATTTCCCGCGCACTGGAAGTAGTTACAGACTCTGGAAGGAACGGCATTAGGTACTCGCTAGTCAGCTATCGGACGTGCAGGTCATATTGAACACTTCCGTCTTTATTATGTGTAAAATGAAGAAATAATTGGCTTCTCGCGTCCAGATTGTGTGGCCGTAGTAGCAGTTGCATTTACGGACAGTTTTGTGAAGTTTGGAAGTTTTTGCATTGTTTTGTTGGAAAGAACCACGTGTGACCTGTCGGCCTTTGTAAAATTCCGCGTGGCATGTTTTATATTCGTCTATGGAATATTTGGCGAGCAATTTCTTTAGTAGATATCCACTGAAAAAAGACCGAATGTGAAACTCTTAAACTGCAGCAGAGTAATGACTGTAAATCGCGTGATAATTCGGGTTGGACTAAGTACATTCCTGGCTTCCTTGTGTGTGTACTGGGTTGTCTGAACTGTGAGCTGACGACAGTGATACTACTCGTTAATAAAATACGAGCTGATGGCAAGTTTTATTTTGAACCTAAAGAGATAAAAGAACTTGTTGCAGAATTCTGACATTTATCTAAAGAGATGAAGCAATCATCCTCCACCCGAAAATTGCTATATTGCTGGATAGTTTGCTACCAAAGTTTACGCGGACTGGCGGTGTTTTTCTTCAACGTTGCTTTTAATGCCGTCTGAACAGTATCTACGTATGCAGAGAAACGGGGTGGTGCTCAGACGCCGTACTGAGGTAGGTGGAACTTGTGTAGTGCACAGTACGACCAGAGACGAGTGATCAAACAATTACGCCACAATCCTACCCCGCCCCGCCGCAAGACGAGAGGGAGGAGAAAGAATAGGAAGCCTAAGTAAGACTCAGTGCGGATTCGAAAGTTTTCTGGATCAGAAATAACTCGGCCAGCCAAAGTTCCCTCACAGTGTGAAGTAGCTAGGCACAATAATATTGCCAACGTCTGTACTGTGTGTAGCTCCCACAGAGGCGGTGGGAAGTTCCTGCTTCTCACGCCTCACGATACAACAGCCGCAGCTGCTCCACGAAATGCTGACCGCGACCGGCATCGTGCAACACTGAACTTGAGACGCACGCGGCCTTCTGCGTAGTGGCATTAGCGTCCGACACACAGGGCTGACACGTCAAGCAAAGCCGACTGTTCCAGCACTCTATCAGAATCCACTTCTATTCAGTATACATTACGCCATTCTATAATAAATGAGTTTCTCTGTGGAGTCGTCGGGGAAAGGAGTATGTGGGGATGAGCTGACAATCAGAAGGAACAAAATGATAAGGGCCGGCCGCGGTGGCCGAGCGATTCTAGGCGCTTCAGTCCGGCACCGCACAACTGCTACGGTCGCAGGTTCGAATCCTGCCTCGGGCATGGATGTGTGTGATGTCCTTAGGTTAGTCAGGTTTAAGTAGTTCTAGATTGCACAGGATAGAGTAGCATGGAGAGCTGCATCAAACCAGTCTCCGGACTGAAGACCACAACAACAACAACAACAAGTAGTTCTAAGTCTAGGGGAGTGATAACCTCAGATGTTAAGTCCCATAGTGCTCAGAGCCATTTGAACCAAAATGATAAGGCAGTAATAGTTTCCGTGGTAGTTGAGGGGAATCTAAGAGGTCGAAACTGTAGGAGGAACAGAGATTGTTATAAACTGAAAAAATAGCTTTGAGTGTTGGATGCATGTGCTACTGTCAAATAACGGAAACTCAAAAAAGTGGGGAAACTAAAAAACAGAAGGAAAGCTTAAAGAACCACTATAGAAGGAGGGGGGGGGGGGTTGTCCCCCAAAAAGAGCTTCAAATAACTGACGTCATCTCACCGACACTAATAAACTCGAGAACGCGATAGGCTGAGCGCGTGTCATCTGCTAAAATGCCATCAGGCGACAGCTGTAGACGGGCGCGTAACGTAGTATAATAGGGGCACTAAAGTAAAAGGTGTCTCACCGTCCACAGTTGAGAGCAATGGGGACAAAGCGGGGGAGGTTCGCCACTTAAAAGATGTCGATGACTAAAAAGACAGTGCCCTATCCGGAGTCTAGTTAAAATTACCTCCTCCCGACGACGAGTTCGGGAGGAAGAAGTCCAAGCACAGGGAACAGCTTTCACGTCCCACAATTTATTATGGGGAAGTGTCGACCAATGCGCGTGCCATAAATGAACAACACGACGACATAAAACACTCCGCAGATCGGCGAAGGGAACCATGCGAACAGCAGGCTGAAGGAGAGAGAGACTGCAGCCTTGGCCGCTATATCGGTCGCCTCGGATGCGGGAGTGTAGGATAATTTGGGGAGGACTTTCCCATCAGTTGGCGTATTCCCGCAATAACTGCTTCAAATTGGCTTTCGTGGTAAGTAAACATTGCGATCAGCACCTTTGAAGAGCGCCAAAATGGCGTAAAGCAACTCAGGAGCACACCACCATTTAAAAGGATGGGCGTTCCAAAGCGATAAAAGCTGAACAACAGATTGACGTTAAGTCAAAAATTACGTGAATGCATGCTCACCCAGTGTGCGAAAATTACTTGCTGCCACAATGCCAGAGGGGATAAAATGAAAAATGTTATGGACGTAAGTGCTTACAAGTAAAAGGGAAAAATCCAGTTTGCTACACATAAAATAAATGTAAATTAGTGGACGACATACGTAAATTCGTGAGAGTGTCAAAATAAAACAACAGATGTGTTACCATGATCTTGTTTTCGGAAAAGGCACTTGTTGGTTGGTTGATCTGGGGAGCGGACCAGACAGCGAGGTCATCGGTCCTATTGGATTAAGGAAGAATGGGGGGGGGGGGGGGGGGGGGGAAGGAAGTTGGCCGTGCCCTTTCAAAGGAACCATACCGGCATTTGCTGAAGCGATTTAGGGTAATCTCGGAAAACGTAAATTTGGATGGCCGGATGCGGGTTTGAACCGTCGTCCTCCCGTACACAGACCGGTATGCCAACCATTGCGCCATCAAGCTTCGTGCACTTGTTAAAAGCTAAGCGATGTACCTGGGTCGTATGTAATTACCAGCAGCAGAATAAATGCGACTGATAAAATTTTAATGACTGGTTACTTTGTTAAATGTTTGACTTAAGTAAGGGATATGAACATGAGTGGAGTACTCGAGCCATGTTCTAAAACTACATTTATATTCTGTACAGAAGCATTAAAATGCTTTTAATACAGGTGACTTCACGTACGACGTAAGCGTTGAGTTCGGCACAGGACGAGAATCAATACGGCTGAGGGTAGCTCCAAACCGCACAGACGCTACAGGTCGTTCTTTGGACTTCGGCAGGTGGCTAGCGGTTTCAGCCCAACCAGCGGAGTAGGTATCGACCTTCGAAAAAAGCCCTAAAAAATCATTGCACCATTTGGAACTGCAGACTTATCAGTAGCTTCTGCACTCAAAGTTGTGCACAAAATGAAAACCAAAACTTTACAAAATAACGGCAGTGCATCGACTGACTAATTCGGATGCCGTTGCTTGACAATACTACAGCAGCTGGCTTCTGCAGGCTACACATGATGGAGAAGTTGACAGTGAAATAATCTTTATTCTGATGTAGCGCGGCGGCATTTATCGGCGTATTTGAAATCGCAGAACAATGACGCTGGAGTTCTGAAAATCTTCATCAACTGCATTGAAAGCCACGGTATGATGTGAAAACTAGAGAATGGTGTGCAACACTTTTACCTGAGAACAAATGACTAACGAATAGACCAACTACTATTTCATGCAGGGTGGCGCAAGAGCACACATCGTCAATGCATGTGCGATAGTGCTGTGATGGGGCTTTGATGATAAAATTACCTTTGTTAGCTCTCTGAAAAAGGTTGCAGTATATCGTTCGCATATCTATCAGAAGTTACGATTTCGTGGACCCCAGTCTGAAGTGTTAAACAGAGGAATGATTTTCTCAGACTTCTAAAGAAGAACGCTCATAAAAAGTCTGGTTAGGCTAAAACCCATACGCCACTCACCACAGTCTGAACAAAAATCCGCGGCGATTTATGTGTCGTTTCCGCGCGTGCCGAAAACGTCGTTTGCGCCGTACGTGAAACACACTGTATTACGTTCGCAGCACCTGTCCTACATTGGGAACTTTGAGAGACTGAAACATGCCTGCGCAAAGTGTGGTGTTTACTGTAACGAGAACAGATCATTACAAAAAACAAGTACTTCCTGGAGGCGAATGAGTCATCTAAGAGAGGGTAAAAGAAACATTACGACGAGTAAAGGAACAAGAGAAAGAAAATGAAGAGGGCTATTCGTTTCACACTTTTCTACTCTGGCTATCACCTGCATCAGCTGTTCTTAAGCGCTATTTACGGTTATACCGCTAGGTGGCGTCATGGAGACAAATTATGTTGCCTACGCCGTTATCACGATAATCTCGCGCTTCGGCCGGTATTCTGTTTCCTGGAAATCCGGTCGCGCGCTTTGCAGCCACAGCCGAGGGCAATGTGTGTCGCCTGACCAGGGTCAGAGGTGACTGAGGGCCGTAGGTCAGCTGTTGACCTTGAATGACGCGCCGTCGCATCCCCGATCCACTCTGTGGAGGGCCGCGCATATTGTCACCTGGGGAATGTCACAAGGCGCAGGCGAAATTTAAGGCGCCGTAAATTATGCACCCCCTCCCTCCCCCCTCTAAAAACACACACACACACACACACACACACACACACACACACACACACACACACACACGATGTAGGATGAGCAACGCAGAAGCGTTCTCAAGAATGTTCGTGCAAAAGCAACTTCATATAGCAAGGCAGGTGTGCGGGTGAGGCGTGACTTAAATGTCCCGCATCTGCACGCCAGCGCATTTAGACGTACGCTACGTCATCATGGCGAATTCCTGCTGGACGGAGCACTTTGTGACTCAGTTCATAAATACACGCAAAGGGCAACTGTGCTTGTGGGAAGTGGACTCGTCCGTGAACATAACCTAAGACCACTGTTCCAATGACCATGACACCAGGCTTTATGGGCTCTCCTGTGACCAAGGGTCAAGGGATGCACCTTCCAGGGCGAATAAACCATGTCTGTCCAGTCGTCTGTAGACTGTGTGTCCGGAGACAATTGTTTCAATGGCTGCGGTAAGGTCCCGAGCAAGGCTACCTGCAGTACTCCGTGGCCGTCTGCGGACACTCATGGTGAGATATCTGTCTTCTTGTGGTGTTGTACACTGTGGACGTCTCGTACTGTAGCGCCTGGACACGTTTCCTCTCTGCTGGAATCGTTGCCATAATCTTGAGATCACACTTTGTGGAACACGGATTGGATTGGATTGTTTGGGGGAAGAGACCAAACAGCGAGGTTATCGGTCTCATCGGATTAGGGAAGGATGGGGAAGGAAGTCGGCCGTGCCCTTTCAAAGGAACCATCCCAGCATTTGTCTGGAGCGATTTAGGGAAATCACGGACAACCTAAATCAGGATGGCCGGACGCGGGATTGAACCGTCGTCCTACTGAATGCGAGTCCAGTGTGCTAACCACTGCGCCACCTCGCTCGGTGGCACACGGAGGGCCCGTACTACGACCTGCTGTGTTTGACCAGCCTCCAGTCGCCCTAGTATTCTACCCCTCATAACGTCATCAATGTGTGTTCTCTGAGGCATTTTCAACACACAGTCACTATTAGCACATATGAAAACGTCTGCACACTTACTCGCTGCACCGTACTCTGACATGCACCAACGCACCTCTGCGTATGTGGAGTGATGCCAGCGTCACCGTGCGACGACCGCAGGTCAAATGCGCCGCATGGTTATACCCCTGGTAATTTAAACCCGCAAACCGCCCACCGGGGCTTTGTTTGACCATTTATCGGCATTATCGTTAATTTATGAGCATGAGTGTAAGACGGCGGACGTCGGCTTAAAATCTAGCGTAATAACAATTCCCTTCTTCTGTCATATCCATGGTTTCAGCAGTCCATGTGAAACAATAGTGCCGCGAACTCTGTGGCAGTGGTTCGACTGTGCCCGCCAGCAACTGCTGCATTGCAGCGAACCCGCCGATTACCGCGAATCAGCAGTCTTAAGCAACTGCGACATAGCACACTTGTTCGCAACGCCTTGAGCCGCTGTGCATGCAGCCGATTTGAACGTGGAATTTGTTCAATGAAGAGGTGAAGAAATAGCCTGAAATATGGAACTCATTTTGCAAGGAGTATCACGATAGAATTAAGAACAGAGCCGCATGGTTTTAAGTGTGTGTGTGAAAGGTTTCTGTGAGGGTTTTGCTACCAAACCGGTTCGGGAGGAAAATGATACAGATCACTGTTACACTACTTTGTGTTTGTATTCGAGTAGAGTTTTTGCTCGAATGTGGTCACTCAAAACTTGTAACAGCGAAAGCAGCAAATGCTTAGCTCCATAGCGAGAGCCCTTTAAGCCGACTGAACAACTCCTTAGTTAATTAAAACAGTTTAATATAAATTCTGTTCACTACTTTAATGTAATTAATACTTTATTGTATTGCAGCCACAAATTATAATCATACAAATTATATAGTTTTTCACGTTCGGCAATGAATTGATTCAGTGTTCACTACGATTGTCAGCAGTCAGATTTAGATACATTTGTCTTGTCTTGGTACTTTACCAGCATTGTAAATAAACTAATCGGTGCAAATATTACGTCTACTGTTAAGTGAACTCCTGTGACTTGATGGGTTAAAATGGCTCTGAGCACTATTAAACTTAACTGCTGAGGCCATCAGTCCCCTAGAACGTAGAACTACTTAAACCTAACTAATCAAAGGACATCACACACATCCATGCCCGAGGCAGGATTCGAACCTGCGACCGTAGCGGTAGAGCGGGTCCAGACGTTAGCGCCTAGAACCACTCGGCCACTCCGGCCGGCACTTCATGGGATTTCAGTGTCCAGATTACGTAAAATATCTCTCCGACTGCAGTAGCTGTGGAGGTCACAGCAATATTTGATAATCCTAACAGTAAAGGTCAACTCAACATCGATATATCTGTGAAACATTTTCCATTTTTGTTAGAATTCCAACTGCGCACGTCACTTATCTCCGGGCAAGACTTACACGGTATCCGAAGATCCGTTTCTTGGAGGAAAGTTCCGGTGACCAATTTGTTGCCCAGTTTAGATCAGACTGTACTGAAAGACTCATGGCATAGTCTTTGCTTCTTATGGATGATCGGAGTTTTTCTGGTAACTGAAGTAACTACTATGCACTCACTCTAAAACAACTAAAGATTCCGTTTTCATCTTGTCTTAAATCTATATAGAGCGACACGAACACTCGTTTCAGCGGCCGTGAACTAACCAGTGGAAGGATCCAAAACCTGCTGTTGAGTTTCTGAATGTATTCATGAACAAAATAAGCGAACACTGCCGGGTTTCTTCTGCCTACGTCCATATTGGTTAGCTTCCAGTCTAGTGCCGCTGCGCCGGCGCTAGGCGCTTCAGTCTGGAGCTGCGCGACCGCTACGGTCGCAGGTTCGAATCCTGCCTCGGTTATGGATGTGTGTGATGTCCTTAGGTTAGTTAGGTTTAAGTAGTTCTAAG
The DNA here is from genome assembly GCF_023864345.2 of Schistocerca serialis cubense. Classification (NCBI taxonomy): domain Eukaryota; kingdom Metazoa; phylum Arthropoda; class Insecta; order Orthoptera; family Acrididae; genus Schistocerca; species Schistocerca serialis. The sequence goes on along the minus strand of NC_064645.1, from coordinate 325,628,956 downwards.
TTCTAGGGGACTGATAGCCTCAGATGTTAAGTCCCTTAGTGCTCAGAGCCATTTGAACCATTTTCTAGTGCCGCTGCGCGATTATCGCTACGTGCCGCTGTGTGTGCACTCAAACGCTTTCTGCGAGCATGCGGGGTTATGGCTCGTCTGCATCGAGCCATAGAGTTCACGCACGCGTGCAGATCTGCCACACTCAGACCCGCATTTTAAACCGCACGTGTTACGGTCCCCTAATGCGCGAGAGGGGCCTTAATGTCGCAGCAGGCATGTCAGATTTGAGGTGGCGTACACTGTGGCCAGGTGAAGGGGGCGCGACATTCCCAGCTGGTGTCGCCGTCAGTGAGGGATCGGCCGCTGGGGAAGTTCACTGACCCAGAACGGGGCGGCCGTTCGCTACTCGAAAGCGCACTCACGGGGGCGAGTGGAAAGTGCGGTCGGAAGAGCCTCTCCCCACATACCGAACATACGTCTCCCTGTACAGCGCGTTCTTTCGCGCATCCAGAAAGTGTGATACACGCCTCTGGAAAGCGACGCTGAAGGCAGAAAGCGATGCTGAAGACTGACATTCCTCTTCTGCACTCCACAACCAACACGAATTGCTTTAAAAATTACTTTACCCTTTCGTAGTTCCACAATTTTTGAAAATTGGAGAGCAAAATAACTGATGATGGTCGAAGTAGAGAGGATATAAAATGTAGACTGGCAATGAAATCGTTTCTGAAGAAGAGAAATTTGTTAACATCGAGTATAGATTTAAGTGTCAGGAAGTCATTTCTGAAAGTATTTGTATGGAGTGTAGCCATGTATGGAAGTGAAACATGGACGATAAATAGTTTAGACAAGAAGAGAATAGAAGCTTTCGAAATGTGGTACTACAGAAGAATGCTGAAGATTAGATGGGTAGATCACATAACTAATGAGGAGGTATTGAACAGAATTGGGGAGAAGAGGAGTTTGTGGCACAACTTGACTAGAAGAAGGGATCGGTTGGTAGGACATGTTCTGAGGCATCAACGGATCACAAATTTAGCATTGGAGGGCAGCGTGGAGGGTAAAAATCGTAGAGTGAGACCAAGAGATGAATACACTATGCAGATTCAGAAGGATGTAGGATGCAGTAGGTACTGGGAGATGAAGAAGCTTGCACAGGATCGAGTAGCATGGAGAGCTGCATCAAACCAGTCTCAGGACTGAAGACCACAACAAAAACAACAACAAGTGGATAATTGCTCAACAAGATCGCTCAACTTTTCCGGTTGTCCAATATGGACTTAATTCTATTTCAAAAACTTTAGAAATACATTTCAAAATATTAGAAACCATGTGCTGTCTGTGGGCAACCTTGTCAGTCGCTATTGTGCATCGTCTAAGTACAGTTTGTCGGCTTATTCGTGTTCGCTATTGTGGTTATCTACTAAAATGAGTTCAAAACAAGAACGAACACCAATCACACACTAAGATGACAGAAGTCATGGGATACCTTCCAATATCGTGTCCGACCTCCTTTTGCGCGGCACAGGGCAGCAATTCAACGTGGCATACTCAACAACTTGTTGAAGACCCCTGCAGAAATATTGAGCCATGCTGCCTCTTTAGCTGTCGATAATTGCCAAAGTGTTGCTCGTGCAGGATTTTGTGCACGAACAGACATCTCGATTTTGTCCCATAAATGTTCGATGGGATTCCTTTCGAGCAATCAGCGATTTTGTCCTTCGATGGGATTCCTATCGGGCAATCTGGATAGCCAAACCATTCTCCCGAACTATCCAGAATGTTCTTGAAATGTATGACGAACAATTGTGGCCTGGTGACTTTTGTCATCCATAAATATTCCATCGTTGTTTGGGAAGATGGAGTGCTTGAATGGCTGCAAATGGTCTCCCAGTAGCCGAACATAACCATTTCCAGTCAAAGATCGGTTCAGTTGGACCAGAGGAGCAGTCCATTCCATGTTAACACAGTTCACATCCTCTTCAGTTGAAACTTCCGGGCTGAGAGGCCGTGGTCGATGTATAAAATTTCCACCTAACGTTTCGTCTACATCTGCAGGAGACATCTTCTGAGGTCGTCCAGCTACTGCCACTGAGGCTCCAGGCGCTCTCGCATTTATAGAGCGCATAGAGGGCACCACCATTCTTCACGTTATGCCGACGGTATGCCTATCTTTAGAAGGCGTCATCATTCTCGATTAAGTGTAATCGATTGTCATTCTGCTGGCGCAACGTCGACACCCATATATGCGCTCTATAAATGCGAGAGCGCCTGAGATGTCTCTCGCTGATGGAAATGTTATACATCGACCACGGCCGCTCAGCCCGGAAGTTTCAACAGACGACAACGCCGGCCGTGAAAGCCTACACTGTACAGTTCACATCATTATGGAGCCACCATCAACTTGCACAGTACCTTGTTGACAGTTTGGGTGCACGGCTTCGTGTGGTTTGCCCCACAATCTAATGCTAACATTAGTTCTTACCAACCGAAATGGAGACTCACCCGACCAGGCAACGTTTTCCTGTCGTCTAAGGTCCAACCGATACGGTCTCGAGCCCAGAAGACGCGCTGCAGGCAACGTCGTCCTGTTAGCAAAGGCACTGTTGTCAGTGGTCTGCTGCTATTGCCCATTAACGCCAAATTCCGCCGCATTGTCCGAACAGATACGTTAGTAGACTTTCCACATTGACTTCTGCAGTTATATCGTGCAATGTTGATTGTCTACTAGCCCTGACAACTCTCCGCAAACGCCGCTGCAAAGTTACGGCCGCCGGCTACTGCGTTGTCCGTGTCGAGAGGTAATGCCTGAAATTTGGCCTTCTCGGCACACTCTGGACACTGTGGATCTCGGAATATTGAAATTTCCGAAATGGGATGTCCCATGCGTCTAGCTCCAACTACCATTCGGCGTTCGAAGTCTTGATTCCCTTCGAGCGGCCGTAATCACATAGGAAATATTTTCACGTAACCACCTGAGTACAAATGACAGCTCCGTCGCTCCACTGCCCTTTTATACCTTGTATAAGGGATACTACCGTCATCTGTATATGATCCTATCGTTATCGCATGACTTCTGTGGCCTCAGTGTATTAGAGAGCATCGTAACGAAAATACATTGCTGACATTATGGTATATTAGGGCAGATGAATAAAAACTATCGGTAAAATTTAGGATTATTCTTGTGTTACGAGCATTTTATGAACTTTAGCCATCAGTCACCTTCTCGTTTTCAGTTAGCCTGGTACCTATTTGGATGATTAGTCAGTGACCGTTACAACATCGACAGAAAATCCAATACTGGAGCTGCCCTATGCGGAGTAACAATTTTGTTTACCTACTGCACTTCGTGAGTTGTATACTTACGATATATTGCTGTTTACGTTTACTCACTTTCTACTCTGAATGTTTTTATTCCGATTTCCGCGTTTATAAATGAGGTACGAACACTTTTCTACTTACATCTCGAGCTGTTTTTGATGAACTCTAGTTAATCCGCGAAGCAGTGCGTCACGTAATTTGTCTCTAACGTCGAGCGTCATTAAGCGTGTGGATTCTGAGCGAACTTGCCCTGTTTTCGCGCGGCACCATGGAAATTGCGACGTACGTACGAAACGAACGTGTAGGAGTATGGGGAAGAATCTTTACTTATTGTTAAGATACACAGTTTCAAACGAACACCACTAATGTAGATCGAGGGCGAACTGGTTTTTAGGCAATTCATGTTCTTGCAGTTACCATTTGAAAATGGCACTGTAAGCCGAAATTGCGATCTTGGTGACTTAAATAATTTAAATAACAGTTCACATGAAAAATGCTGTCCTTTCTAAAAATTTACATCTCCCAATCCCTGTGCAATGTTATCAAGATATGGGGATAGCATCGCGAGTATCACTAGGACCCTGAGTTACTGCCTGCAAATGTTAACACCATGTGCGCTGTGACTACACTGAGGTAATTTGTGAATGACGTCTTCTGGCAACCACGTCCCCTGGACTAAGGCCCTCCGCACGCGGTGCGATTCAAAAGAAATTTGTTGCCGACGTGAGTTGATTACAGTCTGTCAGCGAATCGCTTCCTGTGTAGTTATACATAGAGCTCCGCAGACGACGCAACTGCAGAGTAACTCCACCAGTCAATCGCTTGCAACGCGTTGCCAACCAGTTGCCAGCGACGCGCCGTCCGCGTTACCAAGCGGTCTGATCTGCATCGTGTCCACTAACACAGCTGTATTTTGATTTAATGTGAAGATGAACGAGCAGGTTGTGGACATCAGCTTTGCACGGGAGGTCGAAAAACATCCCATTTTGTAAAACTACAAGCTCCCAGGCTACTACCGGATAGATTTGACAGAGAAAGCAGGTTATGAAAAGGGTGCTGTACATCCACTGTTTAAAGTAGAATCACCGGTATGTCAATGCAAGCAAATGCACAAAAAACTGTAAAGGATACCGATAATATTGTTTTGTGTGACTAGCAGCCTTTGTCGTTCTCTAAAATTACACACCAAGTGGAAGCGAACTCTGAAGAGCCACAAATCTCCGATACTTGGAAATACACGGTTACAATTAATGCACTATATGAAAAAAACGTGAATTAATTACAAACTACGGCGTGCACACACTTTATTCAACATGTAAACTTCACTACAGTTTTTCGGATACGCCTACGGTTATTGGCGATGATGTGGCGCAGACGAATAGCGAAGTTCAGCATGACCTGCTGAAGTGTCGAAACATCGATGCTATCGATGTCCTACTGAATGGCTGTTTTTATCTTAGGGTTGGTTTTGAGGTTATTGCTGTACATCTAGTCTTTAATACAGCGCCACAAAAAGGAGTCGCATGTGTTCGAATCCGGAGAACGTGGCGGCCAATCTAAGTCCATGCCACTGGTCTCTGGGTACCCCAGAACCTGAATGCGCTCCCCAAAGTGCTCCTCCAAGACAGTCAATCTCCAGCTTCGATGGGATCGAGCTCTGTCTTGCATGAACCACATCTTATCGAAATTAGGGTCACTTTGCATAATTGGGATAAAATCATCTTCGAAAACGTTCACGTACCGTTTGGTTGTCACTGTGTCATCAAGGAATATAGTCCGTGTCCGTGACTGGACATAGCACACCACACAGTCACCCGTTGAGGGTGAAGAGACAATTCGATCGCGAAATGCGGATTCTCAGGCCCCCCAGATCCATCCAAAATAAAGTTGGCTTCATCCCTAAACCATACCCTGCATGTGCATAATAATTCCCAGCCGGCCGGAGTGGCCGAGCGCTTCTAGGCGCTACAGTCTGGAACCGCACGACCGCTACTGTCGCAGGTTCGAATCCTTCCTCGGGCATGGATGTGTGTGAGGTCCTTAGGTTAGTTAGGTTTAAGTAGTTCTAAATTCTAGGGGACTGATGACCTCAGCAGTTAAGTCCCATAGTGCTCAGAGCCAATAATTCCCATCATGCTCCGCGGCCAATCGTGCAGTTTGAGCATTCTAACGCAAAGCGTTCAGAAGTTCTGACGATTTTATTTCATGTAGTTCAATAATTGTCAAACTGTTTTAACACCATGGTGTTCACACACGAATGATTTACGAACACACACCACCATCACCACATTTCCGCGTATATACATCTTAAGATGCTAGCGTTTTCAAAGTAATAGTATCGATGTGTTACGGTGGAAGAAACAAACAACGCCAAATCAATGCAGCACTGTTGAGTCCATTAAAAACTATGAATTTCGAAAGTGTCTGTTTCAGCTCCTTGGCTGCTATATACAGCCTGCAGTTTACATTGTGTGTAATAATAAGAGAGTACTGTATCTTCCTCTAACATTGAATTTGTGCTCGACACGCCGAGTGTAACCAAAATATCTTCCGGCGTGACACGCTCGCTCACGGCAAGTACAGTTTCTCATTTCATAATTTCCCCGTTTGCGGAACTGCGTTGCCAGCAACAAGTTGCCCCTTTTCAGTCGCGCCTTGTGCGGACTGCCTTAACAGTAAAGATGGTGTCGCTCGACTTCCGCTATCATCCTACAGCGATAGCGCCGCGTCCGTTTTCAGCTGCGGACCACTGTCGTTCGTGCTCGCTAAGTGGGGCGGTCGTTCCACGCGGCCTGCTACTGCCATCGCGCCTGGGAAAACCCGACAAGGACCCCGCTTCTTTGAATTCTTTGTGCCTTACAACTGTCGGCTGAAGAAAAAAAAATTATGTGGAACAGGCAGGAAGCAGAGCGCTCAACCCAACACGGATAGCAAAACAAGTTGCTGCCATGCCAATCTGGCATCGCGTCTCTATTGGTACGCATACTTATTGCACAGGGTGTTTCCGTGGGAGCGTGTAAAAATGTAACAGAACATAGAGAATGCTCCACTGGGCAATTTTAAGGAGATATGAAAGTAAACTTGTCAAGCGTTACCGTTTTCCAGCTTATTTACAACTAACCTGCGTACAAGTTTACACGTGCTGTGTTGCTTATTTCCTGCAAGGAAACGAGGAGGACGAGCCTGGTTACCAGGAAGTCATGATGCAGGTTTTGTTTACCTTGCTTGTCCATAAGGTGGCTCTGTTGTATCGTATTTACATTGTCCCGTGACAGAACGTGCTATGAATCAACAACAGGCCCATTAATTACTCAGTGCTATTCAGAAACGTACAGTACAATACCACGGAGCAGTACCGGCACAGTACTTCATGGTCACTGAATTGGAAGGGGACGTATGGCCTGCGAGGTCACCTGACCTGAATCCCCTTGATAATTTCCTGTGGGGATATTTATAGCCACCTGTGTATGAATCCCAGTGGATACGGAGAAGGAATTAGTTGCCAGAATTGTAGCTGCCTGTGATGTGATTCGAAAAAACCAGGGATATCTGTCAGGGTGCGTCGAAATCTTGTTCGCCGATGTCATGCTTGCATTGGGGTTGGTGGCCCTCAGTTTCAGCACGTTTTCTAAGATACAGAACATATGGAACGTTCATTGCATCAATGAAGCTATCTGTACTAAAAAGTACACAGTGATGTGATTTCATTCCTATTATCTCCTTAAGTGGGCTTCCCTGACCCCAGGCGCATTACCTGCAACTTTTCTGTGGAGCATGCTGTACGTCCTGTACATTTTTGCACGCTCTTACGGAAACACCTTGTATAGCGCAAATAAAAGAGTGAGAGTTTCAGTGTTACCTTTGCCGGCCGCTGTGAGCGAGAGGTTCTAGGCGCTTCAGTCAGGAACCGCGCTGCTGCTGTCCTTAGGTTAGGTAGGTTTAGGTAGTTCTAAGTTCTAGGGGACTGATGACCTCAGAAGTTAGTCCCATAATGCTCAGAGCAATTTGAACCATTTTTGACTACTAACGGACGCCAGTGTTTAGATGTTGTTGTTGTTGAAATCTGTGGTACCATACATCGATATACCACACCACAGACATCGCGAAATTGGCAACTAATTGCACGTTTCCCCTCAGATGTCAATAGCGCTCGCACGGGCTTTGGCGGACCCAATGGTACGTGCCCTCTGCCGCCGCAATTAGGACGGCCGGCGGCAGCCAGGCAACGGACTGACACTAGGAGCTCCTTCACTAACAGACGCAGACGCCGCCTAGTCGCAGCTCCAGCCCCATCGTCCATGCTTAATACAGAGATATCCTTGTTGGCACTGATAGCTGGACTTTATTTCTTGATGCAATATTTGTAATGAGTATTCGTACACTTTGAGAAATCTTCTATTAAGTAAATCTTCTGTTAACTATGTTAATTCGTTCCCTAATCACTTCTGCTCCTTTCCAGCTTTCCTACGACGACAGTTGCGACACCTCTCCTTACTGCTGTGTGCGAAGTCGTACACCAGGAAAACCAATGATTTGCCAATGATGTTAGGCTGTGATTGGATCGAGCGGGAAGCAGAGATGGTCAGATCTACCCTGGACGACGCCACCGTGGCTGTCGCCCATCCGCCTCAGAGCAGCAGTCGGGCCGACAGCAGACAAAGCGCTGGCGACCCTGCCAGGGCAGCCGCGGGCCGATGCTAGCGGGCATTGTCCGCAGATCACGTACCGAGCGAGACCAGCCTGCGCTCGTAATTGGCGAGCGGCCGGCGCGGCGAAGCTCGCGCGGTAATCACAGTATTTAAACGTTATTAAAGCTAAGAGGGCGCTTTTTCTTTTGCGGGCCGTCGCAAATTAACATCTTAAATTGAATTCCTGCGCCAGTAATCCCGGTGAACCGGATGGACTCGGCGCGCGGTCGCAGCGAGACCTTGCACTCGACCTTCCCGCCGCCCCATTCGCCTCTCCGCAACTTTACGACGCGTCGGCCGGCGACCGCTCGTAAAGGTGGGGGGCAGGCGCAGCTATTGTTCCGCCAATATCTCGTCTGGCCGTCCAGGGGGCAACTGCGCGTATAAACACGCGCGTCAGAAGCGAGGTGACCCGAGGTCACCGTTCGGTAAGCAGCTCGTACGGAGCCGTGAAGAATCTTGCCGAGATATATCGCCAAAATAAGTGGCTTTCGTGATGTCTCGGTAAATACGAAGTGGGGCAGGGAAGCATCACTAACTCCGAAGGTTAATCAAGAAAAAAAAAGAAAAAAACATGGTGGAGCAAAATTATATTTTGACACAGTAGGTTGCAATTGGAAGTTAATTTCATGAAGTTTTAAACAACAGGTCTTGCAAGTGATGTCCCTCACTGTTAATGCAGCGTTGCCGCCGGTTTCTAGAGTTCTGCATAACTTGATGAAGCATCTGCTATGGAATGGGGCCAACTTCAAGGCGTACTGCATGCTTTAAGGGTTGCAGGGTCCTCGGTCGATGTTTATACACCTCACTCTTGTGATAGTCTAAATGGTTCAAATGGCTCTGAGCACTATAGGACTTAACATCTGAGGTCATCAGTCCCCTAGGACTTTACTTAAACCTAACTAACCTAAGGACGTCACACACATCCATGCCCGAGGCAGAATTCGAACCTGCGACCGTAGCGCTCGCGCTGTTCCAGACTGTAGCGCCTAGAACCGCTCGGCCACTCCGGCCGGCTGTGATAGTCTCATAAAGAGTAGTTGGACGGGGTCAAAAAAATGGCTCTGAGCACTATGGGACTCAACTGCTGAGGTCATTAGTCCCCTAGAACTTAGAACTAGTTAAACCTAACTAACCTAAGGACATCACAAACATCCATGCCCGAGGCAGGATTCGAACCTGCGACCGTAGCGGTCTTGCGGTTCCAGACTGCAGCGCCTTTAACCGCACGGCCACTTCGGCCGGCGACGGGGTCAAATCCGACAAGCACGCGATCATGGGACGTCACTGTAGCCCAAGATCACACGCCTGACGAAGATTTCCCTTGAAACATTAATCGAATTTCTAACCGTGTAGGCCGTGGAACCATCCTGTTGAAACCACAATAGCCACATATCCATTTCTTGAAGATGTGACTAAAAAATTGTTGCATCATATTGACATACCGCTCAGATTTGATGGTAACAACATTCTTTGTTCGACCGGTTCTCTGTGCTCCAACTCTGTTTTGCACAATACTAACACACACATGGAAGTTCACCCATAACAAAATCTATTTCTAGTCAGGAACGGCGCTTCCAGGGGATATTTGACAGAGTACGCACCGCACACTGTACTGCAGTGATAGGTTTTGCAAAAAGTACGCTCGACGGAAAAAGCATGTTCCTTGTTCTAAACCATATTTACAACTGGAAGTCACACTAACGGGAACTTCCACTGATGCCACTTCAATAGAGACCATGCCCAGCTTTCCAACGCCTCCCCTCCGTTCACAACTGTATCTTGAAAGTTGGGATACTTCCCTGCCCCACCCTGTACGACTGTCCACTCCGTAGCTGCGTGGTCAGCATACACAGTGGGTGAGAAGTCGTTCGCTAAATAGTTTTAAATGTCGGGAAGTTTTATGACTACTTATAATGAACCCTGTTACGTTTTATTATGGATTCCTTCAGAAAACCTTGACATCCGTAGCATTTTCTTACAGTGAACGAAGAGGTGGCACGGAAGTTGACTTTACGAGAGCGCGCACATGTCGTTTCACGGTTTGAAGTGTGAAGATCTGAAGCCCTTGTTCAGTGATGGTCGTCGAGTGTTCGTGGCCTTTTGCCCCACTTGATGGTAAAACTATTAGGAACTGTCACACCAAGTTGAGAATTGGTTCAGATGAATAAATCTCGAAGAGAACGACCTTCGGTGGTGCAATCTCCAGAAAATGTAGAGGCAGTGAGGGTCATCTTCACTTTCAGTCCTGATAAATCAACACACCAGGCAGCTCGTGAGAGGGGAATCAGCAGGCACACAGTGTCTGTTGTGCTAACGAAGGACCTGATCTGGAAACCCTATTACGTTGAGGAGTTACAGGCGATGTTTCAGATAGGGGAAGTCGTCAATCGGCGCAACTGCCTTTACTGGACAGACACAAATCCAGGAACGACAACTGAAAAATCACAGAGCCAATCAAAATTGATAGCCTAGTGCGGTGCGACTGGGAAACTTCTCATTTGTCCATTCATATTGCGAGACACCATGAACAGCGACCGGTTTGGCCAGATGCTGAATGAATACGTGTGGCCACTGATACCACTACGCAAAAATGTTGCAGATATCCTCCTTCGCCAGGACAGAGCACCATCTCGTTTTGCCTGCATCGTTCCTGACTGGCTGGACAAACACTTTTTAGGTCATTGGCTGGGATGACGAAGAACCTGTGAACGGTCACCCCTTGTGACTTTCCTCTTGTGGGGTTGGGCCAAAGAAGCGATGTACCGAACAAACTCACCCAGTGTCGACGAATAAGAGGAGAGAGAATCACAGCTGTCTTCGGAAATGTCCCTTTGACTTCCCTGCAGAAATCAGTTGCTATTCCGAGACGCTTGGGCTGTTTGGTCGGCAACGCAGAAGCATATGTGTAATTGTAGTATAGTACACATATTCTCATGGTCCTGAGAACCGACTACAACTTCTTCAGTGTGCAAAAATTCATTAGTAAATAATTTACGGATATTTAAAACTAGGGAGCGACTTCTCACCCATTCTGTAGATGGCTGCCATGCCAAGGACCAGAGTTCGGTTCCCAGTATTGCAAAGGATTTTTTCTTTATGAGAGGACTGACACGGTGTGCACTCAGCCTCGTAATGCCAACTGAGGAGCTACTTGGCCGAACAGTAGCGCCTCCACGGTCTGGGAAGTCTGCAAAACGGCCGGGAGATCGATGTGCTGACAACATACCGCATCCGCATGACACCGCAAAGCAGAGGACGACACGGCGGCCGGTCGGCGTCCCTTATCCCTTAAAGGCCTGGACGAAGAGCTCGCTTTCAGTGAGTAAAGCTAAATAAATATATTTGTAAATTTAGTATCCCTATCTAGAGCCGATGATTACGACGCTTTGTTGGTTTTGGGTTCACGACAAGAAGTTCTTTAATGCTAGTACTAAAATTTTATGAAACAAGTGTAGATAAAAGTATCGGATTAATTAAACAACAATACGAGTCTTTGATCTATCTATCTTTCGATATAGACTGTTCAGTCACATTAATGTAACTGTGTCAAAAACTGAATAACCACCTTGTGCAGTGCAGTCACATTTCAAACCTCTCTGCAGCATCTCGTACTGTGACGGTTTGAAAAACTGTTCATGATGATCCGCGATTCGCAACGAGTTTTGTCGGCATATGAACGTTGAAGGAGGTTGTAGCTCACAAACACTAAAATTTCGAGATCCACCTTTACTGTTGTTTCTAAAAAAACACACAACTCAGACCGACATAAGAATTCGGTGTTTCGACCCACAAGGCTACCTTTTAGAGAAAACTGATGCTAGGAACTGATAATTACTGGCGGTAAGAACCACTTACCTTGAACGGATCTCTGAAGTCTATTTCTTTGGTCTCTTTGAGGCCCAATGGGATCATGGGCATAACAGGTTCCAAGCTGAAAAACAAGAAACAATGCAGTTACAAAAAACTCTTTACTGTCAAACAATTCTCATTGAAAAGGGCAGATATCTAAAATTGATCCGTAAATCTTGAAGGCAATAACACTTTAACTGTCTTTGTAATGCACTCTAAAAATTTAATGTGAATTTTGGTAATACTGCATTCTTCAGAACCTTTAATTTTCATTTTAATTATAATCTATGGTAAGAATGTGATGATCCCTTGCTTAGAAACTGAAGTTGTTCTGACTCCAGCGTTGCGTACTACACTATTTTAATAGCTCTATGGCTATGAAAAGGAAAGGAGTGTGGTAACGAAGTGAGAGATGGACATTTTAGGCAAATAAATGGATATAGAGGGCCAGATTCTGCGTGAAGAGGAGACATTACAGCTTCTTCGTAGAAAATTAAAATTGCAAGTGAAAAATTGCTTCCGGGTGCAATTTTGCGAAAGAACTGCTCACAATTTACATCTTAATTAGAACTTTTAATAAGTTCCACAGGGAACGAGATAAGAAACTGTGATTTAGGATTTCTTCAGTATCCCTGAAGTAGGTCTGGTGAGTGTGGAAATAGCTCTTTCAATGAGATCACCAACTGAACTTTCGCTTCACTTCCAAAAACGTAGTGGGTGATGACTTTAGGCTTAGATCCGCTTTCCCCGAAACTGCAAATGAGCAAACAGCTGAAAACAAATAACTCTCACATTCACTCTGTTACTGCTGTCGTTCCGCTGAGTTGTCTGAAGCGTTCCCCCACCGGCTTCTTTTCTTTTTTGGGTGTGTGTCAACCTTAGTCTATTTCAACCGTCTCCAGTTTCAGACAGTTTCAATGTTTTTCAAGGCAGTGACGTCGATTAGACTACAATTAAAATAGTCTTTATTTACTTGGCTTCCTCGAGATTGTGTGTAATTAACTCGGCGATAATTAGTGTTTACGGGCGACACTGAGTTCACATGAATTTCATCCAAGCCGATATAATTTTAAATCGCTTTCTCCATATTCTACGTCTCGTCAAACTGATCACTTCAGTTCCCTTAAAAAATCCACGAATGTCTTTCGTTTGAAACTTTCAATGGGAATTTCACCAGAGACTTGGTAGAGGAAACACGCTGGCATTCAAAACAGACTAGTCGTCTCTGAATGAGTAAATACACGTCCTGTATGGTTCTAAAGGGGATCTTAGATCATTCTTCCTCCAAAATAGTGGCAATTTCAGGCAACGATGATGGAGGTGGACAGAAGACCACATACACTTTTCTCAATAGTAGACCATGAAAGATCAACACTACTGAGATCTGGTGGCTGTGGCGAACAGTGGATATATGCAGACAGTAGCTGTTCTCGGAAGAACAGATACCACTGATCACCGTGCAGCTTCTCTATAATAAATGATAATTAACTGAAACCCTCAGCTGCCGACAAGTGTTGATATACCTCGATAGAGACAGCTGAAAATGTGTGCCCCGACCGGGACTCGAACCCAGGATCCCCTGCTTACATGGTAGACGTCCATCGAGGTATATCAGCAACACCTGTCTGCAGCTGAAGGTTTCAATTAATTATTATTTATTCTAGAGAAGCTGCACGGTCATCAACGGTATCTGTTCTTTCGAGAACAGTTACTCTCTTCATATATAGTTAAATAGCTACCCGGCCATTGACCTTCGTCAGTGCGAATGCTCACAGGTTGCCGTAACTCTTACGGGAATCGTCACCTTAGTGTGCGCGAGTAATGAGTGGATGGGCAAATATCTATTACGAACATATCGTATGTAGATTTTGGACAGTTGGGAATGTGGGTCCCAAGGGAAGCGTGCAAGGGATAAGTCCCTGCAGTCGCGCTATTCATCTGTGTCCTCGGTGGCTCAGATGGATAGAGCGTCTGCCATGTAAGCAGGAGATCCCGGGTTCGAGTCCCGGTCGGGGCACACATTTTCAGCTGTCCCCATCGACGTATAACAACAACACCTGTCAGCAGCTGAGGGTTTCAAATAATTATCATTTGAACAGTGCATAAGCGGTAATTCATCCTCATATTCACAAAACCAATCCTGGAAGATTGGAACAGTGTGGACAGGAATCCTGTTGTCTTTGAACACAGCATCACCACTGGGAAACAAACGCTGTACTATAGGATCGACTTTATCAGCCAAAAGGGTCACATTATTCTTGGCAGTAATGCGACCTTGTATAGATATAACCATGGGGACACCACGATGTGGCTGTCCAAATCATCACCGAACCACCACAAATTTCACTCTTGGGACGTAAACTAGGCCACACGTTGTTGACAGTATGAAAGAAGACTCATCCCACCATGTGTCTTTCTTCCGTTGCTCCACAGTCCAGTTTTAATGGCTTCGTCACCAAGTTTCCCTATTAGGGTACTTGCATCACTGATGAGTGGTTTTGGAAATCCAGCTCGCTAGTACTTACTTTCTTGTCGAGCTCCCTTGTGTTTTGATACTAACAGGGTTCGCGAGAGCGACATTCACTCTTCCAGTGATTTTTGCAGCTGTCGTTTCCTTTTTTGCTCGTCGTAATCCTCTTCAGTGATTATCTTTCACGATCACTCATTATACACTGACGCCTGCGGTTGTGACTTCGCGATAATGTTTTTCCGTCTTCTCGGTATGCAATATAAGTCTTCCGTATGGTGCCTCTTTAAATACCGAATACTTCGGCTCCCTTTGTTGCAGGAGCACCCAATATACGAACACTAACAATCTGTCCACGTTCGAATCCTAACAATCTATCCACGTTCGAATCCATCTAGTTCCGATACAATGTACTCAAAACTACACCGGACACTGTTGTGACCACGACTGTCTTTCGTGGTCAAACACAACAGCGCAACCATTAGGCTTGGCTAGTATCTGAATTTATGTTCAAGCACGCATTTCTCGCAGTATTCACATATTTTCGTGCAAACCCTATGTCATTAATTCACCTGTTATGTCGCAATAACTTTTCTTTCATTTTCATTTGCGTCTCAGATCTGCCTCTGAAGCCATTTATGTCTCTCCCAAGTATTCACAAAACACATGTCTAAATTTGTTAAACTAGCAATGTTAACTAGTTGAGGACTTCACGGAATAAAGTAACCTAACCACACTTTCCTGGATAAGGCAGGAGGGAGTAAATCTCAATTACGAAAGGTTCAATGAACACACTGCCAGGCACTGAAGGGTGAACAGCGGAGTAGTCATGTAGATGTAGCAAAGCTACGCCAACGCAGCAAATAGATAAAAAGGGACTATACAGGTCTGAAAACGAGATACCGAAAGTTTCAAAGCAGGAATGGCTAGAATAGAAATGCAAGGCAGTAGGGGCATGCATGACCCTGGGTAAGATACATGCAGGGTAAAAGAATTAAAAAGACCTTTCGAGAAAAGACACGCATTTGAATTTATATTAAGAGCTCAGACGGCAAAGCCGTACTAAGCAAAGAAGGGAAGGCTCAAACAAAAAGAGAGCCTGCATAAGGGAAACAAACTTAAAGACAATATAATAGAAAGAAAACTGGAAGTACATGAAGATGAGAGCGGAGATTTAGCACTGTGAGAAGAATTTGACAGAGCTCTGAAGCACCTAAGTCGAGACAAGTTCCTCAGAGTAGAAGACATTCCGTCATAATTTTTGTGCGTCTTTGGTACGTCCAATCATTCCATCTGTTGCGCAAGTTATACGAGACAGCTCACAGCTCAAGAAGAATATAATAATTCCAATTACAAAGAAATCAAGTCTGACATGTGAATATTAAAGAACTATCAGTTTAATGACTCGTGGAAAAACTGGTAGTAGCCAGCCGGGGAAAGATCAGTTTGGGTTACAGAGCAATCTACGAACGCGCGAGATAAAACTGGACCTACAAGTCATTTCATAAGGTTAAAGAGAGTCAAACGACGTTCATAGCACTTACAGATTTAGAAAAAGTTTTTGACAATGCTGACTGGAATACAAACTTTGAAATTCTTAATACAGCAGAGGTACAACACAGAGAGAGCAAAGGTCTCTATATCTTGTACAGAAATCAGAATCAAGTTTTTAAATTTTGAGGGCACGAAAGGGAAACGATAGTTGAAATGGGGTTCAAAATGGTTCAAATGGCTCTGGGCACTATGGGACTTAACATCTGTGGTCATCAGTCCCCTAGAACTTAGAACTAGTTAAACCTAACTAACCTAAGGACATCACACACACCCATGCACGAGGCAGGATTCGTACATGTGACCGTAGCGGTCACGCGGTTCCAGATTGAAGCGCCTAGAACCGCACGACCACACCGGGCGGCTGAAATGGAGTAAGTTGTGTCTTCCAGATGTGAACCTGTACGCTGAACAAGCAGAAAGAAAACAAAGGATGAATCTGGAGAGTGAACTGTTCAGGGAGAAGAAATAAAAACTTGGGGTTTGGCGATGACATAATTTTGTAAGGGACAGCAAAGGACTTGCAAGAGCAATTGGACAGAACGAATAGTGTCTTGGACAGTTTATAAGAACAAAAGTGTATGTACTCGAACTGAATCAGGTAATGCTGATATAATTGTATTAAGAAATGAGACACTGATAATAATGAAGGAGTTCTGCTCTTTACTCAGCAAAAAAACTGACTATGGCCGTAAGAGAGAGGATATAAAATGTAGACTTCAACAGCAAGAAAAGGTTCCTTAAGAAGAGAAATTTTTTACATCTAATTTAAATTTAGGCGTTAAAAAGCCTTTTCTGAAGGTATGTCTCCGGAGTGTAGCCTTTTATGGAAGTGAAAGGTGAACGGTAAGCAGTTCAGACAAGGCGAGAATATAAGATTTTGAAACGTGGTGCTACAAGGCAATGCTGTATGTTATAGGTAGACAGATAGATCTAAAAACTAATTGTGAGGTTACTTAACCGAAATGTGGAAAAGAAAATTTGGCGCAACTCGACTAAAAGAATGATTCGTCGATACACCGCATCCTGATGCATCAACAAATCGTCAAGTTGCTAACTGAAGGAAACATGTGGAGTAAAAATTGTAAGAATGAAGGTCACACAAACATACTTTACCTTTAGCGTACCGGACCATATTTAGGAACATGCCCTTTAGCGTTTCCTATCCTAAAAAAATTAAAACTGAAGTGCTGACACTGTGAAGAGGAATTGAACGAGTAGTGGTAGTTGCGCAAAAGCGTGAGAGAAAAAACATAAAAATGATTGGGGTGTTATTTTTATAGTCTGTCAGACGAGCAAAACAAAGTCCGCCACTGGATCTCGTCTGCTAACAACATTCATGGTATTCTCCCATTCGTCGCGGTCGGTGATGCCAACTTCGCAATGCCTTTCAGCCAGTGAAAGGGCGTACGTCAATGATCAATTGCTTTGCAAGGAATTACCTTCCTTTTAATCGCGGTGGTCGTCAACTAAATGCACACTGACAGTTCACGAAGCGCTAAGTGCTAATCCATTACACCACACAAACGTGACGCAATGTAATAGACGTATCCGGTGTATTTGCCGTTTATTGCGAGCCACAATCTAGCACGTTCTTCGCTGCGAAACACGTTCTCTCCTAGCAAAACAGCAAGTCGGCAAGTATCTGAATGACAAGGTAATGTCGCAGGATAAACGCAGTAATTTGATGCCGCGGAAGGGCAAGTTATGGACTCGTACTAACATGAGTTCGATTTCAATATTTTTATGATTCTACAACGGTCATTAAAGGCTATGACAAGTAACAGTTACACATTACTGGAAGCACTGTTTGAAGCTAAAAAATTTCTGAACTCCATCTCTGGCAGCCTGTCTTCTTTCTGTTAAATTTATTTGGTCTTCTGTCAAGTACCTTGTTTTGTTAGCCTCTTCTCATCCACCCAGAACAGAATATACCTGTAAATTTTCTTCCTTCCTTTTCTAGATGACTCGATTAATCCTTCATTTTCCTGGTACAGTTTCCCATTTTCCTCGTAATCTCTACTGTCCACCCATGACCATTGGACTCATTATCTTGCAGAGGATCTCACTCGAATTTCTCCCCTTTCTTACATGCTACATAGCTGTCATTCAGAAGCATCCACTAGTCCATAAACACTGTTTTATCACCGTGTTGCACTGTATAAATATTGCTCGCCTTGAAGAATAATTTCCTCTTGTGTAAAGCACGTGTCCTGCGAAAAGCATGGCCCATCTTCTCTCGTCCGATGTTGTTGGCATCTTTTCAGCTGTACCATTTCCCGGAGATATTAAAAGCAGTCATCTCTTTGTGTACATCCACTCGCTGTCTTCAGTTTCTGAGTCTCCTTTCTTCTTCTTCTTCTTCTTCTTCTTCTTCCGCCGACTACGGCTTTTAGTGTTGGCAATTTTAGGATATTCACCTGGTCTGTAGCCGTGTCAGTATTTCTAGACAGGATCGCGGGACAGTCACCGAATGCAAACCAGTTCACTTCGATACAGCTTTTTCCTGTCCAACTCTTTTGCCCATTTGTGGTGGAGACGGGGTGAGGGGAAGAGGATCATCTCCAAAATATAGTTGACGCGAATCGCAGACGATCCTCACTCTGTCTTATCTATGTTTAAGCGCCAAACTCCTCTGAGAGTTTCTCTTTTTACCTTCGAAAGGCGCCACCATTAACGTCTGCTTGACAATTTCCGTCCTTTTGCCTATTTAACAAATAAAATGAAAATTTATGATACTTATGTAGTATCCTTGGGCAACAGAAGAGAAACTGAAATTAAATGATGAAAGGAGAAAATATAAAAATGCAGTAAATGAAGCAGGCAAAAAGGAATACAAACGTCTCAAAAATGAGATCGACAGGAAGTGCAAAATGGCTAAGCAGGGATGGCTAGAGGACAAATGTAAGGCTTATCTCTCGAGGGGTAAGATAGATACTGCCTACAGGAAAATTAAAGGGACCTTTGGAGAAAAGAAAACCACTTGTATGAAAATCAAGAGCTCAGAAGGAAACCCAGTTCGAAGCAAAGAAGGGAAAGCAGAAAGATGGTAGTACATAGAGGGCGATGTACTGGAGGGCAATATTAAAGAAATGGACGACGACGTGGATGAAGATGAAATGGGAGATATGATACTGCGTGAAGAGTTTGACAGAGCACTGAAAGACCTGAGTCGAAACAAGGCCCCGGCAGTAGACAACATTCCATTAGAACTACTGACAGCCTTGGGAGAGCCAGTCCTGACAAAACTCTACCATCTGGTGAGCAAGATGTATGAGACAGGCGAAATACCCACAGACTTCAAGAAGAATATAATAATTCCAATCCCAAAGAAAGCAGGTATTGACAGGTGTGACAATTACCGGACTATCAGTTTAATAAGCCACGGCTGCAAAATACTAACACGAATTCCTTACAGACGAATAGGAAAACAGGTAGAGACCAACCTCGGGGAGGATCAGTTTGGATTCCGTAGAAAGGTTGAAACACATGAGGCAATACAGACGCTACGATTTATCTTAGAAGCTAGATTAAGGAAATGCAAACCTACGTTTCTAAACTTTGTAGATTTACAGAAAGCTTTTGACAATGTTGACTGGAATATTCTCTTTCAAATTCTGGAGGTGGCAGGGGTCAAGTACAGGGATCGAAAGGCTATTTACAATTTGTACAGAAACCAGACGGCAGTTTTAAGAGTCGAGGGCCATGAAAGGGAAGCAGTGGTTGGGAAGAGAGAGAGACAGGGTTGTAGCCTCTCCCCGATGCTATTCAATCTGTATATTGAGCAAGCAGTAAAGGAAACAAGAGAAAAATTTGGAGTAGGAAATAAAAACTTTGAGGTTCGCCGATGACTTTGTAATTCTGTCACAGACAGCAAAGTAACTAGAAGAGCAGTTAAACGGAATGGACAGTGTCTTGAAAGGAGGATGTAAGGTGAACATCAAGAAAAGCAAAACTAGGATACTGGAATGCAGTCGAATTAAATCGGGTGAGGCTGACGGTATTAGATTAGGAAATGACACACTTAAAGTAGTAAAGGAGTTTTGCTATTTGAGGAGCAAAATAACTGATCATGGTCGACGTAGAGAGGATATAAAATGTAGACTGGCAATGGCAAGCAAACCGTTTCTGAAGAAGAGAAATTTGTTAACATCGAGTATAGATTTAAGTGTCAGGAAGTCTTTTCTGAAAGTATTTTTAGGAACCTAGCCATGTGTGGAAGTGAAACTTACATGATAAATAGTTTAGACAAAAAGAGAATAGAAGCTTTCGAAATGAGGTGCTACAGAAGAATGCCGGAGATTAGATGGATAGATCACGTAATTAATGAAGAGGTACTGAATAAAATTGGGAGAAGAGGAATTTGTGGCACAACTTGACTAGAAGAATGGATCGGTTGGTAGGACATGTTCTGAGGCATCTAGGGATCACCAATTTAGTATTGGAGGTCAGCGTGGAGGGTAAAAATCATAGAGGGAGACCAAGAGATGAATACACTAAGCAGATTCAGAAGGATGTAGGGTGCGGTAGGTACTTCGAGATGATGAAGGTTGCACAGGATAGGGTAGCATGGAGAGCTGGATCAAACCAGTCTCTGGACTGAAGACCCCAATAACAACATGTAGTATTGATACTGAACTCACTCAGTGCAGAGCGTATGCCACATTAGTTGCGTGTGACAAGTGGAAATTGTGACACTTAAGGCGGAAGGCGGATTCTGCTACTGGTTAACACTCTGGACTCGCACTGTGGAGGACGACGGGTCAAATTCGCGCCCGGTCATCCAGATTTGGGTTTTCCGTGATTTTCTTAAATCGCTCCAGAAAAATGCCGGGATGGTTTCTCTGAAAGGGCATATCGATTTCCTTACTCATTCTCGACACAATCCCCGCTTGCGCTCCGACTCTGCGTAAATCTACAGCGATGGGACATTAAAACCTCATCTTCCTGTCTTCCTTCCCCCGGGTCTCTACATTTTAATGGGAACGATAAAGAGGAAAGTAATTCCATTTCCGAAACTATGGGGCTGTGAAAAGGTCAAAGTGCCTGCTGCATCCTTTTTCATTGTAATATTGAATCTGTCACGGAAGAGCTCTAGCGGAATTTGAAAGGAAAGGTGAGGGAAGAAATCGGAGGAAAGTTACAGCTTTAAACCGGTCCGGGCGGCGCGCATTGATGTTGTTGTTATTGTTGAGGATGATGATTATTCCGCGCTGTCGTTGTCGTTGTCTTCAAATCGGGAACTGGTTTGATGCAGTTCTCCATGCTAGTCCATCTATCGTTAGTTTCTTCGTCACTGGTTAATTGCTGCAACCTAAATCCATTTGTAACTGCTTATTATAGTCAAACCACTAGTTCTTCTCTTGAAGCATCCCTCTATTACCAAACTGAAGATTCCTTCATGCTTCAGAATGCGTCGTATCAACCGATGGCTTCTTTTAGTCAAGTTGCGCCACAAATTACTTTTCCCTCCAATTCCATTAAACGTTAGTTATTCCATCTACGTGTCTTATCTTTAGCATTCTTCTGTACTGCTGTATTTGAACACTGTAAGGCAAATATTACTGCCTTGCTTCTCTTGAGACAGCTGACAGCTCCCACAAAATGAGGAAAGGAAAAACAGTTATCGCTTATTATATTTTCGCTGTTCATGCAGCGAAACTTTGGCTTAAGATATGAGGGCTCAATTTATTACTTCTTTACTACGAACTCTATTCGCGGTGTAGTTTGTTGACAGTATCCACGTATACCACTGAATGTACCCGCAAAATTATGTCACTGCATGACATACAGCTCTGGAGGTAATAACTCGTAAACATTTACATGCACGAAAAAACTAGCTTCTGCTTAACATGGCACGCAGCAAAATATGAAGATCAGGAATGATGTTTTAATTTATTATTTCTGTAATAATATCTCTATCGCAATACACTCTGCAGACATTATGTACGTGCATCACTAAATTTACCTGCAGAATTATGTCGCTGTACAACACATGAAATCATAAACACTGAGATGTGCGAAAAACTTGTTTTTGCTTAAAATGGAGCGCAGATTACCTAGACTATATTCATCCAGAGATTCGTAATGGGAGAGCTTAGAGGCTTCCAGTTTCAAACCTTTTCTAAACTTTTCCTCGCTTACATACTTAACGTCGAACACTTCAAACATTAAGTCATACGTATAGTAATCTGACGTCTGATGCTGTTTTATACATGGGAATTCGATTCTTTACAGAGGTTTACCTGTCACGGCGTAATCGGCAAACCTCTAAGTATTTAATTCTTCCTTTTGAAATGTAGCTGCGCGGGATTAGCCGAGCGGTATGGGGCGCTGCATTCCTGGACTGTGCGGCTGGTCCCGGCGGAGGTTCGAGTCCTCCCTCGGGCATGGGTGTGTGTGTGTGTGTGTGTGTGTGTGTGTGTGTGTGTGTGTGTGTGTTTGTCCTTAGGATAATTTAGGTTAAGTAGTGTGTAAGCTTAGGGGCTGACGACCTTAGCAGTTAAGTCCCATAAGATTTCACAAACTTTTTTTTTTAAATGTAACTCCCTTCCGAAATTTCTCATTTATTTCCTTTCTTGCCTGCTCCATGTACAGGTTGATAAACACCGGGGAGAAACTACATATCTGCCTCGCACCCTTCTGTTCCATGTCATTCGATCTTAAATCTGCGTTCTGGTTTCTGTCCGAGCGGTACATGATCTTCCTCTCCCTGTATTTTATCCCTGTCACCTTCAGAATTTCAGAAAATGTATTACAGTCAACTCTGTCAAAAGCTTTCTCTAAACCTGCATATACTTTGTTTAGGTATTTTGCGAACCTGGCTTATTAAAGGTGATAGTTCCGTAATAATCATTCCCGGCAGCGCCTACTTTGCGTCACTTCATAAAAAGTGTCAAAGCCAGAATCGCCGTTACTCAAAAATGACAGGAACGCTCAGTCGAAGCAACAAACTTCGTATGAACATATTCTGCCGTATTCTGAATGGTTTCAGAGACAGAACACCTGATTTTTTTAAAAGTTTTTTTGAATAACTCGGAAACCTCGGTCTCTCAACGAAAGCATGTCACAGTACAGAATTGAACTACACTGAATTTCCTACAAAAGGGTCCTGATCATATTTTATCTGTGAGTAACAGTCTGCGCGAAGACAGCCATAGAATAATAAGAATCTCGCGCGATGTGCAAGCATTGTAGCTTAGGTCGTTTTTGTAAGCCAGTTTCCGTTCCTGTCAATCCCGGCATACTGACCATTTCTCCGGGGGCACCCTATACAATACTGACAATAATGACTAATCATGAGCACTGCAGCTTTCAATAGCGACATATGCAGTTATACTTAAGTTAACAAGTTCAATAATAATGCAGACTGTTTTCTCGACATCGTCATGAATCATGGTGTCTGTTCTGTTCAGATAGCAATTCCTAACTGATCGTGATATCTCCTATCAGTTCGTTTGTATTTCTTCATTCGGAAGAGGTGTTCGAACCCCCATACTGCTAAACTCACACAATTGGGAAACTTATTATTTGTAATGAACACCTATAACTATATAAATAATATGTCAATCTTTGGGAACAGTGCGCACCTGTTATTAAAATACTGGCACACTCCCAAAGTCTCTGGACTCCAAAAATAAAATAAATATTACGTCACATCACACACAGTAGCTTTTACCCTCAAGAACTGTGATAAACCCAGAACTTGTATAAGAATATAATTGTGAAGGAAGACAGCATGTCACTAAACTAGTTTTCTTTATCTTTATGGATATGACAACGGTGCGTTAACGCTTGGAAGCGTGAGCACTGTAGTTTACTTCGAAAGCGCAAGGATGTTGATTTTTAATTACCACGTATTCAGTGTTTTTCGAAATATCTGTATAAATAAAAATGTAAATGTTCGTTTACACAAAATCATAAACTGCCGAAAGTTCTTCACCGATTGCCTGCAAGGTTGCACCTGAATACAAGCATGTTTTACTCGCCAGTTTTTTAAAAATACATATAATATGTAAATAAATATACAATACATGAAGTGGAAACGTTATTACCATAAATCTCTAAAACTTCTTTACTTCCTTCTTTTACAAAGTAATCTAATGAAAATGGGGGCGGAAAATCTATATAATTTTCAATGCATATAATATATAAATATATAATAAATAGCAGCGAAGCCATAAAGAAAACAGTGAAGTTGTGGTTATGGCTTATGATCTGAAGACTACTACAGTATCTGAATTTGCAGTAACAGTAAACAAGATCATTGAGAGGGGGGAAGAGGAGATGGACAGAGGAATGGGAGGAGATGGACACAGAAAGCGGAAAGGAGGAAATGGACAGATAGGGGGAGAAGAATATAAAAAGGGAGGACGACGACGAGATGGACAAAGAAAGAGGAGAGAGAGAGAAAGAGATCAGGACGTATATTCAATTCCCATACATACTAGAAACGTGTGCTTTCTTTTTTCTTTCTATTCCATTTAACTAGACAGCCAAAGCAACTCGTGGCTGGCATCAGCTAGTGTTACAAAAATATGTTTAAAATCTGACCCCACGAGTCCACATGTCCGCAGGTATCTAAACAGTGCCCTATTTCGCTACAGGATGTATTACTGATCAAAACTAGAAGCAGTTCTATACTCACATGTCTGGGAATAAATACTATTTGAGACAGTGGCCATTCTGTCCTACAATAGCCATGGTAACACTACACATGAGGTGCTCAGTCTGGTTACCACACACTATTACACATCCTTCAGCCGCCCTCAGAGAGCCACCAACTTGTGCGAACACACATTCCTTTAACGTGTGCACATTTGTGACTGAAACCCAGAGTACAGTCGTGTGAACGAGGAGGCTACAGTTCTTGATCTAGGTTTATTTTCCGAAATAGAGGGAGTTGTCATTCGTATAGAAACTGACCTATTAACTTTTGCCATAAAGGGCACGGCCCTTTCGGTCTAATCATCTCCCAATTCAGGCCTTATCATATACTAAAGTGCATATGATGCACGGCTTTCGTGATCGCTGGAGGAATTGCATCTGTCCACGCAACTAATAAGAACATCAGGAAGCTAGCGGCCAATAATTAAACTTACCGCTCAACCCTCTCTACAGTTTATCCGGCAATACGATGGTGGTTTTATAAGGCTGGTAAATGGTTCAAATGGCTCTGAGCACTATGGGACTCAACTGCTGAGGTCATTAGTCCCCTAGAACTTAGAACTAGTTAAACCTAACTAACCTAAGGACATCACTAACATCCATGCCCGAGGCAGGATTCGAACCTGCGACCGTAGCGGTCGCGCGGTTCCAGACTGCAGCGCCTTTAACCGCGCGGCCACTTCGGCCGGCAAGGCTGGTAAAGAAGCAAGATAAAGTTTACAAAACAAACAATTCACCTCGACTGTTTTCTTCGAGAGATGTGCATTTAGTCCAGCAATCCTCCAGCTTTTTCATCCTACTGGAAAAATAGTTTCTCTCAGAGTGCAAAATACTCGTTAACCGCAACTATCACTTCCTCATTTGATGAAAATTTCTTCTCAGCGTAAGTTTCAAATCAGGAGAAGTCACTTGGGGCCACGTCTAATGAACACGGTAGTGATAACCTCTAAGCCCAATTCATGCTCGCTCTCTATTGTTGTCGCTGATGTGTGGGACGCTTGTCATCCTGGTGAAACGGGGCTTTTTAGCGTGTCAGTTTTGGTCTTTTTGTAGCCAACTCAGGTTTCAAACGATCCACTGACAAAATGGTCTTTCCCTTCTTCCATGCACTTTCACCAGCCTTTGTCCATTACTTTTGACTGCCGTTTTGTTTCTGGTGTTAACTGATGGAGTCAGGTTTCATCAATTGTCACAAATACGCGCAAAAACTCTTGCGGATTGCGACTGAACATTGCCAGATAGTGTTTTGAAATGTTATGCAGGATGCGCTTTTGGTCGACTGGGCAATCGCAGCACCCACCTCGAAACAGTTTCTTCATAGCCAATTCTCTGCGCAGCATATTATGCACTCGCTCAGATGAGATGCCTAAAGTCTCAGCGATCTCATGAATTTTTATTCGGCTGTGCCCCACTGCCATACCACGGATCTTGGCAGTGGTTTCCTTTGTGGCGACTTCAATTGGACGACTGGGGTGTGCTTTGTTTATGATGCTTGTGCGACAATGTTTACAAGCGTCATCTTTAGCCATCGTCTGTAGCCATCGCCTGTAGCCATCGTCTTTAGCCATCGTCTTCAGCGATGAACAGAATCAGCGCCGGCCGCTGTGGTCGAGCGGTTCTAGGCGCTTCAGTCAGGAGGTGCGCGGCTGCTACGGTCGCAGGTTTGGATCCTGCTTCGGGCATGGATGTGTGTGATGTCCTTAGGTTAGTTAGGTTTAAGTAGTTCTTAAACTAGGGGACTGATGTCCTCAGATGTTAAGTCCCATAGTGCTTAGAGCCAAGTGAACCATTTTTTAACAGAATCAGCGTGAACTTTATGTAATTATGTTTTGATATTTGTGAGGCAGTCCAACCGTTCAAATGAAAATGTTTAATAACAGCACGAAAATCTGTGTTCTTCATTTTCAATAGATAGACTCTTCAATTCAGATGGCTGTCAACAATAACCTGTAAACTGTACATTGTTGTAATGCTTTATACTATTCTTGGAATAATAAGCTTACCAACCATGAAAACGTAATAAAAATGTTCCATTCTTTCATGGAAATTTAGGAGATATCGAACTGAAGGCCAAGTGAACGACATTAGTGTCCTATCGGAAGATTATCGTTCTACCAATATATGGGAAAAAACATGTACAAGCATTTACCTGTCATTCTGGTAGATCTCCACAGAGCTATTGAGTTCCGCCAGTTGCTCCTTGAGCAGCTGCAGATTCGAGTTGACGAAGCTCAGTTCGAGGGCTACCGTCTCCCTGAGCTTGCGGTTCGTTGTGGCCCTGTAAAAGAAAGAGTAATTGTTTCATTCACCCATACGGATAATAAGAGTCATATACAATATTTAATCTCATTTTACCACTTTGCTTTCTTTACAAAAGCAAATGTGCTGATAAAAATATAAATCATGATAACACTTGACCGTGAAGAAAAACCTAATTACTGTTACAACAGACAAAAACAAACAAAAATACTAGTGCTAGAAGCAAATCAAAAATCAACTTCAGAATATCCTTGCGATAGCTATACAGTGTATCCCAGGAGGAATGCTCGGTACTGATGGATACGATAGGAACGATTTGGTGAAAACGTCTAGTACACATGGCATACCTCGAGAGGACGAGCATTTTTTTCCCATCTTTGCAACTGTGAAACACGTCTCTTCTACTGAAGAAGTGCCCACAGCTCTTAAGATATGTATTATTATAGTTTTATTTTGAAGGTACTTGTGTAACTGGCACGATACGAATTTAATCTACAAAAAATTTTTTCACGCCATGTAACTGTATGAGTCCTCATAGTATCGAAGTTCTTGTATACTTTCGACGACAACAGGATTTAATACCAGCGAGATATTCAACATATATATCTGGGACACCAGAGAGGCAGAGGCAGACGAAGGAGAGACGAGGTGATGGAGAAGGGAGGGGAGATGAGAGGAAGTGGAGGAAAGGAAGTGGAGGAAAGGAAGTGGAGGAAAGGAAGTGGAGGAAAGGAAGTGGAGGAAAGGAAGTGGAGGAAAGGAAGTGGAGGAAAGGAAGTGGAGGAAAGGAAGTGGAGGAAAGGAAGTGGAGGAAAGGAAGTGGAGGAAAGGAAGTGGAGGAAAGGAAGTGGAGGAAAGGAAGTGGAGGAAAGGAAGTGGAGGAAAGGAAGTGGAGGAAAGGAAGTGGAGGAAAGGAAGTGGAGGAAAGGAAGTGGAGGAAAGGAAGTGGAGGAAAGGAAGTGGAGAAGAGGAGAAGAGAGGAGAGCTCAGGAAGAGGGGAGTAGTGGAGAAGGGAGGACTACAAAAACATGGAAATGGGCATATGACATCGTTGGTCGGGGGGCCCCATCCAGGGAAGTTCAGTCGCTAAGTGCAAGTCTTATTTCAGTCGACGCCACATTGCGCAACTTGCACGCAGGTGATCAGGATGAAATGACGATGAGGACAACATAATACCCAGTCCCCAAGCGGAGAAAACCTCCAACCCGACCGGGAATCGAACCCGGGCCCGCGTGCATGGAAGGCGAGCACTTTGCCACCCAGCTAAGCAGGCGGACGGAAAGGACTACAATCTTGTTATAACGCCTGATTTGGCAAATTCCTGCGTCTTACAGAGAGACCAATGGAGGGCAGCCTTAGGATCAGACTGGTGGCTAAACTTCAAGAACTCTTAAAATGTTTCTACTGAAAACTAATCTTAGGAACAAAACAGCACTCATGGCGGCAGAAGTATGATCTAGGACACTTGTAACGTGAAACACGAAGACAACAGACAGATAAACTTCCGTAAAAACCGCTTGTCGCCTAGCGAACCACACTGGCAGATATACAACGACGCCTCTTTCGACGCAGTTTTTCCTCTGTGAACCGGCTCGCCGACGGCCTACAAGGCTTCTAATTGCAACGGCACGGCGCGCCCTCTGGCCCTCGTAATTCTCTGCACGGAGCCTGGTGAGAAATGCTTCTTGTAGGTCTCCGTGTAGATACCAAAGGCGCCGCGCTCAAACTGGAGCTCGTTTGGCCGGCTTATCAGCACATGAAGTCCAGCCACAAGAACCCTTCCCCACAGCAAGAAGATTGCAGATAATGCTACAAAGTAACAACTCTGTCGCAACTGGGCGCTTTCAGACTCCTTACTACTACAGAAGCGATAACACTTAAAACAATTCTTTCACTTCCTCCTCCTTCACTACAATTAAAATATAACGGAAAGAGGATATCGTTCGGAGCCACTGGGTGCAACGTCAGAAGAATACAGTGTGATGCAGAATTTGAGACTCCACAGTATAATCATGTCTGATCCTGTCCTGTGCGTCTTGAGCTGCTTACTCTCTTTAAAAGCATAATCTTACCACCACACAAAGCCATTTACAATAAACATTATTCATCACGTTGCCTCATTACACTGGCAAAAAAATGAACGTTTCCTTCATTTCAAGAGTCAAATGTCACTAATTTTGGGTAAAAAAAAAAAATGACGAAGTAGAAATTTTCTGAACTCTAGTTTTTGTGATTCACAATATTTGGAAATATTTTATTTTAGCGGATTAAGAGAAACGGTACATTTTAATTAAATATTTTTTTGTTTTGGTTTTGGGGCGCAAAACTGCTATGGTCATTAGCGCCCGGTCCGTGACTTAGGAAACAGTAAAAAACGAAAATGGAAACCAGCAGCAATGGGAACGAAACTCAAATAATTGGAGAAACTAAAAGCAGAAGGAAAGCTTAAAAATCCACTACAGAAAGGGGTTGGTTGTCCCCAAAAAGAGTTTCAAATGACTGACATCATCTCAGTGGCACTAAGAAACTCGAGAACGCGATCGGCCGAGCGCGTGTCATCTGCTAAAATGGACGATATATCAGGTGACAGCTGTTGACGGGCGCATAACGGAGTAAAATAGGGGCACTCAATTAAAAGGTGTCTTACCGTCCACAGCTGAGAGCAGTGGGGGAGGATCGCCGCTTAAAAGATGTCGATGGCTAAAAAGACAGTGCCCTATCCGGAGTCTAATTAAAATTACCTCCTCCCGACGACGCGTTCGGGAGGAAGAGGTCCAAGCACAGGGAAGAGCTTTCACGTCCCGTAATTTATTATGGGGAAGTGTCGACCAATGTGCGTGCCATAAAAGAACAACACGACGACATAAAACATTCCGTAGATCGGCGAAGGGAATCGATCGAATAGCTGACCGAAAAAGAGAGACTGCAGCCTTGTCCGCTATATCGGTCGTTAATTAAATGTGTCAACAAC
Source organism: Schistocerca serialis cubense (assembly GCF_023864345.2). Classification (NCBI taxonomy): domain Eukaryota; kingdom Metazoa; phylum Arthropoda; class Insecta; order Orthoptera; family Acrididae; genus Schistocerca; species Schistocerca serialis. The sequence continues at coordinate 325,599,189 of NC_064645.1, read as the reverse complement.
AATGAAAGTCCAGTTGAGCGTTTTTTTTAAATAAGCGTTATATTCCAAGAGTTCTAAATCGATGGAAAAACCCCTGGCATGTGGTAGGGTTCGCCGGCCGGAGTGGTCGAGCGGTTCTAGGCGCTACAGTCTGGAACCACGCGACCGCTACAGTCGCAGGTTCGAATCCTGCCTCGGGCATGGATGTGTGTGATGGCCTTAGGTAAGTTAGGTTTAAGTAGTTCTAAGTTCTAGGGGACTGATGACCTCAGAAGTTAAGTCCCATAGTGCTCAGAGCCATTTGAACCATTTGTGGTTGGGTTCGACTAGAACCTTGTGACGGCTTCATGAACTTTCCTCAGAAGTTATTTCCGGAGCATCGCTATAGAGAGACCAGCAGCAGTCTACAAGCATTGCTTCCTTCCACTGGCCCTGATACCTCTGTTCCACTATAGCAGTTTCCTGCTGGAACGCTTCCTCGTGTTCATCACAAGGAGGGAAAAGTCTACTTGGGAGTGGACAACATGGACGTTAAGGGACATGTTATATCCGTGTAGATGGCATTCTCGCAGTAGCACTGCCGCTAATTTAGAATAATTATGGTCCCTTTTGTTACCAAAAAATCGATGAGTAACTTCCTTGCAGGCTTCCCAAGTTTCCTTTTCTTTCTCCTTAAAAACGCTATCAAAACTCAGGATCATTTATAAGCTGGAAATTTATGGTCCAACAAAATACATCCCTTAATCTTTGCATTACTTAATGTACGAAATTTGTCTCCTAAGGCCTTTCCTTGGTTCACTGCTTTGACAAAATTTTTCATTAACCCCAGCTTTATGTGCAGCGGTCGAAGAGTAACATCTTTTGGGTCCACGAGAGGCTCGGAATGACATTTTACATGCCAGGGTTAAGATTTCTTGCAGTACTGTATGTTTGAATAGAAAATCTCATAACTCTACAATCCCAGATACATAAAATGCGGAAGTCGTTAGTGTAGCACAGTTGCATTCCTAAGAGAAGAGCCATGACTCTTAGATCGCCACATATTTTCCGTTTGTGTTCACCATATCTGATTGAGTCAGGAGGGTTTTCATATTTGTCGAAGTCTCCTTCCCATGAACTGCATGCCCGACATTAATAGAAGGAATACGATCGCCATTGTGAAGCAGTACAGCTTTCAAACTTCGCTCGGAGGAGTCTGAATAATCTCCACTCCATGGAATCTTAGTTTAAATTCAAAAGTTTCATCAAGCCATTGACAAGGAAGAAAAATAACGAAGCAGATTCCTCTGACGTTTGTAATGTGAGAACCTGACATGGTGGAGAAGTTCCACTGCTGTAATCTTAACCCTTAAAGTTCTGCTTTCTCCTTTGACATACCAAGGTCTCCAGTGAGATCTATGATTTCCGACTGACTCAGTCGGTGTGGTTTATTATATTTTCTCAAAATCAGTCATGTAATGTGTAAAGCTACCTGGGTTCTTCTTCCACACTGCCTTCATCTTCTATTTCCACTTCTATTTTCGGAGGTGGAGTGAAAACTGGTAAAGTGTCTGAATGTGGAATAGGTGAATAGCAGATGGAAGACACGGGAAATTAGCTGCTGTTTTTTCTTTCATTGATAATCCTTCCTTTATGGATGGAGTCAAGTAGAAATAGCAGTCATCTATATGGCTTGTAGGTGCTCGCCAAACCATAGCTACAGCAAAAACTACTCACACTTTTTTATTGCTCACTCATTCTCCTAGGACAAAAGCATAAGAGTCGAAACATATATGAGGAAACCATGACTTACCCCTACTTTCATACCTAAATAATACCAATAGGCACTCTTCACAAGACCAGTCAGATTCCGTTTCTGTGATGAAAAGTTTACTTCACCAGAAAAGCAACAAAAGTTAATAATTGGATTTAATCATTTTCGTGGCATTTTAATAAAGCTTACACCTTAGAAGACTCAAAATCTCAAACTCTACACTAACTACAACAGAAACGATATTTAACTTACACTCTCAGCAAAAATATATATGTTTATAACCAAACAGCTGAAGAGTATTGTGTTTTGTAAGGTAAAAAAGGTGTGTCAACTTCAAAAATAAAATTTCCCTCAAACAGAAAATGTAAACTCTAAAAAATGACTTGTTACTTTATCGGCGAAACAAGAGCTAATCGGTCATTTTTATGGTTATTTATGATTCTAGTAGGTGGAAATAATTAAGAATCAGCTATTTTTGAGCTCAAAACATTTTCATCGTTGACCAGTGTTGTGGTTGAACTGCCGCAATTTTCGGCAATGGTGATTTGGTGAATGCACATGTTCCGGTTGCTAGTTTTGTTCTGGGGTCCTAGTTATATGTCCAGCAATTGTCCATCGTAATTAGGTGGACAAGTAAGTCATCAGGACTGGCGTGATACAGCCGCAACATTTCCGCTATTGCTGACTGTTCTACGTTATATTTTATTACCAGTTCATTGCGATCGCTGCTGTTTCCAATGCTATTAAAGAGATACTTTTGAAATTATAAACCTTTTCTCCATCTGCATCGTTTGCATTTCGCTGCCCTTTATATTTTAGCGACAGAGGAAACAGACGTGTGAAAACTCTCATACGAGTTTAAAACAGAAAGAAAATAAGAATATAGGAAAAGAGACTGTTCGAATTTTTTACATTATAATGTGGTGAGTGAATAGGTATAATCTGTGTTTTCGACCCACATTTCATTCTAATGAACGTGCGTATTTTAATTTGCCTGTGTAACTGAATTTCACATGAAATGAATGTAATATAATTACTTACATATTTGCACCTGGAGTGGACGTAAGTAAGGGCGATGCATAACAAAGTATTTTTGTTGTACTTATCTTGTAATTTGCCCGAGTCGGGTAGCTGGTGATTCCTTCAAATTAAAACTCCAGGTCATACAATTTGCGGAGGTTTATTTGCTGATGATAACATTTTTCCAAAGTCATTGCAGAATACATCAAACTTCACATATAGCCTCTTTGACAATCCAACAGCTGACAGACTGACTTACTGACCGAAAAGACTTGACTACAGAGTGAACCCCTTAGGCGAACTGACGCTGCATTGCCGTGTTTGCTTATATATATATTCCAAACAATGAGTGTTCATTACTTCAATTATTACACCACCGTGAAATTAATAGTTACAACTAAAAGTTACAAATATACAAAAGGTTGACAATCAGGTTACTTACAGCATAAAATATTAGTTCATTACAGATGAGTTTTAGGTTAGAAATTGTACAATTTAAGACTGAAAATTAAGTATGACTTTTTTACAATAATGCGTTTCAGTAATTTAATAAATACAAATCAATTATCGATCGGAAAATATTGCTAACATTTAAGTAATATATATACACAAGTTGTTTAACCTCTTTAATGGCTCATAACTTTGAAATATGCATCCAAACGTAATGGAGTTAATTACGTGTGCTAACAATGATCAATTAATTATTTTGGTAATAGTATTAATTCTGGTTTACGAATTGGCGTTTGAAATTACATATCACTTGAAATTACGTGAATTTAAATTTGGTTCTTGCTTTTTGATCGATTTCCAATAACGTTTTCCACAGTGAACTATCGAGATCTAATTGCAGTTAATTACCGAAAGTAATAAACGATGCTAACATTTATAACTACTTCTAACCAAATGAATTACATACTACTTATATTTGTGAGTAAATGTGGATGGTTCATAGTGATTATTATGTTACATATTTATATGTTTAATGTTTAAATATCATTCATAGAATTATATAGTAGAATTGCATAACAGGAAAAGGTGCCATAGTGGCATGATTTTCATTCTTTGTGTAACAGAAAGTACCGATACCCCGCTACAAATTCCGGGTATCGAATATAATAGTAATGCGGGGAGAGAGAGGGGGGGGGGTATGTTACAACTCCACTTTAGGAATGGGCTGTGCCCTTTCGTTTGACCACTCTAGTGGCGTGCTTTGGTACTTTGTCGCGTGGGTTTGAACATGTATGAGGACTGCAGACATGTAGCTGCAAAGAATCAAAACAATAATGTGACTTCATTTTTTCGAGGTGAAAGTTTATGACTGCCCCTCACTGGTGTTTTGAAAAAACCGGATAGGCGAACCCTTTAAAAAAAAAAAAGTGCTGAACAGGCGCCTCGTTCCTCCGAAGAAATCACTTTATACTGAACTCAGGACACGTGTGCGCACAGGAGGGAATGAAATCGGATGCGAGCGCCGGCGATGAACCGGATAGCAGCGGCCCCGAGTGAGACGACACGGCGCACGGACGAGCCGGCGATTAACATCAGAGCGGGCCGCCAATTGATTTAGACTCCGGCGGCGGGGCGACTGGAACTGCTGCCGCCGCGACTCGCGCTGCTCCCTTTGCCCGCCACTGCGAGTAATCAGGTCTCATCTGTCACGCTCAAGGCTCGCCCCCGACTGCGGCTCACCGCAGGTGCTGCCAGCTCCCTGGCGGTTACCGAGCATCGCTAAGATCGTAACGCAGAAGATGGCTTCGCAAGGGGGCGGCGTTACGAGAAAGTGATTTAGAAAATGACGAATACTCGTCATGCATTATGCGATACTGTCCGAAGTCGAAATGACAAAGGTCTTTAACCCTTTCACTACCAATGTACGAGGGTCACTCCAAAAGAAATGCACACTATTTCTGTAAAAATACAGTTTTCATTCTGCATGTGTGAAAGTTTTACAGTGTGTAGATACATCCTTCCCGCTTGTTTTCACACTTAGTTCAATCTGTTCCCGTGAGTGGCGCCGTCACAGCGTGTCTTCAAGATAGCTGCTACACTTGAAGTTCGTCAGAAGCAACGTGCTGTCATGGAATTCCTGTGAAAACGAGACAGTGGGAAACATCCACAAGAGGTTGAAAAAGGCGTATGGAGATGATGCTGTCAATCGCAGTACAGTTAGTCGGTGGGCAAGCAGGTTGCTTGATGAAAAGCGGGTACGGCAATATTGAGGATTGTTCTCGCAGCGGCAGGCCTCGTACTGCACACTCTCCAGACAATACGCAGAGAGTTAACGAATTGGTGACTGCTGACAGACGCATCACAGTGAACGAATTAACACGCTACGTTGGGATAGGGGAAGGAAGTGTAGAAGTCCAGAATACTGAAAGTGTTGGCGTTAAAAAGAGGTTTGTGCCAGGTACGTTCCCAAGGTGTTGACAGTGGCTCACAAAAAAACAAGAAAAACGGTATGCAGCGAATTTTTTGAACAGTACGAGAATGGCGGAAATGAATTTCTTGGAAGAATTGTGACAGGTAATGAAACATGGCTCCATCATTTTTCACTAGAAACGAAGAGGCAAAAGTGGCATCATGCACATTCACCCAAGAAAAAAAATTCAAAACCACACCTCCTGCTGGAAAAGTTATGGCTACGGTGTTTTTCTCTTCCGAAGGACTCTTGCTTGTGGGCATCTTGTGAAGTGGAACCACCATAAATTCCGATGCATATGTAATGACACTGAAGAAACTTCAAGCTCGACTGAGTCGTGTTCGACCACATCGGGAGCGGGAGAAGGAGAGAGAGAGAGAGAGAGAGGGAGGGGGGAGAAGGAGGGAGGGGGGAGAAGGAGGGAGGAAGAGAGAGGGAGAGAGAGGGAGGGAGGGGGAGAGAGGGAGGGAGGGGAGGGAGGGAGAGAGAGGGAGGGAGGGGGAGAGAGGGAGGGAGGGGAGGGAGGGAGGGGGAGAGAGGGAGGGGGCGAGAGGGAGGGAGGGAGGGAGGGAGGGGGAGGGGGAGAGAGGGAGGGAGGGAGGGGGAGGGGGAGAGAGGGAGGGAGGGAGGGAGGGGGAGGGGGAGAGAGAGGGAGGGAGGGGGAGGGGGAGAGAGGGAGGGAGGGGGAGAGGGAGAGAGGGAGGGAGGGAGGGGGAGAGGGAGAGAGAGGGAGGGAGGGAGGGGGAGAGAGGGAGGGAGGGAGGGAGGGAGGGGGGGAGGGGGAGAGAGGGAGGGAGGGAGGGGGGAGGGGGAGAGAGGGAGGGAGGGAGGGAGGGGGAGAGGGGGAGAGAGGGAGGGAGGGAGAGAGGGGGAGAGGGGGAGAGGGGGAGAGGGGGAGAGGGGGAGAGGGGGAGAGGGGGAGAGAGGGAGGGAGGGAGGGAGGGAGGGAGGGGGAGAGGGGGAGAGGGGGAGAGAGGGAGGGAGGGAGGGAGGGAGGGGGAGAGAGGGAGGGAGGGAAGGGGAGAGAGGGAGGGAGGGAGGGAGGGGGAGAGAGGGAGGGAGGGAGGGGGAGAGAGGGAGGGAGGGAGGGGGAGAGAGGGAGGGAGGGAGGGGGAGAGAGGGAGGGAGGGAGGGGGAGAGAGGGAGGGAGGGAGGGGGAGAGAGGGAGGGAGGGAGGGAGGGAGGGGGAGAGAGGGAGGGGGAGAGAGGGAGGGAGAGAGAGGGAGGGAGGGAGGGGGAGAGAGGGAGGGAGGGAGGGAGGGAGGGGGAGAGAGGGAGGGAGGGGGAGAGAGGGAGGGAGGGGGAGAGAGGGAGGGGGAGAGAGGGAGGGAGAGAGAGGGAGGGAGGGAGGGGGAGAGAGGGAGGGAGGGAGGGAGGGGGGGAGAGGGAGGGAGGGAGGGAGGGGGAGAGAGGGAGGGAGGGAGGGAGGGGGAGAGAGGGAGGGAGGGAGGGAGGGGGAGAGAGGGAGGGAGGGAGGGAGGGGGAGAGAGGGAGGGAGGGAGGGGGAGAGAGGGAGGGAGGGAGGGAGGGGGAGAGAGGGAGGGAGGGAGGGAGGGAGGGGGAGAGAGGGAGGGAGGGAGGGAGGGAGGGAGGGGAGAGAGGGAGGGAGAAGGAGGGAGGGAGAGAGAGAGAGAGAGAGAGAGAGAGAGAGAGAGAGAGAGAGAGAGAGAGATCAGGAGATGTGTGCAGTGTGTCTGCCATTGACATACTTGGGTAAGACCGCTGGCAGAGGGCTAGTAAATAAATAAAAATTGAACAAATTACTGTGTTTTTAGAATCCATGTTATCTTCCACGTCAATGTAGGTAAATGACGCTTTAACTTAAACTGTGGAATGAGACTTAGCTGTAGTCGTCCTCATTAGCTTGAGTAAATCGATAAGGCACAGGAAAGCACGAGAGTTCAACCTGCCCGAAGAATACGATATTTAAAATTTTTGCGAGTTTCGGCAGCAAATGGAATTCGTACCCCGCGTCCTGTGGGCGTGCGAATACGCAGCGCGCCAGCGCGCTGCGTGTGCGTGTGCGTTGCATGAGCACGCCTGCCGCGGCGCCAGACACGCACCGGGTTCAAGGGCCGTGCCCACTGCCCAGGGCGTGGGTGGCCAGCGGTCAGTGTCCGCCCGCACCGCGCACTATCAAACGCCCACCGTCCGCAGGCGGCGATTTCGGAGACAGCGGCACGAGTTGAGGGCAATTCTAGTCCACTGCAAGGCACATGAGGAATTTCTCTTCTGCAGGGTTCGTCTGTATTACTAAACACTAACCCTTCTGCAGCTGCAGGATGCCTGTCTAACAGCTTCCAGGGGCAACAAAACTTTGATTTTCAATTATTCATGCACTTACTGGCCGAGTGTAAAAATTTAAGGTACTGTCGTAATCTACTCATTAACAGAGTTAACTTTACATAAACGGCTGAACACAATAGGCTGAGTAATACGAGGACGCGCTGAAAATTAATGAATCCCAGTTTTCTATGTGAAAACACTTACAGCTTCAGAAAGTAAACGCCATTAACATTTTACTTGAATGAGATTTTCACTCTGCAGCGGAGTGTGCGCTGATATGAAACTTCCTGGCAGATTAAAACTGTGTGACCGACCGAGACTCGAACTCGGGACCTTTGCCTTTCGCGGGCAAGCGCTCTACCAACTGAGCTACCGAAGCACGACTCACGCCCGGTACTCACAGCTTTACTTCTGCCAGTACCTCGTCTCCTACCTTCCAAACTTTACAGAAGCTCTCCTGCGAAACTTGCAGAACTAGCACTCCTGAAAGAAAGGATATTGCGGAGACATGGCTTAGCCACAGCCTGGGGGATGTTTCCAGAATGAGATTTTCACTCTGCAGCGGAGTGTGCGCTGATATGAAACTTCCTGGCAGATTAAAACTGTGTGACCGACCGAGACTCGAACTCGGGACCTTTGCCTTTCGCGGGCAAGCGCTCTACCAACTGAGCTACCGAAGCACGACTCACGCCCGGTACTCACAGCTTTACTTCTGCCAGTACCTCGTCTCCTACCTTCCAAACTTTACAGAAGCTCTCCTGCGAACTTGCAGAACTAGCACTCCTGAAAGAAAGGATATTGCGGAGACATGGCTTAGTCACAGCCTGGGGGATGTTTCCAGAATGAGATTTTCACTCTGCAGCGGAGTGTGCGCTGATATGAAACTTCCTGGCAGATTAAAACTGTGTGACCGACCGAGACTCGAACTCGGGACCTTTGCCTTTCGCGGGCAAGCGCTCTACCAACTGAGCTACCGAAGCACGACTCACGCCCGGTACTCACAGCTTTACTTCTGCCAGTACCTCGTCTCCTACCTTCCAAACTTTACAGAAGCTCTCCTGCGAAACTTGCAGAACTAGCACTCCTGAAAGAAAGGATATTGCGGAGACATGGCTTAGCCACAGCCTGGGGGATGTTTCCAGAATGAGATTTTCACTCTGCAGCGGAGTGTGCGCTGATATGAAACTTCCTGGCAGATTAAAACTGTGTGACCGACCGAGACTCGAACTCGGGACCTTTGCCTTTCGCGGGCAAGCGCTCTACCAACTGAGCTACCGAAGCACGACTCACGCCCGGTACTCACAGCTTTACTTCTGCCAGTACCTCGTCTCCTACCTTCCAAACTTTACAGAAGCTCTCCTGCGATGTTAATGACGTTCGTTTTATTTAAAAAGCTTTGAGTGTTTTCACATAATTTCGGAGGGAATACTTCTCAAGACACAAACGAATGGAGAGTATTTAGCTGCGTAGTGGGCATTGATTTAAGTCAATGGAGAAACATGAACATTTGTGGCGGATCGAGATTCGAACCCGGATCTCCTGCTTACTAGCCAGATGCTCTGACCACGAAGCCATTCGGACACAGTGGTCATCGCAACTGCACGGACTTACCTGACACGTTTACCGTCAGACCCAATTTCTCAAATTATCCACACACTACGGACGTAGAGCCCCCGCCCCCTTATTCTCATTATTCGCGGAAATGTCCGAAATAACACACACATTTTTGGACAAAAACTAGCCTTTCAGAAAACGATAGTTTTCAGTTTCATTATCGATTGTACTGTATATTGCCAATTGAAATTTCATGACTTTCCCTTAGAACTTATTTCTGTTATCATCAAGGCTAAAATAAGCAGTTCTCTTCACAATAGGTGTTAGCTGTGGCCAATTTGTTTAAGTCCACACAGCTTTGCGCTCTCATCGCTGACGTATACGTTGACTGGCTGCCATTTAATGATCATAGCGCCACAGCGGTGCCTCTCTGATCTAGAGTGCTTTGGAAAGTTTCGCCTCGTTCGACGTTCCCTACCCTACTCTGGCCTTACTATAGGGTAGTTACTGCCCACCCTGTGTACGCCATTGCTACAGGGCTTATTTCCACTGGTTTATATGACACTTTTAGAGTTTTTTTTCGTAAGTAACATCAAACTAATGCACATGTTCTCTGTCTGTTATCAAACACGCTGGACGGGAACAATAGCACCTTGCGTGTTTTACAGAAACACGTCTTACATGTGTAGACACAACACTAGAACCCATCCTCGTCCTGCGCGACTGACAACAGACGTCTCTGAGCGATGGGTTATTTCCACCGTGCTTTATTCATTTTATATATTCATTCATGGAAACAAGTGCGCGATCACTATTTATATTAAAATGTATTTTCCGTCTAGTTCCCAAAATAAATGTATTACTTTCATTCATGATGTGTTTCAACTCAAGGTGGTGTCTTACACGAACCTTCGAACTCTTAACGCGCACACTTCGGAGCAAAATTAGTAATAAGGTACTACCGGTACGTCAATAAGAAAAACATAAGGCTATTACGAAAAGCGCAATATTGTGCATGTTCTACAGTATTAATTTATTTTGGTAACCGATTTTCGGCTTAGAAGCTGCCATCAGACTTTAACTATCCTCGTCAAAGTGTGTACACTATTCATTAACAACATTGACGAAGATATTACACATCACGTGTGCGGTACGAACACAGAGTAAATGTCGTCTTTTTCAGCGCAGTGGTAATCCAATTAAGAATGTTTAAGTTAAGCAGTAAATGAATACCAACTGAACAAACTAGAAAAACTTTAACACTAAATTCGAAAAAAACAGTGTTTTAAATTAAGTATTCCTAAAATACCATTATCACGTGATAACAGTACAGGAGAACTGTCTGAAAATGTATTACATAATGTCAGTCATACAGAAACAGAATAAATAATAGAATTTAAAAGGTAACAACAGAATATAGGTGTACAAGAAATCAGGATAAAATAGATTTTTGGAACTTTGTGGTATGTTTTTTTTTTTTTTTTTTTTTTTTGTGGTTTTAGGGCGCACAACTTCAATGGTCATTAGCGCCCTGACTACTCTAAGAATGCACCGCGAGGCACAAGTTGACCACAACTACTAAAAGGGAAAACACGATAAAAGACAGACTGACAGGCATAGGATTAAAAAACAGCATCATCAAATGTCCTTAGCGAGGTTTGTCAAATCGATAAAACGAAGAACACGAGCAGCTGCTCGTGGGTCATCCGCTAAAATGGCATCGAAAGTATTTGGCAGGTTAAGATCGAGGCGCAGTGTGTTAAGATCTGGACAGGACATTAAAATGTGTCTAACCGTCAGCAAGTGCCCACATGGGCAGAACGGCGCCGGCGCAGCCGTCAGCAGATGGCGGTGGCTGAACCGGCAGTGTCCAATTCTTAACCGGGCTAAAACGACCTCCTCCCGCCGAGAAGGGCGTGAGGAGGACGTCCTAGCCACGGGAAGAGGTTTTAAGGCCCGAAGCTTGTTGTCGGTAAGTGCAGCCCAATCGGCATGCCACAGAGATAAGATGCGCCGACAAATCACCCTGCTAAAATCGGACGAAGGGACGCAACAAGAAGCTGTCCGAGGCTGGAGGACCGCAGCCTTGGTCGCGGCATCTGCAGCTTCGTTCCCAGGGATACCGACATGGCCAGGAACCCACATAAAGCTAACTGGAGAACCGACGTCCACCAGCTGCTGAAGAGAGCGTTGGATCCGGTGTACGAAAGGGTGAACCGGGTACGGATCACTGAGGCTCTGGATGGCGCTCAGGGAATCTGAGCAGATGACATAAGCAGAATGTCGGTGGCGGCAGATGTAAAGAACAGCCTGGTAGAGGGCAAAGAGCTCAGCTGTGAAGACCGAACAATGGCCATGGAGCCGTGGTATGTTCTTATAGGACCAAACTGCAGAGGTCATCGATCCCTGGACTTACACATCACTTGGTCTAACTTAAACCAACGTACGCTAAGGACAACACACGAGGCGTCTCAGACCGCGCGTCCGAGAAAATAGATAAATACAAGGTAAATGGATGGACAAAATGGAATAGACAGTGTGGGAAGTATTGGAAAACCGTCAAGGTTAAGTGAAGTTTAGAAGAGGGGAAGCACTGAAATCACGAATGAGGGACAGGTCTTATGTTGATTTCCAGGGCTTCCGACAGATTAAGTTTTTGGCCTTTGCCATGTGTGCAGGATATGGTACTGTGACTAGCAGCTGTGACTAGTAGCTGTGGCCTTCACTCAGTGCATGCTCAGCAATCGTGAAGTTGTAATTCTGCAACTTCCAGCTGCGTTCATGTTCAGCCGGCCTAGTTGCTACGTCTTTCATTTAACCAAACATAAACTTAGCCTCTCTCTACATGCATTGGACAACCTGTCTCGTCATATTTTATATTATGAGATATCGGCACTAACATCACTAACGGCACACAACACTGCGCGGCACATTTTGTCAGATGTTGGGATTCTGGTGGAATAAGGCTGTTTACCACGGTTTATTACGCTAGTAATATATAGTTCTCATGGTATTCGTCCAGGATGCAGAACTACAAGGATCGCACTCAGGTGTTTAGCACGCTGAAACAGCGCTGAATAGCGCCAACTTGGTTGACAGCAAGAACGTCAGCCTTTCTAGTAACAACATAAAACGCGTGAGCAGCGGACGTAAAAGGGAATTTAACACTGGGCAGTTAGAAAACGTTAAAAGGGAAAGAGGCTGGGATGCTGGTTCCAAGCAGATACCAAGAAAAGTTAGGTCAGCTTCTAACAGAGGATAGTCGAATATCGCTACACGCGGGTACTGTATGCTTTGTAAAGAATACGGCCTATTTGTAAATGCAGACATGTATGCCACCAACTCTCAGACAACCGTAATACGAAATTGTAATAAAAGAGACCTCAATAAACCGTCAGTTTTTCTGCTCGTTGGTGACTAATGGCGTGCTTCCGGGTAATTCTGCCGTGTTGTTTTTTGTTTTAGGCGCAATATTTCACAGCCTAGGCAGCGAGCGCCACAGACAGCGAAACTTTAATGCGACGGCTGGGTAGATTATTGAAATATTTGGCATAAAATGGAAACAACATCTCGGTAGAACACCTGGAAGCACGCCACTAGGCATCAATAAAGCTATAGCTTTATGGTTAATAATTACACATAAGATCGCGTGAACTACTTTACGCGCACGGAAACTAACAAAATAACTTGCATTCGCTTCAAAACTTTGTAGAAATATAATTTTATTCCTCAGTTCAGTACAGAGATTGTAATCCAGGAACTGCTTTAAAAGTTCTTGTAAAATAAACCGCAGACTGCTGTTCTATGATAACTGCCGGTTTCACAGCGTTCGAGTTGCATGTTGAAGCACAATGAAGAACTGCGCACGAGGGAATCCTAAAAATTTATTAAACAACTATAATGTTAATAATCTAGGGAGAAGATTACGCAATGTGATACAGCCTACGATACGTAACCGACAAAAGCAAATTTAAATAAAGGAGTCCATTTACATACACTCCTGGAAATTGAAATAAGAACACCGTGAATTCATTGTCCCAGGAAGGGGAAACTTTATTGACACATTCCTGGGGTCAGATACATCACATGATCACACTGACAGAACCACAGGCACATAGACACAGGCAACAGAGCATGCACAATGTCGGCACTAGTACAGTGTATATCCACCTTTCGCAGCAATGCAGGCTGCTATTCTCCCATGGAGACGATCGTAGAGATGCTGGATGTAGTCCTGTGGAACGGCTTGCCATGCCATTTCCACCTGGCGCCTCAGTTGGACCAGCGTTCGTGCTGGACGTGCAGACCGCGTGAGACGACGCTTCATCCAGTCCCAAACATGCTCAATGGGGGACAGATCCGGAGATCTTGCTGGCCAGGGTAGTTGACTTACACCTTCTAGAGCACGTTGGGTGGCACGGGATACATGCGGACGTGCATTGTCCTGTTGGAACAGCAAGTTCCCTTGCCGGTCTAGGAATGGTAGAACGATGGGTTCGATGACGGTTTGGATGTACCGTGCACTATTCAGTGTCCCCTCGACGATCACCAGTGGTGTACGGCCAGTGTAGGAGATCGCTCCCCACACCATGATGCCGGGTGTTGGCCCTGTGTGCCTCGGTCGTATGCAGTCCTGATTGTGGCGATCACCTGCACGGCGCCAAACACGCATACGACCATCATTGGCACCAAGGCAGAAGCGACTCTCATCGCTGAAGACGACACGTCTCCATTCGTCCCTCCACTCACGCCTGTCGCGACACCACTGGAGGCGGGCTGCACGATGTTGGGGCGTGAGCGGAAGACGGCCTAACGGTGTGCGGGACCGTAGCCCAGCTTCATGGAGACGGTTGCGAATGGTCCTCGCCGATACCCCAGGAGCAACAGTGTCCCTAATTTGCTGGGAAGTGGCGGTGCGGTCCCCTACGGCACTGCGTAGGATCCTACGGTCTTGGCGTGCATCCGTGCGTCGCTGCGGTCCGGTCCCAGGTCGACGGGCACGTGCACCTTCCGCCGACCACTGGCGACAACATCGATGTACCGTGGAGACCTCACGCCCCACGTGTTGAGCAATTCGGCGGTACGTCCACCCGGCCTCCCGCATGCCCACTATACGCCCACGTTCAAAGTCCGTCAACTGCACATACGGTTCACGTCCACGCTGTCGCGGCATGCTACCAGTGTTAAAGACTGCGATGGAGCTCCGTATGCCACGGCAAACTGGCTGACACTGACGGCGGCGGTGCACAAATGCTGCGCAGCTAGCGCCATTCGACGGCCAACACCGCGGTTCCTGGTGTGTCCGCTGTGCCGTGCGTGTGATCATTGCTTGTACAGCCCTCTCGCAGTGTCCGGAGCAAGTATGGTGGGTCTGACACACCGGTGTCAATGTGTTCTTTTTTCCGTCATTTACAAGCAAAAGTTGGGCGCATTTCAAATCCCTATCATTCCTAGTTAGGATGCAATAATTCGGCAGAATAGTGACGAAAGTCGAAAGATAACCCAGACGGAATAAAGAAGACGGCCATAGAAGGAAATCAACTCTAAAGAGAACAACACTGTTAAACCACAAAAAGTACGGCTTATCGGTGAAAGCGAAATTAAATACTTGCAGTGATAAAAGACAAGACGCAGCGAAAAGCATCAAAAAGGGGCCGTAGAATTAGATTAGAATAAATAAAGGAACGGTAAAAGGTTCTTCACAGGTTCATAAAATGTGTGTGTTAGTGTGGGTGTACAAGTCTAGAAGCGCGGTATGTACAGGGTAGGACCTCGGCCACGGGACATGTGCGCGAAACGTGTGCATTGGATGACGGGGCTGAGACGCGTGGCTATCCGACGCAGCGGATGCGTTACGCACGTGCGAGCTCGTCAGCCCGGACATCGCCCCGCACTATACTGCGTACTGTGTGTGTGTGTGTGTGTGTGTGTGTGTGTGTGTGTGTGTGTGTGTGTCGGCTCGCTTCACGCCTCGGCACCACGCCCGGGGCCGTGAGTGGAATCTGATGAGTGTCGCTGCGCGCCGATACGCATTGGACGCCAGGCGCTATTCTGCTGACCGTTAGTGTGCTGCGGTCGCACATCAAGACCACTGTCCAAGTGTTTCGATTTGTTAGAAGACTATAGCCCCTGCAACCATAAATTCTCTGAAGAATCGACCTTCCATTCATAAAAATCCATTTTTTCTTCGCTTTATCACCATAGCCTCGTTTCTAAATTATCTGCTGAAGCGTATCACATAAAAAGACGTTTCATTATTATTTTTTACTTTTACGTAAAATCATCAATCTGTAAGAAACACTCATATTACGAATTGTGTATGTAATATCATTCGCTGAAGAACCTACGTTAATTGCAACTCACAGACGTTATGCATAAGGCGTAATAAGTAACCTTCCTATTGTAGCTATTATTATTATTATTATTATTATTATTATTATTTTGGCTACTCACTTTTTGTTGTATCGCTCGATGGATTAGGATGTACGTATTGTCATTCCTGTGTGACATTTGATTTATCGATTAATAATAATTTTATTCATTAATAGTGATGTCTGCAGTTATTGGACAAATCTTTTGCTACTACCAGACTGATTTTATTTGATTAGCTTACATTTTCAGGTAGATGTATCAGGAAATTGTGCCCAAATTTTTTGAAGGCAAAACGACCAATTACTTACCGTGTCGTGACGTTCAAGTATTCTCCTCAAGCCGTACCTGCAGACTTATTCTTAGGAAGTACGAATTAATATTCATTACCACTTTTCACATGGAAGTCAGTACAATAGTTTCAGGGTGGATCAGGAGAAAAGTTACATGCTTTGAGAGTAGATAGTATTAGTGATTCTAAACAAAGAACTTCATACGGCCTATTCCGAATGGTTTCCTACACAGAACACATCTAATGTACCTTGTTGCTTATTCTCTATGCTATTCAAACATTGCCATCGCTTACAACTTACCACAGTAGCGTGGAGCAGGGGTACCCAAAACTGTACCTCTGGAGGAACACTTTGAACATCTGATAAAAAATAAGAACACCTACAGCCGACCGTATGATTTTAATTTATTTTGTCGCTACCAGTTTCAACGCTTCATTGCGTCATCTTCAGGCTGTCTTTGATGTGGAACCGGTTGATATGATCCCCACGCGTAACCAGTTCGCAATTGATGGTTGGAGTGCTGACACATTTCTGCGTATCCAGTAATGCTGGCAACTGATGGGTTATGCGTGGGGATCATATCAACCTGTACCGCATCAAAGACAGCCTGAAGATGATGGAATGAAGCGTTGAAACTGGTAGCGACAAAATAATTAAAATCATAGTGACGGCTATAGGTGTTTTTATTTTTTATCACGACAGTAAACGGCCGTCGTCCCAGAGACTTCCTGCTACAAGGATGGACATACAAAAGCTTTAAACATCTTGTTGCTCTAATAGAACACATTTCGTTCAAAGGTTATTTTTAAAAAACGAGGAAACTTTTTTTATTCAGTTATTACTTCAGTTTTAAATAATAAAGGATACATCATAATAAAATTTTTAAAATGTAGGAAGTATCGTCGGAAGTCGAAAAAGAAAACGCCATCTTATTACGAGTTTTCCGCGGAGCACTTATTCACTCCCCGCCAAACACCACTGTTGCGTAGAACAGTTTTTTGCAAACCCCGGTGTAGAGGAATTTGAGACGAAGAATTTGATGCAGGACACTTGTGTTCTTAGAAGTCGGGAAACAATCTCAAATTAACCGACAAAACTGCCTAAGCTACAGCGCACATGCGTCGGGCGAGATTTTCAATATGGTAGCAAAAAATGAACAGCAGCTTTTTTTGAAGGAAACTTAGTTTAATTTTGTACTGCGACACGTTTTGACTGGAGAGTGCCGTTTTCGAGTTATTCAAGAAAAAACGTACAAAAGTGGTATTTAATGTGCACCTAACTCCGAAACCATTCGGAATAGGACGTATGAGTATGTCCATATGAAATTTTCTTGTTCAGAATCAGTAATACTATCGCTCCTCAAAACATGTACATTTCTTCCTGAATCACCCTGTATATTAGTAACAAAGAGGTACTTGTTTCTATGAATTACTATTTTGTTGGCTTATTTAAGGACACACTAAGTATCCCAAAAAATTCACTGCATCGCTACATATAAGCAAATTACTTAGATTACACCACTGTCCCAGTCCCACCATTACTACCAAACACTAGAAGAGAGTAATCTGTGTACCTTATGCTCCGTTAGAAGAGAGTAACAGGGCGAAATTTCTTTGGCTGTGTTACAAAAACGGGAAAAGAAAAATTGCGACCATGTGAAGGGCGATGTGAATCAGAACTGCCAAGGCTGAAGTAAATCAATAAGCCAATAAAAGCCACGACATACATGCCACATCATACGTACATCAATATCCGAATAAAAGCCACGACATACATGCCGTAGCCGGCCGGAGTGGCCGAGTGGTTCTAGGCGCTACAGGCTGGAACCGCGCGACCGCTACGGTCGCAGGGTCGAATCCTGCCTAGGGCATGGATGTGTGTGATGTCCTTAGGTTAATTAGGTTGAAGTACACTACTGGCCATTAAAATTGCTACACCAAGAAGAAGTGAAGATGATAAACGGGTATTTATTCGACAAATATATTATACTAGAACTGATGTGATTACATTTTCACGCAGTTTGGGTGCATAGGTCCTGAGAAATCATTACTCAGAACAACCACCTCTGGCCGTAATAACGGCCTTGGTACGCCTGGGCATAGAGTCAAACAGAGCTTGGATGGCGCGTACAGGTACAGCTGCCCATGAGGCTTCAACACGATACCACAGTTCATCAAGAGTATATTGTGACGAGCCAGTTGCTCGGCCAACATTGACCAGACGTTTCCAATTGGTGAGAGATCTGGAGATTGTGCTGGCCAGGGCAGCAGTCGAACATTTTCTGTATCCAGAAAGGCCCGTACAGGACCTGCAACATGCGGTCGTCCATTATCCTGCTGAAATGTAGGGTTTCGCAGGGATCGAATGAAGGGTAGAGCCGCGGGTCGTAACACATCTGAAATGTGACGTCCACTGTTCAAAGTGCCGTCAATGCGAGCAAGAGGTGACCGAGACGTTAACAAATGGCACCCCATACCATCACGCTGGGTGATACGCCAGTATGGCGATTACGAATACACGCTTCCAATGTGCGTTCACCGCGATGTCGCCAAACACGGATGCGACCATCATGATGCTGTAAACAGAACCTGGATTCATCCGAAAAAAAAAATGACGTTCTGCCATTCGTGCACCCAGGTTCGTCGTTGGGTACACCATCGCAGGCGCTCCTGTCCGTGATGCCGCGTCAAGGGTAACCGCAGCCACGGTCTCCAAGCTGACAGTCCATCCTGCTGCAAACGTCGTCTAACTGTTCGTGCAGATGGTTGTCGTCTTGCAAACGTCCCAATCTGTTGACTCAGGGATCGAGACGTGGCTGCACGATCCGTTACAGCCATGCGGATAAGATGCCTGTCATCTCGACTGCTAGTGATACGAGGCCGTTGGGATCAAGCACGGCGTTCCGTATTACCCTCCTGAACTCACCGATACCGTATTCTGCTAACAGTCATTGGATCTCGACCAACGCGAGCAGCAATGACGCGATAGGCTACAATCCGACTTTTATCAAAGTCGGAAACGTGATGGTACGCTTTTCTCCTCTTTACACGAGGCATCACAACAACGTTTCACCAGGCAACGCCGGTCAACTGCTGTTTGTGTATGAGAAATTGGTAGGAAACTTCCTCATGTCAGCAAGTTGTAGGTGTCGCCACCGGCGCCAACCTTGTATGAAAGCTCTGAAAAGCTAATCATTTGCATATCACAGCATCTTCTTCCTGTCGGTTAAATTTCGGGTCTGTAGCACGTCATCTTCGTGGTGTAGCAATTTTAATGGCCACTAGCGTAGTTCTAAGTTCTAGGGGACTGATGACCTCAGAAGTTAAGTCCCGTAGTGCTCAGACCCATTTGAACCATACATGCCGTATCATATTAAATCTTACGAATAACAGTCCATCGATAAACAGCTTATCTGCTCCCGCCCTTCAGGTCACACCTTTCAGCATCTCACGGCAAAGACCAGTAGCTTCGACACGCGCGGACAAACACATCCATGCGTCGGGTCAGCGCGCCGAGAGAAACTGCACCTCAGGCGGCGCTAATGAGACGCGAGTTATCGGTTATTAGAGGCAGCGCGGGTTTCGCCGGCGAGTAACGGACAGAAGTAGCGACAGGTTCCCGCTGCCCGAAGACAGGATGCGAGTAGCGGTGAGTGAGTACACACACACACACACACACACACACACACACACACGTCAGACCTCGGGGTGACGGGCGTCGCTTCCTGGTACGGTCCGCAGAAGCCGCGCTCCATGCTAAATGCACGTCTCGCGCTTGCAACTGTCGTAGCGGGACCCCGGCAACCGGCAGCATTTTTAAAAAATTTCAGCCTCATTACTACCTGTCAGCATTCAGATTTTCCCGCAACTGCAGGAATTCTCGACACCTCTAGTGACGCCAATTACCTGAGTAGCTACTAATTTGAACGTGTTGTACTTTCGTTGATAAGTTTACTTCCTAAGGAATTATCGATGCTACCAGTCAGTGGCTCACTCAGAAACAGTGATGTCGAACAGGAAGAAATAACTTTTCTTAATTAGGAACAAAAAACAAAATGGATTTCCACAGGGCTTCATGAAGTAAGTATCCCGTGATCTTGCAAACTATCTGTTTTACAGTCGTTCCAATCTCCTGATGATACACGAAACGACCAATTAAAATGCAAACGCCAAAAACCTAATTACTTTTTCCAGTAACGAATCTATATCCTCGACTGTATCCTGCAGTCTGTGGCGGAGGAAAAACAGCGCACCACTACGAATTTCCCCGCTTCCCATTCCATTCGCGGATGGTCAGAGTAAATAAAAATAATCGGTACCACTCTGCTTGGGCCTGAATACCTGTGAGTTTGGTTTCGTCATCATTAAGCGATACAAAAAAGTTACATGTTGAAGGAAGATAACGTGTTTCATGACATGCAATTTTTTAAGCAAGGTCCTCTGTGATGCACAACGTATTTCTTGTAGCGCGTGCCATTGCCGTTCGTGGAATATTCCTGTGTTACACTCGCGCTAACTAAAACCTGAGACGAACAGTGCAGCCCTTCTTTATTTTCTCGTTTTCCCAATTGAGTCTTATCTAAGATTAGCAGATATACATCTAAGAGTCACAACAGGTACGACATCATCTGTGATTATTGCACGGATAGCTGTAAGTATCTACGGCTTCACGCCTTTTTTGTAACATGTATAGAAATACGCATACCTTGAAACTTCCTGGCAGATTAAAACTGTGTGTAAGTAGAGGACGCACTGAGTCGTATTGGCATAGCTCTGTTGGTAGAGCAACTGCCCATGAAAGGCAAAGATCCTGTGTTCGAGCCCTGGACCAGCACACAATTTTAAGGTGACGAATTTTTTTATCAGCACACTCTCTACAAAAGAGTGAAAATTCGTTCTGGATATAGACTCCTTCCCGTACATCAGTTTGTCTATTAGTGAAAACCGCATCAAAATCCCTACTGTAGTTCCTGAGATTAACCTTCATATGCAGACTGAGAAATGCCGTGTGTGTCTTTATAATATGTCTATTATAGCAGTACAAATGTCTCTGAATGTCATACGTACGAAAAATTGAGGTGCCGGCTGTATTATCATGTGATGTATGAAACATTCATTTAAGCTGTTTCTTAATATCTACCGATACTAAATGTGGAACAAGGAAAACTATTGCAATGATTTATTTCATTAATTATTATTCTGTGGTATGTCTAGGGGCATTGTATCAGAATGAGCAGTGTCTACACCTTTATGGAAGTAATTGAAGCGAATTGAAGTGAATCAAGCTTATCATGGCAGATCGCATTGCTAACATATGATTGTCTATGAAATCTCTTTAATTCCGTTATTTCTGGACTCTACCATCTCAAACCAATATCTATTTTTATTTACGCCCTCTTTCCATTAATGTCGTCCTGTGTGTATACTATTCCCTTTTAGTATCTTGTAAGGTAAATAATTTTGCCTAACTATTGTGGTAGAGTGTTTCCCTAATTTTTCACGTTTGAACGGTTTAACAAAGACTCCAAATTTTTGAAACAGATTTTGCGCATCAGTTCACTATTATCCAGTTAAATCACATCACTCCTAAATTTCACTGTTTGTTCAAATGGCTCTGAGCACTATGGGATGTAACTTCTGAGGCCATCAGTACCCTAGAACTTAGAACTACTTAAGCCTAACGACATCATACACATCCGTGCCCGAAGCAGGATTCGAACCTGCGACCGTAGCAGTCACGCGGTTCCGGACTGAAGCGCCTAGAACCGCTCAGCCACTGCGGCTGGCACACTGATGGTAGTCGCCATTCTGGACAGATGGATTGATGGATTGATTTAAGTGGTTGAAGGGATCAAATTACGAGATGGTCAGTCCTGCGTTTCCTTGTGTGTCATGCCCAGAATACTCCCCAGAGAGAAAGGACACAAAAAAACAAATCTCGATGAACCAGATTGTATCAGAGAATCAATAAAACCAAGAGACAGTAGCACGTAGAAGTGAGACAGGGGTAAATGAGTGAAGCAGGAAGAGTTGTCCCACCCAAAAAGCAGCTGGAGACTCTTGGGGGGGGGGGGGGGGCTGGGGAGGAGGAAGACGTTATGTGACGTGAGACGCACCCTCAGCATCTGACAGGTGGTTTCACACCCTCCATTATCACAACAAATCGCCATTCTGCCTGTTGACTCAGTAGTTCTCACGCTTTAACTGTTTAAAACAATACAAAACCAGACAAGTAACTCGAATCATGAAAACAAGGGAATTACAAGTGAACAAACTGAGAACGAAACAGCGCCAAGGCAAAAGGCACAGCAGCGAGTCCCCAAGTCAAAAAAAGGCCAGTACAGCACCAAGTCAAAACAAAACAAAAAAGGCCAGTACAGCACCAAGTCAAAACAAAACAAAAAAGGCCAGTACAGCACCAAGTCAAAACAAAACAAAAAAGGCCAGTACAGCACCAAGTCAAAACAAAACAAAAAAGGACAGTACAGCACCAAGTCAAAACAAAACAAAAAAGGACAGTACAGCACCAAGTCAAAACAAAACAAAAAAGGACAGTACAGCACCAAGTCAAAACAAAACAAAAAAGGACAGTACAGCACCAAGTCAAAACAAAAATAAACCACAGCACCGAGTAAAAAAACCACAGCACCGAGTATAAAAAAAGAGTAAAAAGTACAGCACCGAGTAAAAAAACAAGTACAGCACTGAGTAAAAAAACAAGTACAGCACCGAGTAAAAAAACAAGTACAGCACCGAGTAAAAAAACAAGTACAGCACCGAGTAAAAAAACAAGTACAGCACCGAGTAAAAAAACAAGTACAGCACCGAGTAAAAAAACAAGTACAGCACCGAGTAAAAAAAAAAGTACAGCACCGAGTAAAAAAAAGTACAGCACCGAGTAAAAAAAGTACAGCACCGAGTAAAAAAAGTACAGCACCGAGTAAAAAAAGTACAGCACCGAGTAAAAAAAGTACAGCACCGAGTGGAGTCAAAAGTATCGGCAGTGATGGCACAGTGTCCCTGATTTCTGTGTTTAAAAAAAACTGGTGGTTCACTGAACACCTAAAATCAAGCAAATAAGGATATTATTTCTATAAGCATTTATGTTTTGATGGTGCTAAAGGCTAACACAGGTAACTGCGCAAGTAAGAGGAATGAAGCAGTAAATCGAGAAATGCATCTCTCATAATTATCTGTGGGGAGACAGTTTATGGAGCTATAGAGTATCTCAGTCGTTCAAGTAAACCGGAAAGAGAATTTAAATAGCGCGTGGTGCTGGTAGTGGGCTCCTGTCAGGCAGGTTTTTGAAGAGGTCATTGTCAGCTGCATATCCACGAGTGAACAGCATTCCAGAGTAGGATAGCTGCAAGTGTGCCAGGAACGTCTATATCTACCGTTCAACAGACTGAGAACGCACTCCCCGGAACGCTGGAACGGCCGTCGCCAATAAAACTTGGAACGAGAATCTGCAGGCACGCGCCTCGGTTGTCGGCGGGCCGCGCGTTCCGCCTCGGTGGCAGACCATCACCATCGCTTGGGCGCAAAAAGTGCGCACGTGCCTACCGCTAAAGTTCCCCGCGATCAGGCAAAGCAGATTGCCTGAAGGAGGAGTGAGGGGGGAGGGGTGGGGGGGTGGAGTGGGGGGGGGGGGGGGGGGGGAAGAAGTTTCGTCACACCTCGAGCCAATTACGCTACCTAGTAGCTGGCAGGCGTCAGTGCTGTGGTTGGGCACAAATCGAGCTAGCAGTTTACGTCTCGAGATTTGGATGGCCGCAAGCTGGCAGATCTCTCTCCATGACGTGTCGTAGCATTATTGCTATATCACGGGCTTTAAACATGAGATTCCTGTTAAACATGTACTGCAGTATCATACAAGAGTGCAGGTCATGTGTAAACACTGACAATAATAATCACAATCACGATTCGATCTACTTCTCGAGCTATAGGTCGCTTTGCGGTCTAAAGACTGACTGCTCAACGTGTCTTGCCACTGTTATTTATTCTTGTGATAGCGATTTATGAGTTATTTCATTGATTAGGCATTCAATGCTAAATTGAAGTTCTTCCTTCTTCAATTGAATGCTAACATCTTGATCCAAAGCTGGTTAAAAACCGGTAACTTTTTTTTACACATTATTCTAACATGTGAACAGAAATCTAAATGCTCATTTGAAACTCAGTTGGTAAATTGTTATAGTATATAACCTGTACTACTATAAAAAGACAAGTCGTCGTTTTACGCTGTTTCCAAATATCTCGAAAAATACTTGACCGATTTACTTCAAATTTTTACACAAGACTTCTAATGAGCATTCGAAGGGACACAGGTTATACGTCTGTTTTTTTAATACGAATGTGTAATATATAAAGGGACAAGCTGTTACCAAGAATTTGGAAGAGTTCATCAGCCAGTTGATTTCAAATTTTTTCACGATATACTAATGAACTTTTTGACAGACATAGGCTGTGTTTGCTGTTCAGGAAAAATGCGTAGTTTTTCAAATGGTTCAAATGGCTCTAAGCACTATGGGACTTAACATCTGAGGTCATCAGTCCCCTAGAACTTAGAACCACTTGTAAGGACATCACACACATCCATGCCCGAGGCAGGATTCGAACCTGCGACCGTAGCGGTCGCGCGGTTCCAGACTGTAGCGCCTAGAAGCGCTTGGCCACTCCGGGCGGCCAACATGAGATGGGCGCGCAGAGAGAGAGAGAGAGAGAGAGAGAGAGAGAGAGAGAGAGAGAGAGAGAGAGGAGGGGGTGGAGGGGGGGCGGAACAGTATAGGATGTATATCCAACACACACACACACACACACACACACACACACACACACACAGCATTTGCGGAACAGTGCCGGGTTCGCTGGTAGCCACATACAACATAGTATCAGTTTAAGTCGATCAGTGTTTTTGATAGACGATACTTTTGTCTTTGACTGCTAGTTTTAAGTATAAAAAAAAGGTTTGTACAGGATGAACCAGAAGTGCAATTTTCAGAAGCTGCTCAGGGATAACTCCTGAATATTTTGGTATAAGGAACTCAAGGTCCCTGGCGGTTCATTAAAGAATAATTAACTTTTAATTGATTTATTAATGAAAATGCGCACAATGTGCAAATGCAAAACTGAGCTACATTATTCTAGCCCTAGTTTTATAATTGGCAGTCTTGTTTTTCTGTAGTTTCTCGCATGGTACCTTCACAGTCTTCACGCATCTTTTCTGCGTTCACTCGGCTGGTGGAATCTCTTGTTTGGCCAGAATGTAAAGGAAACTATGTATTGCGTATCGTGTTACTTTATGGCGGAGTTCGTAATTTTTGTGTTTCAATTCTTGCGCCGTTATGACGTACGCTGAGTAAAATTGTTTCAGAAGGAGTTGTTTTTTTCACGTGAGTATTTCGCGTGCGCTTTCGTGGGCCTTGGTGTTCGACAAGAGCAACTGCAACCCGATGTCTTCTATGAAGGAGTCTTTCGTTATGACCTGAAAGATGCTGCCTGCCCGACGCTCACGATTCGTTTCATAGAAAGTGATTTGACGTTCTTTGGTGTTACGAGATCGTTTACCTTTAGTTTGTACCGATAACCTAAGTGTCTACAGGTGCTACGGTCGTTTTAAATAGTGTCACTGTCGCTTTCACGGAAAAAAACGTAATTACGATTTATTCGGTTTTGCAGCCTACTTACAATCACCAAACGCTAAAAACAAAGTCTTGTCGATGTAGCCATCCTCAGTCCTTCGCCACCTTCAGCATTTGGTAGTAGTTCCTGTAGTTCATTCCACTCTTAACACTTTGTAATACTCGTTATTATTTTCTCCAGGGTTCTTCCTTCTAAGATGTCTTTCTTACGAAGTTAAAATCGAATTAGGTGCCCAAACAATTTCATTCTTCTCCGCATTCTGCACGACGCACAAGATCCTGCTCACATGCTGTACGTCATGCATCGAATGATTGAGAAACTGAGTAAGCTTGAAACGTAAATATGCAGACGCCGTGGAGTACGGTTGTTAATCTGTTGCGAGAGCGTAACGCAACGATAATATCAATCGACGTCGGTTTCACAGTGAAGGGCGGAGTACCCGACTAGACTTCACCGCTGGGTGACGCTCTTCTATTAACATTCTGCACTAATAAGAATACGCGACGCAGAAACGAGGTCAAGGTAAGAGAGAGTGTGAAAGTTCTTGGCAATGATGTGTTCTTTCGATCAGCGCGCTGCAATTACTTCCAGGGAGGAAGCAAAAAGACGGAACGCCCAGTTCAGAACCCGAGCACAGGTTTTCATCGGAGAAAGTAAAATGCGACAACCCGTCGTGCACCGTTAAAACATGCGAGCAATAAATTTGTATTTTGGCAAATAAAAACTATTTCAGAAGAAGGGTATACTGAAGTTTTGAGTCGCGTCATCTAGGTCATTAGAGACTGGGAACAAGATCGGTACTTTTCTTTAACGAAACCTTATAGGCGTTTGGGTATGTGCTTTACGAGTACTACGGAAAAACTGAATTTGGACAGGATTGATGCAGCTGTCAATGCAACTCTCTCCTGCACAACCTCATTATCTCCGAATAACTACTGTAACCGATGTCCAGTTCAAACTGCTTACTATATTCGTCTCTTTGTATCCTCCTACAGTTGTTACCGTTTCACATTTCCCTCCAACACTAAATTAATGATTCCTCTCAACTGATCCCTTCTTTTGGTCACGTTGTGACAAAAAAACCTTGTTTCCCCAGTTCCGATCAGTACTTCCTCACTAGTTAGGCGATCTACCCATCGAATATTCAGCACTCTACAGTAGCAGCACATTTCACAAGCT
The DNA here is from genome assembly GCF_023864345.2 of Schistocerca serialis cubense. Taxonomy (NCBI): domain Eukaryota; kingdom Metazoa; phylum Arthropoda; class Insecta; order Orthoptera; family Acrididae; genus Schistocerca; species Schistocerca serialis. The sequence goes on along the minus strand of NC_064645.1, from coordinate 325,572,696 downwards.
TCTATTCTCTTCTTGTTGATGACTACACCCACACAAATACCTCCAGAAAAACAGTTTCTAACCTTCGGATTTCTATTAGATGTAAACAAATTCCTCTTTTTCACAAATTCTTTTCTTGCTATTTCCAGTGTGTATTTACGATCCTCTCTACTTCGGTCACCATCAGTTGTTCTGTTGCTCATACAGAAAAAAGTCCTCTACCACTTTACGTGTCATATTTCCTGATCTATTTCCCTCAGTGTAGCCTACGTTTGTTGATGTTCATCTCAAAACCTTGTTTCAGGGCACCATACATTCCACTCAACTTCCGTTCAAAATTCTTTGCTCTCTGACAGAATTACTGTCCCTTGGCGAACTCAGTATTTTTAGTTTCACGGCGTGGACTCAGAAAACAGATCCATACTGCCATTCGCGTGATCGATCTCTTCCGACTATAATGTAAGTGACGAGCGTGAAAACTTTGTTTTTCTGCATCGAAAATTAAATCCAACGCCTCTCGGTTCAATTTAAATTCAATTACGAACCACGATGTCTGCGGGCACCTTCTGCATTGAGAGCTCGCCACGGTGCAGCAAGAACGGTGGTGATTTCGCAGAATGGGTGACTTCTCTCCCTCCGGCACACGGCGCCAGCAACAATGGGGTTCTATCTCCCAGATTCCACGGGCGCAACGCGCCCAGAAGCTTCTCGGCGTATCTTCTTTGTCGCGAGCGTGCAGGACAAAGACGCAGAGTTGGATGCACCGAGTTTTTCTTTCCGTTCGGTTCCAGGCCGGACCTTAAATAATTCAGGAGCGCTGGCCGTCGTTTTTTGGGGAGACGGATTCCTGCGCATGCGCAGTGAGGGCCGTGCGGCGAATGCGGAAAGCCGCGACGTCGGAGCACAAAAATACGACGTGTGGCCAAAAAGCACACGCAACCGGAACAGAGCCAAGTATGCTAGGCGCTGCTCTCTGAAGCCGCCACAGATGACGACTAAAGTAATCACCTTGTGCTTTTACACTTCACACAACTGAAAGAGCTGAATTTTAATTACAGTCACACTTCCCATGCTGCGACTATGAAAAACTTTTCGATAAAATTGATGAAACTTTGTTGTGGACGAAGAGACAGTAAGCGGAACACCCAGAATGACGACAAAAATAAGATCTGACAAAACTGAAATAAACGCAAGTAACCAATAGCACACTCCCCACCCCCACCCCCGTCCCCTAACCACCCGATTCTTTAAAGAATCGAATCAATGTGGTTTTAGGGAATATTTATGACGTCGTATCTCCTAAACCACGTATCGTGCGACGATACACGTTTCCAGCTACATTCAGTGGCACATGTGGATACGGTCTGCAAAATGTGCTGAGTAGGGAACCTCCCCATCGCACCCCTCTCAGATTTAGTGGCACAGTGGATAGGTCTTGAAAAACTGAACACAGATCAATCGAGGAAACAGGAAGAAGTTGTGTGGAACAGTGAAAAAAAATAAGCAAAATATACAAACTGAGTAGTCCATGCGCAAGATAGGCAACACCAAGGATATTGTGAGCTCAGGAGTGCCGTGGTCCCGTGGTTAGCGTGAGCAGCTACGGAACGAGAGGTCCTTGGTTCAAGTCTTCCCTCGAGTGACAAGTTTAATTTAATTATTATCTGTCCGTCCGTCCGATGCGAGGTAAATGCGCCGTAGTATGGGGACGCTACACCTAAACGAAAATCTAACACACACGACGTCAGTCGACTACAGCGCACAGAAGAGTGTGTTCCTGCTAACGAGGCTTCCTGACTGGCAGTTGACTGTTCACTATTTGGACGAGAGTGCATTAAATACGTGAGAAGTATTCCCTGGGGTTTTGCGGTGCGGTCGCAAAACACAGACACTAAACTTATTACAGTGAACAGAGACGTCAATGAACGGACAGATCATAACTTTGCGAAAATAAAGAAAGTAAACTTTTCACTCGAGGGAAGACTTGAACCAAGGACCTCCCGTTCCGCAGCTGCTCACGCTAACCACGGGACCACGGCGCTCCTGAGCTTACATTATCCTTGATGTTGCCTATCTCGCGCATGAACTACTCAGTTTGTATATTTTGCTTATTTTTTTCATTCTTCCACACAACTCCTTCCCGTTTTCTCGATTGATCTGTGTTCAGTTTTTCAAGGCCTATCCACTCACTGTGCCAACTTATAACTAAATCTGAGAGGGGTGCGATGGGGAGGTTCCCTTGTGAGAAGAGAGCGTCTAATGAAGAAATAATAAACTGAAATGTCTTGAGTGATGCTGAAGTTTTACTGCATGAACAGAGTGCGAGCGCGCTTTGTGTGTGTGTGTGTGTGTGTGTGTGTGTGTGTGTGTGTGTGTGTGTGTGAGAGAGAGAGAGAGAGAGAGAGAGAGAGAGAATGAATATGAATACCATAGTTTTTAAGGCTGTGTCACACCAGGCGACCTTTGTCGCTGCTACTTCAATAGCAACGAGTAATCGCTTCATGTTACAACGCACTCGCTGCTACCGACTCGACAAGCAGCTATGGAAAACGAGAGTCGACTGGAACTGAGCATGTTCAATTCTAGTAACCGCGTATGGCGTCATGCAACCCAGTCGCCGGTACACAGCACTGCTGCAATTACTAGACGTGCTTTGTTCATGGGTTAAATATCTGTGAGCGTGATGAAGAACCAGGAAGGAAATGTGTGCAAGTGGTCAGGCAGCGACACGCTGAAATGTTTGGATGTTTATCGGAAATATGAACGACTGTGGGACACAAAAAAAAACACTAAGTACATGAAGAAGAATGCGCGCAATATAGTTGTAGAACATTACTTGTAGAATTAAACTGGATTGAAAGTTCCCTTTGAGGAACATCCCAGGGAAAAGAAAAACGTAGCGCAAACGAATTAAAGTGCAGTATCCTTGAAAAGTGGCAACGGAGCTGAATACGCGTATAATCCTAAGTTACTTTGGTTCGACGAAGCGGATTCAGTGCAAGATGAACGAATCAGTCGTTTCAGAACTATACGAATTGGTTTGTTTACTGGACTTTTTTTTTGCTTCGAATGATCGTTCCTGCTATATCTCTGAATACTGACCACTCCCGTTGACCACTCTGCATACATTATTAAACAGCTGAGACGGCCGCACGGAGCTAATTTCAGGCTGCCTTTCTAATGGCGATTAGGCGTCAATAAATTGATTTTTAACATTTCATTTAATTACTGGCCGAGTTTAAAATGTTGTCATAGCCTACTCATTAAGAGGTATGATCTTACGTTATAGGTAGAACCCAGGTCCAGCATTAATTTTAGAATCTGTATGTACACCTCGAGGCGGCGTAATTTGCAGCGCGGGAATTACCCAGACCATGTTCATCCAGTATTTGGAACGAGAGCACTTTGCGACTTTCAACGAATTTTGCACATAATTTCAAGCCTTTTGGGTCACGCCAATTCTTACACACACACACACACACACACACACACACACACACACACACACACACACACACACAGAATGGAAATTTGTCTTGATCTGTGGGCCAGTATGATGTTTTAGGTGACAATTTTTTGATCATCACCATCACCATCACCATCACCACCACCACCACCACCACCACCAGAGAGACTGCCTCCATAGCTGTGTGGCCTACGGTGCTGCAGAGGTCAAGGGTTCGATTCCAGCTGTTAACATGGATTTTTCCTTGGTGGGAGGGGGATGCACTCAGTCTCTTGAGGCCTAAGGAGATGATCGACTGATTAACAGTGGTTACAAGCTCAAGAAACCCAACAACGATCGGAAGAGCAGTGTACCGATCACATGCCCTTCCATAACGCATCCGACATCACTGGTAATGGATGACATGGTGATCGGTCGGACCAGATTGTCCCGTCTACGGCCAAAACATGGATCTTTCCTTTACTTGTATCACTACGAGAAATGAGACGTGACGTTGCTACTGCTGGCAGCAATCTAAACGACATTTCAAAGAGTGACGACATGTATAGTCTCCAAAAATTAAGTAGTTGAAGACACAGCCTTCTGTAGTGGAAGCGACGTGCACAGTTGTATGCGTATGGGCGGAGTATGGTTCTTTTGGATGTCTTGGAGCCTGAAGCAACTGCCAGTTCAGTACACTCCAAATCACCACTAACTAGACTCAAAGTCGTAACTTTCAGTCAGGCCAGAGAAGAATACAAACTTCCGCTTGCAACACGGTAACGCCAGACACCATAACAGCTTTGCGACCACGTAACTCAATGTCAGATTTGCATGGAGTCTCATCCCACAGTCCTGATTTAGCACCTTCAGACTTCCATCTCTCTGGGATTATTAAAAATGGGCTACATATACTGATGTCATCAGAGCTGTAAGACGGTGTCTGGCTTCAGCTGATTCAGGATTTTACGAAAGGGCATGCAGGATCTTGTTCATCGGATGCGGAAGTGCATAACTAATGGTGGTATCTCTGTGGAAAAATGGTCGCAAGAAACTTAAATCATGCTCTTCTTAAATGTGCTACTGCGAGTTCTGTGTCTTTTGTATAAACAGTAGGCATCTCTTTTTGAATGATCTTCGTATATGGGTGTAATAGAATATACAGGGTGGTCGGAAATTCCACGTTACAGACCTCTAGGACTTGTAGAGGGGAGTGAGTACATCGTATTTTGAGTAGGAACCCATGTCCGGAAACGTCATCCAACGTGACTACAGAGCGTCAAACTTTCGACTCGTTCGTTTCCGCTACAGGGATCCTTACTTCAAATTACTACATTTATCGTTCTCCATCATCCTAGGAAGTCTGTAACATCATCACGGAACCACCTCGTGTATACGTACATTCACAGACGCCATCGCCTATCTTTGACGCTCTGTAGTCTCGTTGGATGACGTTTCCGGACATGGGTTCCTATTCAATATACGATCTACTCACTCCCCTCTACAAGTCCTGGAAGTCTGTAACTTCAATTTCCGACCACCCTGTATTTCACCTAAAGACACTGGAAGGGAGGTTACGGTGCGTCGGGATAACGCTGACAGCCATACTTGTCTCGCTCTATTCACGACTGTGTGAAGAATTGAAGCGAATCGTTTACTACTTGCTGTGCCATGACTTTCTGCATGTAGTAATATACACTATCCAATCACACTAACGTGACCACCTGTCAGAAGCCTAAATAACCATCGTTTGCATCGTGAAGCGCTGCGACACGAGCAGGAAGAGTGTCAAGGAGTTTCTGGAAGGTACCGACATGGATGTGAAGCCATGCCGACACCAATGCCGTTGCCAGCTGCGCAAGGTTTCTTGGTTGAGGATCCGTGGCGCGTACACTCCAGTCGATGTGGTTACACAGATTCTCGACTGGGTTTAAATCCAGGGAGTTTGGTGGCCAAAGAATTACGATAAACTAATGTTGGTGCTGTTCGAATCAATCACGAGGAAAGAACCAACTGCCTTTAGCTGTGGACATGGTCCCCAAGGATAGATGCATGCTAGATTTGATGCATTGTGCCTTTCAGAATGACGATATCACCCTGAGAATGTCACCAAAACATTCCTCACACTATAACGCATGCAGGGTGTTTGCTTTCAGACGTTTCACGCCGCACACGCCAACGACCATTTGTCCAATCGAGTAAAGACAAGATTCATTGGAAAAGGCCACCTGGTACCACTCGCTCAGTAGACGTCCACTTGTGGAACTGGCGTGCACATTCCAGCCTTCGTCGCCGATGAGCAGCTCTCAGCATGGAATACTAATTCGCAGCAACGCTCGCTGAACAGTAGTTGAGGAGACTCTTTTGGTAGCCCCTTGGTTCATCTGGGCGGTTAGTTCCTCAACAGTTCCTCTTCTATTCGCCCGTACCCATCTGCACAGCCGTCGTTCATCCCTTTCACCTATAGGTCGTGGCGCACCACAGTTCTCTCGGCGCCGGTTTTGGATGGCGCCATTTTCCCATGCACGGTAGATTGGATGGTAGGCGAACAGTTTACGAACTCAGAGGTTTCGGAAATGCCATCGCCCTTGGCCCGAAAGACAATGATCATGCCCTTTTGGACGTCAGTTAAAAATGAAATGAAGTCGTCATATGGCATTGATGGCCGGGAGCATGACCTGGGAAAGTTCGACCGCCGCGTTGCAGGTCGTAAACCCCTCAGTTTCCGCATTACGAGGACGACTGCACTGGACTGTATCGCTGGCTGTCCTATCATGGTGCTTGAGAGTGCAGAGCCAGTCCTTGGTCCTGATCCTGGCACACGCCCTTCACTCAGCGCCGTGAGTGGTCCGGCTGCCGTGCATCCACCCAGCACTCGCCTCGCCCGGCCAGTTTCTCCAGACCGCACATTAAGGCCGCACTTTCTGCCGCCGCTAGATGCACTCTCCGGACGCTCAAGTCGTCAGGTCTGCAGCTGCCGCCGACACAGGCGCCGCTGCGCTCGGGGAAGACTGCACAAACGGAACTGTATCTCCAGGGGTGGGGGGGGGGGGTTACTACTATAGTTCACTGGGTATCAAATGCAAATATCTGGCAGAAGCGCTGGGAATTTTGTTTGTTTGTTTAATCTTATGGGACTTAACTGCTAAGGCCATCAGTCCCTAAGCTTACACACTACTTAACCTGAATTATCCTAAGGACACACACACACACACACACACACACACACACACACACACACACACACACACACGCCCGCCCGAGGGAGGACTCGAACCTCCGCCGGGACCAGGCGCACAGTCCATGACTGCAGCAGCGCCTTAGACCGCGCTGGGAATTCCACCATCTGTTTCTGATAACATTTGCTGATTTTTCAAAGGCTTAGAACGGTGTACAGAGTTTAACCCCTTGCATTGTTTGCTTGACAAGTCCGACTCGTGGGAACAAATGCAGGCCAGATGTAAACATCACGAGTCATATTCGTGGGAACAGAAGTCTGACCAAACATTTCCTTTTTTGTGTCGGATATGGCTAAATTCAATACGTATATTATAAAAAACAATAGGCTTACACGTCAAAGACTGGAAACATGTCGATTACCGAGAAAATTTAACATAGGTAATGTTAAAAAATATGTAACTGCAAGACTTCAAAAAGCGTTGAAAACAACCACTGGCTGAAACAGCTCTACAACTAAGCGCAATATTGGGCCCATTTCCCGAAACATATCAGACGCCTGAAATACAAAACCAACTAGGGTCTGCAAAGTTCGCGTGAAACACTAAGTACAAAGCGAAACGACGTGGGAATGTACGGGGTGTAAAGTGACGTTACAGCTACCTACCACAATGCTTTCGAAACTACTATGCCACGCAGGACTCCTAAATTTTCAGCTGTAGGTGTTTTCCTATTACAAGGAGAGAATTTCTTCTCGTTACTGCATTTTGATGCCAATTTCTACATTTACCCGTTTGTCTTATTACACTACTCCTGAGAAAGTCAAACCTAAATACGCCCGCGAATATTATAATTTCTATTTAAGTATTGTTTATATTTGAAGTATTGTATTACAAAAAATATACATAAGGAACAAGAATTAAAGTAGTGTTATCGTCTACAAAAGCAGTATGACGTGAAACACGTGTAGCTATGTACCAGGTACCCGCACGTCGGTTTGTATTGCGGTTGTCTCGTGCAACACGCTGGCCCGTTTTGCACGCGCCGTCTCCAGTCGCTTGGCAACGGATTTCGTCGAACCAAATGTCCGCAGCTCGTGGTTTAGGGGATAGCGTTGCTGCCTCTGGATCACAGGGTCCCGGGTTGGGGAATTTCTCTGCCCGAGGACTGGGTGTTTGTGTTATCATCATCATCGTCGTCGTCGTCGTCGTCGTCGTCGTCGTCGTCGTCGTAACAAATGGTACAGCAAGGGGTTATGTACATCATCCTGATGGAGCTTAGTATACCACGCAAGCTAATTAATCTGCGGAGGTGTGTAACAAAAGACAAAGTGAAATAACAGAGGGAGCTGTCCGATGAATTCAGCATCAGTATAGTGTGAGACTAGGTGACGTCGTTTCACCATTGCTTTTTAATTTGGCCCTGGAGCAAGTAATTCTGGAAATGAAAGGAAAAGGCAAAGGGGCGAGTTACAGATTGTGGACTAATACGGAGAAAACAGTAATGTTGTAAGGATCCAGAGAAGTCACTAATAATGCCTCATTACAGGCAGCAATATGGAACACAACGATAAATATCTTGAGAGCTGGTTCACGAGACATAATTAGAAAAAAGTTAATTGTCAATGAGCCTAAAACTTCTTCCAGTATGAATAAGATGATTCCATCAAAAAATTATCAATTAAGCCCAAAAATAAAGCCCTTAATACAATGATAGAACCAGTGTTGTTACTTGCATATGGTACAGCAACCTTAAGTAGTACAAATAAAAATGAAGAGAACTTGTTGTACTTTAATCGAGTAACTATGAGAAAGATCTCTGGATCAATACGCAAAGAAAACGTCTGGAAATGTGAAAAGAACCAAGAACTGTACGACCTGACGAAACTACCTAACATCGTGCAGAAAATGAAATTGCGGAGAACAAGCTTGACAGGGCACATTGCTAGGGGGTCATACACAAAAACCTCTACAGAAACCCTAATGACACGGTTTGTTGAAGTATTCGAGCTTTTCTTGTGTAAAGAGATCGGTGAAATTTCGCAGCCTAAATTGCTTGCACCCACCTCGTTCAGACACCCTGCAATACACTTCAACAGAATGTCAATCCTAAGGATCCGGGTTCGATTCCCAGATGAGTCGGAGATTTTCTTCGCTCAGGGACTGGGTGTTGTGTTGCCCTAATCGTCGTCATTTCATCCCCATCGACGCGCAAGTCAAATCGAAAGACTTGCACCCGGCGAACAGTCTACCCGACCGGAGGCCCTAGTCACACGACAATTACATCATTAATGCTGAATTTTTTCAATCAACTCTGCAGCAACCTTTTGTACCTGAGCTCTTTTCACGTTCGACATGATAATGCTCTACTTCATACGATCGACATATGAAGACCGTCAAACAAAACCAAGAGAATGAATTTGAATAGCAGCCCTAAAAGTTATTATACAGGCCATTTGAGAAACTTTGGACTGAGTTATACTGCCGATCAACAGGAAAAAAAGGGCCATGTGAAAACCACAGTTAAACTACCGACTGAATAGGAAGCAATGCAGGATTGTCTCTCATACACATTATAAATCAAAATCCCCTGCAGCGTTTTTCTGTGAGTGAAGGTTAATTTCAGGAACTACTGCGAGGATTTTGACACGGTTTCCACAAACAGAGAGACTGATTAACGAGAAAGGTTTGTGTACATAATTTGTTACCATGCCAGCCAAATCGTCCGGCCCGTTACCCCATGAGAAGCCAGATAGGGTCGCTAGTGTGTACTAATTCAGTTTTAGGTCTTCCTGGAAGCTAAGAGTGCCATACAGGCAGCTAGTATATCTACTCAACACTAGGAGAGGCGATGGACTGGTAAAGACAAAGAGAAGGTCCAACGCAAAAATCTCCCACTTAGGTTTACATGGTTTCCCAGTGTAACTTAAGAGTGCCTTCTTCTCTATCATACTATAAAATAAACGATTTTTACTATTCCTTTGGAAAACTAATGAAGCAATCAATGTAAATCTTTTTGTATATTAAGTACTGATTCTTGCACAATTCTTTCTGATTGTTTAAAGAAAATCGGTGATCATTAAGCCCCCATCCGATGAGTTAAAGTTACTCTTTCCAAAATAAGGTGTGTCCATGATGGAAGTCCTGCAGTCTGCGAATCACATCTGAAGTCAAAAAAACAATAATATGGTGGACGTTCGACACAAAGAAGTAGTTTTGTATTGTGTTCATCAGGGTTTTTGCAATAATTAATGAATAAAAATTAAAATAAAAAATTAACCTACTACTGGCTGCGGGCATGCCTGAGGAATAACATGCATAGTTAAAATTATGGTGAAGGGATTTAAATAAACCTTCCATTTTGCAATTTATCGGCTGTTTGTTCTTTCTTCACGAAGATTTATCCTGCTGATGCTGCTTCAGCCATGTTCAAGATTTTAATTTATTCATTACTTCTTGTAAAAAACTTGATCAAAAACACACGACAAAACTACTACTTTGTTTCAAAGCGTGCTTTTTTTTCAAATTTGATAAATTTTGCAATTACTCCGTGCGCTCTATCGTACAGACTAAGAAAACTTTTTGTTTCAGATAACAGCTGTGGAAATAAATTATCTATGGAGTGCCAGACTATCAAGACTCGAAAAGGAAACTGATGACAAACTGAGGACTCGAATCAAGGCAAATGAAACACTGATATACCGAATTGAAAGACGATCTCTTATGTGGCATGGACATCTCTTGAGAATGCCAGATCATAGATGGCCAAATAAAGTTTTTGAATGGAAACCACCTGGCCAGACCTAAACGCTGGAGACCACGACATTCTTGGAATGACCACATCAACGGAATAATGGAGTGTCACGGGATACCCAAACGGGGGGCACTGAATAGGTACGCTTGGCGTAAGATTATAGGAGTACAACACAACGTTGTTATTAATTGATCTCTGTATTAATTCTGTAATAATAATAATAATAATAACAACAATAATAATAATAATAATAATAATGTTTGAAGGCTGCAAGGCTTCCATCATGGACACACCTCATTTTGGACAGCAATTTTAACTCATCGGATAGGGAGCTTAATGATGACAATTTCTTTACAAAATCAGGAAGTATTGTCCGATAATCAATAAAAAATCTGCAAACAGACTGACATTGACTGCTTCATTAGTTTTTGAAAAAAATTAAATCTTAGAAATAGCTTGTTTTATAGGCTGACTAAGGAGGATGATTATTAAGGTCAATGTTTGGATGGTTCCAACAAAAGAGGATACATCAGATTTTCTTCTCCATTCCATATTTAGTTATATCAGAAGCAGGGAAGGTGAGTGGCTGAGTGGGCAAATTCTAGGAAAGTGTGGTAAGTGGGCCAATGTTTGCAGTTTAGGCTGTCTCATCTACGCCAGGCGGTAGGTCCACAAGATGCTGCTACTTCTCGCACGCGTTTATGGATGATTTGCTTGCGGCCAATTGGATCAGTATGACAGAGTAAAGGAAGTGCTAAGTGGGCTTCTACAGAAATCGTTGGGAGTATTAAACGGGCTTTTAGAGAAACGCTTATGAAATTTACAGGACCAGCACTTGTGTCAGACTACATAATGTTTCTACTTCCTATAACGTCCATCCCGCGTAATGAGAAAGTAAAGAAGACTAGGGCTCATACAGAGGCCCAGCGATAATTTCTTACTCGCTCTATTTTTGAGTGGAATGGGAAAGGTGATACAATGACTTAGTATCCTCCACTCTGCACTGTACATTGTGTCTGAGCAATCCCTGAGACCCTAGGTAACAAGGTAGATTGTACATTGGTGTACTTACATATTAAAACCACATATCCAGCGGTTCTGCATGAGAATAAGGGTGCCTCAGCTGTAGATCTATGCGTTTCCACGTCCTTCTTGATATCTTCGTCTTCCTCCCTTCTCTGGTAGAACTAACGCTTCACATTCACACCATAAAAGCTCCAGATAACCCGTTTATTTCAACAATCCCATCATTAATACCGTTGGACAGTAGTGCAGAACCACGTGGAAGCCTCATGGCGATAGTCAAAAATGGCAGAGACAAAGCTTCCTTTTAAAGGCTGACGAGTCGAGGCAGCTGGGCAGCGTATCGGCGCGAATGGTCAGAAGCGCGGAATTCCAGACGGCGCCCTCCAGCAGCTGCGCACGGTCCGGACGGGGGTCCTGGCAGGGTCGCCATAACTCAGCGGTCCGCAGATGCCGGCGCCAGATAGCGTGCACACCGCACGGGGGTCGGTGCGCCCAGGGGAGATCTCCTGCATACCTCCTCCGCAACAACAGCGGTCAACACTCCCATCCCAACAATAGCTTCCCAACAAGGCGATCCTTTTCACAAAGGATATTGCCGATACATCAAGTGCTGTTTCTGGATGCATGATCTGAGCTGTGAAAAAAGTGGGGGGAAGAGGAAGCAGAATTCATACTTTCTGACAGTGAGTAGTGACACAGTTTCGACAAATTGTTGTGGGCGTACTTGTCACAGGTCAGCACGCTCGGACCAAGGGGTGGAGGGGTGGGAGGGGGTGGGGGTGGGGAGGAGGGGAGTAATGTTTATAAACGAAACATTCATGGGATATTACGTGCTAAATTTCCACTGAGCGACGCCAGCTGGGTATTGATATAAGTTTGTGTAACTACAATTTTAATCACACTACAACTATTGTATTTTGTGTGTGTGCATTATCTGTTTCAAATCCATCATGACTGACGACAAAGTGTTGCAGCCGGCTATAGGTGTCGCTGCGTCACAGGTATTGGGCGTTATCGCTGTCCGACCGGCGGCCAGCGAGTTCCTAGATTATCCTATTTCTCTGATTAAATGTGAAAAAATGAAGTGTAAAAACGTTATTGGGCTGTAATAGCTGAGCTACAGATAAGATAATTACAAAGTTGTTCTCAGAAAAAAATCTTCGTCCTATGATGAGTAGCGACTGGAGATGGTTATGAAGAGAAGTAATGTAGACATATGAAGCACTGAGCAGATATAATACAAAAAATTACGATTTAGTTTCAAAATGCTTCGAGAGTTAATTCTCAGAAGGCGGACAGAAAGTCTGAAGTTCTAAGCGAAGATTCTCATACTAACATGTAACACTACATACGAATATTCTTAGGCGCGAGTTAGTACGAGCGCGAAGTATAAAACAATACCTTTGACTACCAAATTTTGCTATTGCGAAACGGATGTAACTAACTCGTTATATGATTTTGGAGAGTCTGGTCATTAAAGGTTTTGGTGACTTCTTAGAGGAATAATGGTTCAACGCCAGTGACTATGAGAGGATTTCGTACGTGTTAAGTACTAACACACATAGCTACGAAATCGGTGATCACAGTTTAACTGTTGCTACTTTGATGAGACTTCAGTACAAGATAATGCGGACAGGTTCCCGATTTCCTAAATTCTACTAAATATTCGCAGCTAAGTAGTACAGAAGAACTTTGAGGAGTAATAATAAACTATATATGGAGAAATGCGTTCGTGCGTTTGTGACATACATCGTCATCGCTGGCTGTGCGATATAAATAGGTTTTCAAGTGACTTTGAGGACTGTTAGGGCAGGCGTATACTTTACTTTACGCCTAAAACGGTGCGCTAGAGTGATTGATTGGATTGGCACGATTCCAGTCAGTGAAAGTTAATTTACATGTTGACGGAACCAGAGAAATTTAAAGGAGAGACTAATCGATTGTAAATGACTTTATTTTCAATAAATTCGCAATTACAACCCACGAGTTCTAAAACGCATTTTACGTACAGTACTTTTAATTATTGCTTTTGGGTGCCAAAAAGGAACTGCAGCCCACTAATTTGTGGAAGATGCGATTACGAAGCGGAGGAGGACTGCCTTTTGGCATTGAGAGAGCGGTTCACGTGTAATACGATCACTTGCGGCTGGCAACAACACAGTCTTAACACTATCAAACTAAGGAATCATTACAAGTGCTTATCCACTAGGCAAATTTCTTGCAAGGACTAACGAACCAGAGACTGTATCTGGAAGTGAGAATATGCCCCCCCCCACTAAAAAAAATATATATATAAAAAAATCCTATTTCTCAGCTACCATTCTGAGAATAAAGCAGCATGAAAACAGAGTCTACAAAATGGTAAGGAATTCTAGATAATTGAAGACCCCCATGTGTTTTTCTGTCAGTATGTGAAAGATAATCTACGGAACTACTTTTCATTTTCTTGGCTACTACGCGGAGAAGACGATCGAAACAGAACAGGTAACCCCCACATTTAATGTCAACAGAGCCACACTCTGCAGACGTGTGTTTATTATCCTGGATCAAAGTGAAATAATGGTAATGACGAAAGCACACTACGATTTTATATTGTGTAAACACTGACGTACTTAAAATTTTGAGAATTTGTTACTATTACAGTTCTGAAATCAATTGCAAGAGACAGTCAGTCCTCAAATTTTGAAACACAGTATTTTCTTGAAATGGAATTTCTTGGAAGTTACGCTGAAGCGAAATACTAAGCACTGACGTAAACAAATAGTTATTATATTAAAACATTTTGTTATTGTTATTAAAACAGAACCCATCTGTGGCACGTTAAAAGGGTGATGACCAAAATTTAAGTACCGTTAGGGAGGAGGAGGCCGTGTCAAACTGTGAAGCTCCCAACCCCACCAACAGAACACTGGGTCCGCGCCTGCTAGTCAAGTGACCATTATATGGTCCCTCTTTATTGAAACTAATGATAAATTCATAGGTCTGTCTGTATGGCGTGTCAGTTTGTGTGAGCAGCGGCTTGTGAGAATAATTATCGTTCTGGAGGGAGGGGGGCGCTGGGGTGTGAAAGATGGATCAGCTGGCCCCCGCTGGATACGCCCAAGGTTATATCCACTAATTGCGATATCTGACCCGTCATATCGAGGATAAGTAACACTACAGCTTAATTCGCACATATATTTCTCATGCCACCAGGAACGAGCACAGCATTGGTAGGTAGCTCTTATTCTAGAAGCGGTGCCATGGGGGAGGGGGGCAGAGGCGGGGAGGGAGAAGCTGTAGGTTGGAAGGGAGAGGGAAGGATTTGGGGGCAAGGCTTCTCGAAAAGCCGCTCCTTCCTCAACTCACAAGACTGACAAAATTACCATGTAGTATTCCAAATATAGCTTGGTGTAAAAAAAAGTCAGGTACATGGTGTTTCAAGAAAATGATTTGATTTTAACAATGACTGATTACCGAATAAACTCGTCATCTTTTCTTTTAGTATTTCTCTCTTGGGTATCTCTGACGACACAATAACAATTTTCGACCAAGGAGTGCACTTCAGTTACGGCACATTGGAATTAACACACAGAATTGTAGAGTGGCATTCGTCATCCCCTCTTACGTCGTTTCGAACAGTGAAAGCTACAGGCAGGGTAGTTCAGTAAGAATTTCATCACTTGTTAGGCGTCAAATCGTAGATCTAGATCCGTGTTATTCTCTAACAACATAGCCGGCCTCAAACCTCGGTCCGACCTCATCAGTACATTCAGATAATGATTGAAGATTGCATATTAGCAACTGTTTAATTTAGTCATGTTCCCGATCCTCTTAACCACCACATGGAAAGAGTGAAAGTAGTCACGTTTGCGAGCTAATGAGATCGGATCCTCTTGGTAATCTCAACCCTTTCACTCACTGTACTCCAGTTCATCGACAGGTTTGCGCAGAGAGGCAAGAAAATTACGATCGCTGTCGCTCTCACACAGAAACAGGCCATTTGCCCGCACGCTCTGATGTGGTCAACCACAAGAAAACTGAATAAACAGTATCCATAAATTTAAACTCTCAAACATCCTTTTTCATCCCTCGTCCCTTCACCTTTTTTGTAATCCGGTTACAACGCATCTTTGGTCTACATGAAACTCTTTTCTTTCCTTTGGACGCATATAGCGAACGTTCTTCATAACCACACTTTCTTTAGTTGTTTTGCTGCACTGAACAATGTGTGTGTTAGCATTTGCGGCCGATTTCGTTGTCAATGATTAAGCGACCCGTCATCATCTGCAGTATCTGAAAAATTTTGAGAAGGCCATCCTTTAACTTCTTTACGACACCTTGTGCACGGAAACACGTAGCCCGCAGTACTACTCGGGTAAGGAAATCTCTTCTCAACCCTAAAGTTGGTTTGATAGCTGCAGCGTTTTATTAAGGAGAGTCACGTTCGAGGTAGTATTATGTTGTCTTCCTCCGATCTTTAAAGTTTGTTACAGACAGGCCTACAGTTTAGCGAAGACTCACAATCACGGTACAACTTAGCATTTTTCACATTAAGAAATTACTGCCCGAGATGAAAGACGTGTGGCTGATTCAGAAAATTCTAGATTCGCACTCTGGACGTTTGGATTTGTAGTATGGCATTTCCTCATCAAGCCACAGCTTGGACGTGTTTCCCAATGATACATTTTTTATTTTCTTCTTCTGCGATGAACAATAGGTAATCATAATTCCCACCCCCATATCTGAACAATTTTGAAAGGAATGCTCTCAAATTTCATTCCGACAGCTTGTATATCTTGACACCTTACGAAGTAAGGAGTACAGCGAAAAAAATGCTATGTTACATCAGCCACTGTTTGTTTTTAAGAAATGAATGTTTATGCAACAGCGGGGCCTTAGGAAAACGAAGTGTGCACGCTCTGTTCTCCGTCCATAGCATGGCACGGTAGTTTAGCTGTAGTACATATTCCGGAAGAAGACAATTCATATAATCAGACGAGCAGGCTGTCTACCACATAAAGCAACGCCACTGCTGACCAAGAGTGGCACGACCGCGGAATTTATGATTTACAAAAGGTCATGAGAGACTCACATGAGCAATACGAGTAGGAGGGTGCATCACGATAATTCGGAGCACCCCAGCAACCCTCTACACCAGAAATAAGTGTGTCATTCGCAATATCCATCCTGATATTAAAATCTGAGAAAGCCATTTGGACAAACATTCCGAACCACGTTTAGGTTCCCTACGAAGCCAGTTTTACATGCAGTATCACATTTTGTCAGTAGTTAGTCGTTCTTATTTACAATCTATTGTCAACAAACAGCACAATGGAGAGAAGTGAAAAGCGGCGAGCGACAGAAAACTTTACGCTCAGGGTGTTTCAAAGTCTGCATCAAACATAAGTCACCTCGTGGGGAACAACTTTTGTTAGAGGAAAAATCTTCGCTGAAGTTCCCGGCGACTCTATGCGTCCTTTTAATATTCGCCGACCCTGGGACGACGAGATTTCACCCAACTAGATGAGTGGTGTCTGCATACTACCCATCTCGACAAAGTGATAGCGATTTTCAAAAACAAAGTATTCCAAGCGGAGGAAGATATTTTAGAAGCGAACCAGGATCTACAATTTCTTTTCGGCCAACCATTTTTCATGCGGAGCAGATGATTAGATTATAGGCAATACACAACGCAGACCACCTACGCCCCATCGCCTTTCAGGCCATCCTCGGCACGAAATGACGCAACCATCACCACCTCCAACAAAAGCTCTTCCCCATGACGTTGTCAATCACCATGAGACGTTCCATGCAAGGATTTTGAAACACCTGTATATTCTGTTTTGTTCTCAGCATTCCATAGTTTCCTTTACAAAGTGAACTAACAAAAACATATTCTAATTTTCTTTCCAGTAATTTAGTGCAGTGTAGTTTAATTAATTCCTGCATAAAGCTCGGAATTATTTGCTCTTTGTTATGTCATTTAATACTGTGCGTTGTCGGTGCACGCAGCAGCGGAACATTACGGAAAACTGTCAAACTGAATTCTAGGGCCCTTGTTATGGGAATAGGGTACCGGATAAGTAAATGACTAAGACTTCTTAAGCAATAGAACCGAGTATGTTTTCCTCTACGGCGAATGTTCATCAGAGACAAGGCTATCGAATGCTGTTATTTTCGAAATACATAAATGATCTGGCGGACAGCAATCTGCGGTTGTTTGCTGATGACACTATCGTGTACGAGAAGGTGTCGTCGTAGAGTGACCGTAGGACGATATAAGATGACCGACAAAATTTCTAGTTGGTGTGATGAATGGCAGCTAGCTCTAAATGTAGAAAATATAAGTTAATGTAGATGAGTAAAAAACAAACCGATAATATTCTAGTACAGCATTAGTAGTGTCTTGTTTGACAGCGTCGTGTCGTTTAAATCTCAGGGCGTCATGTTGCAATGCGATATGAAATGAGACGAGCACATGAGGACTGTCGTAGGAAAGGCGAATGGTCGTTTTCGGTTTATTGGGAGAATTTTAGTGAAGTGTCCATCTGTAAAGCAGACCGCATGTAGGACTCTTGAGTACTGTGCAAGTGTTTGGGACCCATACCAAATCCAAGTATTATGGAGAGGCTTCGGTAACTCAAACGGGAATCCCTGGAGGGAAGGCGACGTTGTTTTCGAGAAAAACTACTGAGAAAATTGAGAGAACCAGCCGCCAACATACAAGGATCACGAAGACATATGAAGAATTAGGGCTCATACGAGGTTTATAAAACATTCGTTTTTCCCTCGCTCTATTTGCGAGTGGAACAGGAAAGGAATTGGCTAACAGTGGTACAGGGTACCCTCTGCCACGCACCTTACACTGGCTTGTGGAGTATATATGTAGATGTAGAAGCTATGACTTTAGATAGGGAAGTTAATTTTTCCAAGGGACTTTCATTTTAGTCTTTACAGTGGTGGTTCATGGGAGACAGCGTGTAATAACTCAAATTATATTAACTTAAGCGCTCGATATTCAGCCTCTAAGTTTTTTCGAGGAAGGGAGCTGCAAGTTCCGAGTTCGAATCCTGGTCAGTTCTAATCTACCAGGAAGTTTCAAATCAGTGAACACTTCACTAAATACTGTATGATTCATTATGGACAAACTTAATTGTCAGCTCAATTCGTTATTACGTTGCGTTCCGTAAACTGTTAGCTCTTTAGTCCGGAAAGTTCGGTGTTCGAACCTCTGGTGGACTTTCGAAAAATTTCAGTCTTATTGAATTCCACGTCATAAACTGATGATTTCCTAACCCATTTGATTTTCGTGTCGTTCAGGGGCAAGGGCGTAGCCAATTGCAGTATCATCATTGTTACAAGGGCACTGTTTAGTTCCAAGCAATTTCCAGGTTGTTGACTACGTTATTTTACAGATAGTAAAAGGCAATTACACAGGTAAGTCTGTCCTAAGAGTCGTCAGGCGCATTTTCTCTGGTGTTTCGCCATATATCTGCAATTTCGTTGTTGTCATGCGTAGCTACAGACAGCCGAAACATATCCTGTACATCAAGTGCCGAAAGGAAGTGTCAGTTGTTCCCCCGGTACTAGCAAAAGTATTTTTAATGCGGAATTTTACGTGCCCATTCGACTGAACTGTCCCAAAATAGGCTAGTGCGATATTTATTTTATCGATATGTATTACCAAGGACAGTAAATACGAAGAAAAACCCGTACTCCAGCAGCAGGAACGGGGCAGCTGCCGGGTGGCGGTGGAAGTAAATGCGTGCCAGGGCAGTGCTGTCGCTACTGGAGTTCGGGATTTTCTTCGTGTTTTACTGTCTTTGGTAATACATATCGATAAAATAAATATCGCACTACACTACTTTGGAACCACTCAATCGAATGGGCACATAAAGCTCCGCTTTAAAAATCATTTTGCTCGTAACGAGAAACAAATCGACGCTCTCTGACCGCCCTGAGCATCGCATGAAAGACTTGATGAACAGGATTTGTCTGAGGTATGAATTAAAAAAACGACTTGTCACAATTTTTCGTGTTTTATTCAGTACACGATGCATTTCGGACACACTGGGTCGATTTTAAGGTGTAATTCATCTTAATACATGCTTTATTTGTGCTCTTGAATGAGATGAAATGCATAATCCTGTCACGAAAAGGCGTGATGTTAGGTTACGAATTTCGTAAGGCAGACGCGGAAAATGTGTGCGAAATAGTGGAAAAGATGACTATTGTAAACTTACCAAATAATCCTAGAAAAGCGTTTTTAACGTTTGAAAACGACGGAGGAAAAAACTTATGCTGTTGCTAAAACGTTAAAAACGCTTTCCTTGGATTATTTGGTAAGTTTACACTACTGATCTTTTCCACTATTTCGCACATATTTTCGGCGTCTGACTTAGAAATTCGTAACCTAACATCAAACCTTTTCGTGACAGGAATATACACTTCACCTCATTCAAGAGGACAAATAAAGCATGTATTAAGACGAATTACACTTTAAGATGGACCCACAGGGTCAGAAACGAATCGCGTACTGAATGAAACACTAAAAATTGTGACTGAAGGCTTTTTTTTAAATTCATATCACAAAAAAAGTATATTAAGTACAGTCACGTTTGAAGCTGCAATATATGGATAAAATTAAAAAGACATCATAGTCGGCGTTGACTGTATAAAATATTTATTGTTACTATTGCAATTTCGGCCTTATGGCAATTTTCAAGTAACACCGCAAAGTTACATTCTGTCGGAATATAAAACTATCTGACATGAGTACATGTCGTCGTCAGCCTTTTGACTGTGATAGTCCCACAAGATCTGACGAGTACGACACTTATTACATCGCAATACACCTGAACTTGTATGTGTGATAGATTATTAAAACGACGGTAACATCGACAGTTCAGTATATATTTAACAACATATTACGATGCAATAAGTGTCGTACTCGTCAGATGTTGTGGGACTCTCACAATCAAAAGGCTGCATTTTGACGACATGTACTCATGTCAGTTTTATATTCCGACAGAATGTAGCTTTGCAGTGTTACTTGAAAATGGTCTTAAGGCCGAAATTGCAATAGTAACAATAAATATTTTATACAGTCAACGGCGACTATAATGTCTTTTAAGAAATATTATATGACTGTGAATCCCAACCATGAGAAGTTAATCAAAATTAGTAAGCATTTGTTTGCGCTGAATCCGGCTACACATTGCAAAAACCCAACTGCCAATATGTACCGAAACACCAGAGAAAATGCGCCTCACTACCCATCCGACAGACACATTTTATAGCCATGGAACCAGTACATTATTAGCAGATCTTCGCGGTTATGCTCGTATGGTGCCTCCGGTAAGTCACGTTGTGGTTGAGCCACCGTCGATGGCATCTGCACGTTAGGCGCTGGTCCGGTCGGCGGCTTACCGCCGGCCCTCGGTGGCCGAGACGCCAGCGGCACTATTTTACGGCGCGGAAAGAACCGCCGCGACACGGATCGACCGCACCGCGTGTCCAATGTCTGCAGATCAATGCGCGTGCCGAATGAAACGACCCCGACGTGACGGAAGCTCCTCACGGAACACGACGAACGTGCTGATCCACTTCAGATGGCTTCCTGTACACTAATGGTGACAAGATATTTTTTCCCACCTAAAGGATAACAGTTTTGCCATTCGGATTTTTTCCATTTCCTTTTGGACAGTACTGCAATTCCGTATTTATATACACTTTCGACTGATTATTTTAATCCTATGGTAAATAGTCTCACCGCATACCCTAGAACATCTCATGATGGATGCATACGCTAACCAGACCATACAGCGAACTGACACTGATGAGCTGAATCATTGTGACTACCAGCTTTATACCGTGTTGGTCCTCCTTTGGGACGCATTACAGTCGCGATCCTGCTTGGCACACCTTCGACGAGTCCCTGACAGCTTTTCGGAGGTATGTGTAACCACTGGTCCACGCACACGTCACGTAATTCGCGGAAATTACGGGCCACAAGTTCGTAGACGCGGGAGATCCCCCGGTGGCGACACTGATATGTTCCAGCGGTTTCAGATCAGCCCGATTTCGTGGCCAAGACTTCAACACTAGTTCGCTCTCATTCTCCTCAAACAACTCTAGCACGATTCTGCCCTTGGGACACCGGCAGCTATCCTGCTGGAACATGCCATCGCCAATGTGGGAGACATTAAGTTGCAGGTACACCACTATCATGTTCGGGTAGTCCGTAGCAGAAAAAATGGTTCAAATGGCTCTGAGCACTATGGGACTTAATATCTGAGGTCATCAGTCCCCTAGAACTTAGAACTACTTAAACCTAACTTACCTAAGGACATTACACACATCCATGGCCGAGGCAGGATTCGAACCTGCGACCGTAGCGGTCGCGTGGTTCCAGACTGAAGCACCTAGAACCGTTCGGCCACATTGGCCGGCTCCGTAGCAGACATGGTGTCTGATTGCTACCTCAACACACACACACACACACACACACACACACACACACACACACACACACACACACAGTACTGCCCCAGTGGCCTGCATCCGTGGCGTGGTGCACGGTTCGAGCATCCGCTCGCTGAATGACAGCGTATCTGGTCACGATGATCGACCTACTGTAACAATAAATGTGATTCGTTCTATGCGGCAATGCTTTATTTTCGTTTTAGGGCGCAAAACACCTATGGTCACAAGCGCCCATCCTGTGGCTTAGTGAAGGGTAAAAACTGGAATTTAAAGCAGCAGCTCTGGGAGCGAAATTCAAGAAGGGGGGGGGGGGGGCGGCGGACTAAAAACGGAAGGAAATCTGAGAAAAGTGCAATTGGAGGGGGTGGTTTTCCCCGAAAAGAGCTTCAAATGACCGATGTCATCTCACTAACACTTATAAACTCAAGGACGAGATCAACTGAGCGTGCGTCATCTCCTGAAAGGGACGATACATCTACATACATACTCCGCACTCAACCATACGGTACGTGGCGGAGGGTACCTCGTACCACAAATGGCATCTTCTCTTCCTGCTCCTCTCCCAAACAGAACGAGGGAAAGATGACTGCCTATATGCCTCTGCACGAGCCCTAATCTCTCTTACCTTTGTGGTCTTTCCGTGAAATGTAAGTTGGCGGCAGTAAAATTCTACTGCATTCAGCCTCCAATGCTGGTTCACTAAATTTCCTCAGTAGCGATTCACGAAAAGAACGCCTCCTTTCCTCCAGAGACTCCCACCCGAGTTCCTGAAGCATTTCCGTAACACTCGCGTTATGATCAAACCTACCAGTAACAAATCTAGCAGCCCGCTTCTGAATTGCTTCTATGTCCTCCCTCAATCCGACCTGATAGGGATCCCAAACGCTCGAGCAGTACTCAAGAATAGGTCTTATTAGTGTTTTATAAGCGGCCTCCTTTACAGAAGAACTACATCTTCCCAAAATTCTACCAACGAACCGAAGACGACTATCCGCCTTCCCCACAACTGCCATTACATGCGGGCCCCACTTCATATCGCTCTGCAATGTTACTCCCAATTATTTAATCGACGAGACTGTGTCAAGCGTTACGCTACTAATGGAGTATTCAAACATTACGGGATTCTTTTTCCTATTCATCTGCATTAATTTACATTTATCTATATTTAGAGTTAGCTGCCATTCTTTACACCAATCACAAATCCTGTCCAAGTCATCTTGTATCCTCCTACAGTCACTCAACGACGACACCTTCCCGTACACCACAGCATCATCAGCAAACAGCCGCATATTTCTATCCACCCTATCCAAAAGGTCATTTATGTAGATAGAAAACAACAGCGGACCTACCACCCATCCCTGGGGCACTCCAGATGATACCCTCACCTCCGATGAACACTCACCATCGAGTACAACGTACTCGTTTATCAGGCAACAGCTGTAAACGGGCGAATAGCGGATTAAAATAGGGGCACTGAAGTAAAAGCTGTCTCACCGTCCACGACTGAGAGCAGTGGGGACAAAGCGGGGGAGGATTGCCACTTAAAAGTTATCGATGGCTAAAAAGACAGTCCCCAATGCGGAGTCTAGTTAAAATTACCTCCTCCCGACGACGAGGCCGGGAGGAAGAGGTCCAAGCACAGGAAACAGGTTTTATGTCCCGTAATTTATTACCCTGAAGTGCATACCAATGCGTGTGCCATAAAAGAGTAACACAACGACATAAAACGCTCTGCAGATCGGCAAAGGGAACCATGCTAAGAGAGACTGCAGCCTTTGCCGCTATATCGGGCTACCTCGTTTCAGCGTATACCAACATGCCCTGGGACCCGGAGGAATGCCACAGATATGCGCCCCGAATGAAGCATGTGGAGGCAGTCCTGAATCCGGTCGATCAGAGGATGGACCGGATAAAGAGCTTGGAGGTTGAGTAGAGAGCTGAATGAATCCGAGCATATAATATACTGGATAAGCTGATGGCGACGGATGTATTGGACAGCCTTGACAACAGAGTAAGCTCCGCAGTAAAAACTGAACACTGGTCGGGAAGCCGAAATCTTATAGGGGTGTCATCAATAATACTGGCGCTCCCGATACCAAAGGTGGTCTTTGAGACATCAGGGTAAATAAATGTTGCATCCTTCATTTGTGCGCATAGAGTATCAAATGCATGATGATAAACTACATGGGGGTGGGGGTGGTACTATCCTTGGCAAGTTGACAAAGGTCACGGAAAAGGCGGGTTCGGGGCGAAGCCAAGGCGGTGTCGTAACCCCCACCCCCCATTCGTCAAGGAAGTTTTAGGGAAATGGAAGGAAAGTGGATGTAGCAGTTGACGGAAGCGGACTCCCGGTGGCAGTAGAGAGGAAGGACTGCCTGCATTCCCTAAATCCAAGGAGTCGTCGAAAAAAAAGGGCATGGATCGGATGAGCAGGCATGGAAGACAGATGACGGAGCGTAACGACTCAGAAGGACACCTCGCCGAGGCAATTCGTTTTCACTGATACACGCTCCTATTTCGATGCTCCCGTGCCCATTGCAATCTCAGTTGGCGATGTCGTCGGTTCAGCATGGGAACACGTAGAGGTCCTTTGCAGCTGAGCCCCACTTGCAGTGATGTGCGCTGAATGGTGTTCTACGAAACACTGGTACCTGCACGAACAACTCTGTCGTCGTGATCCTGATTTGCAGAACAAGCAAGCCTCCGACCTCCACTTCCTCTGACGAGGCGAGGCTTTCCAACACCTTGTCGTCCATTCGTCGTTTCATCGTTCTCCAACCACTTTCTATACACGCTCATTACAGCAGAACGCCGAATTGCCGCCATGCTTTGCCGTCTCCGAAACGCTCGTTCCCATGTACCTCGCCATTAACAATCTGCCCTATGTAGAAATCACTTGTCTCAGTCAAGTTTGCCATTACTACATCTAATACGTACTACGGAAGCCATCGTACGGTGTCCGGCGGAGGATGCCCTGTACCACTATTAATCATTTCCTTTCCTGTTCCACTCGATAGAGAGGGGAAAACGACTGTCTCCTTGGGCAGTCAGCCGCAAATGCCATTTCTCTAACTTTGCTCAATAGTGTTGCTAAATAAGAACGTCGCCCTCCCTACAAGGTTTCCCATTCGAGTTCCCGAAGCAGCTCCGTAGCACCTGAGGTTATCGATTCTACCGGTCAGAAAACTAGCAGCGCGCCTCTAATTGCTTCGAGGTCTTCCTTTAATCCTGCCTGGTGCGGACCACAAGCACTTGAGCCATATTCAAGACTGGATCGTACTGATGTCCGATATGCGGTCTTCTTTGCGGCCTGTAACATCGCTAAAATCATTCCACATTCGTCTGTGTTCCGTTTACATAGTTTCTTTAGCGCATCACGTGCCCACAACGCCACGCAGCGTTCTGTGGGCGGTCGTTAAGGGCATCAACGAATCTTACCACTGATATCCTTCCACCCTCAATTTTAATCCCATTCCTTTTCTCCATTGCTTCTTCGACGTGTAGATTAAACAATATGTGGCGCACGCACGGCTACCTTCCTGTGTCACGTGTATAGGGTAATTCAGCTGTTCCTACCGACGTCGTTTTATGCAACCCGCAATGTTATTTCTGGCCTTAAAAAAACACGCTCAAGATTTTCACATTCTCTCGCTCGCGATGTGCTAACTATTAGTCTTACAGAAAAAATGAACAGGACGTTTCTATGTGTAATTTAATCTAGTTAAATTTGTACTGGGATACGTTTCGCTAGAGGCCGTAATTTTCGAATTATTCAAGTACAAAAATGACCTTGAAATGCACCTCCACTCCCACATTCAGCCCCCACCGGTCTGGACATTGCTCGTGGCATTCCCCCCTACCACTGTACAAAAATTGCCGAATGCAGGAATTATTTCCCACAGTCGACTTTTTAGTTCTTCATTGTCCGGCTTAGTCGAGCACTTACAGAGTGTAAAATTGACGTTTGCGTAAATTTTACCTAACAGTTTTGTGAATTTCAACAGCGTAAAGTGAACAATTACATCGTTGTATTTGTCAGCCCATCTAACTGCGAAACTACTGTGCTCGAAAGGGTTACTTTGGATCAAACTGTCAACGCAACTAGTTTTAGCGTAACGTTTATGAAAGTCGTTTTCTTTCATTGCCCTCATGGACGCGTTTAAATTAATAATGTTACCGAAATAGCTGACTATGTTGGTGGCGTAATAGCTCAAAGCATGTAGAATGTTGGGAATAGTTCGTGCAGTCTGGATTTTATTTTTTTTTATTTATTTTTTTTACAGTGGTAGGAGGACGTGCCATCAAAAACAT
The DNA here is from genome assembly GCF_023864345.2 of Schistocerca serialis cubense. Lineage (NCBI taxonomy): Eukaryota > Metazoa > Arthropoda > Insecta > Orthoptera > Acrididae > Schistocerca > Schistocerca serialis. The sequence continues at coordinate 325,546,538 of NC_064645.1, read as the reverse complement.
GCAAGAAATCCTGATTGGTGAGGAATGAGAGTGGGGATGGAGGTGCGTTTGAAAGTCACTTTCGAACGTTTCTCCTGAGTAACTCGAACACTGTGGCCTCCAGCGAAAAAGTATTCTACTGCAAAATGTAATTATATTAAATTTCCTACCGAATTTTTTGTTCGTTTTTCAGCACGATTAATAGTTTGGGCGCAGCGAGCGAGAGAATATGAACATTTCGTGCGTCGTTTTTGAAGGCCAGATATAACATTCCGCGTTGCAAAGAATGACATTGGTAGGCGTAGCTGAACGATACTGTATTTAAAGATCTGTGAAACCAGCTTACGAAGGGAAAGGCAAAGCTTATGAAGGGAATAACACTATTCCTAAAACAATCTCTTCTGCCTGTCTGCTTTCGATTTGGTCATTTAATTTGATAGCAGAGTAGCGGACTTCTGCGGCGACTCTTTAAATCTTCCTGCGGCTGGCAGAATAGTGAACCCGGAGCTACGAGCATCAGATAATGTGCTCGTCGTTCACTGACCACACGTACAAGAATGCTGTGGGGGGGATGGCGAAACAAGGAACAGAGCGGCCGATCCGATTAACGGCGGAGTTCCGGACTTTACGACAAGCTGCAGCGCCGTGATGGCGGCCCGCTTCTCGGAAGGCGGGCGGACAGCCCGTTTGAGGCAGGGATCTTTTCGTGAGGCACGACTCACGTAACGGCGCCGCTTCCCGCCGCAAATTCTACTCCGAATCGGTTTACAGCGGCAGCAGGGCGTTCACTTCGCATACGGGTGCCGGTACGTTACGTTACCGATTCGGCGCTCGGCAACGACCGGCGGCATCCGGCATTATGCTGTCGCCACGACCCATGTCTGGCTGCGGGTAAACTTACCAGCTCTTCCGTAAGCTCGTTGTGCTCAAGATAGACTGGTTTCATGTTTTACAAGCCCGTCACCTAAGGACATTACCGGGCTGTCCGCCCACGGTAGCTGAGTGGTGCCGGCACGGTAGCTCCGCGTGTTCAACCCTCTGTAATAAAAAAACCTGAGTAAAGGAACCAACGATCAACTTCAACGTATGTCCTATGACGTCTGCCCATACCAAACGCAACGAACGTTACAAAAAAAAAAGGTGGTGAGCGCGACACAATGTCAATCCTAACGGCCCGGGTTCGATTTCCGGCTGGGTGGGAGATTTTGTCCACTCAGGAACTCTATGTTGTGTTGTCCTAATCATCATCATTTCACCCCCATCGACGCGCTGGTCGCCGAAGTGGCGTCAAATCGGAATACTTGCACCCGGCGAACGGTCTACCCGACGGGAGGCCCTAGTCACACGGCTTTATATTACCGGGGTCTAAATCGTCACATAAATTTACTTGTTTTATAAGATACACTAGTTGACAAACCCGGCATGGCTGCAGTATTCATTTTGTCAATTTTCTACTAGAAACGAAGACGAAAAATGAACTGTGGTAAGTATCGGAAGAAAAATTCATTTCCATGCATTCCTGGAAACAGCTTTGAAATTATGAAACAGTCGTACAAAGAAACATGCATCACGTACAAATGCATGAGTACAGTACCCAAATACTGAGAAACGAGATTCCGGACAGTTTCCGCACGCTCGGCGCAGCTGCTTAGTGTGTTTGCAAGGCGACTTTGTGAACGTCCCTGGCTCTAAATGGTTCAAATGGCTCTGAGCACTACGGAACTTAACGTCTGAGGTCATCAGTCACCTAGAACTTAGAACTACTTAAACGTAATTAACCTAAGGACTCACACACATCCACGCCCGAGGCAGGATCGAACCTGCGACCGTAGCGATCGCGCGGTTCCAGATTGAAGCGCCTAGAACCGCTCGGCCACATCGGCCGGCCGAACGTCTCTATCGCAACGCCTCTTCATAGCGCTGTACAGGGCTATAGTTTTCGCCAACAGTCATTTGCGCTACGCAGTTGAAAGCTGTCAATAGAGCTGCCAGGTGTCAGGGATTTTCTTAAGTTGACTCGACGGTCGGAGTGTCTCAGAAGTAAGGAATAATTGTACAGAACTTCATGCATGATGCGGCATTTTCTGACAGTTTTCATTGCTTATGCGGTCCCATCTCGTGAATGATGATAGGTAGGTGGTTATCACGCCCACATCTACCTGGCAGATGTGTTCACGAAGTTCGGTAGAAATTGGTCCGGTCGTTTAAGAGATGTGAAAAAAACCTCGTGCGACGTACCGCACGCACGCACATTTTAATAAGTATGGATTTATCAGTGGTTTTTCTACTCCGTACTTGTTAATTACAATGCGAACTTGGGATACAACTGTGTGTCAAACTACAGTAAACTGATGAATTCTTACAACCTCAAAGTCCAAAGTTATTTCCTGCTGTACTATGGTCACTTAGCCTCGCCGCACTGATCCCGGCTGGTTTCCATCTCTAGCACGAGGTGACGAGCCAACGGTTGCCAGGTGTCCACCTTTTTACAGTCGTGTTGAGGCAAATATACATAAATCCGGTCTGTCCGGGTTTGTTAGGTTTTATAGCGATGAAGCAGACATCGTAAATTAAGGCCCATTCCAAGCTAATGACGCCAGCGCGAAGAATAAATATAAGAAGGAATAAGGAGATTATGATGTAAGGACAAGCTCACCGAACAAAAAATTAGTCACCCCAGTGCGTACGCACAGCTGAATCGTTAAGCCTTTAAAGATGGCGCTGCGATCGAGTCATGTACTGAAATGCGCGCCTTCTGCCTCTACTTGAGCATACGCAGTAGCTACCAGTGAGACGTTTGTACGTAGACATGGGTAAATGTAAGGAAGTGGCAGACTGACACAAATGAGTCGCTGTGCTTGGTCGTGCCCATGGCCTTACAGCAACACACGTGGGTAAGAAACACGTCATCCGAACTGTCTGCGGAAAAAGATCCTGACAGAGGTTCAAATGGTTTAAAGGGCTCTGAGCACTATGCGACTTCTTAGGTCATCAGTCGCCTAGAACTTAGAACTACTTAAACCTAACTAACCTAAGGACATCACACACATTCATGCCCGAGGCAGGATTCGAACCTGCGACCGTAGCGGTCACGCAGCTCCAGACTGTAGCGCGTAGAACCGCACGGTCACTCCGGCCGGCGTGCAGGCAGTGAATGAAGGTCCATCCCCACCTGTCAGGAGAAAATATTGCGACGCAAACTGCACACAATGAACATTTGGAGTGTCATCTCGCAGGCACGTAGAGCAGCGCTTTTTCAATGGTCCAGAAATCATCGAACGGCGACAGAGCTGACTGATCGAACGTAATGCGGTCTGTGGAGTCAGATTTTTGCCTATATTCAAGTGCCGAACGTCGCCGAGTGCACCGGAACCCAAATGGACCATTTCATCCTGAATGTGTGCAAGATCAGGGGTGTTTACAGTGTCATGAAGTGGGCCACTCAAAGAGGTGCCCACTATCGTGAACCGGTAAGTTTATTTAAACAATCTCAACGATCAGGTACTGCCATTCAGTCACCATCTGAATCATGAGTGTGCTGTTACTATACCTATTTTTGAAGAAAACAACGAAGTTCAGCGCGCTGGAAGAATATGTGACTGGTTTTATGAACACACTCTCACCCTATTACATCTCGACTGACCTGCAGATCACCCAACTTGAACCCCGTAGAAAATCTGTGGGACATGGCAAATAGCAGATAAAACGCAGACATCAGCTTCCCCTATTTGATGGAATTGCGCAATAACCCTCAGCGAGTGGCTTGACCTGAATGAGACGCACCTGCACAAACTTTTTGACACATCAAGTCCAGGGGAGGAACTACTGGGTAATAAATGATCTTTAATAATTTCTGTAGGTCTTTTTTTTTTTTTTTTTGTATCCGGTGAGCTTATACGGGGAAATCGGAAATTCCAGTTACAAACTTCTGGGACTTGTAGTGAGTACATGATATTTTGAATACGTACCCTTTCCGTTCTACGATAATTTCATTTCAGATGCTTAAATCACTTCAGCTTGAGGAACTGAATTAGGCGTAATGCAGTACAAATGTTAGGTAACAGTCCCAAAGGAAATAGAACGTAACATCTATTTATCACTTAAGCACATTTGTTCGTATTAACATCACGTGTTTAAATTATTCCAAAACAAAACGAACCCAGCATAGTGTATGTACAGAACAGTGATGATGAGTTATAACAGCGGCTCGATGAACGCCTAATTCAACTCCTCCGAGCATGTGTTCCTATTCAAGATAGTACGTACTCAATCCCGTCTACAAGACCTAGAAGTTTGTACCGGTAATATTGTGACACAGTCTAACTATACCAACCAATGCTGTTCTTATGTCTGTATCCTATGTTAGATTCGTTCTGCATACGAAGAAAAACAAACTGTCACAACCACGCTTCGCGCCGAGTGAGAGACGCCAATAGAATGTGCCGACTAGCCGACTCCAGGCAAGCCTCTTTTTTTTTACAGGAAGCTGCTTCAATAACCAAAATCATCTCCTGAGGGAGGAAAAAAATACAGTGTACGTTCTCAGAAAAAGTAAGTCCCTACTGACACTGTTACGGTGCCCACATATTCAAAATTCAAACATTTCTACGTCTACATTACTACTCTGCGATTCGCACGTAAGTGCCTGGCAGAAAGATCAGACTTTCTCTACTGTTCCACTCCCGAAAAGCGCGGTAAAAACGAACACACAATATTTTGAATTATTGCCATCCTTCCTCGTTTATCATATCTGTGAATAACTGTCCTCTCGCGACAGCACAAAATGAGCTGCCGTTGTCTGAATTTTCTGGATGTCCTCCGTGTCATTCGCATCTGGCAAGACAGTAATACTCCACAAGAGGACGGACAAGCGTACTGTAAGCACACTCTAGTAGGACTGTTATCTTCCAACGGTTGTGGAAAAAAAAAATCGCTGTCTTTGATCATCCTTCCCCACAACATGCCATCGTTCCAGTTTAAGCTGTTCGTAATTGTAATCCCCGGGTATTTAACTGAATTGACAGTCTTTATATTTGTGAGATTTATCGTATAACCGAAATTTGACGTATTCCTCTTAGTACTCATGTGAATGAGGGATCGAACAGTGACAGCTTAAATTCCTCGTTCAAGCAGCAGTCAATCTGGAGTGAGTGACATCACCCAGAAATTCATGAACTGTGGTGTATGGATGACGGCATCGAGGCACTCAAAGCACTGTTGATGCCAGCAATGAGAAATAATTGAATAACAGGTAGTAGTATATGTTTCAGGTCGCTACGCAGTTCACAGAGCAAAAGATGGCTCCATCAGAGTTCATCTGCGGTGAGAGGAACTTCCGTAACTAACTACACTGCCCAGTCACATTAATGTGACCACATGTCAAAATCCAGAGTAACACCTTCTGCAGTGTCCGCGGGTCGGAGATTTTCTCCGCTCAGGGACTGGGTCTTGTGTTATCCCAATCGTCATCATTTCATCCCCATCGACGCGCAAGTCGCCGAAGTGGCGTCAAATCGAAAGACTTTCACCCGCCGAACGGTCTACCTGACGGAAGGCCCTAGTCACACACTCACTTACTTTCTGCAGTGCGGACCGCTGCAAGAGGTGCAGGAAGAGTCAGTGACGTTCTGGAAGGTTACGACACGGATGTGGACCTATGCTGACTCCAGTGCTGTGACCAGCTGCGCTTGGTTTCTCAACTGTGGTTCCATGACGCTAACAGTCCGGTCGAGATGGTCCCACGGATTCTCGACTGGGTGTCAAAGCGGGGAGTTCGGTGGCCAGGGGAGTAGGGTAAACTCAACCTGGTGCTTTTCGAACCACGCGCGCACACTGCGAGCTCTGTGAAACGCTGCACTGTCTTGATGGTAGATGTCACGCCGATGGAAAACAAATTGCCTGTAGGGATGAACATTGTCCCTAAGGATGGATGTATGTATGTGTTGATCCACTGTGACTTCAAGAATGACGATATAACCAAGGGATTGTCACAAAAACATTCCCTTATCATGCTCTCTCCTCTGCCGTGGATCCTTCCAACGATTGTTGCAGGGTGTTTGCTTTTACATATATCACGCCGAATAGACCAGCAGCCGCCTGTCCCATGGAGCATAAAATGTGATTCATCTGATGCCACCCGTCGCCACGATGTGGAGGTCCGGTTGCGGTGTTGGTGAGCGAATTCCAGCCTTCTTCGCTGATGAACAGACGTCAGGCCCATACGCAGCAACGTTGGGGAGACACTGTCGGTAGCTCCTCGATTCACCTAGGCGGTCAGTTGGACGTCTATTCGCCCGCATATTCCCCGCAGCCGTCTTTCGCCCCTGTCACCTAGGGCCCGATGTGCACTGCAATTGCCTCGGCGAGGCTTTTGGACTGTACCATTTTTGCCACGCATGATACACCTCAACTACGGAGGCATAGTAAGAGTTCGCAAACTGAGCCGTTTCGGAAACGCTTCCACCCTTGGCGCGAAGCTAATGATCATGGCCTTTTGTACGTCAGATAAATGGCTCCGTTTCTTCATTACAAGTACTGCAATGTTTTCCGCGTCTCCCAAAACGTTTCATGCACCCTCAACTGCTAATGCTGGTAATTGCACGTTGACGACGACGTGGTTGGTTGATTGGGGTTGAAGGGACCAAACAGCAACGTCATCAGTTCCTTGTTTCAAATGTGGTCCATTCAGACACTTCGACATCTCAGAAAAGTCAGAATGATAAAAGGGAAAAGGCTAAAAACGTAAAGTGCAGCCGTGTCGTCAACGGTAAAAACAAAATGAGGGAAGTCAGCAAGAGAGCGACCCCAAGGCTATGTTGGAGGCAGGATATATCCCACCTCTAAAGCAGTAGAGGCAAGACCACCTGCTATTTAAAAGCTTCAACCGCTAGAATGTAGAAGTGCGTATGGAAAAAGGAGACTAGTCAATTCTAAAAAGCGATAAAAACAGAGTAAAAGGGGAAGGAAAGAGGATATTGGCCAAGGAGGGGAGTCGGGAATCTCCAAACACAGCTTACAGTGGGAGATACCCCAACCCTCACCGCCCTGCCCCAACACCAGAGTAAGATTAAAAACCTTAAAACTGAGAATAAAAACCACTTTCCCCGAGAGAACTGAGAACCAGTTCGACTATCCGGGAATCGTCAGCCAACATTAAAGGTAAAGTCCGGGGACGTCTGTACTTAGAACGCAGAGCCAAAAGAATGACATCGATGTGGAGGTCATTTTAATGTGACTGGAGCGTGCAGTCTGGCCGGCGTTGTTGGTCCCCGTATGGAAGTGACAGTTGTTGATATACCCGCAGGGAAACTAACATCTACTCTCACACAGACTTCAGTGTGCATTCGCGTGGAAAGATATTGTGACGCCTGTGTCCACAATTCACGGATTCTACTTGTATTCTCCTTTTTACGCAGCAAAGTTTCAACAATAGCTTGCGTCGTGAGTACTTTACGCTCATTTCGTTACTACCTTCTTTTTCTCCCCTTTTAGCGAAGCCCATAGCGGCACCACGCTGAGAACGGCGTGGCATCTGCGGGTTCTTTTATGCAAATTACCCAGAGGTGCGAGTATTAGGCGCTCTCTGAATGCTAAACAAGCTAAAAACAGCACTCGGTTCCCACCGCGCCACAAACAGGGACGGGACGTTGCCGAAAATAAGAAAAGTAAGCGGAACAAATGAACGGCCACAGACGCCTTAAAGTACACCTGCGAATACAACCACAAGGGAACAAGTTTGACTGCGGGGGGTCTGCTTTGACGTTTGTAGCGGTTGCTTTTTATTGTTATTACTCCGGTACAATGAATTTCGTCGTATGAGTTACGTTCGTGACAAAATAGTGTCGCCATATTGCATAAATAGGTTTATTTGTGCAAGACCTGGATTGTCATCGAAGCGCAATTTCTGTTGCATGGTAACACACAACAGCGATCATGGATTTGACATTCCTTCGTGCTTTTACCGAAACTTACTGCACCACACTTGTGGCGTCGTCAGTGGACGGTTGCTTATTTTCGAAACACAGATGCAGAAATGTGATTTTTTGACATGTTTTTAGTAGAAATAAATCAGCCCTCATTGATGTTGTTAGACGAACAAATCTGGGCAAAAATTAATTATCTCTGATTGCCTAATATTATAATGTGAATGCTAGGATGATTCGTCCCAGTGGATCACGACCGTTCCCATTTCAATGTTTCTGTAATCGAACTGGCGTTGTTTCTACGAATCCCTGGCCAAACTGCATCATGATATTCCCTGTGAAGAATGTGGAATTAAGAAAAACGTGAAGAAGACAGACAACTTCACAAGGCAATGAAGGAACATAAAATTGAAAATTCTAATTAGTCAGTCGAACAAGCCGACTGATAACTTCATGTAACTATGATGCAAAATCATCACTTACACGACATACAACCAAGAAATAATAACAGCTAAACCGAGCGAGGTGGCGCAGTGGTTAGCACACTGGACTCGCGTTCGTGAGGACGACGGTTCAATCCCGCGTCCGGCCATCCAGGCTTAGGTTTTCCGTGATTTCCCTAAATCGCTCCAGGCAAATGCCGGGATGGTTTCTTTGAAAAGTCACGGCTGACTTCCTTCCCCGTCCTTCGCTAATCCTATGAGACCGATGACCTCGCTGTTTGGTCTCTTCCCCCAAACAATCCAATCCAATAACAGCTAAGAAATAAAAATAGCTCCCGAAAAATGTTTTACACGAGTAGTAGAATTTTCTGTAGTTCTTTGAATAAACAATTATGAAAAGTATTTGTGACTTTTTAGTATGCAGTTTTGTCCTAAATGGTGTCGACATATCAGACACTGCAGTGTAGAGATGAGAAATGCTTGGAGGGTATTGAGAAGTGGATGTAGAGAAGAATGGGGGGTATGCCCAGATAAAGTAAGAAATGAGGTTCTGTTACAAAGAGTGAACTAGGGAAGACGAACACTGGAAACATTTAAGAGGACGAAAATAAATTGGCTAGAACAACGGATGACAAGAGAATGTATTATGAGGGATTCAGTAGAAGGAATTATGTATGGGATGAAGACCAAAGCAAGAAGAGCAAAGCACGACGAAGAAGAAGAGCAAAGCAGAATGAAGAAGAAGAAACTAGTTAATTGACACCACCGGGATAAATGCATCACTCACAGCTACAAAAAGTTTGGCACAAATAAGGGAGTACTGGAGAAAGCTGAACTTGCAGTGATGGACTTCCCTAATGGTCAGAACACACAACCACCACCACAACAACATTATTTATTTGCACCAAGACAGCACTGTCCACAACCCTGAGCACCACAGTGCTTAACTAGGTAATGTCCTACTGCAGGTAACACGCGTTTCTTTCTTTTCGCCTTTGAACTGTCCTACCAGGCTGTAGCCGGGATGGCTAACGCACGCCTGTGCAGCGGCGCTCGACTTTGAGGTCAGCCGGATCATATCCTAGTAGTGGAATATTTTCACTGCCAGTATTTGGTCGGTAAGGGGACAAGAAGTGATGGTGTAAAGTTGTTTATCACCAATCTTTGCGCCATTGTCCTGGATTAAATTCCAAACCTCTCAAAAGTGAGGGCATTTCACACTGTTGGTGGTGACTCGTCTGTCCGATGGTCACGTTAAGCTCCTTGGTGCCGTTCGAGAGGCTAAGCGCCGGCACCAGGTTTCATCTTTTCCTTTCCCTTCATCCATAACAACACAAATATCTGGAAAGGTGCACTATGACGAAGTTACTACCAAATTCGTCCAAATAGGACCAATGTGCTGTTATTCTTTTCTAGGCTGCCGAATGAGAAACAACGGTACACATTCATCGGGCAATGAAGGACTTGTATGTGGATAGTATTCTGTCGAAAACCATCACTGCAGAATGCAGGTCTATGGTAGTAATCAATGTGAGAAGCAAACTAATCCCACATTCAGTAATTATATGCGGTGGTTTGTCGAATATTAAAAGTAACTACCACTGCGGCCGTGATTCTTTTACATTCCCATTCCAATCATGGACAGTGCAGACTGAGAATTACACCTAACCGTCACAGAAAGGTTTTAGAAATACAATGATGAAAGTTTCTAGGTGATATTCACAGCGTTCTTTCCTGGTGACTGGTAGGACGAGAAGTGTTATAATATATAACGTTGATTGGAAAATATGTGATAACTTGAATCTAGTTTACGAAGAGTCTTGAGAAGCACTCCATTGTCAAGAAAGGACTCAACCAGTCGCGCATTCGGCTAAAAGAAAAAGCTGATGGAGTGATCAGCACTAGGTGATCGGACTCCCCAAAGTTTCGGGCGCCACCGCGAGTTGAGCGAAATAGCCCCGATCACGAGTAAGTTATTTAGTAAATAACAGCGTTTGGGAAATAATTAAGAGTTGGGGGCTTCCTTTTGAGGAAGATCCAATCTCGGCGCAGGGCCGCGCGTCCACACCAAATAAGCCGAGCTGCGCAGTTGTTGCGCCGGTCCGGCGCGGCGCGCTTCGCAGGAGAAAATTGCCCCAATTAAGGGGCGACATTATGTGCGAAAATAATACCGTGGCCAACCCAATCAGCGGCCAGGGGACCTCCCGGAGCGACGCACTGCGAGTGCCCCGCCCGCAATTCTCTGCAACCACCCTTAAACCGTCGGCACACGGACCGTGCATTTGACGTCAACGTTGGGCGTACCGAGTTTCGGACGTCATAGCGTGAAAAAAAAAAAAAAAAAAAAAAAGCAGCACACTTGGGAGTCTTTACGAACTTCCAGAACAATATCTAGCCTGTCAGATATTCTGAACGTGAGTCTGAAAGTAGACCAAAGAGATGGAAGGACGCCGTCTACGCCATTTGACACCATCTCCCTTCACGCGTTTTCGAGAGATTCTCAGTGATCTTGTGCTTTGAAATAGCATATATTCCTAGGATAAAAATTATAATATAAAACCCACCAAAATGAGCTTCAATTGAAAACGACGAAGTCCAGTATGGCGTCTTCCATGTTCTGCTTGTGGCGTACTGAGCGTCCTTTGCCTATTATTAATCTAATGTTTAGCAGCACGTTGCCAAAACATCGCAGAACGTATTGTGTAATTCACACGCAACAATGCCTCTTGAACGTGAAACTGGTGAAAGTGATAACACGAAACTGTTACAGCTCCACGTAAACGTCACCTAGTTCGCTCCGTTTGAAGACGGCTTTGATCATCTCCCACGCCCTACTCCGTACTTCGTGTCTGTGGAGAAAAAATGCTTTACGAGTAAAAAAAGCATTGTCTCGGAGCGATATATGACTGAATAAAATCTTCACGGCCTTATAGCTGAGTCAAGTGGTTGTACGTCCATGAGCTTTCGGCCGAATACTTTACTACCACAGTCAAGCCGTAACTGACCTGCAGTGTGGTTGCTGCTCTCGTCCTTACAGTACTCTCACAGGCTGTAACGTCACCGGTGCTTGGTTCATCGTCGTGTAAGGCAATGTTTCCCAACAAGTTTGGACTGCTGAACATCAGAGTCGAGGTTGTTCTGTCCTGGTGTTCCATACTTGGTTTCATCCAAATCTGTCCCAATTTTTTATTTCCTGTCGTCAGACGCGGATTCTTGAGCTCTTTAACCTGGAGGAACTCACTTTCGAATAACTTAAATCGTTAAAAAACATATTACTGGAAACGTACAATACGTCTTAAGGTCCACAGCGTCTGACATATCTTATTGATTCTAGTCGTCATAGGGCGGTTACCACTCCACAGTAAGCGTTATAGGGGGAAATTCAAAAATCAAGCTACGTTTATTTTTACATTACGTATGTATTTTTATAAAAATGTATCTTTGTAGTAATTACACTAATGTTAACAACTCCAAAAATTAGTACACATACCCTTACTGTGTTATTGTCAAGACCGAAATTTTACATGTACATGAACATCAACTTTTTTGTTTTTCCAAAAATGTTGTCGTTTACTGCGATAGACATTGATAAATCCTGGTCAATACTTTAATGACCGAAACTGATGAAGTTGTTTTAGTCTCAACATTTCTTTACATCGGGCGTCCGCCCCCGGTAGCTGAATGGTCAGCGCGACGTATTGTCAATCCTCTGGACCCGGGTTTGATTCCAGGCTGGGTCGCGGAATTTTCTCCGCCCAGGGACTGGGTGTTGTGCTGTCCTCATCGTCATCCTATCATCCCCATCGACTGCAGGTCGCCGAATTGGCGTCAAATTGAAAGACCGTCACCCGGCGAACGGTCTGCCCGACGGGGGAGGGGGGGGGGGGAGGGGGCTAGCCATACGATTAAATAAAAGAAATAAATTGCATCGGAAATTCCATAGATAAATGTTGTGTAATTAAATGAAATTTAAATGTTGCGTTATAGAAGATTCAGTGATAAAATGGTGAACAACAGGATGTAAATGTTTCAAGTTCGAATACTCGACCTTTCAGGGTTTTTTGTGTCATTCACCACTTTTTTCGCATCTAGAAACGTTTGTTAATGTGAAATATAGCGGGCTGCACCGTGGAATCCATGTTAACCCTTTCACTACCTTTTTCCGAGTGAAACACGATATATGGTTATTTTAATTAATTTCTTAGTCAGAAATAACAATATGAAAAAAGTATTTCCGGCCTTTCCGTTTTCCAACATGGGGAGGGATTGTTCAAAGTTTTGAGGTAGGCACGCCCATACCAGCTGCAATAAGATGTCTCGTAATTACTGTGGTCTTCAACAACCTTCGTGTTGGTAACAGCTTTCATTTAAAATAGTGTACGAAAGTAGTTTAAAATTATTATGTTTAGGGGTTATCACAAAATTTCCCCTGTTGGATCCAAAGCACTTGTTCGGCCTAGGCTCTAAAGAGCCTAAATATGCTGGTGCATACGTTGCTGCACCAGCCCACCTTACTTTCACGAATGCTAGTCCGGCAACTAACGTTGCAACCTTGTTCTTTTCCCCGTTACTGCCAGCTGCTTATGACTGAATGCTTTCGCAGTCGGCTGTTCCAGGCGGGGGTACTCACTTGAAGAGGTTCTCCGCGCCGGCGCGCAGACGCAGCTCCTTGTTGATCTCCTGGTTGAGCTTGGAGCGCTTGCTCTGGAGCTTGCCTCTGCAAGTAGCGACCCGCGGGTCGGAACCCTGAAACACACAACGAGGCGGTCATTAGCGGCTTCTGACTGGAAGAAGAGTGGCGATGGCGCACAGCACTTGCCGGTGACCGTAACCAAAAGGTATACAATCACAATGTCTATACAAGGTACACGGTCATTATACATTTTAGTTGGCACGTTGCAAACTAGTACGGCAAAGCACGAGCTGGAAGCTACCGGCTGGTTACAATTTAAGTGCAGTCTTCATGGAGGTCCAGTGTGGGTTCTAACTACGGTATGGCAGCGAAAACTTGTAGATATCCTAAATACGTTAATGTGAAACCGATTTACGCTATAATAGTAGTTTCAATTTTGGCCACCTGGCGCTGTACAGCATCTCGTCGACGTTTCCTATGTTCAAATTTAACTGTGAAAGCAGCAATAAACAATAAAATCATTATCATACCGTTCTTACTTGTCCGACCTTTTCTGTCCACGTCCCGTTCCTAATCCATAATGGAAACGTTTCTATATATCTTTCTTGCGTTTACAGGGCCAGATTTGCACCTTGTGGCAAAAATTGGAACTAATTTTTTTCCAGCGTAAATCTGTTCCGCATTAACGCATTAGTACATCTACCAATTTTCGGTGCCATACGAAAATTACAGCCACTACTGGACCTTAGTAGCTGAAATTTTAATTAAATCACCCGATAAATGTACTGCTGATTCTCTCTCTCTCTCTCTCTCTCTCTCTCTCTCTCTCTCTCTCTCTCTCTCTCTCTCTCCTCACACACACACACACACACACACACACACACACACACACACACACACACACACACACACACTTCTTTGACGGTGACCCAGTAATTCTTCAGGCTACAGAAAATTTTATCTAGTTTGCAATAAATCGCCTAAATCAAAAATATGAAACAATTAGTTAAAAATATAATACAAATAATAATTGCCTATGCCAGTTTGTGCACTGATGGCGTTACGAAATGGAGTAGGAGGCGACCAGCTACTTGACATGATTTTAACAGTCACCTTTCTAAGCCACTGTTGCAAGGTATGCCATTTAGTATCTTCTGTTTCCTAAAAGAAATCTGATGGTTTTATCCCGAAACACGTCACGAGATAACAATTAAGAATTGTATTGGCGACCAAAACAAGTTTATTACCATTAATTTGTATAGCTGTAAGATGCCCTTGAAAGCCTTACAGGACCTTCATTTATACGTTCCGAGAGGACTGGAAGATGTTTCGAATGCCAACCGACCTCCTACCCATATTAGGCGTGGTAGTGTGTGTTTCTTGTTTATCCACTCCATGTAGATGCTTTACGCACTCTGTAACAATCCAAAGAGAAATAAGTTGGTTGGTTGGTTTGTTTGGGGAAGGAGACCAGACAGCGAGGTCATCGGTCTCATCGGATTAGGGAAGGACGGTGAAGGAAGTCGGCCGTGCCCTTTCAAAGGAACCATCCCGACATTTGCCTGGAGCGATTTAGGGAAATCACGGAAAACCTAAATCAGGATGGCCGGACGCGGGATTGAACCGTCGTCCTCCCGAATGCGAGTCCAGTGTCTAACCACTGCGCCACCTCGCTCGGTGGAGAAATAAGTGATTGACATAATCACGAAGAACCATGCCCTGAGACAATAGTTAATGTAGGGCGTGCAGTTTGAAAAAAAAAAATAGGCAATTATTTTGATACAGAGCTACAAAAAGGACGGCATTGTGATGACATACCAATGGGAATAGGTCTGAAAGGAAATTCGTAAATGATACGCAAAATTTCCTCATCAGTCACGTCTCATTAAAGGACCAAACCTTCAGATCGGTAAGGAACAGGGGAAATTTCAAATTGGGACATTTCTGCAATCATCGGCAACGGCAACGGCATCGGTCATTGAGTCTACACGGTACTCTGGGAGAATTACGCTTACAGCGTGCGAAATGCGATGCGCGTTTGTAATGGCAGGAAGTTTCAAGGGAAAAAAAAGAAAAAAAAACAGCAGCGACCTAAGCGCGTACAACAATGCGAGCCAACCTCGAGAATACAAAAATATGCATTTTACATGAAGCGTCGCGGCGCGGAATAATAGCCAGACGAAAGGGCCTCGGATGGAGACCGTAGTTAACCTTGGTAGGCCTCCCCGTCTTGTCACGGTTGCTCAGATCAACGGCGATGAGAAACCGGTAAACCAGGCACTTCGTGGGAAATGAATATTAATCATGAGACCGTAGCCACGGCAGGTCCCTTGACATCATTGCAAGTAAGGAGCAACACTCATTATTTGCAAGACGACTGTGGGGTGATATCCACGGTCGGGACTACTAAGAAGTTGACCCATTTCATTAAATAGCTTAACCGCTCCATAGATTCAACTGCACTAACGAAGGAAGGACGAACGCTAAGCGCTTAACATCTCGTTCACGACATGTTTGTTACAAACAGAACATAGCTTGGATTTGGGCATAAAGGAGCCGAGAACCGATCGAGCCCTTTTCAAATACATCAGTCCAGGATGAGCCTCAGCCTTAAGCGTCCGATATTGTGTACGTAGAGACGTGTCAACGGTAGCTCCAACGTTGGCGCTCGTAATGGGGCCTCTTAGGGATATGGCGGCCAAGAAAGAGTGCACTGTGTGCATACCCGGAGGAGTCATTCCAAATGTGGAAAGGAAGCTTCAGGATGCCATGAAGAGCGCATGGTGCAGCCGGCTGCAAGTGGTGACTCATGTTAGAATTAACGATGTGTGTCCCTTTCGATCGGAAGAGATCCTCTCCAGTTTCTGGGGGCTAGCTGAACTAGTGAAGAATGTCAGTCTTGCTTGCGATATGAATGCGCAGCTCGCCATTTGTCGACAGAACCGACTGTGGTCGTTTGGTAGAGCCGAGTGGAGAGTGTGAATCAGAAGCTGAGAAGATTCTGCAACCGTGTTCGCTTGGGATTGCTCGACTTGTGCCATAAGGTGGCAGGTTTCCGGATTCTACATCCTAGGTCAGGGGTACACTACACACAGGAAACAGCTTCACGGGTAACGGGGGGCTGTGTAGAGGGAACTGGGTGGTTTTTTTACGTTACAGAATCGAGGGAAACTACAGAACGGGCGTCAGTCTAAAGGGGTGTAGGACACATACAGAAAAGACTACCTAGAAACAAACGGTATTTTAATTGTGAATTGTCATTGCTGTGTTGGGAAAGAACCAGAGCTCCAAGCGCTAACAGAAAGCGCTGAAGCTCAAATTTTTATATGGTTCAAATGGCTCTGAGCACTATGGGACTTAACATCTGAGGTTATCAGTCCCCTAGAACTTAGAACTACTTAAACCTAACTAACCTAAGGACAACACACACATCCATGCCCGAGGCAGGATTCGAACCTGCGACCGTAGGGGTCGCGTGGTTCCAGACTGAGGCGCCTAGAACCGCACGGCCACTCCGGCCGGCCAAATTTTTATTAATACGGCAAGTTGGCTGTAGCCGGAAATACTTTCAGACGAAATTTTTATGAAGGACGAAACCGTGTCCATAAAGGAAAGATTAAACACAGTGGGTGGTGGATTGTTTACTGCTGTCACATGTAGTTTGCCCTGTAATGAAGTCTAAGTTCCTGTGAGTAAGGGTAGAGGTAGTACTTAACAAAGAATAAATTAATAATTGCTTCCTTTTACCGACACCTCATCCCCTCCCCCGCCGACTCAGGTGACACAGTTGCTAAACAGTTCACAGATAATTTTAGTCTCATTTCAAATAGATACCCCGCTCATACAGTTGTAGTTTGTGATGAGTTCAATCTACTCTCGGTATGTTGGCGAAAATACATGTCTGAGGTTGACATAAAACTCATCCAAAATCGTTCCAAATGCGTTCTCAGATTATTTTGAACACTTAGATCAGGAGCCCACTCTAAATGTAAATGGTTGCGAAAACATATTTGACCTCTTAGCAATAAATAATCCTCAGTAAATAGGGAACATCATGGTCGATACAGGGATTAGTGAAAACAAGGTCGTTGTAGGGAGACTGAATACCGTAACACCCAAACCCACCAAAAGTAAATGCAAAATACATCTATTTAAAAAGCATATAAAAGTTAGTTACAAGCCTTCCTAAGAGACAGTTTCCATGCCTTGCACTGTTAATATGTAATCGCAGAGGACATCTGGCGTAACTTCAAAGAAATAGTATAAACGGCAATTGAGACACACAAACCACATAAATTAAAAGAGATGAAAGAGATGGTACTGATTCCCTTCCCTCCTCCCCCCCCTCCTCCCCCCCCCCCCCCCCAAACAACATGATGGTTTGGCAATGGGAAGTAGCTTAGCTGGGATATTGGCTGACATTTACATCAACCATATAGAACACAAATTCCTCTCAACCAACCAGCACATCTCAAACAAAATAATTTACTAGAGAAGATATGTTGATGATACAATCTTGCTTTTTGATGGTACAAGCAATGAAATGGATACATTAGCAGCAGAGCTAAGCAAAATGCACAAAATATTAATTTCGCAGTTGAACATGAAACTAATAAAAACATTAACTTTCTTGGCCTGAAAATTTGCAATAGTAACAATAAACATCAATTTAGTATTTACAGAAAACCTACCACCACAGATATCAGTATTGACAACTCATCTTGCCACCCCCGCTAACAAAAAACGGCATATTTCAGAACGATGCTACACCGAATTAAAAAAGTACCAATGAGTAACACAGACCAACAAAATGAAACCAATATAATTAAAACAGTTGCTCATAATAATGGATATACACCCGTAATAATAGAAAAACTCCACAACAAAATGCAGACAAAAACCACATAGCTACTTCACAGCAGTCACTTAAAAACCCAATCAGTGAGCCACAGAAGCCAAACCTAAATATGCTGCTCTCCCATACATAGGCCCACTTTCATACCAAATAGCAAACTTATTTAAAAAGAAAACATATCACAATCAGCTTCTCCACAAATAATAAATTACAGCAAAAAGTAATCCATGATGTAAATACCTCCAAGAGTCCCTACCGTAAATCTGGAATATACAAACTCAAACACTCCGAAGTGTTTCAGATTCCTAGCTAAGACTCAACTAAGATTCTGCTCCTGAAATTAAATGTAAACATTTTCATAACATCCTTGCATAAAGAGCCACAGACTAGAATGTTAAACAGTGAACAAAATACTGGAAGACGTGGCATAATAAGGTCCATTCTGGGAAGCAACCGTCATGAAACAGTGTTTTGAATCGACAGTACGGGCTCTTTTACTGGAGTAATTCCGAAACAGGTTCGGAACGAGACGAGCGCAGCCTCTTCCTGATGCGGCGATTATGTACCTTGCTGGTTGGCAAGTCGCAGTGTCGCTGGTAAGTGGTCGGAAGTCGCTGCAGGAGGCGGTCTGTGGTTTCCGGGCTAGAGAAAGCTGACGCCACCAGCGTTGCGTCAGTCGTTCGGAAAAGCAGATTATCTGCTGCGCGGAACCAGCATTAACACCCATTAAGGATCGCCGTGAAACACCGGAATAGGATCAGGTGACCGCGGAAGAGAGGCAGGCGCTAGAAAGTGACACCTGACTACTAGCAGCCCAACGCAGTTACGTAATGTGTGTGTGTGTGTGTGTGTGTTTGTGTGTGTGTGTGTGTGTGCGCGCGCGCGCGCGCGCGCGAGCGAGAGAGAGAGAGAGAGAGAGAGAGAGAGAGAGAGAGAGAGAGAGAGAGAGAGAGATCCCTACGTGGAAGTAAGCATGGTTCCGTCAAGCACCGATAGTGTGACTCCTATTTTTTCTGTTCGTTTATTACGCCCAAAATGTAATATATATGGTGTAAAGGGTGCAAGCGCAGATGTTTGTATATGTCGTACCTTAATATGTACACAGATCAGTGCGAGGGTAGTTATTTTCCGTGTATCTAACGTCTTCCCACAAACATTTCACACAATTTACTACCTGATGTTTTCTGCACGGTCGTAGCTGCACCACAGACAAGGGAAGCCACGACGCTCGGATCACAGATTTACCTCAGACTTTGTACACCTTTAGTAGGCCAAACACAACGTAATGTGCAAGCGATAAGGTACTCCACTCTGGTATTTCCGAGAAAATCGCAAGAGAAGTTTTACGCGTGTATTGCGTATGAAGTATCTGTGCGTAGGTGCCGGACCTTAGAGTTCGTGGTGTTCAAGCGGTTAGCGTTCGAGCTTCGTAAGACTAACATGAATCCGACGGTTCGATTCACGCTCAAACTTAATTTTTAATCTACATTTTTCTTCGCCACTCGTCATATTATTTAATTTATATAACATTTGAGAGATAATATAAATTAAAAAAGCTACATGCATTTGCATGAAGTTTTAGATAATTTCATGTTACTGGACTACTTACTATTTTTACTTAAATTATAGTTATTAGAATTATAATTTATTATTAATTTATTATTTATTAAAATTATTAGAAGAAACATATTTATAACTATGGACAAGTAAATAAAGTAACACATAGACTTTTCCTGACAATGTATGCCTGTCATGATTTGCGAACTCCTTTATACATGCAATCTGGTAAGGTACCGACAATGACTTTCCACCTCGACGCTTCGAGCTGCAGAGACAGAGGCAGGCTCCATTTGGCAGTTAACCTGCTTAGCTGTGAGACGTCTCTAATGTCTCAAGAACGAATAGTGTAGGTGCGAATTTTTGGAGCACCACAGAATTTACACTTGTACTACAAAAACGAAGGTTTGAGTGGGAATCGAACCGTCAGCTCATACACGTTCGTCTTCGGAAGCTCGACTCCTACCCACCTTTTTTTTTTTGTTTCCCCCTCCCCCCTCTCGACCGCTGGTCGGGGGCGGACGTCATATGACACCTGTTCTAGTTGATCGTTGAATATTTCACTCAGTTTTTATTATTATTATTATTATTATTATTATTACAGAGGACAGCCAGCCCTCTGACCACTTCTCGGAATTTCCTAAGTAGGGCACCTTACTCCTCGCACGTTACGTTGTTTTATTGGTCTACTAAAGATGTACGAAGTTTGAAGTAGATCCGCAATCTCAAAATCATGACCTCCCCTTGTAAGTGGGCTACGCCTGTCAATACAGACTTGCCGTTTTGCGTCCACGTGTCCACACTTTTACAGTAGACCTGCTGCCCTAGGGAAAATAAGTATTAAAGGCCACATACACTAGGAGGTACTAACCAACCTAAAAACTTACTACTCCGAATAGCTATAATTATTAATGTACAAACGACGTAAATAGTGTAGTGCTGTTCAGTACACTGTCCTAACCCACCAATAAAAAATATGTGCACTTCTAGTCCTAACATCCTACACGTATTTTCAGATTCCTGCGGTGTTTTTACTCATCTTACCACACATATGGTGGTCACGAACTGTCTCAAAAGCTTGTAAGGATGTTAAAAAACATTCAATACGTTACGCCTTTTATAGTTTAATTATCACGGAAGTTAGCTAATCAAGTCGTTGCGTGCGCGAATTCAAAAACGGACAGTATCGCCACGCGCGTTGTTGTTGTTGATTGGTTAGTGGGGCGCTCAACTGCGCGGTCATCAGCGCCCGTGCAAAGTCCCAATTTTTTCACAGTCCAGTTTTTTTTTTAATACACACAGTTCAATCTAGCCACGCGCGTTGTTTGCTTCTCGAAATCAAATAAACGTAGGTCTTCCTCATTTAACTTAAATTTATTACATCCGAAAAAGGCACGTTTTAACAGGTGATGAGCAAGTGAACATGTAACTTACGAACCCACAGATACTTGAGCATTACAGCATTCTTGCCCGTGCAAGCGCTTGAATTTGCGCACACAACGGCCTGATTGGCTAACTTCAATGATAATTAACTTGTAAATGGTGCAAAGTATCCAAATTCTTCCCAAAAATTATTTCTCAGCACAACCTATCCTGCACCATCATTAAAAGCTTTTTAGACTGTTCCTGACAACCTCGTATACATTGTAAAAACTAATGTCCTAACATTCCCTTGGAGTACACCCGAAGTAACTTTTTCGTTCGGAGACTTTCTTCTGTTCAGAAAGACATGCTATGTTATGTTAGCTTCGATCATTTCAATCCCGTCACTGAGTTAGCCCTACATACCGTACGCTATTACTTTGTTCATTAGGCGGCAGTGCGGTACGATATCTAACAGTTCCGGAAAGCATATCGAATGCTTTCCGGAAGTTAAGAAAAACGCTATCTACCAGGGCATCTGTATCTACTGCATTCTGCATCCCGTGGCCGAACAGAGCTAACTGACATTCAAACCTCCAGATCTCAGACACTCAGATCCGTACCAAACGACGTGTGTCGATAGAGTATCAACCGAAACACCGATTTAGTTCGCACTGTGCCTTGTCGAACAGTAGAAGATGTGTAAACGGTAATTAAAAGACAAAAACTATGGAATACAAGGAAAGCGTCTCTATGAACTCTGAATAGAAAGATGTGTGGTAGGTGAGTAGGCAGGACGTCAGGTCGTCGTGCGAAAGGTCTCGAGTTCGAGAATCGCTGACGGTGACTTTTTTTGTAACAGTTGACACGTGAAATTGTTATATGGGAAAACATTTCTGATATGTAAAAGGACGTTTCGGAGTTTGGAGCAATGTTCTTCTGGCAGCCTACCTTCGTTTCGTTAGTTGAACGTGCCAAACCGATTGGTGATAGAGTAACTAATTTTTATTACAGAGGGCAGCTAACCCTCCGACCGAACACGCTGAGCTACCGTGCCGACTGCCAACTAATCTATCAGGTGTGTGTGTATATTCTCAACTGTCTGATACGCTTTTCCTACACTCTGTAGTTCTGGTGTTACTTTTAATTACCATTTACACATGTTCTACTGGACGACAGTACGCAGCACAAACTAAATCAGTGTTTTGGTTGATACTCTACCGACACACATCGTTTGGTATCGATCTGACTGACATCTTACGACGTCCGCCCCGAGCAGATGCAACGAACAAAAGCGATTTAAAAAGAAGTTGGTTGAGCGTCAGATGGTCGAGCGAGAGGTCCCGAGTTCGATACCCACTGACGGCGATTTTTTTTTGTTACAGTTTACACGTGAAATTGTTACATGGGAGACATCTGGAGTTTTGGGTGTTAGTTTCACACGATCGTTGTTTTCGGAACCCTTTTTGATTCCAACAATCACTGAGGTGACGAAAGTCATTGGATAGATCGCCCGACATGAATCCCGCCGAATATTTATGGGACATAATCGAGAGGTCAGTTCGTGTACAAAATCCTGCGCCGTCAACACTTCCGCAGTTATGGACGGCTGTAGAGGCAGCACTGCTCAATGTTTCTGCAAGGGACCCGCAACGAGTTGTTTAGTGGATGCCACGTCAAGTTGCTCTTCTACGCTGGGCAGGTGGAGGTCCGACACGATATTGGGAGGTATCCCACGAACCTCAGTGTGGGTCACAAATCGCCCGCCAGGAAGAACAACGGCGTCCCAGAGACGTCCGCTAGCCGGCTATAGCCGCGAGTGCGAGTGCGAGGAAAGCGGATACCGGATACCTTGTGGCGTCCCGGAAGCCAAGTAACGGAGCGACCGGCCGCGGCACCTCGCCGCTTCCGGGCTGCCCAAACATCTGTATTCTACGAGAGGCGTCTGCCTTGCTATCAACTCCAGTGCCACAACGCTATTTATGGGTCCATGACTCACCAGGGGACCATCACACCTGTTAATAACAGATTGTGATGAGTCTTTCAGTTGCTCTCCACCGAAGCAATCGTTCGGTGGTTTTGGTACACTATACAAACGACGTAGTAAATTGTAGAATCACCGGTAGTATTGCTATTATTGGCAGGGAGATAAATATAAATGAATGTTTAAGAGAGAAACTGGGAACTGACGTCTTCCCTTTGTTTTTGTTTGTATGCTTGCTTGTTTGATTTGCACATAATCAGAACCACACATCCGTTTTAGTCCGTTGTGTATCTTATTATCATATACAGTATAAATTGCATTTCATACCCAATGCAAATTAGTTGATCGGGTAACTTCTGTACCCCTCCCCCCCCCCCTACACGCACACACACACACACACACACACACACACACACACACACACACAAAAATAATAATTAATAGAACACGCTGTTTGTTTTGAGCAAACGCAGGAGTTTCCTGTTATCAATGATAAATGCGAAAGCCGTTTATGGAAAACAGAAACATATTTCATGTAAGTTCGACGAAATATTGAAGCTATTTTTCTTACGTTTCTCTTTTGCAGTTTTATTTATTCCATCTATTTGTTGAGCTTGCTGCATGATAAATCTGTATGGTTCCTGTAGTATCATTGCCACAGATACTACTACAACGCCGCGCCAACACAGGGTTGGCAGCCCGTCGTCTGGCGAGCGCAGCGCACTCTAGCGGGCTGTGCAGCTCGACGGAACTGGAGTGTGCCTCGTTCACTCCTTAGCTAGATTTCAACCTAGGCAGACGCACTTTCATAATCGGCCCTCAGCCAGTTCTGTAATGTTTGCATTGAGTCTCTGAGGAGGGCCCATCGGGCTTAGTCCCTGAGAATATGTTGTATTAGTTCATGGTATTCCATGTTTCGATATTTTTAGTTTATAGCCGCAGCTGCAGTCCTACAAACTACTGAAGGTAAGTACAGGGCTATTACAAATGATTGAAGCGATTTCATAAATTCACTATAGCTCCATTCATTGACATGTGGTCACGACACACTACAGATACGTAGAAAAACTCAAAGTTTTGTTCGGCTGAAGCCGCACTTCAGGTTTCTGCCGCCAGAGCGCTCGAGAGCGCAGTGATACAAAATGGCGACAGGAGCCGAGAAAGCGTATGTCGTGCTTGAAATGCACTCACATCAGTCAGTCATAACAGTGCAACGACACTTCAGGACGAAGTTCAACAAAGATCCACCAACTGCTAACTCCATTCGGCGATGGTATGCGCAGTTTAAAGCTTCTGGATGCCTCTGTAACGGGAAATCAACGGGTCGGCCTGCAGTGAGCGAAGAAACGGTTGAACGCGTGCGGGCATGTTTCACGCGTAGCCCGCGAAAGACGACGAATAAAGCAAGCAGGGAGCTAAACGTACCACAGCCGACGGTTTGGAAAATCTTACGGAAAAGGCTAAAGCAGAAGCCTTACCGTTTACAATTGCTACAAGCCCTGACACCCGATGACAAAGTCAAACGCTTTGAATTTTCGGTGCGGTTGCAACAGCTCATGGAAGAGGATGTGTTCAGTGCGAAACTTGTTTTCAGTGATGAAGCAACATTTTTTCTTAATGGTGAAGTGAACAGATACAATGTGCGAATCTGGGCGGTAGAGAATCCTCACGCATTCGTGCAGCAAATTCGCAATTCACGAAAAGTTAACGTGTTTTGTGCAATCTCACGGTTTAAAGTTTACGGCCCCTTTTTCTTCTGCGAAAAAAGCGTTACAGGACACGTGTATCTGGACATGCTGGAAAATTGGCTCATGCCACAATTGGAGACCGACAGCGTCGACTTCATCTTTCAACAGGATGGTGCTCCACCGCACTTCCATCATGATGTCATGGCCTCCACGCTCTCCCGACTTAACCCCATGCGATTTCTTTCTGTGGGGTTATGTGAAAGATTCAGTGTTTAAACCTTCTCTACCAAGAAACGTGCCGGAACTGCGAGCTCGCATCAACGATGCTTTCGAACTCATTGATGGGGACATGCTGCGCCGAGTGTGGGAGGAACTTCATTATCGGCTTGATGTCTGCCGAATCAATAAAGGGGCACATATCAAACATTTGTGAATGCCTAAAAAACTGAGTTTTTGTATGTGTGTGCGAAGCATTGTGAAAATATCTCAAATAATCAAGTTATTGTAGAGCTGTGAAATCGCTTCAAACATTTGTAATAACCCTGTAATTTCATTGTACTGTGTGTTTCTTGAATATTAATCCTTCTCTCTAAATGTGTGCCGTATCGCATATTATTGCAACCTGGACTCCTTCAGCTCCTATTAACTCGGCCTTTTACTTATTTGCATTTAATAACGAGCTGAAAACATCCACGCGTTTTGTGCCTGTAAACAATGAGCCACAATTTCCTTTACTTCTACTATGACATCCCTCTGGTTCACGTTACAAATTAACAATTTTCGAATAAAACCCAAATTGATCACTAAAAATTTGAATTTTGCTATAAACACATCGTTTTGAAGTAACGGACAGGAGGGTAACTATGCAGAACAAAAATTTTCCCGGGATTACCCAACCGTTTACATATTCAGTTTACCGACGGTTCACCACTTTCGGTTTTTAGGGGAGTGTAGAAAGACAATGGTAACGTATGCAAAGAAAGTGATCGTTATAGGGAACGAACGACAGGTATGCAACACAATGTACACATAGCGCGAGTACGATCTTAACAGTTAGAAGCTACTAGAAAAACTATCGTAAACTACGCTGACTTAAGACCGTCTGCTGCAACCTACGGTAGTTTTACAACTCTAGTCTCAGGTATGCTGCAGAAGTGCCTGTCCTGAGAACCTGACTAGCAGCTTTTCATGCGACGACCTCCAGCTTCTAGACGATCGATGTCCAAGTTTTGTGCTTATCTCCTATGCCCATAACGTCCGTCATGTTTCGACCAAGCGAGCATAGTGCAGCGGCTAAGGTTCTCAGCTACCGATCTGGTAAGGGATCACATCCTCCTAGTGAGTTTCTTGTTTTCTATTTTGTCGTACAGAGTATCATTAAACAGTATATGTCCTGAAAAATTATCGAAAATTGTTCATTTTCTCCGTAGTAATTTAATTAATAAATCTACCATACGAGCAAAATTTCTTCAAACGTGTATTAGGTTTATTACAGATTACATCACAGAATAATCTTATTCGCTATCGCTTGTATGTTTTCCTTCCCCGCCGGCCGGGTGGCCGAGCGGTTCTAGGCGCTACAGTCTGGAACCGCGCGACCGCTGCGGTCGCAGGTTCGAATCCTGCCTCGGGCATGGATGTGTGTGATATCCTTAGGTTAGCTGAGTTTAAGTAGTTCTAAGTTCTAGGGCACTGATGACCACAGCAGTTAAGTCCCATGGTGCTCAGAGTCATTTGAACCAGTTTTTTGTTTTCCCATGCTGGAACAGAATTTCTGATAGTATTTGTCGTAAAAGCGACTGAAACACTAATTCATAGGACACCAAGCACATTTAATGAAAGCTAGTGCCTTGCAAAGAAACCTTCAGAAGCGATACTGGTAAACACAGTTCGTTTAAATTCAAGAAGATTGTTCCTCCTCCGATCACTTTGCATGCGAATCACGCGTGGTTTACAATTCCTGTGAAAGAAGGTGCACTAAACTGACGTAGACGAAACGAACGTATTTTTATGGACTCTTCGCTCGAAGCGATTTCTCACCCTTTAGCAAGTCCGCAACATTTTGATTTTTTCCGTAAAAATTTCAACCTGCCTCTAAAACTGCATATTACGGATTGGCAATATGGGTGGGATAATTTAACGATGGAGGCGCATGCTTCTCTTTTATATACAAAGATCTGATCGTGAAGTGTGTGATGAGTCTGCTCTCCACATGAATTGGTAATGGGGGGAAAAAGGGCGACGGATGGGATTTGAAAAGGTACCGACAAACGCAGTCGTGAACATTAGCCGGCCGGCCGCAGTGACCGAGCGGTTCTAGGCGCTTCAGTCTGGAACCGCCCAACCGCTAGGGTCACAGGTTCGAATCCTGCCTCGGGCAATGATGCGTGTGACGTCCTTAGGTTAGTTAGGTTTAAGTAATTCTAAGTTTTAGGGGACTGATGACCTCAGATGTTACGACCCATAGTGCTCAGACCCATTTGAACATTTGCCGCTGTGCTGCACTCAAGTGATCGAAACAGAACTAACGTTACGAATATAGAGGTATGCGTAGAACTACTTCATAGATTTTCTTGGAAACTAGAGGCCGTTGCATGAAAAACGGCTAGCCAGATACTCAGGTACCTTTACAACATACCTAAGAGAGAACGAAATCTGATGGTCCTTGTGTCAACATCACACACTACTTACTACCAGCCACGTTTCACTTGCAAAGCCGTACTTGCGTTAAGCAAATAGCGCCACCTTGCGGTCGTTTGTGAAAACTGGCGTCCAGCCCTGTCCAGTATGCGCAACTGGACGACTGCAGTTCCTCTGCGTGGCGTACGGGGAAGGGCGGCCAGCGGGCAGTGCGAGGTGTCGACTTTCGCCATCGGAGGTCCGCTGCGGGGCGGACTGGTTTTCGCTTTCAGGTAAGGCCGGCCGTTGGGCGTGGGTCGCCGGCTGCGTGGGCAGATGTGCAGTATACCGCATGCGTCGGCATTCCACAGGCCGGCCTGTTTACGTTCTGGGTCACTGTCAACACGCCCCGCGGCTTTGGCTTCTGCACTCCTGGGGTCACGTTCTTCGTGCGTCCAAACTAAATAATACGCTTATGTTTACACATGTCTCCACTACAGACGATCGAACTCACTTTCGACAAAGTGCGTCAGTTCTCCTTATGATACGAAAACTGACTTAAGTGTTAGCAAATGCACAATACAAGACGCTACCTTGATGTGACATTACTATTTATACAATTAAGAGCCAAAGAAACGGATACAGTTGCCTTATGTCGTGTACGGCCTCCGCGAACACGCAGAAGTGCCGCAACACTACGTGGCATGGACTCGACTAAGATCTGTAATAGTGCTGGAGGGAACTGACACCATGAATCCTGCAGGGCTATAAGGGTACGAGGAGTCAAGGTCTCTTCTGAACATCATGTTGCAAGGCATTCCAAATATGCTCAACAATGTTCATGTCTGGGGAATTTGGTGGCCAGCCGAACTCAGAAGTCTTCCGGAACCACTCTGTGGGAATTCTGGACGTGTGGAGTGTGGTATTGTCCTGCTGGAATTGCCGAAGTCCGTCGGAATGTACAAGGGACATGGATGCAAGTGATCAGACAAGAGGTCATCTTTCAGTAGTATAATTGTCCGTGTCTCGAAACCAGAACCGTGCTATAGTTGTTTCAGGAGATTTATAGTGAACTCACGATGTCTCTGCGACCAAATCCGCCTGATGTAAATCCTATGGTACCCATCTGGATCGCCATTGGGCGCCATCACCGCGTACACATATCAGCGGCCCGTTACTTACGGGAATTACATGACCTGTGCGTAGACATCTAATGCCACAAACCTCCACAAACCTACCAACGAATTGTCGGATCGCTGATATGCAGAATCAGTGATGTATCTCCTTCCAAAAACGGATAAACAAGATATTAAGAGGGAGATCATAATGTTTTGGCTCATAAGTGTATTACTTCCTCCCACATACATCTCACGGAATGACCACGACAAGAAAATTCCAGAAATTAGAGCTAATGCAGAGGCTCAGCAACATCATTCTTCCCACGTGCCATTCGCGATTGGATGTAAGAAGGGTGAATAGTAAGTGGTACCTTAAGTACCCTCCGCCAAGCAGTGTTGTGGCTTTCAGAGTATGATTTAAATGTAGACGTTCCTTGTTACATTAGGTTGTCCGGATACGACACGTTCCAGGCGAACGGGTGTTAGAACATTGTGGTAGGCTGGGCCTCCATGGGAAGTGTGATGATAAACGACAGCTCAGCGGCAGTTGTGGACAACGTGGACTTTCGTGGATTACCTGCACTCCTTCATGCTTGATGTCTTCTGCAGCGGCGACGCCATCTTCCAGCGGGATAACTGTCAGTGTGACAACGCCCAAAATCGTGCTACGGCAATTTAACGAACACTATAGTCTTTGCCACCGAACTCCCCTGACCTGTATCCGATGGAACACTTCTAGGACGCAATCGGGAGCCCACTCCGCGCCAACGAACCACAGGATCGTAATTTACGTGAACTGCGTGGCCTGTACGTAGACATGTGCTGCAACATAACAGTGATATTCAGTAAGGAGCGGCGCCAAACATATTTTCTTCCGATAAGTGCCGGCTTTTGACATTTATTAGTGCGCCGATGAGCCTCATAATCTGACCGCCAGTCACTGCAAATATCACAGCGACAGCTCTGTCAGTTGAGCGTTGGTAGCCTGTGAGACAGAACGTGTTTCATAATTGGCTGGATCATCGTCATAGTTGATTTTCGTGAACAGCGTTATGCTATACAGTTATGTGTTCTCTTGGGGAAAAAAAATGCAGCTGAAACTTACGACTACCTATAAAGGGCTTATGGCGGTTCTGCAATATATCGTTGACCATATTTCCGTTGGCATCATGCATTCACAAGTGGCCGGGAAAATGAACGATGGATATCGCGACTGCTTACTCCGCAGCAAATGCAAGCTCTTATCAGTGTGTGCCACTATTGGAAACTATGTGTTGAGGACGAGGTAGATGCTTGTGGCGAAACATGGGTGAACTGTTATGACCCACAGATGAAGCGCAACAGCACAGAATGGGTGCAACATAGTCAGCACCAAAAGAAAAGGCACAAGCGCAGAACTCAGCCAGGAAGAAAATGGTTATAACTTTACTTGATTACCTGGCGCGCGCGCACACACACACACACACACACACACACACACACACACACAGAGAGAGAGAGAGAGAGAGAGAGAGAGAGAGAGAGAGAGAGAGAGAGAGAGAGAGAGAGAGAGCGAGCTCGGAAAGCCCAACAGTACCGATCGACCGCCGTATCATCCTCAGCTATCAGCGTCACTGGATGAAGACATGCAGGGGCATGTTGTCGGCACATCGCTCTCCCGGCCGTTGTCAGTTTACATGGCCAGAGCCGCTACTTCTCAGTCAAATAGCTGCACAATTGGCCTAACAAGGGTTGAGTGCACGCCGCCTGCCCGTGTTACAACTGCGGCAAGACCATTGGCTGATAAAGGATCACATCCCCAAAGACGAAGGATAATGGAAGCTTCATCGCGATAACGCCCAGCCAAATTTGCTAACGCTGCCATCGAGTTTATGGCACAAAAACGCGTCTCCACGGTACCCCATTAGGCTCACAGCCCCAAACTGACTCCATGTGACTTTTGTCTTAACAAATGAACTTAGGAGACGTCGGTTCAACGAGACAAAGGTGGTGGAAGCTTGAGAGGCGACCCTGAAGAGGATATCAAGCGATAGCTTCCTGCACGTCTTCCAGGAATGGCAGAAGAGGTGGGACAAGAGCACTGAATTGTAGGAAGTATTTTGAGGGTGACAAAAGTCGATATATGTGGCTTTTTATAATACACTGTTGTATGAACGTTAGTGCCAGTCTTCACTGAACACCCTTCGTACTTCCAGAAACATTCCAACGATTTGTCGTATCTGTGCCCCGTATAATAGCTACTATACTGCATTCCAATGACGGAGCAGCACGCTATTAAGTAGGCGGTCGTAACATTTCGGCTCATCAGTGCATGCAACTTCACATAGCGATATGGAGACAGCGGCGGCTTGGTCTGGCGTCACAGCAGACGGCCATGACGCATAGGGAACGCTCTCCTCTGGCGTACGGACCGTAATGGCATTCCATTGGTGAGAGCTTGACGCTGCTGAGACTGCTGGCATCGTTACATCGCCTGGGAGGCTCCACTTCCCGGTCATACCTGTTGTACGATCTCCCAAGGACATAGCTGCTAAGGGAGTCATAAGAAGCGACACGCTTGCGAGGTGCCGGGGCTAGCAGTGTATTTAACACTAAATTCTTCTAGAATCTACATATGTAGATGATACTCTAAGCCCCCCCTACTCTAACTCCGACTTTTGCTGTTGCACAAGGATTAAAAAAAAATACGCGAACTGACTCTAATCAACCCTGCCAGTGGAGTAGAAGAGAGTGTGGCACCTGCAATAATTTAATTTGATACATAAGTTAAATAAACGAAGGTTTCATTAACATTGTGAGGAATGATAGGGTT
This sequence comes from Schistocerca serialis cubense, assembly GCF_023864345.2. NCBI lineage: Eukaryota > Metazoa > Arthropoda > Insecta > Orthoptera > Acrididae > Schistocerca > Schistocerca serialis. The sequence goes on along the minus strand of NC_064645.1, from coordinate 325,515,566 downwards.
GTTTTACCGATTAACAGAATGAAAGTTCTGTCCAAAATAACAATATGATTTGTTAAGACTAAACACAAAATAATAAAAACACATGAAACATTTACAATACATCAAATTGGCTCAAATTGGATACTCATACAAACACTGTAAAGGTGAAGTTGTCCCTAAACTAGATCGTGAGGTTTAAGACGAAGTGGTAGGTGGAGCCAATTCCTTGCCACTCAGATCTCAAGAGAGACACACAGCTAACCCAACATTAATTGCTGCTACTCAAGACAGAACAAAGTTAGAAAAAGACGAACAGGCGCGCTCTGCTGAGCTCTGATTATCACCTAGGAAAATCCCTATCTGCCGGTGCTGCGGACATACATTACCAAACTGTCTTCTTAACTGCCAGAACATGATCTGGCGTACCGGAGGCGTTGGCTGGTTGCTTCGACGTCCTCGACCGAAAAGCGAGAGACGACTACCCACAAGAGCACCCGTACAAAACCGAACACAGAACATTCCCTCCCTCCCCCCCCCCCCCCCCCCACGACAGTGGCCGTGGTTAACCGTTCCAATCAGCAACTCTAAAACCGGCGGAAAATTCCACTCCATTGCCGGAGCACTACCATTCCACCAATGGAGATTCTTGGCGCCAATTTCTGCGCTGATTTTGCTACGTCACGGAGCTATGCCCTGAGCAAGCCAATCACAGTTACTATTTTGCAGAAAGCGCGGGAATTTTCCCGCCACAACTGCCTGGGTACACAAGTCATTCCCACGCCACGCTGGTAGCCCGCCAGAAAGTGTTTTCGCTAAGTTTCTGCGAAGTAACGGAACCTCTAGCCCAGCCCCTACTTCAGGCCCCGGCGGGCGTGTCTCTTGACAATGTCGGCATCTGGAAAGCATTCACTCGACTGCCTCACACACGTCGGCTTAACCCTCTCGAGATCAGTTAGCCCGCCTGTCACTGGGCCACCTGGGTGACGAGAGACGCTGCGTGGGAAGTCCGCGTGTGAAGGAATAGCAACTTTTCACCGCATGCAATTAGAGACAAAAATCGTAAGACAGAAATATGAGAGGGGGCTCATGCCACCTCTCACGCTTTTCAGTTGCGTGGCCATCCGGGTGTACAAAGTAATCTATGACCTTGAACGTAACATAGCTACGTGAGTGGGTTGGTAAGTCTGGTAAAAAGCACGAAAAAATGTTTGTTTCGTAAACAACACATTTTACTTTTTCACACAAACTCCTCGCGAGGGATGTACACTTGGTCCACCGAACCTCCAACTTTTTCACCCCATCGGAAATATAGGTTCTGTCAAACTCTGCGAAATACTCGTTGACTGCAACTATCACTTCCTCATTTGCTGAAAATTTCTTCCCAGAAAGCCAATATTTCAAATTAGGGAACAGGAAACTGTCACTAGGGCCCGAGTCTGGTGAGCAATTCAAAGTCCAATTTATTCACTTTGGTCATTGTCAGTGCTGATGTGTGGGATATTCATTATTCTGGTGAAAAAGTGCTTTTTGCGTGACAATTTCAGATCTCTTGAAACATGGGCTGGCTGAAAAAAGACAGACAATGAAGCACAATAGGGTCTAGTTATGATTCTGCACTTTTTCAAGTAATCTATAGGATTATTCCTTGGTAATCCCATACAAACAGAGCACATTACCTTGCTACATGACAAAACGGTATTTGGCTCCTTTGGTACATTTTCAGCTGCCATCATCTATTGTTTTGACTCTGGTGTGTAATGATAAGATGCAGCAAAAATCACAAATCGGCGTAAAAAGTCTTATAGACTACGATTAAAATTGGCCAGACATAGTGTTAAAATGTGGTGCCAGATGCGCTTTTGTATGACTGAGCAATCGCGGCACCCGCCTTCCACACAGCTTAATAGCCAATCTTCCATGCTGGATACTATGCACTCTGTTGAGATGGCTACAGTCTCAGCCGTATCACGAATCTCTATTTGGGATTCTTGCATTACCGTATCATGGATATTGTCAATGATTTTCTTTGTGGTGACCCCAACTGGATGGCAGGAGCATATTGCTTCTTCGGTGATTGCCCGACTAAGTTTACGTTCATAAATCCAAAAGTAAATGGTCTCCAATGACGCTGCAGAGTCCACGTGAATTTCACCCAGTTTTGTTTTGATATGTGCGGCAGTTAAACCCTTCAAATGAAAATGTTTAACAATAGCACGAAACTCAGTTTTCTCGATTTTCAGTAACAGTCGACACACTGGCAAATTCAGACAGTTGTCAGCAATAAACCGTAACCTTTACGTTGATAAAATTCTTTATACGATCCTTGGAATAATCAAGCTTACCAACCATGAAAGCACAACAAAAATGTTTTATTGTTTCATGAAAATTCACCAGACTAAGCAAATCACCCTGGCATTTCTTTGCAACAACGAACATGCGAAATCGCTAAACGGCAGTGATGCTTAATGTGAAAGTAACCCGCTCTGGTCCCAGTGGCTAACAAACGCTCATTACCGCGGTGTGACCAGCTTAGAGGAGGAGGAGGAGGAGGATATTAGTGTTTAACGTCCCGTCGACAACGAGGTCATTAGAGACGGAGCGCAAGCTCGGGTGAGTGAAGGATGGGGAAGGAAATCGGCCGTGCCCTTTCAAAGGAACCATCCCGGCATTTGCCTGAAGCGATTTAGGGAAATCACGGAAAACCTAAATCAGGATGGCTGGAGACGGGATTGAACCGTCGTCCTCCCGAATGCGAGTCCAGTGTGATAACCACTGCGCCACCTCGCTCGGTGTGACCAGCTTAGAGTGGACTAATATCTGACTGTAGTTCCTTGTTACCAAAAGCTTGCGTCGAACCGTGGACTACTTTCTTCAGAAGCGATGACCTAAGGCACTGTTAATTATGATTCACAGTCAGCACAGACAGGAACAAAAAAACCTGGTGGGTACGCTGAGTACTTCTCTCGTAGGGGTGAAATGTGTCGGCAGTAACTTTCTGCCTCTCCCGTATACTAACTTCATTTGAAACAATACTAACGAAAACATGACTGTACATTACAACGCATACATCACCTCCTTAGCTTAATTATAGCGTAAGCAGAACGGCTCATGCAGTGAGTCGCGTATTCACATGTGTTGCAATGGGACACAATATTCACACTGAGGAACTAATATGCATAGCTCTGATGTAAATACATGTACACCGCGCGAAGTATCTTCAGGCCTTTAGAGGGATTGCAAGAAGTGGAGGGACGAAATACCGTTACTCACGCGGTGCAGTCGCGAGATTAATGGAATTTATTCACCGAAAAGTTTTTTTTTTACTGTATTCTTATTCCCCCCTTTCAGTTTGCTTTAACCTCTCAGCTGTTTTTACTGATGTCAAACTTGCATGAATATAAATTCGACATCAGTACCTGTAGCCGAAGGGGGAAAAGAAATGGGGAAGAAGAGGAACAAAAAATACATATAAAAATAATATTTTTCCTCGATGAAATCTTTATCTAGGGAAATCCTCACCGTCTAACATCACCACTGAAGCTTCAGGAAATGGGATTCGCGCTATCAATAATAGGAAGTCAAGTAAGTTTTCAGATTGGGGACTAATGACGTGCATGAGAAAACGGTGCTACACAAAACCGGCGCCGAGGCAACTGTGGTGCACCACGGGCCGTATTTGACAAGGGTGAACGACGGCAGCGGGGAAATGTTCAAATGGCTCAGAGCACTATGGGACTTGACATCTGAGGTCATCAGAACTTAGAACTACTTAAACGTAACTAACCGAAGGACATCACACACATCCATGCCCGAGGCAGGATTCGAACCTGCGACCGTTGCAGGAGCGCGGTTCCAGACTGAAACGCCTAGAACCGCTCGTCCTCAACGGACGGCGCGGGGAAGTGCACAGACGAACAGAAGTGCTACTGCTGAGTAACTGACCGCCCAGATGAACAATGGGGCTAACAACAGTGTCTTCTGAACGACTGTTGAGCACCGATCCTGGGTACGGGCAACCTCAGCAAACGCTTGGTTAATGCATAATGCACCCATGCTGATTCCTGTTCACCAGCGATGAAGGCTGGAATTTTCACGCCGGTACCGCAACTAAACATCCACTGAGTGGCGACAGGCGGCCTTTTCAGATGAATCACGTTTCATGCTCCAGCGAAAAGATGGTCGCTGGCGTGTACGATGCGAAATGTCTGGAAGCGAACACCTGCAACAATCGTCAGAAGGGCCCACGCCGGACGGGAGAGAGTTACGGCTTGAGGGATGTTTTCGTGGCGTTCCATGCGTGATCTCGTCATTCTGGAATGCACAATGGATCAACACGAGCATGCGTCTATCCTTGGGGACCATTTCCGCCCCCATACGCTCCGTTTGTTTCTCCTCAGCGCAATTGCATCTACCAGCAGTGCAATCCAACGTACCACACACGTGACAGTATACGTATGTGGTTCGAAGAACATCAGGATGAATTTACCGTAATCCCATGGCCACCAAATTCCCAGGATTAAAACCCAATCGGGAGTCTGCGGGCCCACTTCGATCAGGCTGTTCGCGTCATGGATCCTCAACCGATAAACCTAACGCACTTGGCCACGGCAAGGAAGTCGCATTGCTCTCTGTCCCTACGGGAACCTTCCAGAACCTCAGTCACTCACTTCCTGTACGTTTCGCAGCGGTCCTAGATCCAAAACGTGGTTATTCAAGCTTTTGACAGACGGTAACAATGCGACTTTAAGTGTATTGCGAACATATGTACACTACTGGCCATTAAAATTGCTACACCGAGAAGAAATTCAGATGATAAACGGGCATTCATTGCACAAATATATCACACTGGAACTGACATGTGATTACATTTTCACGCAATTTGGGTGCATAGATACTGAGAAATCAGTACCCAGAACAACCACCTCTGGCCGTAATAACGGCCTTGATACGCCTGGACATTGAGTCAAACAGAGTTTGGATGACGTGTACAGGTACAGCTGCCCAGGCAGCTTCAACACGATACCATATTTCATCAAGAGTAGTGACTGGCGTATTGTGACGAGCCAGTTGCTCGGCCACCATTGACAAGACGTTTTCAATTGGTGAGAGATCTGGAGAATGTGCTGGCCAGGGCAGCAGTCGAACATTTTCTGTATCCAGAAAGGCCCGTACAGGACCTGCAACATGCGGTCGTGCATTATCCTGCTGAAATGTAGGGTTTCGCAGGTATCGAACGAAAGGTAGAGCCACGGGTCGTAACACATCTGAAATGTAAAGTCCGCTGTCAAAGTGCCGTCAATGCGAACGAGAGGTGACCGTGACGTGTAACCAATGGCACCCCACACCATCGCGCCGGGTGATACAACAGTATGGCGATGACGAATACACGCTTCAATGTGCGTTCACCGCGATGTCGCCAAACACGGATGCGACCATCATGATGCTGTAAACATAACTTGGATTCATCCGAAAAAATGACGTTTCGCCATTCGTGCACCCAGGTTCGTCGCTGAGTACACCATCGCAGGCGCTCCCGTTTGTGATGCAGCGTTCAGGGTAACCGCAGTCATGGTCTCCGAGCTGATAGTCCAGGCTGCTGCAAACGCCGTCGAACTGTTCGTGCAGAAGGTTGCTGTCTTGCAAACGTATTTGTTGACTCAGGGATCGAGGCGTTACAGCCATGAGGATAAGATGCCTGTCATCTCGACTGCAAGTGATACGAGGCCGTTGGGATCCAGCACGGCGTTCCATATTATCCTCCTGAACCCACCGCTTCCATATTCTCCTAAAAGTCATTGGATCTCGACCAACGCGAGCAGGAATGTCGCGATATGATAAACCGCAATCGCGATAGGCTACAATCCGACCTTCATCAATAGCCGGAAACGTGATGGTACGCATTTCCGCTCCTCACACGAGGCTTCACAACAACGTTTCACCAGGCAACGCCGGTCAACTGCTGTTTGTGCATGAGGAATCGGTTGGAAACTTTCCTCATGTCAGCACGTTGTAGGTGTCGGCACCGGCGCCAACCTTGTGTGAATGCTCTGAAAAGCTAATCATTTGTATATCACAGCATCTTCTTCCTGTCGGTTAAATTTCGCGTCTGTAGCACGTCATTTTCGTGGTATACCAATTTTAATGGCGAGTAGTGTATCAACAACGTGTTGTGCTCCGATTTTCGCCACTAACCTTGTGATCAGTTAACATCCGCTTCTTTCTTGTTGTTATGGGCATAATATCGGATTTACGCATTTAATGAGAGGTGCGATTTATTGCACAATGTGCAAATTTTGTCGTATTCGTACAGCACTCACTGGCGACCCTCCGAGGACGACACTTTTCCGTAGAGGACAGGGAAAGATTGATGGGAGGACGATGTACGGCGCGCTGTGGTGCGGCCTTTAACTGGCGAGCGCCGTTAACTTTGTCCGCCGACATGCAAACGGCACGGCTGTGGGAGAAGTACTCGGCGGCCGGAGGCAGAGGAAGAGCCGGCGGTCCGCGGCGGGACCTAGTTCAGTTCACGTAACGGTGCGCACCGACGGGTTCTCTCCTCTCCACTCCGCTGCCGGACACCGCGCGATGCGCCGCGCCGCGCTCGCAGAGGCTCCGCGACAAGCAGGCGTCGTGCGTCTCTCCTCGTTAGCAGTCCCAAGGACCTAGCCAGGGATCACAGTTCCGTACGGAAAGGGGGGTGAGGAGCGGTTATTGTTGCACTTTGTGAATGCCGGACATTTGCCACACTTGTCCTTTCGCCAGGTAGCTTGAGTAGTGCTCCCTCAGGTTAGGGACGCCCTTCCTCGTACTACTTCTTCCGCTCTCAAACCGCCGTCTCCACATCTTACTCGATACAACCTTCTTCTTCGACATCTTGGTGAAACACAGAGCTTCTTTTCCGAAATCGAAAATTTATCATAAAATTGTCGTTGGCAGTAACTTCAATCTACCTTCCACATGTTGCCAAAAATACATTTTCAGACCCTATTATAGATAGAAAACTACTTCTGTCATTGTTCTAAACGCTTTTTTAAAATTATTTTGAACAATTAGTTCACGAGGCCATTCAAACTGTAAATGGTTACGAAAACACACTTGACCTCTTAGCCACAAATAACGCTGAGCATCACGACAGTTACAGGGATTAGTGAACACACAGTCGAGCGAGGCTTAATTCCGTAACAAAGAAATTCACCAAAAGTAAACGCGAAATATATCCATTTATAAAAGCAGTTAAAAATTCGGTTGACGTCTTTCTAAGAGATAGTCTCCAATCCTTCCGAACTATGTAAGTGAACACCATATGTTGCTTAAGTTCAAAGAAATAGTATCAACAGCACTCGAGAGATTCATACCAAATAAATTAATAAGAGACGGAACTGATCCCCCATGATACACAAAACACGACAGAAAGCTGCTGCAAGAGCACCGAAGAAGGCACGTATAATTTAGACAAACGTAAAATCTCCAAGATTGGCGAACTTTTACTGAGGCTCGAAATTTGGTGCGGATTTCAATGCGAGATGCATTTAATAGTTTCCACAACGAAAGTCTCTCTAGAAATGTGGCGGAAAATCCAAAGAGATTTTGGTCCTATGTTAAGTGAACCAGCGGGAAGGCTCAGTAAGTACCGTTACTGCGCGACAGCGATGAGGAGGAGGAGGAGGGGGGGGGGGGGGGGGAGACAAGGGAACCAACCCTTCGGAGCAGGTAAAATCGCGGCAAACGTCCGGCGTGGCAAATGTCCGCACACAGCACTTTGTTCCTCCTCACCCACTCCCTCCCCATTTACTCCCGCTTTGAGCACACTGACGGAAAAGAATCGAAACACCAAGGAGAAATTGTGCGACATAAACGGGAGTTTGTAGGCTTGCTTCTACATCTGAAAGATGACTATTCAAACTTCGCGCCACTCTGATAGTAGCGCCATTATGAGGATGCAAAACACGTTTTGCTTTAAATAAACGCTTTAACGGTCGTGGCCATTAGTTAGCTACGAAACTGGACGTGTTGAGATGATGTTACTAAAGAATGACTTTAAGGCGACAAAGACGCCATTATCAACACTTCACTGACTTTGAACGAGGTTGCGTAGTAGGGCTACCGGAAGCTTCTGCGATACTGCAGAGAAACTTGGCAGGATGAAAGGAAGATTCCCGTCGACATCGAGGTCATTAGAGACTGAGCACAAGCTCATATTGTGTCAGAGATGGGGAAGGAAATCGACCGTGCCCTTTCGGAGGAACCATCCCGGCATTTGCCTGGAGAGATTTAGGGAAATCACGGAAAACCTAAATGAGAATGGCCGGACCAGGATTTGAACCGTCGTCCTCCCGAATTCGAGTCCAGTGTGCTAACCACTGCGCCGCCGCGCTCGGTGATACTTGACAGAAATGTAGCCACTATACATGACTGATGGCAGTGGTGATCACGAGAATGTACTTTCGCAAGAAGACCGGCTCCGGACGGCCTCGTGGCACTACCGACAGGGAAGACCATCATGTTCGGCATATGGCTTTGGCGCATCGTAACTGCATCCACAGCAACCATTTAAGCTGCAGTTGTCACCACAGTGATTAAAAGAACTGTTACATACCAATTACTGCAAGGACAGCGCCGTCCCAGGAGTCCTGTAGCATGCATTCCACTTACCTCCAACCCACCGACATTTCCAACTTCAGTGGTGTCAAGCAAGAGTTTGTTGGAGGGTTGGTTGGTTGGTTGGTTTCTGGGGGAGGAGACCAGACAGAGAGGTCATCGGTCTCATCGGATTAGGGGCTGATGGGGAAGGAAGTCGGCCGTGCCCTTTGAAAGGAACCATCCCGGCATTTGCCTGGAGCGATTTAGGGAAATCACGGAAAACCTAAATCAGGATGGCCGGACGCGGGATTGAACCGTCGTCCTCCCGAATGCGAGTCCAGTGTGCTAACCACTGCGCCACCTCGCTCGTGTTGGAGGGCAGAGGGCAGAGTGGAGGTCTGTTATGTTTTCTGATGAAAGCTGATTCTTTCTCGGTGTCAGTGATGGTCGTGTGTTGATTAGTAGGACGCCAGTTGAGGATATGCAACCGAACTGTCTGCGTGCTAAACACACTGGACCCACACCTGGCGTTACAGCCTGGGATGTCATTTCGTATGGCAGCAGGAGCACTCTACGGGTTATTTCACGCACCCTCACTGCAATTTTGTACGTCAGTCTAGTGAATCGACCTGTTGTGCTGCCATTCATGAACAGCATACGAGGGGGTATTTTCCAACAGAATAACGCTCACCCACATGCTCTACAGAGTGTCGACATGCTGCTCGATCACCAGATCTGCTTCCAATGGAGCAAGTATGTGACATCAACGGACGACAACTCCATCATCATCCATAAACTGCATTAACTGTCCCTGTATTGACCGGCCAAGTGTATTGACCGGCCAAGTGTATTGACCGGCCAAGTGTATTGACCGGCCAAGTGTATTGACCGGCCAAGTGTATCAGGAACTCCACCCCACAAATTGACACCCGGCACCTGTACAACACAATGCATGCACGTTTGCATGCATGCATTCAACGAATACTGCTCGAGTCTTTCATGCGACGTCCAATGTCGACGGAAAACGTCGTTTTGTTCCCATTACAAAATAAATGAGTTTTAAAGTGGAATTTTACGTCCCCATTCGACAGAACGCACCCAACTTAGTCTAGTGCGGTATTCTTTTCAGCGATACGTATTAACACGAACAGTAAACCAAGAAGATTAATAGTACTCCACTCCAGCAGCGATTGGGCAACACTACTGCATGGTGGTAGCAATCAGCGAAGGCCAAGCAGTGCTGTCGCTGATATATTGATGATTCTTCGTAGTTTACTGTTAACACATATCGTTAAGAAGAATAACGCACTGGACTAATCTCGGACCCTCTATCGAATGATCACGTAAAATTCAACTTTAAATTCATTTACTTTTACTGGGAAAAGAACCGACGCTTTCCTTCGACACTGCCTGCCGAAGTGGCCGCGCGGTTAAAGGCGCTGCAGTCTGGAACCGCAAGACCGCTACGGTCGCAGGTTCGAATCCTGCCTCGGGCATGGATGTTTGTGATGTCCTTAGGTTAGTTAGGTTTAACTAGTTCTAAGTTCTAGGGGACTAATGACCTCAGCAGTTGAGTCCCATAGTGCTCAGAGCCATTTGAACCATTTGAACCTTCGACACTGGGCGTCTCATGAAAGGCTTCGTTAGCATTATTTGTTTACGCTCAGTCCAGCTACACATTGGAAAAACGAAATTGCAACTATCTGCCGAAACATAAAAAAAACTAGCCTGACGTTTTTTGATAATATGTCGCTATCAACGCAATTTCGAAGCTAGAAGTACGGAAAATGGTATAAAGTTTTCCAGTCAGAAGAAAAAAAGCTTCTCGCTTTTTTGGAAATTTGGCCCCTAAGATGGTGAAATAGTGGTGCTTGCTCTTTTGGAGAATGAATTATTGAAGAGTTACGATGCATTTCTACGGCTAGAAGTATGAGAATTCGTATTTTACTTCTCGCTTAGAAATAAATGCTTGTCAGGGGGTGAAAGATTCTAAGGGAAAATCATCCGAGACCATGCTTCTGTGGCCTTGATTAACGTGTAAAGTTTAGAAGGAGTTGCTATTAGTGTGCTAGATGTAAGTTATTTAACCGCCGCCACGACAAAATGACTACGTAAGAATTACATAGAAATAGGAACAGCTCTAAGGGCTAATACATGTTTACAAAGTTATTACTGTTATTACAACTTAAACCGGTAGGAACACTTCGAAAATGTTGCGGGAAGGCTAAACAAAGAATGCGTTTTATTGTCAGGACACTCAAAAAAGGTAATAGATCTACTAAAGAGACTGCCTTCACTACGCTTGTCCCTCCTCTTTTAGGATACTGCTGCGCGGTGTGGGATCCTTACGACATAGGATTGACGGAGTACATCGAAAAAGTTCGAAGAAAGGAAGCACGTTTCGTATTATCGTGAAATTTGGGAGAGAGCGTCACTGAAATGATACAGGATTGGGGTGGACATCATTAAAACAAAGCAGTTTTTCGTTGAGGCGGAATCTTCTCACGAAATTCCGGTCACCAACTTTCTCTTCCGAATGCGAAAATATTTTGTTGACACCGGCCTACATAGGGATAAACGATCACCATGATAAAAAAAAAGGGAAATCAGAGCTCGTACGGAGAGATGTAAGTGTTCGTTGTCTTTACGAGATTGGAATATTAAAGAATTGTTAAGGTGGTTCGATGAACCCTCTGCCGGGCACTTAAATGTGATTTGCAGAGTATGTATGTAAATATAACTACTACGCAAACGCGAGCGAAGCAGCTGACGCTAAGCTAAGTCCAAGTAGTCCCATACTCAGGGCAGATGCACGAATCTCGCGTCGCGTACTAAAGCGACGTCAGACGGTCTTCCTCGAGGATGTTATGAAGTGGAAAGTGTGTAAGTATGATATGGATGACTGTGAGGAGAGCTCGTACAGTGTAGAGTTGGATTTGTATTGCTATGGATGAAGAGAAGGGAGAGAACGAAACCTGGTACCGGCACATATTCTACTCCTCCCGGAAGCACGAAGTGGGCCGTGGAGCTTATCATGGCCATACGACGGACGGATTACCGCGAGCAGTGGCACAGACCCTCACTTCGTCAAACACTGTGGAGGAGTCTGGAATTCAATCAGGGACGTAAGTGCAAAGACTGGCGGTGAGGAACGTAACGGCACCACTTCTTCTCTCCTTGCAGATCAAATACTGACATGAAAAATTTCTAGCACCAGGATTCGAAACGGCGCTCTCCGAGTCTAGCGTCACCGCACGAGCCAGCGCGACCGGTTTCTGCTACGGAGGCAATAATAATACATATAAAATGGTATTTTTTGGTGTGATTCATCTTCATCTTTTTGGTTGCAACCTTAGAACCGTTCAGGTATTTTTGTTAATATATCATCACAGCTAGGAAAGAGCTCTAAGGGAGCAGAACAAAACCTCGAACATGCTTTAAGCACCGTGACAAAATACTCCCTGGAAGATTTTCTCGAACCAAGTCCCTCACAGACTGAAGTCCCTCACAGACTGAAGTCCCTCACAGACTGAAGTCCCTCACAGACTGAAGTCCCTCACAGACTGAAGTCCCTCACAGACTGAAGTCCCTGTCCCTCACAGACTGAAGTCCCTGTCCCTCACAGACTGAAGTCCCTGTCCCTCACAGACTGAAGTCCCTGTCCCTCACAGACTGAAGTCCCTGTCCCTCACAGACTGAAGTCCCTGTCCCTCACAGACTGAAGTCCCTGTCCCTCACAGACTGAAGTCCCTGTCCCTCACAGACTGAAGTCCCTGTCCCTCACAGACTGAAGTCCCTGTCCCTCACAGACTGAAGTCCCTGTCCCTCACAGACTGAAGTCCCTGTCCCTCACAGACTGAAGTCCCTGTCCCTCACAGACTGAAGTCCCTGTCCCTCACAGACTGAAGTCCCTGTCCCTCACAGACTGAAGTCCCTGTCCCTCACAGACTGAAGTCCCTGTCCCTCACAGACTGAAGTCCCTGTCCCTCACAGACTGAAGTCCCTGTCCCTCACAGACTGAAGTCCCTGTCCCTCACAGACTGAAGTCCCTGTCCCTCACAGACTGAAGTCCCTGTCCCTCACAGACTGAAGTCCCTGTCCCTCACAGACTGAAGTCCCTGTCCCTCACAGACTGAAGTCCCTGTCCCTCACAGACTGAAGTCCCTGTCCCTCACAGACTGAAGTCCCTGTCCCTCACAGACTGAAGTCCCTGTCCCTCACAGACTGAAGTCCCTGTCCCTCACAGACTGAAGTCCCTGTCCCTCACAGACTGAAGTCCCTGTCCCTCACAGACTGAAGTCCCTGTCCCTCACAGACTGAAGTCCCTGTCCCTCACAGACTGAAGTCCCTGTCCCTCACAGACTGAAGTCCCTCACAGACTGAAGTCCCTCACAGACTGAAGTCCCTCACAGACTGAAGTCCCTCACAGACTGAAGTCCCTCACAGACTGAAGTCCCTCACAGACTGAAGTCCCTCACAGACTGAAGTCCCTCACAGACTGAAGTCCCTCACAGACTGAAGTCCCTCACAGACTGAAGTCCCTCACAGACTGAAGTCCCTCACAGACTGAAGTCCCTCACAGACTGAAGTCCCTCACAGACTGAAGTCCCTCACAGACTGAAGTCCCTCACAGACTGAAGTCCCTCACAGACTGAAGTCCCTCACAGACTGAAGTCCCTCACAGACTGAAGTCCCTCACAGACTGAAGTCCCTCACAGACTGAAGTCAGTGCTTTCCATCTTCGCTCGAAGCAAACAAACCGAAATTTGAAAGTTACCTGGAATGGCATCATTGTGGAACATACAGAGAAAAGAACTAATCTAATAGTCGTAATGCACCAGTCATTGACGTACAATGTGATTGCGGGAAGATCCGTAATGAAATCACAGTAAGAAATAAGACAGTGAAAATTCGATGAAAGTGGGGAGCTCGACCACAGCTCAGGCCCTGCGTATCTCTTCGAGAAAATACGCTCGCCGTTGTGGACCACATCTGTACACGCCTAAAAAGATTATCTAAAGCTTAAATGAAACCTGCCGACTAGTAACTGGTTGCAAAAAACTCACGCCGCTCGATAAGCTATAAGAAGCGACCTGATTTACAGACGCCGTACACACTCTTTATTCTCCGATGGACGTCGACCGGTGTTTCTCCTTCGGCAGCCAAGGAAAGAGTAACAGCCGAGGAACTGGTCCGTGAATACACTGAGATGCTTAAGCTAACCACCGATGAACGTCATTCCGCATTTCGTGCTTTCTCTGCACCTAAAAAACACCACAAGACATCCTACAATAAAGCACTTACTGGGCCTCCGAACGACGTCTCTCCACTACAAGAGATGCTCAGTGGCGAGAACTTGAGATGGAGGACTCGGATGAGCCCGAACCATGACAGAATGGGCATAGCACCAGCTAAGTCAAACTGGATCAAGTGGGAGGGCCTTACAGAAGGGGCGGTCAAGAACTTTCGGTTCTAAAGCCGTACAGCCCAGAATCCGTATGCCAATCACGCAAAATCGTCCTGACCACTGAGACACCAAGTTGGTGGAACACCGTGTCCTGCTCTCCGTAACTGCTACTGCACATCCTCGTCCGACGAGAGTCGTCGCCCCATCATGGCCTATTTTAAGGGAACGAAACCGTGATAATCGCATGGGGAGAGAAGACTGCACGGCTGGAGCTCCAGTGTCTCCCACCAGAGTTGGCGTAACTTCTGCGTCAAAACATTTGCGGTATGGGGACATCCACCAAGCAGCAGTACCACTTGACGCACCATTTCGCAACGGCACACGTACTGCACCGAACACACTCTTCATTCTCCGATGGATGTCTACCGGTGTTTTTCCTCGGCAGCCAAGGAAAGAGTAACAGCACGCTGATCCTGTTTGGATGCAGCTGATAAGAACGTCGCTATAGTTCACGTTTCCGCTTTCACTGCACGCACGTCGGAAAGACATGAATGCCATAATCCCTTCCCTACATGTCGGATGTTTATATACCCTCATCAGAGTCACGTTATGTTGCATGTAGGCTGCAGCAATGCCATCAGTCGGGAACTTTTTCATCCTCCCTTATAGATTTACGTGACGACCGATTTCACTGCGTTGAATATCAAGATATGGACCTGTCATAACTGTCGCAGTAAATGTACCCTCGATGAATGAAGGCAGGGATGCAATGGAGTATTTGACTAGCCCATGTTTGGGCTGAAATTCGGCTTCTGTACTCGAAAAAATGAGTATTCGATAACTCATTGAGATGTGTTATTGATGGTATTTAATTCGCATGCTCGATTTCAACATTGTTATTTTCGAACGTGCTAGTGGCAATCCATCTCATGTGAAACAGTGAAACATTTAAAGTGATCCAAAAGGTATCCACATCAACCATCAGCAGTTCTTGTGATCATACAAAAGGGAGACTAAACATACATCGCTGTTCATCACATTACTTTAGCACAACGTACAAGATAATGCATTGCGATTCGAAACGCATTCGCTCAAAAAATTTAGAAGTGCTAGTGTAATGCGATTGATTTAACTCTGCTATGCACTGTTCACTGCAGTGAGCAGCTGTTAGTGGTCGCTTCTTTGACGTTTTCGATCAGTCCTGCAGATGCACTCAGCTGCCTCCTGTGGACACACCTTACTGGCGCTGTGCCCTGCGTGCATTTGCAGACTCAGGACTGACAAAACAAATGTGCGACCATTAACAGGGGTCTACTGCAGGGGACATATGAGCCACAGGGTTAGAAACACCAAAAGCAACAAACTCAAGTTTGACACCGTTTTTATGACTTACACGATGTAAAACTGAAGGGTGCAATCACCATAATGAGTGTTTCACCCAGCACAACGATTACAAACACAGATCTACAGACTGTCTGTGCCGTCCTGAAATTAGGGGAAATGCTGCTTCCTTCAGTCGTTTCCGTCTACAGTTTGGGAAGACTTTATTTATTCATTTTATCGATTAGTGGAAGACCGTTCCCTTTCTGTCTTGCCTAACTCGACTTCCTGCGATTTGCTAGATCTATTAGTAGACTCACAAAGCATGATGCGTTTCCTCTTGACAGCACATATGCTCAAGCTTATGGACGAATGCCTTTTCGTGGCTGGAATGTTTTCTCTAGCCTCTCTATCAGGCTGCAAGCCCATCATTGGGCAATTCCTCAGGCTAGTCATTGAAAAATCGATGTGAAGAGTAAGTACAGTTTCACAATCAGGTTCCAAGCAAGCCTCGAAAATAGGCTGTAGGAAGTACCACGAGCGTTCGTACAGAGTAGGACGCCATAAAGAAACCAGCCAAAAGTACATCACAAACACCCGCAACATCTACCTACCGCTGCAAAGGAGAATGGAGGGGAAGTAAATAACACTGATACACTAAGTGCTATCTGCCAGACACGGTCGCTTACGAAGTATGGATGTAAATTTAGGTGCAATGATGTTGGATCCGCAAGTGAAAGGTGAACATCACTCTGTGACCACAGTTGAGCTTACTTGGTGGTTGCAGCAAAGTAAATCTGCGATCCTAACAGCTAGCACAGTCGCCCAGTTTCAGTTGCAGGTTGCCTGTCTCACAGCTTCCACAGGCAACAAAAACTTTACTTTCTGTATCTACAGTTATCTGTTTTATACACACACAGGATGTGCCTCCCAAGAATCAGCAAGCACATTTTCTCTGGTGTTCCAGCAGATATTTGCGATTCCTGTTTTGCAGTCTGTAGCTGGGGTCAGCCCCAACAATTTGTGCTCATCACGTCTTTCATGTGGCGACCGGTGTCGACGGGAAGCGTCAGTTTGTTTCCCATTACATATGAAATTATTTTTAAGCAGTATTTTACATGCCCATTCGATAGAGCCATCCAAGGTTAGTCCAGTGCAATATTTATTTTATCGGTATGTATTAACAGGGGCAGTAAAACAAAAACAATATCCAGCACTCCACCAGCGACAGCACTGCCCTGCCCTGTGCATACTGCTACCGCCAAGCGAGCAGCGCTACTGAAACACTGCTGAAATGCTGTTTATTCTTCAGGTTTTACTGTCCCTATTAATGCACATCGATGAAACAAATATTGGACTAGGTTAATTTGGGAGCACTCTATCGAATGAACACGTGAAATTCCAATTTAAAATAAGATATTGTTTGTAACGGGGAACAAACCGATGCTTTCCATCGACGCTGGGCGTTACATGAAAGACATGATGAGCATTATTTGCTTGGGCAGACACCAAGTGTACACTGCAAATGTGAAATTGCAGACTCATCGTCGTCCTCAAAAACACCTCGATCAATTTCAACCGAATTTCGTACGGAAACACCAGGCCTAATGAGTATAAGCAATGTGGGGTTTGTAGCTCCCCTAGCTCGAACAGAAGTCGAGATACAGGCAAAAACATGTTTTCTCCAGCCCCTGGCGTATAGGCTGCACTGCATGACTCACGTTTAGCGAGATCAGTATAGGCCTGATTGATCCACCTGCTTTGCACGACCACCTACATGTCAGGGGCAAGAAACAGTTTTCTGGGGCCTGACCTGTATGCTGCCCTGCATACAGGTGTGTTGTGGTAATAGCACAGCAGCAAGCCAAAAATTTCGTCAGCGGCTTTTGTGCCGAAGATCAAGCCATGTGGCTGAATACCTCAGATACATTTAATGGTCTCTCTGGAATCGCGTCGGTAAAACATCAGATAATCAGGCAGCTGCCAGTGTGAAATATATCTGATATAGGGGTACGTGAGCATTGGCGGCCGCAAGAGGTTGTTTCGTGCAATTTAAAATTCTGTCACAGTCTCCTCACTAAGAAGTTTAATGTTACATTAACGATTTAACACAGTAAGTCAAATAGTTAAGTTGAACACAGTGGGTTTGAAGGCAGCATAACTCACAGCAGGCAAATTACCCACACTACATTCATGCAATATTTGAAATTGGGAACACTAAAAGACCTGCAACAAACTTATAAAGAATTTCAAAATTTTACTGAACTTTTCCACATAAAATAATAAAGGGAAAAAGTTGTAATAGACATTTGCCGTTCATGCTGTAGATTTCACGATTAATCATGACGTTTTAATTTATTATTTCTTTAGTCTGTAGTAATTACACTCCTGGAAATTGAAATAAGAACACCGTGAATTCATCGTCCCAGGAAGGGGAAACTCTATTGACACATTCCTGGGGTCAGATACATCAAATGATCACACTGACAGAACCACAGGCACATAGACACAGGCAACAGAGCATGCACAATGTCGGCACTAGTACAGTGTACATCCACCTTTCGCAGCAATGCAGGCTGCTATTCTCCCATGGAGACGATCGTAGAGAAGCTGGACGTAGTCCTGTGGAACGGCTTGCCATGCCATTTCCACCTGGCGCCTCAGTTGGACCAGCGTTCGTGCTGGACGTGCAGACCGCGTGAGACGACGCTTCATCCAGTCCAAACATACTCAATGGGGGACAGATCCGGAGATCTTGCTGGCCAGGGTAGTTGACTTACACCTTCTAGAGCACGTTGGGTGGCACGGGATACATGCGGACGTGCGTTGTCCTGTTGGAACAGCAAGTTCCCTTGCCGGTCTAGGAATGGTAGAACGATGGGTTCGATGACGGTTTGGATGTACCGTGCACTATTCAGTGTCCCCTCGACGATCACCAGTGGTGTACGGCCAGTGTAGGAGATCGCTCCCCACACCATGATGCCGGGTGTTGGCCCTGTGTGCCTCGGTCGTATGCAGTCCTGATTGTGGCGCTCACCTGCACGGCGCCAAACACGCATACGACCATCATTGGCACCAAGGCAGAAGCGACTCTCATCGCTGAAGACGACACGTCTCCATTCGTTCCTCCATTCACGCCTGTCGCGACACCACTGGAGGCGGGCTGCACGATATTGGGGCGTGCGCGGAAGACGGCCTAACGGTGTGCGGGACTGTAGCCCAGCTTCATGGAGACGGTTGCGAATGGTCCTCGCCGATACCCCAGGAGCAACAGTGTCTCTAATTTGCTGGGAAGTGGCGGTGCGGTCCCCTACGGCACTGCGTAGGATCCTACGGTCTTGGCGTGCATCCGTGCGTCGCTGCGGTCCGGTCCCAGGTCGACGGGCACGTGCACCTTCCGCCGACCACTGGCGACAACATAGATGTACTGTGGAGACCTCACGCCCCACGTGTTGAGCAATTCGGCGGTACGTCCACCCGGCCTCCCGCATGCCCACTATACGCCCTCGCTCAAAGTCCGTCAACTGCACATACGGTTCACGTCCACGCTGTCGCGGCATGCTACCAGTGTTAAAGACTGCGATGGAGCTCCGTATGCCACGGCAAACTGGCTGACACTGACGGCGGCGGTGCACAAATGCTCCACAGCTAGCGTCATTCGACGGCCAACACCGCGGTTCCTGGTGTGTCCGCTGTGCCGTGCGTGTGATCATTGCTTGTACAGCCCTCTCGCAGTGTCCGGAGCAGGTATGGTGGGTCTGACACACCGGTGTCAATGTGTTCTTTTTTCCATTTCCAGGAGTGTATTTGTTACTCTTCTTGCAGCCAGTATGCACGTACCCCATGTAAGATATCTGCAAAGTTATATATCATTGTATGACACAGAATTTTGGAGAATAATTAGGTTTTCAGAAGTAGTGCCAGATTTGGTTCTCACTTTACAACTAGTGGATGGTCGACTAATCAGGAACTAATGGAAAGAAGATAGTTATGAGTTTTGCGCCTGCAACCATGAAGCTATTACGCGGTTGACGTCAAATATTTAACACATTAACTCATTTGTAGAGATATCGGAGGTCTTAGCCGTTTTATACAAGGAAGTTAGATTCGGCAAGAACTGCAGGGTCGAGAGCTACCGGTTCTAGAGAAAACGAAAGCTGCACGGCCTGCTCGCGCAGCATGAAAACGCAGAGCGGCTTTCGGCTACGTTCCGTACTGAAGTGCCCTTCGCACCGACGTCTGACACCGCAACAGTAGGGAAGCTGCTGAGGGCTTCGCAGTCTGGTGAGCTAACCAGAGTGTGTCTGCAAACACCCGGGGCTGGACCACTCTGCTAGCTCGCAGACAGCCGGCCGTTCCGCACCAGAGGGACGCTTTCCCTAACGTCTGGCGGGCACCTGTTGCATAGCTCCCAGCAAGGCCTTCGTTGCAATGTTGCACATTCTACGTGTTGCCAAGGAGATCCCGATATCGCTTTGACTATGCTAACAAGGAAAGCGAATACCTAACGGGACTTTTCTTTTGGTTTTCTACATTTCGTTGCACGACTGTATTGAGAAAAATGCTGCTGTAGTAGGAAACGCTTCGCTAGCATTTTCAAGATATTGATGTTCAGACTTTTACGAGTTTGCCGAATACCATACGAGAGCCGTGAAGCCACGGTGTTAGCGTAATCAGCTAAGACGGCAGACTACGACGAGCGTTCAGTAAATAATTTAACAATTTTTTCCTGAAATCAAGTTCGATTTTTTCCACGATTGCAATACACCGTATTATTCCCCACTCTTTCGGCTACAAAACTCTGTTATTCAACGTAATCTCCGTCCAATGCGACGGCCTTACGCCACCTTATTAAGAGGGCCTGTGTGGTACTACTCTACTGGTCGACCTCTGAGCCAAAGTCTTGCTGCATCCACTTACTGCTTCCCGCAGAGTGTGTTCTTCATTTGATCAAACAGACGGTCCTTCGTTGCTCTCGATGGCGGGGAGAAACGCAGCGGACACACAACTGAATATTCCAACTGGTACATGAGTGTGTCAGCAATAGAGAGAGAGACGGTTGTGCAGCGAGGTGTTTGCGATTCGTCGATCACCTCGAATAGGTGTCATCTGGAGATCGGACGGGTTTGCGCGACCTTCTTGAGATGATGACAGACGCCTCGGCCAATGACTCTTCACTGTTCACTGCCTAAGTCTCCGTAGACATTCTGCAAGTGCCTGTGAACTTACGCGATGCTCTGGTTTTCGGCCAAAAGAAAAAGAAAGATAGCTCTCTGCTTGAAACCCATCTCCGTTACAGACGCTGTATCGAAAGCTACGTATAGCACCGCTATCTATCCGAACTTCAGGAAGCTATAGGCGCTGAAGCGGGAATATTCCACGATGTTTCACAATAAATTCGACATTTTTTCAACCGAAATTGAGAAAAAAGTGTTGCACGCTTGTAGGACGCCCCTCGTACAAGTTTTCGCTTACTGCGGTCGAGGGTCGCCAATTCCACAAAATTATCAACATAGAAATATGTCAGATAGTATCAGTAGCACTATCAGGCTGTACACTGACGGCTTCGCTGTCAACAGAAAAGTACCGTCGTTGGGCGATTGTAAATAATGTCAGGAAGACTGACTACATTTCCATTTGGTGTAATGACAGTCAGCTCTCTTAAAAAGTGGACAACATAATGCATACCAGAGAAAGAAAGAACCCCGAAATACCCGACTGCAAGATTGGTAGCGGACTTTTTGAACAAATCGCATCGTATTTTGGAGATCTAGTAAGAAGTTGAATGAGATTTTCACTCTGCAGCGGAGTGAGAAACTTCCTGGCAGATTAAAACTGAATGCCGGACCGAGACTCGAACTCGGGACCTTTGCCTTTCTTCAGGGGTGCTAGTTCTGAATGGTTCGCAGCAGAGCTTCTGTTAAGTTTGGAAGGTAGGAGACGAGGTACTGGCAGAAGTAAAGCTGTGAGGACGGGGCGTGAGTCGTGCTTGGGTAGCTCAGTTGGTAAAACACTTGACTGCGAAAGGCGAAGGTCCGAGTCTCGGTCCGGCACACAGTTTTAATCTGCTAGTAAGAAGCTGTTAGAAACGGGACGACCACACGAAACCAATATAAAGGAAGGTGACTGGCAGTCTCCCAGTTGATGGACGTATTCTGGTAAAGTTCAGTGCATCTGTAAAGGAAACAGCAGACAAGACTCTGGTGCGATCAGTTCTACATTACAGTTCCATACAACAGATATTACTGAATTCAGAGATGCGCAGCTAGGATCGAAACGGTTCCGAATAGCTCATACGAAAGGGTAACACGAATACTAGGGAAACTTAAAGGAGAATCCTTGGCTCAAGGACGACATGGTTCTCGCGAAATCCTGTCGAGAAAATTAGCGCCCTGTATTCGAAGAAGACTGTACGACCATAGTGCTATTTTACATAACGCGTACGAACCATGCATTTATACATTCGTTTAGGGCTCTTCAGCTTACAATCTCATCAACAAACATTAAGGAGTGCCAATATTTCTAACAACATTCGAAAACATATTACTCATCTAGACTGGAGCACCAACAAATAATAAATGAAGAGTATAGCGGCACTTTAATTAAAAAGTAAAAAGTTCAACACTAAATAAATATAAAGTGAATAAACCAGGAAGAACGTTAAAACTAAACGCGAAAAAAATTTTAACTATTATGTAGGCACTGTCATTTTTCTTTGTTTGCTTCCTTTATATTTATTTACTGTCAACTTTTTACCTTCTTAACAGCACTGCCACTGCACCATTAAAGGTAACATTTATTGTGTATTGGTGCCTCAGACAAGGTATAGATCGACCACAATATTATTGTAATTGTGAGTGAAGACGCTTCGGTCTTCTTATCATTAGTTTTTATCGTAATATTTCACAAGGACACGCTGAGCCGCCTGGCGGTACATGCACAACTGTCTTGAAATCCTTCAGAATCCGATGCGTTTTCCTAAATCACCACTGTAAGTGTTTACTGTAAAGTCACCGCTTGTTTCTGGTAACTGCCACGGAAGGTCAAGTGCAATAATATCGTGGTCGGGTAATAACATCTTTCCCCCATGCTGTTTACAAATATTGTAAGTTCTTTGTACATTTCTTAAAAATGGCCAGGTCTCGTCTGTCGAGCATGCCATTAATTCCGGTATAACACACAGAAATTTTAAAGGCAAACATACAAATAA
Source organism: Schistocerca serialis cubense (assembly GCF_023864345.2). Taxonomy (NCBI): domain Eukaryota; kingdom Metazoa; phylum Arthropoda; class Insecta; order Orthoptera; family Acrididae; genus Schistocerca; species Schistocerca serialis. The sequence continues at coordinate 325,493,070 of NC_064645.1, read as the reverse complement.
CCTGTGTAAACAGAGCAGTAAACACTGCTCTGTTTACCCGTGTTATTAGTATGTCTGCCTTTGAAATTCCTATGGCATGCTATACATACGAGACGTGGCCATTATTTAAGTAATGAAAGATGTGATGATGTGGCCTAAACTGTTTCATCTCTAATGCTTGAAGATGATCTGTGGCTGAAACCCGTCGGTATTTGGGTGTTAAATAAAAAAAACAGCTGACGGTCAAACATGCATTTTATACATTATTTGACGGCTGTTAGTTGTCACCTTCTGCAAATGTGTAACTTCTTTGACGACCATAGTCAGCTTAAGTCTCACGAAGGGCTTTTAAGCCGAAAACCGGCTAACTGAATAAATTAATCATGTAGGACATACATAATATTCCGCTTTTCATGTGTAACTGTACACTGGCTTGCAGAGCCAAAACATTATGACCATGACCACCGTGTTGCTAAATGCAGCCCTGTTGCGTTAAGGTTCACGTGGAGCGGTACGGAAATTACGGAATAAGAGCAGAGACGATGGGGAATATCTCTAGCAACGATACGGGCGCAAATGGGGAAATCTGACGTAACCGACATGAAGGGTGAATTGCCCCGGCTTCTTGGACAAGAATGTCAGAAGTGTATGTCGGCTGCTAGGGTGCTAGTGTCCACAGCGTCTATGGAAAGTGGTTGCAAGACGGTGTTTAGGAGAACACGTGTCAATGCACACTACTGAACGTGGGTTTCCCATGCGGACCTAGTTATATCGTCAATTACGATTTTACGATTGTTATGGGCACGGGATGATCTTTATTATAACGCCTAATAAATCACATTCCATGTTGCATCAGGTCGATACTCGTTTCCTCGAAAATTGCCCTCCGTTTCGAACGCCAGCGGGGACAGTAACATGTGGTGGGAGATATTCACCAGGGTTTCAATGCGACCTGAGGCAGTAATCTAAGGCACCAAGACAGCCGAGGTCATAGGATAGCGATATACACATCTACAAATGGCATTAGCAGCGCGCGCAAAAGGTATAAAAGGGCTGTGCATTGGCGAGCCTGCCATTTGTTCTCAGGAGAGTCATTTGAAAAGATTTCCGACATGATTATGGCCGAACGACGGGACTTAACAGACTTTGAACGCGGATTGGTAGTTGGAGCTGGACGCATGGGACATTCCACTTCGGAAATTGTTAGGGAATTTCGCCTGAAATTTGGTATCTTCTGCAAATTCTTGACACAGTCACCACGGACAACGCAGTGGCCCACAGCTTTCAATTAATCAATGTGGGACGTACGACGAACGCATCCCTGAGGACAAAGCGGCTAAATTTGGCGTTAATGAGCGCCCGACGCCAATGCCTTTGCTACGAGCACGAAATGGTCAGCAGCGCCTCTCCTGGGCTCTGACCACGTCGGTTGGACCATACACGACTGGAAAACTGTGGCCTCATCAGAGAAGTCTCGATTTCAGTTGATAACAGCTGATGGGATGGTTCGAAGATGGAGCATACCCCACGAAGCCACGGATCCAAGATGTCAACAAGGCACTGCACAAGCTGGTAGTGTCTGCATTTTGGTGTGCTCTGTGTTTACATGGAATGGACTGGGTCCTCTGGTCCAGGTGAACCGATCATTGACTGGGAATGATTATGTTCGGCCTTTGGAGACCATCTGAAGCCATTGATGGACTTCACGTTCCCAAACAACTAAGGAATTGTCACCGGGCCACAACTGTTGTGATTGGTTTGCAGAACATTCTAGACAAATTGAGTGAATGATTTTGCCACACATATCGCCTGTTATGAATACCACCGAGCATGTACGGGACAGTCAGTCCGTGCACGAAACCTGCACCGGCAACACTTCCGCAATTATGGACGGGTATAGAGGCCGCATGGCTCAATATTAGTGCACGGGTCTTCCAACGACTTGCTGAGTCATTGCCACGTCGCGTTGTTGCGCTATGCCTTGTGAAAGGAAATTCGACAAGATATTAGGCGCCATGTCCCCCAACGACGGTATCTTCCAGCAGAGTAACCGTCTGTGCCAGAAGGCCAGAATCGTGGTACAGTGCTTCGGACAGCGTGATCGTGAACTAAATGGTTCAAATGGCTCTGAGCACTATGGGACTTAACTTCTGAGGTCATCAGTCCCCTAGAACTTATAACTACTTAAACCTAACTAACCTAAGGAGATCACACACATCCATGCCCCAGGAAGGATTCCAACCTGCGACCGTAGCGGTTGCGCGGTTACAGACTGAAGCGCCTAGAACCGCTCGGCCACTACGGCCGGCTATAGTGAACTAAAACTGAAGTTTTGGCCACCTAATACACCTGATCTGAACCCGATGGAAAACATCTGGAACGCTATCGGACACCGGCTCCGAGCCCAGAAACCAACAGTTCGCGATTTACGGTATCTGCGTGACCAGTGCGTATACAAATGGTGCCACTTACTTCCTCAAACCTATGGAGGACTCGACTGCGGTGCAGAACCGCTGCTGTATTGCATTCTGAACGTGCGCCAGCACGGTATTATTGTTACTAGTGTATGCAGATGTAAGCAAGCATTAGCGGCGGAAGTAGTGTGACGTCCGCGCCGTGAGAGAGTGCCCGATGGCGAGGAGTCGGGCGCAGTGTGGCGTGGCGTGCTGCGGTGGGATGGAGTGGGGTGCGGTGCGGCATCTGCATAACGGGAAGACGCGGCGCTCCGTGGCCAAGGACGTAGCAGGGCGCCGTCTAACGGGACGCCGTGACGCAACGGGGGAAGCCACCAGCGGCCGGGACCGACGCGGCCCACAGCCCAGGGAACGGAGCCGATGGCGCCCGCTCACACCCACGCCTCTCACTCCCTACTGCTCTGTCATGACAGTTCGAGCACCGTCAGGACCACTACACTGTCCACTCTCAATGTGACCACCACTCTACATAACTACCTCCCACAGCACGGACTGCTGGGAGGGAGGGAGGGTGACGACAGAGGTGTGGAGCCATGTCAACTCGAGTGCTGTGCCCAGCTGCGCTAGGTTTCTCGGTTCATGACGGGAACAGACCGCCCGAGATGGTCTCTCAGATTCTCGACTGAGTTTAAATTCGAGGAGTTTGGTGGCCAGGGAGTACGGTAAAGCCACCCTGGTGCTCTTCGAACCATACACGTACACTGCGAACTGTTACGCGTTGCATTGTCCAGCTAGTAGATGCCATCGAGCCGAGGATTGGTTGGTTGGTTGGTTGGTTTGGGGAAGGAGACCAGACAGCGTGGTCATCGGTCTCATCGGATTAGGGAAGGATTGGGAAGGAAGTCGGCCGTGCCCTTTCAGAGGAACCATACTGGCATTTGCCTGGAGTGATTTAGGGAAATCACTCGAGCCGAGGAAAAAATAACTGTATGTTTGGGGTGGACATTGCCCCCACGGATAGATGCACGCGAGGGGCGTTTGAAAAGTCCGTGCAAAAATAAATACTACTTACGTGTTTGCGGTAAACCTTTTTTTATTTGTCTACAGTCTTCTTTTAGACTTATACACTTGATCCAACGCTGTTCTAATTTGTTGATCCCTTCCGAATAACAAGTCTGCAAAATAGCTATTAGTTGCTGCAATCACCACCTCGTTTGAATAAAATCTCTATCCCACCAGCCATGTCTTCAAATTGGGGACAAACAGTAGTCCGGGGGAGCCAAGTCTGGAGAATAGGGTGGATGTGAAACGAACTGGAATCCTATTTCCAGTAATTTTGCGACCACAACTGCTGAGGTATGTGCTGGTGCATTGTCGTGATGGAAAAGGACTTTTTTGCGGTACAATCGCCGGCGTCTTTCTTGCAGCTCGGTTTTCAAAAAGGCCAATAGCGATAAATAATATTCACCTGTAATACTTTTACCCTTTTCCAGATAGTCGATGAGGATTATCCCTTGCGAATCGCCGGCCGGAGTGGCCGTGCGGTTCTAGGCGCTACAGTCTGGATCCGCGTGACCGCTACGGTCGCAGGTTCGAATCCTGCCTCGGGCATGGATGTGTGTGATGTCCTTAGGTTAGTTAGGTTTAAGTAGTTCTAAGTTCTAGGGGACTGATGATCACAGCAGTTAAGTCCCATAGTGCTCAGAGACATTTGAACCATTTTTGAACCTTGCGAATCCCAAAAGAATGTCGCCATAACCTTTCCGGCCGAAGGAATGGTCTTCGCCTTTTTTTGGTGCGATTTTCTCCCGCGGTAACCCATGGTTTAGATTGTTGTTTGGTCGCAGGAGTATAGTAATGTATCCATGTTTCATCCACAGTGACGAAACGTCGCTTGAAGTTCTGCGGATTCTTCCTGAACAGCTGCAAACAATCCTTGCAACACTTCACACGATTCTATTTTTGGTCAAGGGTGAGCAATCGCGGAACGAATCTTGCGGATAGCTTTCTCATGTCCAAATGTTTATGAAAAGTATTATACCCGTTCATTCGAGATGCCCACAGCACTAGCAATCACACGCACCTTAACTCTTCTGTCATCCATCGCCATATCACGGATTTTATCAATGATTTCTGGAGTCGTAACCTCCACAGGGAGTCCAGAACGTTCAGCATCACTTGTGTCCATATGGTCACTCCGGAAATTTTGAAACCACTTATAAATTACGCTAATCGAAGGTGCAGAGTCACCGTAATGTTTATCAAGCTTCTCTTTAGTCTCCTGAGGCGTTTTGCCTTTCGTAAAGTAATGTTTAATCGCCACACGAAATTCTTTTTCGTCCATTTTTTGACAATCACTCGACGTCCTTGATTCACACGAATGCCAAACACAAAGAAATAGACCAATATGGCTGAAACTTTGTGTGCATTCTTTCCAAAGATGCTACTAACTAAACATGACCTCGATACGCGCCGGTGGCGCCATCTCTCGGATTTTGCACGGACTTTTCAAATGCACCTCGTACTTGTTGATTGATTGTGCCTTCCAGAATGACGAGATCACCTAATGAATGCCACGAAAACATTTTCTAGACCATAACGTTCCCTCCTGCTTACAGAGCGTTTGCTCCAGACTTTTGCTAGCCGTACACGCCAACGGCAATCTGTCGTATGTCATCTGAAATGACAACCTGTCAGCACTCAGTGGACGTCCAGTTATGGTAGTGGCGTGCGAATTCCAGCCTTTGTGGCCGATGAACAGCAATCAGCATGGGTAGCATACCCAAGCACATGCTGCAGAGGCCCATATGAACCAGCGTTCGCTGACAAGAGACTGTTGGTAGCCCCTTGGATTATCTGGGAGGTCAGCTGCGTAACAACTGCACGTATATTCCCCCGTACACGTCTCTTCAGCCGTCGTAAACCGCTGCCCTTTATAGGCCGTGGTGCACCACTGTCGCCTGTGCGCCGGTTTTGGATACCGACATTCTGCCATGCTTCAACCACGGCAGCTCGGGTACGATTCACAAACTTTGCCTTTTCGGTATTTCTTTCACCCTTGGCTCGAAAGCCAATGATGATGCCTTTTTGGACTTCAGTAAATCGTTCCGTTTCCGCGTTACGATAACGACTGCACTGTTTTCCACATCCCCCCGACACGCTTTATATACCATCCACTGCTAGTGCCAGCAACTGCCATCTGCCAGTGGTTTTTTTTCGTTGATATTTAACATCGGCGGTGGTCACATTAATGTGACTGGACCGTGTATGTGAAGAGCTCGGCTGTAAGCAATGGCAAGGGGTAAGACTGTTGTTTTACGAAATTGTGCAGTGTAGTTTCAATAAAATCCTATAAATAAAATATTTGAAGCACATCCATTGTGATTCCTGTTATTCAAATCTTTGTTTCCCAGTATTACTACAGTAACAATATGTCTGTAAAACCTTAAATTTTACTCTCTCTTCTTTGTTCTTGAAAATAAGTCAATGGGTACTTAGCATAGTTTACTTACAGGCTGAGTGCACTTAATATCAGCTACCGTTGACTCGCCACTATTTACTTACTGGGCGAGTTATCGGTAAGTAGTTACCTGTCACAAAAACATGTTAAAAAGAACTGGTTTCAATTTATGGGTCTTAGATTTGCATGACCACATTCTGAAGGGTAAAGTACATACAACAACCTCTAATTATGAAATTAAGGATACCCCTAACATTTCTGCCGTTTGACGTAAATTCACGGAAACAGTGGTGAAGGAGACAACATTGTTTACTTGCTTGAATTTAAGGTGAATTGAAATTTCCGTTTGATGGCGCTGCTGCAGCGTACATGCAATGTAGCTCGACTCCAATGGGGGTACACAAGCACCAACATGTGCGCGATAAATGCGGTAACGTGACCTACGGCGAAGTTATTACCAAATGTGTCCTAACGGGATCAACGTGCTGTTATTCTCTTCTTGGCTGCCGAAGGACAAACACTGGTAGATACCCATCGGAGAAGTAATAATGTGTATGGGGCAGCACGTCTGTAAAATCACCATTCGGGGTGGAGCTTTTGCTCTGCTTCATAACAACACACGTCCCCATACCTCGAATGTCGTAATGCGCAAGTCCCACCAACTCTGGAAGACACTGGGGCAGTCGCCTTATAGTCCTGATCTCTCTCTCTCTCTCTCTCTCTCTCTCTCTCTCTCTCTCTCTCTCCCCTCCGTCCCTCCCTCCCCTAACGATTTCACGCCGTTGGTCCCTTGAAAAATTCGTTGAAGGATCATCAATCCCTGTCGGGCGAGTAATTCCAGCAGGCAATCCCTCCATCAGAGAAGGAAGAATGTGTACAGGGCAGCACGTCTGTCGAAAACCAACGTTGTGGAATAGTGCGCAAAGCTTCACGATAACACACGCCCCAGTACTGCAAATACGTTACGCCGACACAAGTGGGAGACACTGCAGCACCAGCCCTGTAAGTCCCTATCTCTCCCCATGCGATTATCACCCCTTCGATCCCTTAAAGTCCTTGAAGGGTCGACGATTCTTGCCAGATGATGTGTAGCAGACAGTTACGGACTTGTTGATGCAGCAGAACACGGTGATTGACCGAACGGTTATCTTCAATCTCGTGCGTCGGTGGAATGGTTGCCCTCAGTGCTCTCGGCGATTTAGTCTGATTGGCACACAGATTCTGGGCTGAACGGTCGCAGAACGGGAACTTTACGATCGCCCCTTACACAAAGGTGTGCTGCTAGTATGAGAAACACTCATAACAGAAAGCAGAATTAAATATGTCTACCATATGATGGCCAGATATGAAAATGGACAAATTGAAATTGGAAATAATACAGATTCACTTTGGGATCCTCGGCTCTCATGGACGCGATGATTTGATTTGGGGTGGGGGGGGGGGGGGGCAGGAGGATGAGGAGGGGGGGCAGGAGGATGAGGAGGGGGGCAGGAGGATGAGGAGGGGGGGCAGGAGGATGAGGAGGAGCGGGAGGACGAGGCTAGTTCTAGCGCTGATAAAGATTACCAGTGTTCACGACACAGAAGCAGCACAATGATTCGCTGCCCATCGTCGCAAGAGGTACTATAAACGTTCTGTTCTTAAGTTGCCTCGCCCTGTATCGTTCCACCACGATAAAAACGGACATGAAGGATAGTAACAGCCTAGTGTATCTGTACGTTATGCCAGAAGCCAGTGCTTGGGCCTAGCGGGAGAGCGCCCGCAAGGTTCACCTGGAGCAGCGGTCGCCGCCCTCTCCCCCCGTGGCTGGCTCCTGGCGTTAAATCCGCGGCGCCGACGAACGGAGCACTTTTCTGGAAGGCCGGCCAAGCACGCTGCCTCGTCGGCGCGCAGCGCCTCGCTCCAGACGCCTCCGCTCCAGGGGACCGGTCTCCAGAGAACGTCCGGCAATAAAGGAAACGTGCTAGCGCCCACAAAGGCGGCAGTCCGCGCCCGGCAGCTCGTCTGCAAGCACTAATGGCTGCAGCGTCGGGCCGACCGATTCCTCGTCTCCAGGAGTGCTTTGTTGTTGTCGTTGTCATCGTCGTCGTGTTACTTTAGGGAGAACCAGGGAGTCTTACACAACATTTCTGCCTGGTGCGGTGAATGGCGGTTTGAATTAACTTTGCTTAGGTATGTATTACAAACCATCTAAAAGAGACGCACAATTACCGTACCAGGATACCTTCGTAACGGTTTCCAGAGACGAAAAAAATTAGTTTTCAGTATGTCATATAATTACTGATCGAATTTAAAAATGTAAAATCCTATCATAATCTACTCAAATAAGATGCATAATCTCACATTAAAGGTTTAACACAAGGAGTCAACTACCAAAGTTAGGAACCGTGTAAGTAACTGAGTGCGCGCAAATTAGTCAGACTATATCCACCGCGTATTTGAGAATGAGAACACTAAGCAACTTTGAACAAACTGTACACGTACTTTCACACTTTTTCGATATTTCCTCTCACATACACCCCCCCCCCACCCCCCCACCCCACACACACACACACACGAAATAACGCAACGAAGCAAGTTTATCGCTACTCTTCATACAGTAAATCGCAGTGCCACCTTCGCCTCTCCCTCGCCGCGTATGGATGTACAAAATTGTTCAAATGGCTCAGAGCACTATGGGACTTAACATCTGAGGTCATCAGTCCCCTAGAACTTAGAACTACTTAAACCTAACTAACCTAAGGACATCACACACATCCATGCCCGAGGCAGGATTCGAACCTGCGACCGTAGCGGTCGCGCGGTTCCAGACTGAAGCGCCTAGAACCGCTCGGCCACAACGCCCGGCTATGGATGTACAATTAGATAACTCTTATTCAGAACAGCAGTAATTACTGCGCTGACAACGACATTACTACGACTGTGTCTGTCTCAGACATGAACGAATGCTCGAGGTAATACTTTCTCTGCTATTATTACCGTTATAATTAAGCTTCATAATATAATCATTATTATTTTTAATTCAACCATAATACGGAAACTTGAGTGTGTGAAAAAAATACGATCCGGTATAAACTGGTAAGGACAAAAATTGTACAGTTTTTTTGTGTGTGTGTCACAGATACCTACAGGAGGTTGTATTGATCAAAACTAAGCTCCAATAATGACACGTCAGGAAACCAATGCCTGTTGGGATATGCGACCCTAAAAATCCGCGGTTCACAGCCCGTATATTATTTAAATATGGATTCGCAAGAGATATCACAACACACACACACACACACACACACACACACACACACACACACACACACACACACAGAGAGACAGACACAGAGACAGACAGAGAGACAGACAGAGAGACAGACAGAGAGACAGACAGAGAGACAGACAGAGAGACAGACAGAGAGACAGACAGAGAGACAGACAGAGAGACAGACAGAGAGACAGACAGAGAGACAGACAGAGAGACAGACAGAGAGACAGACAGAGAGACAGACAGAGAGACAGACAGAGAGACAGACGTGGGCAGATGCAAATCTTCAAGCAACCGTGGAGGTGAGGTATCTCGTATCTCCAGCGCCTCAGTATCAATGTATGGACACGAACTGCTTGTGACAGATTCATACTGCTATAAACGTTAGCGAACAGGTTAACAGGAGCTGTTCTGCGCGATGAACTAACAGCACTGTTGGAGAACGCTGCTCTTGCAGAAAGGCGACAGGCCTGTGCTTTATGCAGGCCGGGGACCACCTCATCGCAACGTTTCATGCACGCGCGACCTTGTCGAGGAGATCAGGTAGCATCACTCCCCGTTCACCGGACCCGAATCCGCTGGATTTCTAGCTATGAGAAAATTTGAAGGCAATGGCGCATGGCCAACCTAGTGACAATGTGCCAACGTTAAAGGAGCGTTTGACCAATTTATGTTACGCATTCCGAATGTTGCAAGGCGTATACGAAACAGTCCGAGATTCACTGCGAAAAAAAAGAGGGCTGAAGGAATAACCACAAGCAGCACTTAATTTAGTATGGCTGCTGGTAAACCTTTCGGGATGTGAGGTCGTGGTCCAAGAAACTCTTCTGTTCCTGACGTTTCGTCCGGGACTCCTCCGTGGAGCCTTGCCGACTGACCGGTCCGACGTCCTAGGGCGACATATATACAGTAAAAAAGGGGAGGGGGCGTGATGAGCAGAGATAATCCTTCTGAAAGATAAAACTTTACTATCGATCGTCGTCTTCTCTAAGATAAAATCTTCTAGCGATCCTACATATGTCGCTAAGTTTCATTGCCTCCTCTTTCATATTAAATTTATCCTGATGCTTATAAATTTCAATGGCTTCTCTAAATAGTCGTGGATAATAATTTGATGATGTAGATAAAATTTCTGTTTCAGAAAACGTCACTTCGTGGTTTCCTGACTGAAGAGCATGCTCTGCTACAGCTGGTTTCTCTATATTTCTTAGTCGGCAAAGACTTTTGTGCTTCTTTAGCATCTTTTCTACGCGACAGACAGGTGTGAACAATAGGGCAGACTGGTCGAGGTCTCAACAGGTATTGTTTTCGAAGAACACGAGAGGAACTGTCCTAACAGGCTGCCTCCCGTCGGAATACCTGACACTTCCTTTGAATACCCTACATATGAAGGGCTTATTTCAATAGTGGTACAAGTCCATTTTTGTTCATTCTGAGATACAGAGTCCTAAAGTTAAATGAGCGTTGAAAAATCTGCAGTTGAGATACCAGAAATATTCAAGTATATATACCTGAATACTTCTGGTATCTCAACTGCAGATTTTTCAGCGCTCATTTAACTTTAGGACTATGTATCTCAGAATGAACAAAAATGGACTTCAACCACTATTGAAATAACCTCTTCATATATGTAACAGAAGTTCTGCATCATCTGCATCTACATACAGAGTGACAATTATTGAACTATATGAAAAAAAGCGCAAAAAGTTACAAACTACGGCGTGCACACACTTTCCTCAAACGTCGCTACAAATATTCGGATTTAGGTTATGACATCTGCGCTGTGCCTCCTATAATTGGCGATGATGTGGCGCAGATGAATACAGAAATTCTGCATGACCCGCTTAAATGTCGGAAAATCGATGCTGCTTATGACCTCCTGAATGGCTGTTTCCACCTCAGCAATGGTTGTAGGGTTATTGCTGTACACCTTGGTTTTAGTATAGCCCCACAAAGAGGCCTCGCATGTATTCGCATTAGGAGAATATGGTGGCCAATCGAGGCCCACGCCAGTGGCCTCTGAGTACCCCTAAGCGAGAATGCGGTCCCCATAGTACTCCTCCAGGACATCATATACTCTCCTGCTTCGATGGGGTCGAGCTCCGTCTTACATGTACCACAACTTCTCGAAACCAGATTCACTTTGGATAATAAGAATGAAATCATCTCCCAAAACCTTCAGTTACTGTTCGGTAGTCACCGTGCCATCAAGGAATATCGCATCTGTTATTCCGTGACTCGACATTGCACACCACACTGTCACCCGTTGAGGGTGAAGAGACTTGAGTATCATGAAATGCGGATTCTCCAGCTCCCAAATGCGCCGATCTTACTTATTGACAAACCCATCCAAATGACAGAGGGCTTCGTCGCTAAACCAAACAGACTCATGGGAAATAATTCCCCATTGTGCCCCGCGGCCAACCGTGCAGTTTGAACGTCCTAAAGCAAACCGTTCAGAAGTTATGACGATTTAATTTCATATAGTTCAATAATTGTCTCCCTGTACATGCCCAGCAAGCCACTGTATGGTGCGCGGGGGATGGTGGGGGTATCCTGCAGCATTACTTAGTAATGTCCTCCCCTTTTCCACTCTCAAATACAGCGTGGGGAAAACAAGTGTATATTTGCCTCCTTACGAGCCCTAATCTCTCTAATCATATCTTCATGGTCCTTAGGCGAAATATACGTTAACGGCTGTCGAATCGTTCTGGGGTCAGCCTCAAATGCCAGTTCTCTAATTTTTCTGAACAGTGTTTCTCGAAAAGAACGCCAACTTTCCTCCAGTGATTCCCATTTGAGCTCCCGAAGCATCTCCGTAATATCGACTAGAGGGAGCAGAAATAGTAAATGGCCCAGACAAGACAGACGATAGCAGCCTCTTTAACCACGCGCACTCGTCCAGTTCTCCACAGCACATGTGTGAAAGTAACAGGTGGGCGGCACCTAGAGTCCTTGACCCGACCACTCCCCTAGCTGCTCACCTTTCAAAGTACTCCTGGCCAACATTCCCGGGTGTCAGGGGGAGTGACGACACTGCCTGAGGGACGAGAGAATAGCCGTCTGCAGTGAAAGGATGCACTCCCACTGCTGGCCGCTGCATACGCCCTGCGGGACAACACATTCGATAGGCGCAGGTGAAAGCCGGCCGGCTGGGCAGTGCGCCAGCAACACTGCCGACTGGCAACGACTGCGTCTTCCGCCTATAAACAAGTCAGCGCCAATCCTCACGAGACGACGATAATGAAGAGGGGGAAAGAAATTTTCGACTCTGTGTGGAAAACACATTAGCAGTAAATATCCGCGTCACTCTCAAACCAATAGCCAAAAGGGAGACTTTCACTTTCACGGGCAACACACTTTCCGATCTGAGCTGCCCGAGAGCACTTAACAGACTGGCTCAAAATGTCAGCATATTGCGATTTTTTTTCCTTTTCTTTTTGAGACTACTCGGAATATTAAGAAAGCTTCCACGCTAATAATGCACAGGCCTCTACAGCATGAGTAAAAAGTATGCAGAGTTACCAAAAAAGTTAATTAAATTTTACTTCACGATATAAACACTGCGCAACACAATTAAGGGAACTCTCTTTCGAAAACACGTAGTTCTCCATCACTAAGATGCAGAAGTTTGAAATGAGGCTCAAACGTGCCTACAACATTCTTCTGTAACAGTGCAAAAGTGTGACGCCTTGCGTTGTCACCCCTCACGCACGACGATGCTCCCAACAGCAAGATGCCAATACACTGGGGGAAAAAAACATAGCTTGGAACTTTTGTGACGTGTATGGTGGGTCAATAATCTCACAATGGCACCAAATTTCGCCACAATTCTGCTCACGCCACCCTGGGCGTACCAGACGATGGTAAAGTCGTGATTGTCCCTCTTTCCCACATTTCACCCCTACTTTTGACGTCTCTGCGATGGAAATCAGAACCGCGAACCCCAGCTGAGAAAAACCATTTCAGATACACCGCACTCAGAACAGACACGAAAAGGTCTCGGGCGTGACGTCAAGAGCGTCGATGCAAGTACCCCTTTCCCTGGGGCGTTGATTACCACATATTTCGTGGTAGAAAACGACAGTTCGCATTCTTATGAACAACAGGAAAATGTTCCTGACGATGACACACCTATTGAACTTGATCGCACCCATCTGGAATGCAGCACGACGGTAATTTTTGCTCTCTTATACAGATTGGAACCGCTATGAATCGTTCAGAACCATTCAACGAAATTTGAACGTCATTCGAAGCAGCAAAGAATGCTTACGCATTTTCAGCCCTCTTGTTTCGCGCCCTCCTGGCATGATCATGAGGAAAGGGGGAGGGAGTCCGACGTTTACACGTGCGTGAATAAAACGGCAAAGAGTCCCTCTAAGACCCTGCAGTTCAGAACACCACTGGTTGCACCAGCCCACCTTTATTGATAATTTTAAAAATGTGTCTTTGCCGACATAAGTAATTCTTGGAGTCTGTAGGCAGGCAATCCCTTGACGCCCCTCCGATTACAGATGCCTGCCGATTAAATGGTTCAGGGCCAAAAAACAGGCTGCAGTGACAGCTTCAGTCACAAGCACCACTGGCGACAAGCAGTCGCTTCACATCCGGTGACCTGAAGGATTAAAACAGCGCTCACAATTATCGAAATCCTAATAGGCAATCACTGTCAGTCATAAGGAGATACGAACTCCTTCCACCATATGAAATCCATCGAATCAAAAATTTTGACAAAATTTCAGTGGGCCCAAATCGAAACAGTACATCTATTTCTCCATTAGCAGATCTAGAGGATGGCCTCAGCAACCATGACTGGGATGTCGAGTTTATATCAATTTTTACGCATCGTTTACAGGAAGGAGTGGCTGAGAATATACGCTGAAAGATTGCTTCTGGAAAAACTTTCCTTCCTTATCGAAACATCTGAAGAGGAAGGGGAGAAGTTTCGATGAAGGTAAGAGTTTATCGGGCGTAGAGATCGATGTAATTAAATTAAGGTCTCAGCACTAGCTCTGAAGGACACGGGTCCGGAACGGAATCCACCAATGTTTTGTTGATGGAATCATCCTGGTGTTAAGTGATTTAGGGAAACAACACGAAATGGAAACTGTGAGCTGGCGGGGAGGGACCTGAAACACCCCCTCCCCCTCAAATCGCGCAGGGGGCCCGGCTTCGATTCCCGGCAGGGGACTGGGTGTTGTGCGTCCATCATCATTGACCCGCAACTCGCCGAAGTGGCGTCAACTAAAAGAGGACTTTTAATACGGCGGTCTAACTCCCCCGCATGGGGCCTCCCGTCCAACAATGCCATACGCTCATTTCATTTTCATTTCATTACGCAAGGACTTAAAACTAGCGTGTCCGTGTGCCTCCAACATGTGAACCCATTCTTGAAGTCAATTAAACGGCGGCCGAATGTATAAACAGAGTCGCTGTCACACTTTGCATTTTATTGGCACACTCAAACTATTGTCATACATAAAAATCAGATCACAGCCAGTAAAGTTACTAGATACATTACTGACCTAAAAAAAAAAAGAGTAGAAAAGTGCAAGTGGGTAAAATGAGAGCAAATCGGGAAATAAGACGATCAAATGAATGGGAAAATAAGACTATCAAAGTAAGACGCCATAGTATAAATACGCATCACATCTGGAGAAATGACGATTGAAGAAACTGAAATAAAGACACGTATGTGGAATAAAGGACGAACGTGAAAAACCGACAAACGGAAAAATACACAATACCAGACTTCTGAATGACGAAAGCAGTGCCTTTTGCAATCGTGAATGAATTTTCTGCGTTGAGGAAGAAATGCTAAAAACGAGTTACACTCTGAGGACACAGCTACTGAATGATACAATAAAGGTAGACGTCGAACGTGCGTTGCAAAGCAAGTGGCGAGTCCAATCGCGGCACGCTAGAGAAGAGTTCGTGGAGGTCACAGCAAGAGAAATCTTGTTGGAGGACGCCACCGAAACAGTCGTCGAGAGTTACGCCCGCTGGTTGTCTTGATTGCTGCCAGGCCCTCTGATGTAACCAGAAGGCCACGTGGCTCTCATGATGCTTTGAAGGTGAACTGCTGATGGGAATATATACTATCAAGTCATCCTCCTTAATGCTTCCATGGCCTTAATATAAAACTGGTTTATTTGTTGGGTGAGGGGAAAGAGCGGGGGGAGAAATTGTTACCGCCAAAGAATTCCTTGTCGTTGGAACTTCTTTACATCCGATTATTGAGTATCCTTTGTTAGGAGATCTCTGAAAAATTATTGCTTTCGTAACCCAATGTAGTTGGAAACAGTGCGATGCAGGTAAAACAAAATTTTCTGAACAAATGGTAATATATCCTGCCCACTGCCAAATGAAGTTTGTAGCACCTTTGTTTGACTCAGTCTATAGACAGCACTGCCATTTCAGACGCTGGTCTTGGCCCAAGAGATAAGAATTGATCGTAGACTGCAGTGTAGTTATCTTTTGTAACTGAAAATTTTGTACATCGGTAGATGAGCCTTGATATACATTTATTCCTTTGTTTAAAATCTGTCACAATCGCGAGTACTTTCTAAATGTGACTAGTTTCGAACATATCCGTTCATTTTCAAATCGTATCTGTACTTAAGTGCTTGTCGAAGCAAAACTTCACCGACATACTCGGGTAGCCTAACAGTGTCTCAAAACGGATATGGTGGTATACTGATTGCATGTACTACGAATTAGTTCACATCAAGCCAAATGAACGGCTACATTCGAAACTAGGCACCAGTATAAAATACACGCAATTGTGACAGAAATTTTAAATAAAGAATTATCAAATCCAAGACGCTCATTCTTTACCAACGAAATGTTGGAACTACATAAATTTTTATTGGGGGGGGCGTTATGAAATTGCCGTTCGAGGGCGTTGCTGCAGTGTACATGCAATGCAGAGCGATTCCGGTGCGAGTATATAAGCACCGACATTTGGCCAAGGCAATAGTCTCTCACGTGCGTGCAGTAAATGCCGAAAGAAGAATTATGGCGACGTTATTATTAAATGCGTCCAAACAGAACCAACATGCTGTCATTCTTTTCTTGGCTGCGACGCAGAAACACCAGTAGACATCCATCGGAGAATGAGTAATGTGTATGAGGCACGTCTGTCAACAACCACCATCCGGGGGGCGGAGCTGCATAGCGATAACCCACGTCCCCATATCGGAACTGTCGTAATGCGGAAGAGAGAGACATTGGAGCAGCCGCCTTATAGCCCTGATCTCTACCCATGCGATTTCACGCCTTTGGCCTCTTGAAAAAAGTCCTTGAAGGGTCATCATCGATTCTTGTTGGGCGAGGATTTACAGCAGGCAATTGGGGGTTACATCACGCAGCAAGACAAAGTGTTTTACCAAATGGGTATCTTCAACCTGGTGCGTCGGTGGAAATATTGCCGCAATTCTCACTGTGAATTTGCCTGATTGCCGTACAGATCCTGGCCTGTTCGGCTTTCGAATGGAAACTATCGTGTGCAAAATGCTGATTAGAAACTTCATAAACCACAACTAAGTAAGTGGTCAATCACGTCGTTGTGGCGCAAATTCAAGTGGCCCGCCGCAAACTGTCGCCAAAAGTCTTCTCTGTTTGGTTTCATAAAACTGAACGAGAGAGCGATACAAAAATCGGACACTGGACAGTAGCGAGGATCGAACCCGAGCCAAGCCTCATCAATCTCGTCAGCTTCCATTTACGCAGTGAAACAATTGACATTAACTGTATCTGGCAGGCTGCTTGAAGCTGCGCAGGCAACGGCTTTATTCGCAAATTGTAATTTTAATTAAGTCGGAAACTGTGCAACGAATCGCTTTTTTTCCTGAACATTATTTCTCGGTATTGCCTGCTCCTCAACACCCTTACAAGCTTTCCAGATTCTTTATGACTACCCTGTATATGAAGAACAGCAACGTACGCACGCAGAACAGAATCGTGTAGTAACCCCCCCCCCCCCCCTAATCAACCAACATTTTCATTGGCCCCAGTCAGATTCAAACTTCTACCCTGTTTGAGACCGCAGCTCGTGGTCTAGTGGCTAATGTTGCTGCCTCTGGATCACGGGGTCCCGGGTTCAGTTCCCTGCCGGGTTGGGGATTTTGCCTGTCGTTGCGCAGGAACTCCACGTGGCATGAACTCAACACGTTGTTAGCGGTCCCTTGTAAAAATATTGAGCTATATTGGCTACACAGCCGTCCACAATTGCGAAAGTATTGCCGGTGCATGATTCTGTGCACGAACTGACCTCTGGTTTACGTCCTATAAACGTTCGATGGCGTTAATTTCGGGCGATTGATGTGGCCAGATCAATTCGCTCACATTGTCCAGAATGCTCTTTAAACCAATCGTGAACAATTGGGGCCCGGTGACAAGATGCATTGTCATGAAGTCCATGAATGGCTGTAAATGTCTGCAAGTAGCCGGATATAACTATTCCCAGTCAATGATCGGTTCAGTTCGACTAGAGGACCCAGTCCATTCCACGTAAACAAGGCACTGACTATTACGGAGCCACCGCCATCTTGCATAGTGGTTTCTTGACAGCTTGGGTCCTTGGCTTCGTGGGGTCTACGCCACCCAACCATCAGCTTTTACCAACTGAAATCGGGATTAATCTAAGCAAGCCACGCTTTTCCAGTCGTCTAGGGCTCAACTGATGTGGTCACGAGCCAGGATAGGCGCTGCAGGCGATGTCGTGCTGTCAGCAAAGGCACGTGCTTCTTTTATCTGCTGCCATAGCTCTCTGAAGCCAAATTTCGCCGCACTGTCCCAAGGCGTACGTTCGTCGTACGTCCCAAATTGATTTCTGCAGTTATTTCCCGCTATATTTCTTCTCTGTTAACACAAACCCTACGCAAACGCCGTTGCTCCGAGTGACCGTCAGCCACTACGTTTCCATGGCGAGACGTAATGCCTGAACTTTGGTATCCTCAACGCACTGTTGACACTGTGGACCTCCTGATTTTGAATTCTCTAACGATTTCCGAGATGGAGTGTACCGTGAATATAGCTCCATATACAATTCCGTGATCAGAGTCTGTTAATTCACGTCGTACGGTGATAATCACGTCGGGAACCTTTCCACACGAGTCTACTTTTTATCTTTCACACTTTTTATGGAGTGGTTTCACTAACCAGTATTTGAATCTGTCAGGTCACTAAAAACATCTGGAAGACTTACTAGACAGGCGATCAAGTACGGAACTAATGTATGGTTTCTTCATTCCCATGGGTGTCTTCACACACTAATTATATAACACAATCAGGTTGCTATGGTAAAATACTGGCGACAGAGCTTCCTCCATTTCCCTACTCAACAAATGTTCTCCCTTGATGGCGTGCGACTGGAACTCTGATACACTGTACAAACGAACAGTGGAGTTCGCTGCCCAAATCCGTTGCTAAGCAGCTACAGTGTAAGATCGAGAGCCTGACAGTGAATATGAAATAACTGTAACAAAAAAATTTAAGTTATGGTTTACCCACTTAACTGTCGCCCTGGAAGGGGATCAGACGCCTGGCACAGTTTTCAGTGACGGCTCAGTTTCCGGGAAATCTAAGCTCACGGCCGCAGGCGTACCGTGCACGGGCAGAAGGTGCTAATGGCTTCCGCCTCGGCCGCCATTACGTAAAACGAAACACTGGCGATGCTCTGGCCCAGCCTTTAGCTAGGCGGCAGGCGGCTGCCGCCTCGGTGTGGCGTCGCGTGGCGTGGTGTGGCGCTTTCTACAGCCCAGAGAAATCTCTCCGGCCTCCCGCCCGGCGCATGCGCAAGGCCGCGGTTAACTAGCAAGCTAGTCCGCCCCGATACAGAAGCACAGGAAATATCTTAACAAGTAAGCTTGAGCAGCTTCATATGCAAAACAGGTCGCAGAATGGCCGTTATTTTCTGAGATAGGGAAGCGAAAGGGCGCGTGCGTGCATCATTAGTGATGTAGTCGTTTCTACAGATTCTCTGAATGAAAAAACAGCGCGCACGACTTCCACGACTGGAGATTGGTTTCAATCCCACCAGCGGACGAAATTCGAAATTCGTGGGGGGAGGAGGAGGAGGAGGGGGAAGAGAGACACTCATTTTAGTGGCTCCTGAACGCGTCTTCGGATATTGTTAGCAATCTTCCAGTTTGGCTTCTGTATAGTGGCAACCGATTTATTTACGTTCAAAAGGTTTAGACTTTTAAACTTTTTAAAATGAAGAAAGAAATAAGGCCTCATTTATGTAGCGTTACAGAAACAGCCCACTGTTCTGCGATCACCCATCAAAAATATATTTTTTTAAATATTCAAAAAATAAAACTTCCTGGCAGATTGTGTGCTGGACCGAGACCCGAACTCGGGACCTTTGCCTTTCGCGGGCAAGTGCTCTACCGCAAGTGTTGATGGAGTACAAGCGCGAAAGGCAAAGGTCCCGAGTTCGGGTCTCGATCCAGCACACGGTTTTAATCTGCTAGGAAGTTTCACATCACCGCACACTCCGCTGCAGAGTGAAAATTTCATTCCGGATTTAAAAAATACTTTCTAACTCTGTTTGTCGATATCAACACCTAAATTTCAAACACTACCGACCAGCCCGTGCTCAAACATTGCGTAGTTACTCGTAACTGGTTGTCGGTTGGTTTAGTTTGTCCTATTTCGTTTTTCTATTCTTTCTCGTATTAACATTAGTAAATAATTCTTGTGCATTGTGGGCGTACCAGACCACTGCAATTGTTGAAATTGAAGGTAATTTATTATGATTTAGCTGCAACCAGTTGCTTTTACTGGTGATCGTTCTTCTACGATATTTCAAGACGCTTGGCACCCGATCTTTAGGAGTTTACTTTTATCTACATGTTGGGAACATTGTTTCTTTACTAACCGTGTTGCAAAATTTCGCAATGGGAATTTTTAATACAACTGTTCTAAGACTCCGTAAGTTAAGAAACCATGTTCACAACATGTTAATAAATATAAACATCTGAAGGTGGGGTGAACATTAAATGAATGTACTCTGAAATACGTGTGTTTTGAGGCACAATTTGTTGGCGTGGCGATTCGGGAAAGAGACGCTTTCATATTGGTGCGTTGCCCCATTAACACCACGGGTTCTACAGTTTTGACTTTATGAGCTAGGAGCGCTGCTGTCGCGTCACGTGACGTCCCGGCCCGCAAGTATATGTGAAGAAATCTCACTTCGTCGCGGTAGCGATTTAAGCCGGTCTGTGGCCACGCGATCGGTTATATAAAGGCACCTTACTGAAGATTCCGTCAAAAAGAGGAGCCGGCTTCGAATCAAGTGATATTTCTGTCGGTTGAAAACATTCTTTTTTATCATTTAGGTTCATATAACATTCCGGTTGTTGCCTCAGTACGAATTTCTCGCAGTTCTTGATTACCCGTCTAACCATGGAGCAGTTTACTAATGCGCAGCATGTGCTAATAATGTAGTCACTTCATCAAAGCGGAGGAGTCGGCCGTTGTGGCCGAGCGGTTCTGGGATCTTCAGTCCGGAACCACGCTGCTGCTACGGTCGCAGGTTCGAATCCTGCCTCAGGCATAGATGGGAGTGATCTCCTTATGTTAGTTAGGTTTAAGTAGTTCGAAGTCTAGGGGACTGATGACCTCAGATGTTAAGTCCCATAGTGCTCAGAGCCATTTGAACCACTTTGAAAGCGGAGGAAGTTATGCAGCAATTGTAAGACATCTTCGCGCGATTCTAGTGCACGATGAACCACCGAATGAATCAACGGTTCTAAGACTTCAACGGAATGAGTTCAACAGCGAACATTAGGGATTCTGGGCGCCATAATTCTGGCCGATCCATGCAAAACACTGCGGTGGATCGAGAGATTGCGGCTGTTAGTCTAGCGAAGTCGGTTCTTCGCCGTTACCAAGAATTGGGCACACGATATTGTGCAGTATAAGGGAACCTCCGATGTGATCTCCAGTACCACCTCCACAGCATTCAGTTAACGCAGCAGCTAAAAGCTGCCATCATGGGAAAAGGTGATATTTTGTAGACTTGTTTATCTTGCGCGACGAGGGGGACTTTCACTGAGGTAGATTTGTGAATAAACAGAACTGCGGTATTTGAGAACCAAAAATCCTTGCACGGTTCAAAGGAAGGAAATGCACCCAGATGAGTCAAAACAAGCTGTGACAGTTAATGGAAACCGATACCGTGCGTTGGTAAGAGATTTTTTGAGGCCCTCATTTCAGTGGAATGGACGTCCAAGACTTCTGGTTTCAGAAGGTTGGTGCCAGGGTCACAGGTCCCGTGGTGGTGGTGGTGGTGGTGGTGGTGGTGGTGGTGGTGATCGGGAAAGAAGGCCATACAGACGACAATGTCCAGGCAATCTTCTCGGGAAGCTGAAAGAACACGCGGCCCACGGGGTGGACATTCCCGAGTTAAGGATTACTAGAACGTCCCGACAGTTTTTTTAGAGCGACTGTGTTGACGTTGAAAAATGTCATCGTCACACGTCTCACATTGATGTGGAGTGTGGAATTAAGTAAAAATTCTTTGGCCTGCCATAACACTATCCTCTCGTACTGCTAGTCATAGCAACAACAATAATAATAATAATAATAATAATACAGTTCTACCACAACCGTCCGACTGAGAAATCCCGTTCTTCAGAGCTGCTCTATGTGAGTCACTGCATTCGGAAAAAGAGGCTGGCTTATAGAGAGCGGATGAGCCGGTCGTTCTAACCACTCCTGTTTAAGCAATGGCGGCGTGCCTGGTTAGCAAGAAAGGTGCTCGTCTGGGGCAGAGCGGTAGGGGTGTGTGTGGCAACGACCGCCAGCCGCCAGCGTGGCTGTTACAACCTCCGGCCGCGCAATGTACTAACAAACCGCTGGCGAAACGCACAGGCCGCAGGCAGGGGATTCTCACACAGCTTTCAAAACTACTCAAGTGTCACTTCACTCGCGTGGACGCTGAGGGGTATTACTACACGAGACCAGCATACACCGAAAGGTACCGGACAGCGCTGGCTGCGATGTTGTACACTACTGGCCATTAAAATTGCTACACCAAGAAGAAATGCAGATGATAAACGAGTATTCATTGGACAAATACATTATACCAGAGCTGACACGTTATTACATTTTCACGCAATTTGGGTGCACAGATCCTGAGAAATCAGTACCCTCAACAACCACCTCTGGCCGTAATAACTGGCTTGATACGCCTGGACATTGAGTTAAACAGAGTTTGGATGACGTGTAGAGGTACAGCTGCCCAATCACCTTCAACACGATACCACAGTTCATCAAGAATAGTGACTGGTGTATTGTGACGAGCCAGTTGCTCGGCCACCATTGACAAGACGTTTTCAATTGGTGAGAGATCTGGAGAACGTGCTGACCAGGGCAGCACTCCAACATTTTCTGTACCCAGAAATGCCCGTACACAACCTGCAACATGCGGTCGTGTATTATCCTGCTGAAATGAAGGGTTTCGCAGGGATCGAATGAAGGGTAGAGCCACGGGTCGTAACACATCTGAAACGTCCACTGTTCAAAGTGCGTCAATGCGACGAGAGGTGACCGAGACGTGTAACCAATGGCACGCCATACCATCATGCCGGGTGATACATCACTATGGCGATGACGAATACACGCTTCCAATGTGCGTTCACCGCGATGTCGCCAAACACGGATGAGACCATCATGATGCTGTAAACAGAACTCGGATGCATCCGAAAAAATGACGTTTCACCATTCGTGCACCCAGGTTCGTCGCTGAGTACACCATCGCAGGCGCTCCTGTCTGTGATACAGCGTTCAGGGTAACCGCAGTCATGGTCTTCGAGCTGATAGTCCAGGCTGCTGCAAACGTCGTCGAACTGTTCGCGCAGATGGTTGTTGTCTTGCAAACGTATTTGTTGACCAGGGATCGAGGCGTTACAGCCACGCGAATAAGATGCCTGTCATCTCGACTGCAAGTGATACGAGGCCGTTGGGATGCAGGGCGGCGTTCCGTATTATCCTCCTGAACCCACCGCTTCCATATTCTCCTAAAAGTCATTGGCTCTCGACCAACGCGAGCAGCAATGTCGCTATACGATAAACCGCAATTGCGATAGGCTACAATCCGACCATCATCAATACTCGAAAACGTGATGGTACCCATTTCTCCTCCTTACACGAGGCACCACAACAACGTTTCACCAGGCAACGCCGGTCAACTGCTGTTCCTGTATGAGAAATCGGTTGGAAACTTTCCTCACGTCAGCACGTTGTAGGTGTCGCCACCGGCACCAACATTGTGTGACTGCTCTGAAAAGCTAATCATTTGCGTATCACAGCATCTTCTTCCTGTCGGTATAATTCGCGTCTGTAGTACGTCATCTTCGGGGTGTAGCCATTTTAATGCCCAGTAGTGTAATAACGAGTCAGTCCTTCGCGAGTCCTCAAGAAATCGATAACAAAGGGAAGTACTGACTATACGAGGAGTTTCAATCGTTTTGGAGTGACAAAGACCCCCATATCTCGCAGTAGTACCCACCATTTTTCTTGTTAGCTAGCGCTGAGTTCGAGGAGCGTACACGGGTGTCTACTGCGTCCCCTAAATGATCGACAGGATAAAGATCGGGTGAACTGTGGGGTCCAACCCATGGTAGTGAACTGACCAGAGTGTATAATGAAGTCATTATCCTGTACAGTATCCAGTCCTTGGCTGGATCTATTTACAAAATTAGTCTCTCCACCTTTCTCTATCCTGTCACCCATTGAAATCTGTGTTCTAGCTCATCCAAAAGGTGTTACATTGGGTTCATGTCAGGACTCAGGGCAGGATACTTCATTACAGGAATGTTATTGTCCACAAACCTTTGCATCTACATCTACATGAACACTCTGCAAATCACATTTAAGTGCCTGGCAGATGGCTCATCCAACCACTTTCACAATTCTCTATTATTCCGATCTCGTACAGCGTGTAGAAAGAACGAACACCTATATCTTTCCGCACGAGTTCTGATTTTTCCTTATTTTATTGTGGTGATCGTTCCTCCCTACGCAGGTCGGTCTCAACAAAATATTTTCGCATTCGGAGGAGAAAGTTGGTGACTGGAATTTTGTGAAAAGATTTCGTCGCAACGAAAAACGCCTTTCTTTTAATGATGTCCACCCCTAAGCCTGTATCATTTCTGTGACACACACTCCCATATTTCGCGATAATACAAAACGTGCTGCCCTTCTTTGAACTTTTCTGATGTACTCCGTCAGTCCTATCTGGTAAGAATCCCACACTGCACAGCAGTTTTCTTAAAGATAAAGGACAAGCGTAGTGTAGGCAGTCTCCTTCGTAGGTCTGTTACATTTCTGAAGTGTCCTGCCAATAAAACGCAGTCTTTGGTTAGCCTTCCCCAAAACATTTTCTGTGAGTTCCTTCCAATTTAAGTTGTTCGTAATTGTAATACCTAGGATTTAGTTGAATTTACTGCTTTTAGATTAGACCGAGTTCCTTTTAGCACTCATGTGGATGACCTCACACTTTTCGTTGTTTAGGGTCAACTGCCAATTTTCGCACCATTCAGGTATCTGGTTCAAATAGCTCTGAGCACTATGCGACTTAACTTCTGAGGTCATCAGTCGCCTAGAACTTAGAACTAATTAAACCTAACTAACCTAAGGACAACACACACATCCATACCCGAGGCAGGATTCGAACCTGCAACCGTAGCGGTCTCGCGGTTCCAGACTGACACGCGTAGAACCGCACGGCCACACCGGCCGGCCATTCAGGTATCTCTTTTCAATCGTTTTGCAGTTTGTTTTGATCTTCTGATAACTTTATTAGTCCATAAACGACAGCGTCACCTGCAAACAACCGAAGACGGTTGCTCAGATTGTTTCCCAAATCGTTTATATAGATAAGCAACAAAAAGGGCCTACAACACTACCTTGGGGAACGCCAGAAATCACTTCTGTTTTACTCGATGACTTTACGTCAATTACTACGAACTGTGACCTCTCTGACAGGAAATCAGAAATCCAGTCACATAACTGAGACGATATTCCATAAGCAAGCAATTTCACTACGAGCCGCTTATGTGGTACAGTGTCAAAAGCCATCCGGAAATCCAGGAATACGGAATCGATCTGAAGTCCCTTGTCAATAGCACTCAACACGTCATGTGAATAAAGAGGTAGTTGTATTTCACAAAAACGAGGTTTTCTAAACCCATGTTGACTGTGTGTCAATAGACCGTTTCCTTACAGGTAATTCATAATGTTCGAACACAATTTATGTTCTAAAATCCTGCTACATATCGACGTTCACGATATGGGCCTGTAATTTAGTGGATTACGCCTACTACCTTTCTTGGGTATTGGTGTGACCTGTGCAACTTTCCGGTCTTTGGGTACGGATCCATCGTCGAGCGAACGATTGTATATGATTGTTAGGTACGGAGCTAATGCATCAGCATACTACGAAAGGAACCTAATTGGTATAGTCTGGACCAGAAGACTTGCTTTTATTAAGTGATGTAAGTTCGTTCACTACTCCGAGGGTATTTACCTCTACGTTACTCATGTTGGCAGCTGTTCTCGATTCGAATTCTGGAATATTTACTTTGTCATCTTTTGTGAAGGCATTTGGGAAGGCTGTGTTTAGTAACTCTGCTTTGGCAGCTCTGTCTTCGATCGTATCTCCAGTGTTATCGCGCAGAAAAGGCATTGATTGTTTCTTGCCGTTAAAATATTTCACATACGACCAGAATCTCTGCCAGGGTTCGAAACGAAGTTTCGTTGTGGAAACTGTTGTAAGCATCTCGCATAGAGATCCGCGCTAAATTTCGAGCTTCTGTAAAGGATCGCCAATCTTGGGGATTTTGCGTCTGTTTAAATTTGGCAGAGGTTGCTGTCATGGATGACAGAGTATACTGTCAAGCTGATACCCTACTGGCCATAAAAATTGCTACACCACGAAGATGACGTGCTACAGACTCGAAATTTAACCGACAGGAAGAAAGCGCTGTGATATGCAAATGATTAGCTTTTCAGAGCATTCACACATGGTTGGCGCCGGTAGCGACACCTACAACGTGCTGACATGAGGAAAGTTTCCAACCGATTTCTGACACAAACAGCAGTTGATCGGCGTTGCCTGGTGAAACGTTTTTGTGATGCCTCGTGTCAGGAGGAGAAATGCCTGCCATCACGATTCCGACTTTGATAAAGATCAGATTGTAGCCTATCGCGATTGCGGTTTATCGCATCGTGACAGTGCTACTTGCGTTAGTCGAGATTCAATGACTATTAGCAGAATATGGAATCGGTGGGTTCAGGAGGGTAATACGGAATGCCGCGCTGGATCCCAACGGCCTCGCATCACTAGCAGTCGAGATAACAGGCATCTTATCCGCATGGCCGTAACGGATCGTGCAGCCACGTCTCGATCCCCGAGTCAAAAGATGGGGACTTTGCAAGACAACAACCATCTGCACGAACACCTCGACGACGTTTGCAGCAGCATGGACTATCAGCTCGGAGATCGTGGCTGCGGTTACCATTGACGCTGCATCACAGACAGGAGCGCATGCGATCGTGTACTCAACGACGAACCTGGGTGCATGAATGGCAAAACGTCATTTATTCGGATGAATCCAGGTTCTGTTTACAGCATCATGAAGGTCGCATATGTGTTTGGCGACATCGCGGTGAACGCACATTGGAAGCGCGTATTCGTCATCGTCATACTGGAGTATCACCCGGCGTGATGGTACGGGGTGCCGTTGGTTACACGTCTCGGTCACTTCTGGTTCACATTGACACCACTTTGAACAGTGGACGTTACATTTCAGATGTGTTATGACCCGTGGCTCTACCCTTCATTCGATCCCTGCGAAACCCTACATTTCAGCAGGATAATGGACGACCGTACGTTGCAGGTCCTGTACGGGCCTTTCTGGATACAGAAAATGTTCGACTGCTGCCCTGGCCAGCACATTCTCCGGATCTCTCACCAGTTGAAAACATCTGGTGAATGGTGGCCGGGCAACTGGCTCGTCACAATACGCCAGTCACTACGCTTGATGAACTGTGGTATCGTGTTGAAGCTGCATGGGCAGCTGTACCTGTACACGGCATCCAAACTCTGTTTGACTCGATGTCCAGGCGTATCAAGGCCGTTATTACGGCCAGAGGTGGTTGTTCTGGGTACTGATTTCTCAGGATCTATGCACCCAAATTGCGTGAAAATGTAATTACATGACAGTTCTAGTAAAATATTTGTCCAATGAATATCGGTTTATCATCTGCATTTCTTCTTGGTGTAGCAATTTTAATGGCCAGTAGTGTACATACAATCATCGTCTCCTAATTGTTCCTCTACTGTTGTTATGCTTGCGCATTAAGCCTTTTTTACAAGCGCATTAGGGGACCACACCCATATCATAATCACCGGCATACAGGAACACCGTCTCCTCTGTTGATTCACTGTTTTTACTACACACGATGACAGGTGAAATTCGCCAAACAAACCCTTCCACAGTTCAGAGGGTGTAACGTGATCCATTACCCGGAATCACTTGTCTCCTGTCATCGTATCTCCAGTGGCATCTCGCTTTACGCCGCCTCAAGCTTCGCTCTGCATTGTCTACATAAATGCGTGGCTTATGACGAGCTGCTCGACCACTGTACGCTATTCTTTTTAACTCCCTACGCATAGTCACTACTCTGGAACCTGTTAGTGATTCCTTCCGCTGACATGCGATTTTTACAACCACTATCTGCAATGGTCGACGATCCCCGTCCGTCAGTGCTTGAGTTCTGGCTGTTCTTGATTTAGTCTGGTTGTTCCTCCGTGTCTCCACTTCACAATCACATCACCAACGATCGAACTGAGGTAGCTTTAGAAGGGATGGAATATTCATCCAATGACTAGACTACGTTCGAAATCACTGACCTCTCCCTGACCGATCCATTTTGCCATTATTGCTTCTCCACTGACAACACATTTTATAGTGGCGGGTCCGCATCTCTTGACATCTCGTGATCCGTTCACAATTACATA
The DNA here is from genome assembly GCF_023864345.2 of Schistocerca serialis cubense. Taxonomy (NCBI): domain Eukaryota; kingdom Metazoa; phylum Arthropoda; class Insecta; order Orthoptera; family Acrididae; genus Schistocerca; species Schistocerca serialis. Next base: position 325,464,925 of record NC_064645.1, on the reverse strand, counting down.
AAGCTGTCTGGGCCTTGAATGTTTTAGATCGTTACATTGCTTTTACAAGAAACTGGTCATCTATCTGCGGAACTACCGGTGCGTTAAAAGACGTACTTTTACGGAGAATCAAAGTATCACTGAGTATTTCAGCAAAACCGATGACTCTGACCGTGCGTCCGTGTTTTTGCGGCGACGTCTCGGGTCGTCGCGGTGGATAAGCACTCCGCCAACGGGACTGCTCCCGCAGCATTGACCGGGCCGCTGCGAAAGCTGGCGACGGGAAGGCGGCGGCAGGAACAGGAGAAGGAAGACGGAGAAGAAAAAAAAAAGAGAGGGATAACAGGGCACAAAAAGAGCGACACAGGCTCGCGGGCCTTCTGTTGCGGTGGCGGGCGACATGGAGGGACGGGGCTATCGTTATTCAGGATCGAGATTGGTTTCGGAGCGGTGGGGCCGCGACTTCTGAGGGTCCATCAAGCGCCTACTTTGTTCTCTTTTCGCAGTCCTCTTTCCCCCCCCCTCCCCCAACACACACACACACACACACACACACACACACACACACACACACACAGGTACTGTTGCTACCAAGATACAATGATGTTACTGACACCCAAATCCCAATTTTCTCTGCCCCATTTGACTGTATAACACTCGAGCGCTGCTTCTGCTGTGTGTTATGTGACATTCAAGCTGCACCCAGCAAGTAGTCTGGTCAACTTCAGAAACTGCCCCTGTCCGGTAGCACAGACATTGGTTTCGTAGTTGTGTAAATGAAGCAGTTGGGAAACCATAGTCTTTAAATACAAGATTTAATAATAAGTCTGTTTATTGTCTTTTCAATAACTCATTTTATCCGCCGATGAGCCTTTCGAAACACTGCTTCAATTGGCGATGGAACCTTCGATTTGAGGTCAAACCGACGGGAATGTGCATCTGTAAGAGGTTATATCGCGCGTTTAATTTACCTTTTCCGAAATGAAGTATACAACAAAAAGCAGCAAGATACACAGGCACTTTTTAAGTTAACCAAATCTGCATGCGTTCTGCTGTAATTTTGTAGATGTACTACCAAAATTTTGTGATTTTAGATTAAAAACGCTCTCTAAACTCTCACAGATACATATTCCTATCGCATTGAGAACCCACTGAAGGACCTTCGATCGCTAAGAAAAGTGTTGAGTACCAAGCTGTGCTTGAAAATTCACACTAGTACACAAAACACGCTATTCAAAACAGTAGACGGACGTAACCAATTAAGTTCAGCATTCATTTCACTATCATGGCTTTGGCAGAACAGTCACTATGAAAAATACCGAACTGCCGGAGGACATCGTGTGTGTATAAATCTAATGACGACCACCAAGACAGCTATCCTACAACGTCCCATTGACAACTCAGTCACTGGAGACGTAGGGGCAGAAATATGAATGAATCCCTATTTTAAGGCACTTACAGATGTAGCTGGGGCGATGGATAAAATTAGAATTTACAGCTTATTCCACAACTGTAATGGAAGTTTAGAACTGAATCAGTTAAGGCAGCAGTCGATTGAGTGTTAATCGTGTTTCGGATAAAAGCTAGCCACCTCCGAGGACGTCAGGAAGTAACTGGGTAGGGATTCCCAACTTTAAAGTTGGTTTCAACGCCTTAGTGCTTCACTAAGACACCGTCCTACTGCCGGTGGCGAACCCTCGTCTACCTTCGACTTTTGAATCGACTGAACTTGCCAAATAATGGACCTAAACTTTAAAATGGCGCTTTCACAGTTGCAGATGTGCTGATATTCTCAAAATGGCGCCTAGCGTGAAGGTGGCAATACTGATGCTGCGAGACAGTTCCGTTTATCTCACTAGTCATGTAATTTTTTGTTGGAAGGCCAAGTAAATATTACGCAAAATTTTTGTTCATTATTACTAAGTCAACACACCAACCAACACACCAACCAACACATGAAGCCCTGGACCTGCAATCCTGGACAACAACCAACCACAAGTTGTAAGTGCAGCACATCCACAGGAATGGTGAATTGGGATTCTGCATTACTTACGAACCCGGCAGTGCTTCGCAATTGCTTACAAGGGAACCTCCCCATCGCACCCCCTCTCAGATTTAGCTATAAGTTGGCACAGTGGATAGACCTTGGAAAACTGTACACGGAGCAATCGAGAAAACAGGAAGAAGTTGTGTGGAACTGTGAAACAAATTAGTAAAAATACAAACTGAGTAGTCCATGTCCAAGATAAGCAATATCAAGGAGAATGTGAGCTCAGGAGCGCCGTGGTCCCGTGGTTAGCGTGAGAAGCTGCGGAACGAGAGGTCTTGGGTTCAAGTCTTCCCTCGACTGAAAATTTTACTTCGTTTTCGCAAAGTTACGATCTGTCTGTTCGTTCATTGACGTCTCTGTTCACTGCAGTAAGTTTAGTGTCTGTGTTCTGCGACCGCACCGCAAAACCGTGCGATTAGTAGACGAAAGGACGTGCCTCTCCAATGGGAACCGAAAACATTTGATCGCAAGGTCATAGGTCAACCGATTCCTCCACGGGAAAACACGTCTGATATATTCTATACGACAATGGTGACGGCATGTGCGTCACATGACAGGAATATGTTGTCGACCCACCTAATTGTACACTTGGCGAATGGGTAAAAAGATTCTTCTACCTTGCCCGATTTAGGCTTTCTTGTGGATGTGATAATCACTCCAAAAAAAGTGATGAAAACGTAAGAGTTTGTCACATAAACTGAAAATAAAAAATTAAACTTTTCACTCGAGGGAAGACTTGAACCTAGGACCTCTGGTTCCGTAGCTGCTCTCGCTAACCACGGGACCACGGCGCTGCTCGACTCCCAGTGTCCTTGATGTTGCCTATCTTCGCATGGACTACTCAGTTTGTATATTTTACTAATTTTTTTCATAGTTCCACACAACTACTTCCTGTTTTCTCGATTGATCTGTGTTCAGTTTTTCAAGGCCTATCCACTGTGCCAACGTATAATTAAATCTGAGGGGGGTGCGATGGGGAGGTTCCCCTGTTAGTATGTATGGGAATTGGATGTACGTCGTAATCTCCTCCACTCTCCCTCATCATCTTATGGGTAAATCAGCTGAGATCATTGGTATATGGGGTATGAGACAAACATGACTAGCTGCTGGATCAACCACAGTATTTAGCGTACGGTTTTAATCGATTCAGATTCGACAGTAGTATTCTAATCTTAAGCAGATAAGCTGTAAATACTTCTTTCTTTTCTTCTGGTAAACCGACTGCGAGGAAGAGAACGCAACGACTCATAGCACAACACAGCACAACATTTCTTTCTTGCAGTTGGTGTTAACAAACAGTCAACATTTCACTCCATGCAGTAAAAGAACATTTTAATTTTGAGCTGGGAGAATGCCATCATCAAAGGACGTTTTACTAGAAATAAATTAATATGGTTCCACTCCCCCGATTCCGACCACGGTTTTCTGGAGGTTTCCTTTGGTTGCAAGGCGTATGCCGTATCCCAATTACGATGCCCGATTTGCCGCACTATTAGCTTTTCTGGTAACTGGCTGAACAGAACGGCGACTCACAGCATCATGGGAGAAGTCTCTCGCCCTTGAACCAGTATAGCAGTGCCCTACCACAACCCATTTAGGAGGATTACAGACACCGATTCATTGTCTCCAGGCTGGAGAAAAGCCCTGTCCTTTGACACCGGCCCTGACGTCCACGAAAGTGAAAAGGACGAGCGCACAGGCGCGGCCGTCGAGTTATTCGCACACGGTGCAAGTAGGCTGTTTAGGTTTTCATGTTGGTAACGCCACGTAGTGCTCTGTACGAAAATCGCTGAGTGCGCTGTGTGCAGTCTGTGGCTGGTTGGACTCGTTGTTGTTGGAGTATTCGCTTGTGTAGTGTTGGGCAGTTTGATGTGAACATTGTTTCCAGAATGAGATTTTCACCTTTGCAAAGGTCCCGAGTTCGAGTCTCGGTCCGGCACACAGTTTTAATCCGCCAGGAAGTTTCATATCGGCGCACACTCCGCTGCACAGTGAAAATCTCATTCTGGAAACAATGTATTTACCTTAATAGCGTTCAAAAGTTATGATATATATACCGGGTGATCAAAAAGTCAGTATAAATTTGAAAACTTAAATCAATCACGGAATAATGTAGATAGAGAGGTACAAATTGAAACACATGCTTGGAATGACATGGGGTTCTATTAGAACAAAAAATACAAACGTTCAAAAAATGTCCGACAGATGGCGCTTTATCTGATCAGAATAGCAACAATTAGCGTAACAAAGGAAGACAAAGGAAAGACGTTCTTTACAGGAAATGCTCAATATGTCCACCATCATTCCTCAACAATTGCTGTACCCGAGGAATAATGTCGTGAACAGCACTGTAAAGCATGTCGGCGTTATGGTGAGGCATTGGCGTTGATGTTGTCTTTCAGCATCCCTAGAGATATCGGTCGATCACGACACAATAGCGACTTCAGGTAACCCCAAAGCCAATAATCGCACGGACTGAGGTCTGGCGACCTGGGAGGGCAAGCATGACGAAAGTGGCGTCTGAGCACAAGATCACCACCAAACGACACGCGCAAGATATCTTTGACGCGTCTAGCAATACTTCGTGGTTTTTTTGTGGTTCTAATAAAACCCCATGTCATTCCAAGCATGTGTGTCAATTTTTACCTCTCTATCTACATTATTCCGTGGTTTATTTATTAAGTTTTCAAATTTATACTGACTTTTTGATCACCCGGTATATACAATTTTGTGACATCCAATTAAACAAATTTCCTTTTTCTGAGGGAAACACGTCCAGATCGTCCGCTCAAAACTCTGGCGTATGTCTCGCCACATCCACCACTGCTGGTGGCTCACCTCCAACTGCCCGACGCTACGCGCTGTTCACATCCAACTGCCCTACATTACACAAGCGAATATTCCAACAATGAGTTCAACCAGCCACAGACTGCATACAGGAAGTTTCAAATACTGTACATTGTTTGTTCTCCATCAAAATCTTTTATTTGCTAACTATGCTTATCAGTAGTTAGTGCCTTCAGTAGTTAGAATCTTTTATTTAGCTGGCAGCACTGGCGCTCGCTGTATTGCAGTAGTTCGAGCAACGAAGATTTTTGTGAGGTATGATTCATGAAAGGTACAGGTTGTTGTCAGTCAGAGCCATTCTTTGTAGGAATTACTGAAAGTCAGACTGCGTTGCGCTAAAAAATATTGTGCGTGAATTTAGTGATGATCAGAGTGAGTGAATAGAGAACTGTCTGAGTACGTTCAGTTTTGCTCATCTGTTTCTGTATCAAAGAACTGTCATTCATAATTTTTCAAAGGGGACGTTTCAACGGTCACATCGGAACGCGGCACTGCGCAGCTACGGTGCAGCCGGGATTTTTACGGAAGCGGAGTTTCTTGAACGGCGTGGTTGGCGCCTGGCCCACATGGGCGCCGCCACGCGGCTGCACAACGAGTTCAGGCGAATGAAAACACCCAACCGCGCGTCAGCGGGTTGGTTCTCCGCGTGAACTACGTCCACCAGCCGTGGAAACGGGGCTCTCAGCCACGGAGGCGTAATTTAATTAACTCTCAACTCGCGGCAGCAGCAGTTTCGTTCCGTCAGAAGAAAAGGTGATATGAGTAAAGAACAGCTCTTTAGTGTCATCAGTCTTGGTTCTAACTGGCAGCGGCACCTTTCAATGCTGCGCAGGTATCCAGAAGGCTGGATACGGCGTACTGTCTTATTATTGGCGACACTGCCTTAAGATCACTGGTTTGATCCTACGCATCGGGTGCTCATGGCCAGTTTGCTTTTTTGCCGTTATGTGCACAATGGCTGAACGTCATTTACGCACCTACACAATTTTTTTAAGCGACAGTGTCACACTTCGACAGTTAATATGGGAGTTATTCCATCATTTGCGACAGTATGTAATCTTATTAGGAACAGACAGATTTCGCATTACTTTAAGTAGCTTCGGTGGTCAGTGAAACAATTTTTTTATTTACAAATCAGTTTAGTGACATCAGTAACATTACTCGTGTCTAAAATTACTTTTTCATTGCGTTTTTGGGTCCTATTTCCATGCATTCTTCTATACACAGGAGTTTGAGCCTGAGTACTATGTATTGCTTGCGGCCCACGTTTTTCATCACAAATGTTACAAGTATTGTCACAGACATTAAAAATTCAAGAGCACAAATTTTCATGACTATGTGGAGTAAGGGATCTGTATGAGACTAGATTAAATTATTTAAATTTTGTAGTTCGATTTAAAAACGTGTTAGATTAAAAATTTACATTTACTTAAATAATTATATTCCGTGTGTGTGAAATTTCAATGGATTTTTTTTAGATTTTGTTGAGCTTACGTATATGCAGGGTGAGTCTCTTTGGAGTCATCAGGCCCATTTTATCAGGTATTTCGGACGCATCTGCAATTTCGGTTTTGCGATGTCTACCTAGAGTCAGCCAAAACAATTTTGTTTTTTACGCCCAGCGTCGACAGAAATCGTCGGTTTGTTTGGCATTACAAAGAAAATAATGAAAATGAATTCGAACTATGAATTTTGTGTATCTTCCGACTGGGCGGTCCCAAATTAGTCTAGGGCGATATTCGTTTTATCGACTTGTACAAACAGGAACAGTGAAACAGGAAGTATGATCAGGACTCCTCGCACTACACTACTTTGGGATTGCTCTGTCGTAGGGGAACATAACATTCCACATTAAAAATAATTTTGTTTGTAATGAGATACAAGCCGACGGTTTGCATCAACGCCGAGTGTCACATGCAAAACGTGGTGAACAGTATTTGTTTGGGCCGACTTCAGTTACACACTGCAATAACGAAATTGCATGTATCTGCTGACACACCAGAGAAAATGCCTGACATCTCTGCTGCCCTATAGAAGCAGCGTGTTGTGTAAGTAGTACCGAACTTTTTCACCCTCACCCCAACCCTACCGCACACGGTAAGGAACGCGAGTTAATATTGCATTGTCGTCCAGTTCTGAGCTGTGTTTATTTATTTAACCTGATCAGATTAGAGACATGAGGCCCTCTCTTACATCAGATCAGTGTTCCACACATACAGCATTCCACACATCAGGGTTACATCATGACAATAGTTTAAATAAGAAAATTAGATTACTCTGGTGACAATATGAATAAAGGGTAATGACTAAGACCTAATAAAGTAAATGCTGGCAGTATTTTTACAACAGGTGCTATACATACAAATTATGATAAAAGCAATAATAATAATAATAATAATAATAATAATAATAACAGTAAAAATCAAATAATAATGATAAACATGAGAAAAATTGGCAGTAGTGGTGAAGATTTGTGCAGATGTACATTAATATCTTGTTGTGTAAAATAGATGTTTACTAGCATAGCGAGTTTTGGGGAGGGGAGATTTAAGGAGGGGGGAAGAGGGAAGTAATGAGGTGAAGTGCATTCATGTACAGAGGAAGGCATTACTGTTGCTTAAGTAGATGCGTCATTGACTGTTTTTTTAAGTCTGACATGTTTTTAAGTTCTCTAACATAACGAGGGAGGTTATTCCAGAGTCGGGTTACCGCTACTGTAAAGGACTTTGAGAAGGTGACTGAGCGAAGCAGTGGAACAGAGAGGATTTTATTATGATGGGAACGTGTGTTTCTGTCATGTCGTTCCGACATACGCGTTAAGGACGAGGGGAGATATGAGGGACAGTGTACATTTATAAGGCAATAGATGAGAGAGTGTATGGAAATCTCTGCGTCTGTCTGCACGCAGCCAGGACAATTTTGCATATGCTGGTAAAATGTGATCAAAAAGTCGAACGTCACAGATATATCGGACGCACGCATTCACGACCAGTTCCAGACGTCGCGATATTTCCTGAGAGAGGCCTTGTAGTATAATATCGCTGTAGTCAATGATTGGGAGTATAAGCGTTTGTACTAATTTCTGTTTCAGATTGAAAGGGAAGAGTTTTTTATATTTTTGTAGGACATGAAGGGATGCTGATGCTTTTTTGCACACTGCAGTTACGTGCTCTGTCCAATTTAGATTTTCATCTATTATTACTCCCAAACTCTTTGGTGAGGGCGAGAAGTTAATATTTGTTCCATTTAGGATAAGAGGTGGTACGGATTCCCGATGTTTTGGGCTAATTAGCTTTGAGTGACCAACAAGTACCGCTTGGGTTTTAGATGGGTTTAGTTTTAGACCTATGTCCTGTGCCCATTTTGATAGTGCATCGAGGTCAGTATTGAAATTTTCTATAGCTTTCTTAAGATTGCTTGGCTTCGCACTTAGATACAACTGAAGGTCATCAGCATACATATGATATTTGCAATAGGTCAGAACCGGTAACACATCATTGACATACAGAGAGAAGAGTATAGGACCTAATAGTGAGCCTTGGGGAACGCCTGACGCTACCTGCCGCCATTGTGATTTTATATTCCCGGACAGGACGCGTTGCTGACGAGACGTCATGTATGAGTGAAACCATTGCACTGCACTTGGTGAGAAATTTAGACCGCTAAGTTTGGCTAGTAAGATGTCGAAGTCGACAGTATAAAATGCTTTGCTGAAATTTAAGAAGCAAATGATACTCGCTTCTTGTCTGTCCATGGCAAGTTTCAGGTCATCTGTCACCTTTATCAGTGCGGATGTTGTGCTTCGATGTTTACTGAAACCTGATTGGTATTCTTCTAGTAGGTTGTTAGTAGTTAGGTAGTTGGTGAGCTGGTCATGAACTATATATTCTAAGGCCTTTGAAAGTGCAGGAAGAAGGCAGATGGGGCGGTAGTCAGAGGGTGCTGTGGCGATGTCCTTTTTAGGCAGTGGCTTAATTTGTCCCAGGATTCCAGCTCATCAGGTAGTTAGTTTAAAAATCAACTACAAAATTTGTACTCAACGGACGGAAGAACAATTAATAAAACGTGTTAAAAATGACATAAGTAGGACACAATTAAAATATAGCTGCACGACTTTTTGTAAAACAAATATTTCATCAGGTAAGGACCATAAAGCAACATTTTCTTTCAAAAATAAGGAAGATCATTCATGTTCACCGACTGGCTGGAGTCCAATCTGCAAATAAGCGTAACAACACAGCTTGAGGCACTTTAAAGTGATTGTCTCGGTCGTCGGAATATTGTGCGTAAAGATAGAGTCAAGTCACTCAGCTTAAAACCCAAAAGCACACCGTAAATCAATTACTGCGAGAAAACCTGACGTACTTAGTGGTTTCACTGACCTTACAATAGAATGTTATCCGCCAAAAACCAATTTTTCGATCTTCTGTCTACTTTTATGCTTTGCCATAAGAACGCCTCAATTTGTCTCTCTAGGGAGGTACTGTACCCGAAGATAGCCGCAACTCCACAAGAAACAGCGCACGTGCCTGCAGTGCTAGGGTTTAACACGATGGCGTCACGCGATACATGGCAATCGAGCCGTTGATCTCGCGCGCCTCTGTATTCATTTTGCGTCCACCCCCCCCACCCCCCCCCCCAGCCTATCTACCTGGTCGGCCGCTACGAGAGCTGGCACACATTTCGGGCGCGCGGGAAAGTGTTCGGGATGCACCGCGCTGCCGCCAGCATTCCTGCTACGAGGCGGCCGCCAGGCCAGCTGCATGGAATAGCCAAGCACTCCTCGCCCGAGCCGATTGAGTGCGGCGAAACTGCCGGTCCGAAAGCGAAAGCACAGCTAGCCGCCAGTGGCCGAACCCACGCCAAGCCACAAGGCTGGGCCGTTGGATTGCGACGTCCGTGAGCGAAAACCGTGCTCGGAAAGTCCGGCAGAAAACGGACGTCTTTCCAAATATGTTTACTGTGATTTTACTGTACGGATGGCAGGAATTCTATTGCCGCTTTCTTGTCCATCAGGTCCGTGTTGCAGAGTGTTTGCTCTACTGCAAGAGGGTGGAAATGCCGAAGAAGTTGTTGTCCAGCGACGTTGGCGGAGTAGTTATCATTCATGCGACATCCACTGGAAGATAAAGGCATCCTTCAAACTTCACCGTGCACTGAAATCTCCCATTCACCCAAGGCTCACTGAAAGAGAAAGTTTTAGCTGACAACCTAGCAGCATGGCCATCGTCACAGCAGATCCACACAGACGGTTGCAGGAACTGCATTCATAGACGGCAAGTCTAATCGAGGAAGCTCCAGGAACTTGCGTCAGTACTCACCGCAGAAGTCGTACAGGCCTTAGAGGGACTTAAATACGCGAAATAAGTGCAAGAAGAAACAATCACAATTTTATCAGACTCATGCTCAGCATTGAGGCTGTTAAAATGCTACGTGGCCAACAATACCAAAAATTAACTAGTTCATCGGATTACAGAAGCAGTGCCAGAGCTTTCCCGCGTAAATAAAACGACCATGTTTGAGTGAAAGCGCATGGCGGAATAAAGGGACATTTTCATTTTCATTTCAATACTCTGGCCAAGGAAGCCGTACACACTGATTCAGTGAAGTATGATAAAGTGTCACTCGACGATATTTTTCAAACCATTAAGGACTGTAATCGGGGCCCGATGGAATGAAAACCTCCCACGGTCTTAACGAAATTAAAGGGATACACTAGGCCGCAAAGGTGGCTAATCTCACATCACGTCCTTGGTACCAAAACTGGAGGTACAGCAGAAACTTTATATTGACAGTGACACGACATCGCTTCAGTAACGAGAGATTCCGGCAACATCTCTATCGTCTCAACAAGGTCACATCTTCATGTGAATGCGGCATAGAGGAAGATGTCAATCATTTTCTTCGGCTGCCACAGAAGGTTTCAATGAACTAAGAAACTATTGCAGCATCTGATGACCTCTAGAAATGCCTTGCCTACCAACAGTAAAACCCTTTTAGCATCAAAAGATACGAAAGTGTCAAACCTATGTAATTTTATAGCAGAGGGTCATATAAGAATGTAAGAAGAAATATTTTTTTACTTTACAATATGTTTGTTAGTTGCTTAGATCGTTTAATTTAAATGAGCCTAACATAACTTTTTTATGGTCTGATGCTGACATTATACCCGAAACCCATTACAATAATTTTTTTTGAATTAGTCTTTCGTACCCGAGTAGTCATGAAGTTTAAATTATCACATCTACATTGTCGATATGAGTTTCTTGAGTACCACTGATGTCCGCATTCTTTCCTCTCAAGATCTTTGAGAGAATCTCAGCTTCTGCTCTGTTGGCTGCTCCTACATTGGGCTGCCATACTCGGGGGTTGGTCCAGTATTACTTTTCTTGTGATTGTGAGAATGGCCATTGAGACATAAACTTACACGCGTAGTTTTTGTCGACATGACTGCCGCTTACGATACAGTGTGGAAACAAGACCTCTTATAAAGCGTGTTTGGAAAGTACTTTTACTGCAGAGGCGCACAGAAGTGGCAGGTGATTACGACTATATACTCCTTACCTTCTGTATCTTCCTTCCACCTTCGCAAGTAGGCACGGTAGCGCTTACAACTGAAACATTGTACATTCTCTTCTGGGGTATTGCCGACCGGTGTACGGCCCGTACGAGGTAGAACTTACAGGGAACAGTGAAAAAGATCAATGAAGGGCAACTCGAAATCAGGAAGGGTGTATAACGGATATGATACGCGACGTGGGATTTTAATCATTAAACCGAAAACATGTATAGCTGAATCGTGATTTTCTCACCAAAGTGAAGTCACCAGCTTTTCCCTCCTATTTTGATGTTACTCGCGGAATCTCCATCCCTCGAGGTTGTTGCATTGTGATCTTTCTGTCACTGTATATTTGGTTTAGTATATACGATGTCCCGATCTGAAACTTAACAAATTACAATTTGGAACCAACGTTGCCCGGATTGCTGAACTATTTCATTCTTTCCGGTGGACGTTGGTATTAAATGCTTCTGCAACTCTTGCGACTCGAATTCGCCCAGAAATGCAACTAAATGGAATTCCCGAGAGGAAACGTCCCTCTTCTCGTCCTGACGGAACAACAATGCGTGTATCCTCTAAGTTGCCGACTGGAGTCGGCTGCTAACCTTCATGCTAGCTTAGCCTCTTTCCACCGTGGCCTGCCGTAATTGCAAGCGGAGGTAATTCACACCGACAGATGTGCCGCAGTTGCACAGAAAACTGTACTGGTATTCTGTAAAAACTTGCTTCATATCGCCGTAGCGTCATGTTAACTCAAGTTTCCAAAAATCACATATCGCGAATGCAAATTATCCATATTGTTGACGGCATTGTCGCCGTTATTGCATTGCTTTCGTAAAACGGTTACAAAATCAACCTCCTCCTGCCCCTAATCGTGATTTTATGCATGACGCATTTAGAACTCTTTCACATCATTGTTTGTAACAGATAACCGCTGGTGCTATTAAGTGGGCATAGGCTTATTGGAAAATGGTATACTGTGCTGTAATGCAACTGTTTTTCTTTTAATCTAAGAAAAAAGATACGCGAAAACATATCCACAGCACATTTTCACAAAATTAAAAGAAGTCAGAGTATCTGAATGTGAAGAGGTTACATTTTTGTAAAACAGATGTTCTTGAACACTATCTAATCAGAAGTATCTGGACAACTGTTAGTGGACATTAACATGGAGTTTGTCGACCCTTCGCCTTTATGTCAGCTTGCAATGAGGTGTCTAAATGTGTGTTGAGGAATGGTAGCGCATTCTTCCCCAGGAACCGAAACCAGGGACGATAATGTTGTTGGATGCTCAGGGCCGGAGCGAAGTCTACGCTCTAAATCATCCCTAACGTGTTCCATCGGGTTCACGTCGGGACTCTGGGCAGGTTAGGTCATTTCTAGAACGGTACTGTTCACAAATCATTGCCGCAAAGATAGCTTATAAGGCGCTTGGTCTCGTACTGTTCATCAGTATGCGAGTCTGCCCCGATAAATGAATGGTCAGAGTGACGGACTGCCGTCCTAAGGGGCCCGGGTTCGATTCCTGGCTGCGTGGGGGATTTTCTCCTTTCACGGACTGGGTATTGTGTTGTGTTCATCATCATTTCATCCCCATCCGGCGCGCAGGTCGCCCAGTGTGGCGGCCGGACCGGCCCCGTAAGGGGCCTCCCGGACAATTTCCATCAGTATGGGATACTTACCGAGTAAGACTGTTATATATGGGGAAGACTCTAACAACTTATTACGTCCTCCCACATAAATCTCACGTAATGACTGCAATGGGAGAAATAAGAGCCCATACAGAGGCTTACCGACAATCATTCTTCCCACGCGCCTTTCGCGAGTGGAACATGGTAACGAGGGCGGGGGGGGGGGGGGGGAATCAGTTCACACCATTAGGTGGCTTGCGGAGTATAATTCAGGTGTAGATGTGGGTAACAATGTGTTACTGTTTGTATTGTAGTGCAGCAGTCAATCGAAGTTACTTGGTCCGCCACAATAATCTGTAAGATATTTTTTGAGGTTCTCTTGTAATCTATCCAACAGAGCTATTCCAATAGTGCAAATACTTCCGGCATTAGGAGAGAGTTCCATATGTTGGATAAGAATACTTTACTGATTAATTTCTGTAGGATAATGGTCTCAAACAAGAATTATTTCCACGCACATAAAAACTTTAGAAATTTTGCATCAGACCTGTAGTATGAAGAAAAATATGATACAAGGAGGCCTATTCATGGAGTACCTTGCTTGAGTTTCTTTGGTAGTTTGATAAAAATCCAATTTACGTCATTCTGAAGTCCTGGTCTTCATATGTAATGGCTCGTGCAGCTTCTACCATTACAATTTATAGTGCCTTCACTTACCGCAGACGCTTTGGAAATCTGAGGGAACGAAACTCGTATGTATGAACTCACCTGCAACAAAGAGAGAAAAAATACCATTAGTTCATTTAGGCATCAGTTGACAGAAGGCAAAGTTACGTAGGCTGATCACACAAAATAGGAAACGGAAGTTGCAGTGAATCACTAAAATGGGAGGAACATCATCACTGCTACTTCACGCACGCAACCAGCAATACGATGTGAGCGTAGCCGACAGTTAAAACGGCGTATAAAACATGAAGAAAAAAGGAAACAATGTCCCTCTCTCACAGTGAACGAAGTATAATTTGGAACACACGTTTCCCAAATTGCTAAAGTATTCTACTGTTTCCGGCCGATGTTGGTACAAAATACCTCTAACTCTTTCAACACGATTTCTCCCAGCAACGCAACTAATTGGAATGCCACTGAGGAAACATCGTGATGGAAGAACAATGCGTAAATCCTCTCTGTGGTGTCACCGCCAGACACCACACTTGCTAGGTGGTAGCCTTTAAATCGGCCGCGGTCCGTTAGTATACGTCGGACCCGCGTGTCGCCACTATCGGTGATTGCAGACCGAGCGCCGCCACACGGCAGGTCTAGAGAGACGTCCTCGCCCCAGTTGGACAGCCGACTTTGCTAGCGATGGTTCACTGACAAATTACGCTCTCATTTGCCGAGACGATAGTTAGCATAGCCTTCAGCTACGTCATTTGCTACGACCTAGCAAGGCGCCATTATCATTTGCTATTTATCTTGTGATGCATGTACCGTCAGACCGATGTTCACCAATTATGGATTAAAGTTGAGTATTCCAGAAGCTACGTACTTTATTTGCTAGTCTTCATTACTTGTCCTGTTCCAGACCTCACGCCATCCTGCGTGAGCTTAAACGCGTGCCTTTCGGCTGAGGGCCAATCCACAACACTCTCAGTGGCCGTCTGCCAACAGCTGCCTGCGTAGATTACAACCAGGGTTGCCACCTGTCACGATTTTGTATGGATCGTCCCTACTTCTCTACTACTGTCCTGTGTCCATCAGTATTACGGGGCACCCTGAAGTCCTTACTTACACAACTATTCTTTGTGTATCATATTGCGTAATTTTTCATTTCATAATCTTAAGCTTATCATTTTAATGTTGTTAGTCACAGGCAATGTGTGTGAAAGAGGCAAGAGAACAACAGAACAACGGGTCTATCAATTGTTTCGCCGCCTCGTTTTCACAATAGTGTTGAAGAGGCAGTTGTATTTATGGAGTGACCGATGGAAGGATTATTGACATGTTCCGTATGTCCGCTGTTCCTTAAGAGCAAAACATTAACATTACGGTGATTTGAGGTATTTCAAAGTCCGATTCATATTTAAAATGCCAATAGATTACGTGGAAATACAAATAGCAGTGGCATTGAGTGTAGTGATAATGACAGTCCGAATGAACCCCAAGAAAAAAAAGTAAAAGGAATGTGCTCATTTAGTAACAAATAATTAGAGAATAAACAGTTCAGAATTTGATTAGGTAAAGGTGGTGATAAAGGGAATGCAAACTGTACAGTGTGCTCTGCATCGTTCAACAAAATTGAGGGTTGAGGCTGTGAGACAGTATTTATCAAGGGAGAAACAAACCCTTCCAAAAGCAAAATGATTGCAAATTTTTGTCGAAGATGAAGTTTCAGCTACCGAATTGTCATTTGTATCTCACGGAGTTACGCATAACCACAGTTATGTTTCTACTGGTTGTGGTACAGGTTTTAAGCTCGGAGGTACAATTTTCGACGACTGGAAGTCCAAAACACTGTGGGCGCACAACATGGGAGATGCTGATGCAAAATGGGTTAGCTCCGCATTCCACAGAAATCGTGGAAAATCAATTAAAAGGTGGCAAATGTTTCTCCGTTCCGACAAATGCTTCGAATAAGTATTATTTGAAGTGCTTTCCTATGTCGATAAAATATTCTTCCAGGGTCTCTTGGGTGAGAGAGAGATTACTGAGCTACTATGAAGATGATAATGGAACACATGATGGTATTTTCGGAAATTATTCAAATCGAAGTTGAAAGGTTTGCTTTGTGCCATACTAGTCTGTACCGAAGTTCCTCGCCGTTGTTGAGAACTTGAGAAGTTATTCATTCGTACTCCATTTTTTATTGATTTAACAGTTTTTTACCTCTTTAGTTATTAAATTTTCTAATTAGGATTCTGAAACTATGTACTGACTCGTTTCATGACTACGTAGCTTCAGCTTGCATGATCACACGGAAGCTGATTTTCGATACTTTTCCATGGAGCTCGAGAAGTAACAGATAAGAAACCTTTGAAATTTGTTGCTGTAAGTACACCTCAATTGTCATCGGCTTTGCAAATGTTCTAGTGTTCAGAAAAGAAAAAAAAAGATTTTGTTCAACTGTCCATATGGCCGTTAAGGGTTCGAAAAACTTCGTAAAAAAAACACCTTAAGTATCTCCGAATGAATACCGTTGGAACGATAACTGATGCAAATAGACACTTCAAATAAAAATTCTGTCGTGTTTGATGTACGGTGCACCCAAATTCGTCGAACCACATTCGTCGAAAAACACTTTTTCGAAATCCCCTGTACTTGGTGCGCAAAATCGAAGAGTATTCAAACTTTTTTCGCCCAAACAATTCTGCACTTCCTCATTACTGTATAGCTTAGCAGTAACGACGTTACAAGCAGTAACGACGTTACAAGCACTTTCAAATATAAAATAATCAACTCTGAAAATGTTACAACTCGAAAAAAATTCGGCAAATGTAAAAAGAAAACAAATACGAAAGAAGATTAAAAGATAAAAATAAAAAAAATATATAGAAGATATGTAGAAAATACATTTAGGTTATATTTACCTTAGAAATATTTATTAAACAACGCAAAATGGTAATTGGCACTGAAGAGGGCACATATCAGGAGCGCGTACAGCGATGTGGGTGTAATGCGACTTCACTATACAGGGTGTTACAAAAAGGTACGGCCAAACTTTCAGGAAGCATTCCTCACACACAAAGAAAGAAAATATGTTACGTGGACATGTGTCCGGAAACGCTTACTTTCCATGTTAGAGCTCATTTTATTACTTCTCTTCAAATCACATTAATCATGGAATGGAAACACACAGCAACAGAACGTACCAGCGTGACTTCAAACACTTTGTTACAGGAAATGTTCAAAATGTCCTCCGTTAGCGAGGATACATGCATCCACCCTCCGTCGCATGGAATCCCTGATGCGCTGATGCAGCCCTGGAGAATGGCGTATTGTATCACAGCCGTCCACAATACGAGCACGAAGAGTCTCTACATTTGGTACCAGGGTTGCGTAGACAAGTGCTTTCAAATGCCCCCATAAATGAAAGTTAAGAGGGTTGAGGTCAAGAGAGCGTGGAGGTCATGGAATTGGTCCGCCTCTACCAATCCATCGGTCACCGAATCTGTTGTTGAGAAGCGTACGAACACTTCGACTGAAATGTGCAGGAGCTCCATCGTGCATGAACCACATGTTGTGTCGTACTTGTAAAGGCACATGTTCTAGCAGCACAGGTAGAGTATCCCGTATGAAATCATGATAATGTGTTCCATTGAGCGTAGGTGGAAGAACGTGGGGCCCAATCAAGACATCACCAACAATGCCTGCCCAAATGTTCACAGAAAATCTGTGTTGTTGACGTGATTGCACAATTGCGTGCGGATTCTCGTCAGCCCACACATGCTGATTGTGAAAATTTTACTATTTGATCACGTTGGAATGAAGCCTCATCCGTAAAGAGAGGATTGACACATTTTGGATGAACCATTCGCAGAAGTGTACCCGTGGAGGCCAATCAGCTGCTGATAGTGCCTGCACACGCTGTACATGGTACGGAAACAACTGGTTCTACCGTAGCACTCTCCATACAGTGACGTGGTCAACGTTACCTTGTACAGCAGCAACGTCTCTGACGCTGACATTAGGGTTATCGTCAACTGCACGAAGAATTGCCTCGTGCATTGCAGCTGTTCTCGTCGTTGTAGGTCTTCCCCAGTCGCGAGTCATAGGCTGGAATGTTCCGTGCTCCCTAAGACGCCGATCAATTGCTTCGAACGTCTTCCTGTCGGAACACCTTCGTTCTGGAAATTTGTCTCGATACAAACGTACCGCTCCACGGCTATTGCCCCGTGCTAATCCATACATCAAATGAGCATCTGCCAACTCTGCATTTGTAAACATTGCACTGACTGCCAATCCACGTTCGTGATGAACACTAACCTGTTGATGCTACGTACTGATGTGCTTGATGCTAGTGCTGTAGAGCAATGAGTCGCATGTCAACACAAGCACCGAAGTCAACATTACCTTGCTTCAATTGGGCCAACTGGCGGTGAATCGAGGAAGTACAGTACATACTGACGAAAATAAAATGAGCTCTAACATGGAAATTAAGCGTTTCCGGACACATGTCCACATAACATCTTTTCTTTATTTGTGTGTGAGGAATTTTTCCTGAAAGTTTGGCCGTACCTTTTTGTAACACCCTGTATATGACTGAATTTGTCGAAATTAGGAAAGATAGTGGTGAGAGGGTGATGTCTGGGTGCACAGTTTTAACGTACATTAAAAACCATTGAACTTTTATCTGAATTTTTTTTTATCTGTTACCGTATCAACGGTATTCATTCATATATATTAAACTCAATTTCTTTTCACGGGGTGTTTCAGCCCCTTAAGGGTCGTACAGGCAGGTATAAAAAAAACTCTTAATTGTACTCTACACAATGACATACTCAAGGCCGACCAACATTGAAGTGTATCCTTTGGGTAGGTTCAAATGGCTCTGAGCACTATGGGACTCAACTGCTGAGGTCATTAGTCCCCTAGAGCTTAGAACTAGTTAAACCTAACTAACCTAAGGACATCACAAACATCCATGCCCGAGGCAGGATTCGAACCTGCGACCGTAGCGGTCTTGCGGTTCCAGACTGCAGCGCCTTTGGGTAGGTTTACTTTTGAGTAGTACATGTGGCTGAAGAGAATGAGCGGTAGCTTCTCCGGTGAGAGGGCTGGTGGTGCGGCGTAGTCTTTGTTTTGCAAGCGACTCGTTTTCTCGGCACGGCGCCTCCGTATTAGGCGAACCTGAAAGTGTTACGGGCGATCCAAACGAGAGAATGGAGGGTGCCGCCGGCATTAAAGGCGCCTCCTCGTACGTGCCGCCAGCACTTCCGCTGCTCGGTGCGCCCACCACGCCGCACGTGGACAACGCCACTACTACAGCTGTGGCAGTTTCCATCTCTCACCTTCTCTATGGAAGAAATAAAGCAAATGCCACCAGGCTGGTGTTTTAGTAGGAAACTAACTGGTACAGACACTGGATTTATGTTGTAATAAATATAAAAAAATGCCGTCGGCTTTAAATTCACCTCCAATTTACAGTGAGGTAATGAAAGTCGTGGGGTAGCCATATGCACAAACAGATTGGGGGAGTAGCACGCACAAAGAGTATAAAAGAGCAGTGCATTAGCGAAACTGTCATTCGTACTCACAAGGGAACCTCCCCATCGCACCCCCCTCAGATTTAGTTATAAGTTGGTACAGTGGATTGGCCTTGAAAAACTGAACACAGATCAATTGAGAAAACAGGAAGAAGTTGTGTGGAACTAAGAAAAAATTAGCAAAATATACAAACTGAGTAGTTCATGGGAAGATAGGTAACATCAAGGACACTGGGACAGCAGGAGCTCCGTGGTCTCGTGGTAACGTGAGCAGCTGCGGAACGAAAGGTCCTTGGTTCAAATCATGAATCGAGCGAAAATTTTAGTTTTTTATTTCCAGTTTATGTGACAAACTCTTATGTTTTCATCACTTTTTTGGGAGTAATTATCACATCCACAAGAAAACCTAAATCGGGCAAGGTAAAAGAGTCTTTTTACCCATTCGCCAAGTGTACAAGTTAGGTCGGTCGACAACATATTCCTGTCATGTGACGCACATGCCGTCACCAGTGTCGTATAGAATATATCAGATGTGTTTTCCTGTGGAGGAATCCGTTGACCTATGACCTTGCGATCAAATGTTTTCCGTTCCCATTGGAGAGGCACGTCCTTTCGTCTACTAATCGCACGGTTTTGCAATGCGGTCGCAAAACACAGACACTAAACTTATTACAGTGAACAGAGACGTCAATGAACGAACGGACAGATAATAACTATGCAAAAATAAAGAAAGTGAAATTTTCACTTGTGGGAAGACTTGAACCAAGGACCTCTGACCTCTTCATCTGCAGCTGCTCACGCTACCACGAGACCACGGCGCTCCTAAACCCAGGAACTCCGTGATGTTGCATATCTGACCCATGGACTACTCAGTTTGTATATTTTGCTTATTTTTTCACAGTTCCACACAACTTCTTCCTGTTTTCTCAATTGATCTGTGTTCGGTTTATCAAGGCCTATCCACTGTGCCAAGTTATAACTAAATCTGAGGGGGGTGCGATGGGGAGGTTCCCTTGTCAGATGATCCGTGTGAAAAGGTTTCCGACGTGATTATGGCAACACGATGCCAATTAACAGAGTTTGAACGCGGAAGCTAGACGCATGGAATATTCCATTTCGGAAATCTTTAAGGAATTCAGTATTCCGAGATCCACAGTGCCGAAGGGAGCATCGACAGTACAAAATTTCACGCGTTACTTCGCATCACTGACATCGCAGTGGCAGAAGGCGTTCACTTGACGGGCGAGAGCAGAGGCGTCTGCCTAGTGTTGTTAGTCCTAACAGACAAGCAGCAACGCGTGAAGTAACTGTAGAAATTAATGATGGACGTACGAAGAATGTATCCGTCAGGGCAGTACGGCGAAATTCGACGATGAAAGGCTATGGCAGTAGACGACCGAAGAAGCGACTTCTTTTGCAAACAGCACGACAACGCCCGCAGCGATTCTCTTGGCTCGTGACCAGATCGGTTGGACCGAAGACGACTGGAAAGTCGTGATCTTGTTAGGTAAATCCCAATTTCAGTTAGTAAGAACTGATAGCAGGGTTCGAGTGTGGTGCAGATCCTACGAAGCCATGTACGCAAGTTGTCAACAAGGCACTGTGCAAGCTGATGGTGGATTCATACATGGAAACATGCAATGGACTGGGTCCTTTGGTCCAGCTGAACCTATGATTGACTGGAAATGGCTCTTTTCGGCTACTTCGCGACCATTCGCAGCCATTCGTGGACTTCGTGTTCCCAAACAGCGATGGAATTTCTATGCATGACAACGAACCATGTCACCGGGCCACAGTTGTTCGCGATTGCTTTGAAGAACGTTGTGGCCAATTCGATCAAATGATTTCATCACCCAGATCGCCCGATGTAAGTCTTAGCGAACATTTAGTGGACCCAACCGAAAAAGTTAGTTTGTGTAAAACATCTTGCACCGATAATACTATCGCAATTCTGAACGGCTTTAGAGACATCCTAGCTCAATATTTCTGCAGGCGACTTCCAACGACTTGTTGAATGTATGCCGCGTAGAGCTGCTGGGCTACGCCGGACAAAGGAGTTCCGACACGATGTTGGGGGCATCACGTAACGTTCGTCACCTCGGTGAGAATTACAGGCAGCCGGTTTCGGTGCTGTAATACCCTATCATGAGGCCCTCTATTCTAGATAATGGCTAAATTTTTCAAATGACTTTGTAGGTCCTGTTTCTCACTGCATTTTACACACATCAAAAAGTTTTGCATCACCTCGGTTCAGAGAGTTCCGCAACCCGTACTGAAAATTGAAATAGAGATCAACATAAACATCATTTCTGCCCTTTTATTGCTCATGAAAACCACACATTGCATGTTGCACCACCATGCAGCGAGCCCTTCAGAGGTGGTGGTCCAGATTGCTGTACACACTGGTACCTCTAGTACTCAGTAGCACGTCCTCTGATTTGATGCATGCCCGTATTCGTCGTGGCGTACTTTCCACAAGTTCATCAATGCACTTTCGCTCCCGGTTGTCCTACTCCTCAACGGCGATTCGGCGTAGATCCCTCAGAGTCGATGGGGGGTCGTCGTCCATCTATCCCTGGCATGTGCGATAAGGTTCATGTCTGGAGAACATGTTGGCCACTCTAGTCGAGCGATATCGTTATCCTGAAGGAAGTCATTCACAAGAGGTGCACGATGGAAAAAAAGGGGGGGGGGCGGGTGGCGAATTGTCGTCCATGAAGACGAATGCCTCGCCAATATGCTGCCGATGTGGTTGCACTATTGGTCAGAGGATGGCATTCACGCATCGTACAGCCCTTACGGCGCCTTCCATGACCACCAGCGGCGTGCGTCGGCCCCACGTAATAGCAACCCAAAACAGCAGGGAACCTCCACCTTGCTGCACACGCCGGACGTTCAGCCTGACCGGGTTGCCTCCAAACAAGTCTCCGATGATAATCTGGTTGAAGGCATATGGGACGTTCATCGGCGAAGAGAACGTGATGCCAATTCTGAGCGGTGCATTCGGCATGTTGTTGGGCCCATCTGTACCGCACTGCATGGTGTCGTGGTTGCAAAGATGGACCTCGCCATGGACGTCGGGAGTGAAGTTGCGCATCATGCAGCCTATTGCATAAAGTTTGAGTCTTAACACGACGTCCTGTCGCTGGAAAACATTGTTCAACATGGTAGGGTAGCTGTCAGGGTTCCTCCGAGCCATAACCCGTAAGTAGTGGTCAACCACTGCAGTAGTAACGCTTGGGCAGCCTGAGCGAGGCATGTCATCGACAGTTCGTGTCTCTTTATCTCCTCCATCTCCGAACAACATCGCTTTGGTTCTCTCCGAGACGGCTGGACACTTTCCTTGTTGAGAGCCCTTCCTGGCACAAAGTAACAATGCGGACGCGATCGAACCGCGGTATTGACCGTCTACGGATGGTTGAACTACAGGCAATACTAGCCGTGTACCTCCTTCCCGGTAGAATGACTGGAACTGATCGGCTCTCGGACCACCTCTGTCTAACAGGCGCTGCTCATGCACGGTTGTTTACGTTTTTGGGCGGATTTAGTGACCTCTCGGAACAGTCAAAGGCCGGCCGGGGTGGCCGAGCGGTTCTAGGCGCTACAGTGCGACCGCTACGGTTGCAGGTTCGAATCCTACCTCGGGCATGGATGTGTGTGATGTCCTTAGGTTAGTTAGGTTTAAGTAGTTCTAAGTTCTAGGGGACTGATGACGTCAGAAGTTCAGTCCCATAGTGCTGAGAGCCATTTGAACAGTCAAAGGGTCTGTGTTGTGATACAATTCCACAGTCAACGTTTGTCTTCAGGAGTTCGAGGAACCGGGCTGATGCAAAACTTTTTTTGTGTATGTACGAACCACTCTTCGCACCATCTTCTGTGCGGACGACTTTAGGACACAGAACAGCTAAAACACTCAAATTATATTCTAATGAGCATTATTTCCCGAAACGTGTCGTGCAGAAACTAAAGGAAAACCATGACTGGTAGCAGCAACAGATATTTTATGAGAAAACCAACGGAAATTGTGCTTTCTAGCCTTGCTCGTTGTTTGTGTTGTTGTTTCCCTCAGGGCAGAGGACTTGCTACGAAGCCAGCGTGGGAGGTGCGGCCGCACCGCGGTGGTCCGCGTCGGTTTTTGCAGCGGCCGGCGCCGTGAAATGCGTCCCCATTGTGTGGAGGCCCGGCGCCGGCGCCGGTACAGACGCGGTTGCCTCACGTCGGCCGCCGCTAGCGCAACCCGCAGACCGCCGCAACCCCGCCACTGGGTCGCAGCCGAGCTACCGTACTACTGTACGTACTACTCTTATAACTGCCATCTGGTTTCTGTACAAATTCTAAATAGCCTTTCGCTCCCTGTATTTTACCCCTGCCACCTTCAGAATTTGAAAGAGTATTCCAGTCAACATTGTCAAAAGCTTTCTCTAAGTCTACAAATGCTAGAAACGTAGGTTCGCCTTTCCTTAATCTTTCTTTCAGTATTGCCTCACGTGTTCCAATATTTCTACGGAATCCAAACTGATCTTCGCCGAGGTCAGCTACCAGTTTTCCCATTCGTCTGTAAAGAATTCGCGTTAGTATTTTGCAGCTGTGACTTATTAAACTGATAGTTCGGTAATTTTCACATCTGTCAACACCTGCTCTCTTTGGTATTGTAATTATTATATTCTTCTTGAAGTCTGGGGGTATTTCGCCTGTCTCATACATCTTGCTCACCAGATGGTAGAGTTTTGTCAGGGCTGGCTCTCCTAAGGCCGTCAGTAGTTCTAATGGAATGTTGTCTACTCCCGGGGCCTTGTTTCGACTCGGGTCTTTCAGCGCTCTGTCAAACTCTTCACGCAGTATCGTATCTCCATTTCATCTTCATCTACATCCTCTTCCATTTCCGGATGAATACACTAAGCAGATTCAGAAGGATGTAGGTTGCAGTAAGTATTGGGAGATGAAGAAGCTTGCACAGGATAGAGTAGCATGGAGAGCTGCATCAAACCAGTCTCAGGACTGAAGACCATAACAACAACAACTGTACGGCGTGTCGCAGGAGGCATAGACAGTATTCAGGGATGTGACAGCAACACAATCATTAGAAGCAAAGAAAACTTTATACGGACAATACCCTATTCCGAATGGTTATCGAGACAGAACTCGTTTAATGAACATTGTTACTTATTTTCTATATTATTTAAGGCGTTATCAGGTTTACTCTTACACAGCACTTAGTGTACTAGTGTACTAGTGTACTTAGTGTACTAGTCTACTGAACATGGGCTTTAAAATGCACTTCTTTATCTTCAATACTGTGAAACTGTCTCTTGTACTCCAAGATCTTGGATTTCTATCCTTTGTGAAGTGGTAGTATCACGAAGGTATATTAACTGAAGGTGGCTTACACTGTACATTAATTTGAAGCCAGTACCGCCATGTTAATATTACCTGCACATTTGCAGGCTACTGTTTAAAATTATTTTTAATTTGTTGGGTCCACACAACAGTTTTTTAAAATAGTAAATACTACAGTTCCTTCGTGAATATCACATTGTCAGGAAGGCATTGTCTGCTATTAAAAGCATACTTGACGCAGTAATACGACGCATTTGGCCTCGTTAATTTATTATTCTATTTGTTACACCTTTCAAATAACCAAGAAGCCAAATATGCGATGCGAAAAGGGTACTTTCATAACCCAGCATTGTCCGTAATAGGTAATGGCGAATCTGACGTTCCTTCTATGTCCTCTTTCCAAAAATGCTGGGGAAGTATTTTGCTATACCTGGACAGTTTGCAGTACTTCCTTCTCACGGCGTTTTACAGGATAACTATTCGAGTTGTACTGATACGAAACCAAGTCAAATTAGACAAATAACACCACTACTATGAAAGTAACCAGCGCTACTCAAATTCACGTAAATAAATCAAAATATCACTTGATAGAGTGCACTTACCAGTGAAATGTGATTCCTTTACACTTAAGACTAACAGGAGGGACTTTTACATGACGTAAATGATGCAAGGTAACGTTTTTTATCAAAACACTTCCACCAGCAGCTTCTTGCTCCACTTTGTACTTGGCTATGGCTATGTTCCATGGCAGAATCACCCCCCTCCCCCCTTGATAATGGTCTTGTAGACGGAAATTAGTTACTTGTTATATAAACTTGTGGTCCGTAACTAGAGTGAAGAAAAGACAAACGGTTTCCTGGATCACTGAATGCTGCCGCTACTGCTTACAGCCATCTTCTGGTATTTATTCTTAATCATGAAATGCTTTGTATTTAGAGGTTTATCTACATGTACTTAAACGGATAGTTCAAATCAACAGACTGTGTAATCAAGAGCGTCCGTATGTATTGTAGGGGGGGGAGGAGCAAAATTGGGATTATGAGGTATTTTTAATATTTTGGAGTACGAATGGCGACTTAAGTAACAACAAAAAGAGTTTGTTCCGACACTGCTAAAAACCTGTGTAATGCTTTTAAATCCTTTTCCTGTAAGAACAACACACGCTACTATACTTTTTTCTTTTCCTGAGAGCTGGGGGGGAGGGGGCGCTGTCCCCCTGTTGCGAACCAGATAAGATATCCCAAGCTTTAAGGTGGATCCTGGTGACCTACTTCGGAACATTCTCCCTACCCCCTCCGCCTCATTTCGGCGGCATATACTCAGTCCCTGCCTTGTAGGAGAAAGCCAGAGCGTTGATTTCTAAGCAAACAATGTCATGGTCTTACGTGAGGCTTGCCGTAGAAAGCGTCACGTACGAATACCGCAGTGGAAGGTGTAAGGGATGATTGTTTGGAAAGCCTGCAATTTATGTCCCTGGCGTCTCAAAATTGCTTCGCAACTTCTGGGTATTTGTCACCTGCGGAAGAGGTTTCGCTAATGCGTACAGTAGTAAGTGAAAGTGACGTCGACCGTTCACTTACAAACAGTGTAAATAGAATTTGGGCACATACAGTATTAACTACTACATTTGGTTTGACACAATCATGTGGTTAACTTTTTTGTACTTCACCCAAAAAAACAAACAATGCCTTATTGTCGATGGTCACGTTCTTTAGCACAATAATATCTTCCTGTGGAAAGCTTCAGTCGCCAAATATTTCAAGCCCCTCAGTACTTGCTACACCGGCTGTGCGTTCGCTTAGCTGGAAGCAGTGGGACTAGTATTTATGGACATCCACTTGGCTGATCATGCGGTTTATGAGCACACTTTTTCTTCCTGTCGAATTCCTGTAGAGAACGGGTTCGACGTAGGTTCCATTACGTGAGGTCGGGAAAGAAACATGCAAGTATATATTAATCAATAGAAGACCGATTAGACACGAGAATTACTTGGATGTGACACAAAAAGTTTGAGTTCGAAAAACTCCGCAACCATTATTAATCATACGTTCCAACACTCTTAAAAGAATGGTACATGTAGTACTCCAGAGATCGTTCTGGCGTATTTAACAAATGTGGCACTCGCGATATGAGCACCTCTACCTGGAAGTGTCTCGCGTTTATTTTACAGACCTCTCTAGTCATTCATTCCAGGATTGACGTATTTGCCGCAGCCGATTCTCTGTCTTCGGAGAATGGTACTGTTCATCAAACTGTCACTACACAGCTAGAATGTCCTTGGCTCCACTTTTTTAAGAAATACGATGGTAATACGTGGAAATAAGCGAAACCTTTTTAAGACTTTCGTTTTTAGTTGAAGACAAAGTCTGAAAATGTGTCCGTGATCATATTTTTTGGCACTTTATTTTACAGGTCCGTCTTGATCACACAATCTTTTTTTACTTTGTACCTACATGTTTAGTCTGACGTTGATACTATGTCAGAATATTTTATGATCTGAAGATGGCAGTAACAGAAACCGGTCATAGTGAAACGTAAAAAATGTGATCAAGACGGACTCGTAGAATAAAGTACTTTCGTCTTCGATACTTGTAACGACTCTAAGCGCAGTAGTTCCCGAACTTCACTGTTTCTCAATTTCATCTAACGTAGCCCACGTTTCTTTCATTACAGCTTTCTTCAAAATGTGCGCCCAAAACCTGGAAATGTTATGTTCCACTCTTTGACTTCACTGAACCGCCACGTTTATCGTTTTTTTTTTTTCCACTGTTGTACTGATTAAACACACTACGTACTTTTCCGATATTAAAGCTAAGTCAGTTTGTTACTAGTTTTTGAATAATTGTCGGGTGAGTATTATTAATAGTTCATATGGCTTCTTCCGCCTTACTAGTTTTATTCATCGTCTGCCATCAAGGACGTAGACATTTTAAGCTATGCGACTGATGAAGTTACGACTGATTATCTTAACTTTCAAGCAATATCGCTGCATTCGCATGGACCGAGTTACCACTTGACTAAGTCGCCACGTCGTGATACAACTCTGCTAATACAACAGGCTGTACAGTGCAATGGACTGTCAATATGTGCACTTACACGGAATTACGCGAGCCCGAACGCCAAGAACTGCACGCGTCACCTGCTACGAATATAAATCGCTCATCACATAAAAACAGTGTCATGATACATTCGTATACCGCGTCTACAAACGAGGCACACTTCAATGACGACTTTTTCGAGGACAAAGAGAGGAACTTTCGTAACGCGAAGGAACAAAATAACGGTATAGTACGACCAAAAAACACGTGTAATTCAGCGTACTCACTGCTGTATTTTCCTCCGCTTACAGTAATTACGCTGTCTGAATAGCAAAACTTTTTCTACTGCCCTGACAGTGTCGCACAGCCATTCAGCCTTCACAGTGAAAGATGAGGGAATTCAATGAAGCGGTCAAAGCGAAGTGGGATAGAAAATCCTGCATACCTGACCCACGCCATTTTCTCCAAATCAAACGTTAAATCTACATTAAAGCAGTCTAATATCAAATGCCACAATAATTAGATTTTCAAACGATGATATTAGCATATGACGTTGTCATAAACCGCCTTTTCCCAAGCATACTGTACCATAGTCTTGATTCTATAGTGAAGAGTGAAATCTGATAACGAAATGAAGATCGTGTAATTTAACTTGCGGTTTTTCACTTCGTATTCTTACAAAATCAACGATCCTTGTTTTGTAGAGCTTCTGTTGCCTAAACGAGTACAGATCAAGACGTTGGCAAAATTTTGTCGTCCTATTACGTAGACATTTAATTTCTTCAAGTTACCGAAGTTCGTGTCTTACACCTTGAATCACTCACATGTGACTCCTGGTAAGACACGCAGTTTTGCATGTCAATGGCTCATACCGCCGTTTACGGAATGAGCGATTTATGTTCTTATAAATTTTCCTGCGGTTCTGAGCGTTCAGGGTCACGCACTACCCTTATTAGTAAAGAACAGAAAAACGTATAAGATAATGGATACTTGTAAAAGTTATAGGTACTTATGTTTGTGTACGTATACAACGTGTATGCATACGAATGGTTAAGGTCGTCACGCGTCTATATTTTTAACTATTTCGTTTAGATGTTGCAACTGAAAGTTACGTAACTGACACCAATGAACTTTCCTTTAATCTAATGCAATGGTATCCGTGAGTATTCTCGCTTGATCGAAACTGGTTGTCCGCAAGTAAACACACATTGTATCAGCTTTTCGTGGTTTCACGACTCCGTTCTTTAAATGAATGGATTATCCGACAACAGCATATTAACGAATCTTCCATGAGCATAAACGACAGCAAAATACTGTACATAAACTAAGTCTTAGCGCTTTGATACCGGCTGAAACGACAGCCGTGCTAAATTTCCCACAGGGACTCGGGGCACAGAACGGAACAGGTTCCAGCACACCACACGATGTCCCTCGGTCCCGCCTCCGCACACACTCGTGTCTGCTAATGATGCGTCGCTCCGTGTTTTGGGTTTCGGCGCCGGTAATTTTAATGGGCGGAGCTCTTTTGGCGCGTGGGTTCTCAAGCTGTTGGCGGAGCCCCGACCAAACACAGCCAGAGGAGACGGACGCTGTTTGCCGTCTGTTTAGCGGAACCCTCGCCAAACGCTTCCTGGTTCGTTCTCCTCAGCCCGCAGTTATCACAGATACTGAGGCCTCAAGGTCGAAAACGTTAACTACACTACTGGCCATTAAAATTGCTACACCAAGAAGAAATGCAAATGATAAACGGGTATTCATTGGACAAATATATTATACTAGAACTGGCATGTGGCGTGTACAGGTACAGCTGCCCATGCAGCTTCAACACGATACCACAGTTCATCAAGAGTAGTCACAGGCGTATTGTGACGATCCAGTTGCTCGGCCACCATTGACCAGACATTTTCAGTTGGTGAGAGATCTGGAGAATGTGCTGGCCAGGGCAGCAGTCGAACATTTTCTGTATCCAGAAAGGCCCGTACAGGACCTGCAACATACGGTCGTGCATTATCCTGCTGAAATGTAGGGTTACACAGGGACCGAATGAAGGGTAGAGCCACGGGTCGTAACACATCTGAAATGTAACGTCCACTGTTCAAAGTGCCGTCAATGCGAACGAGAGGTGACCGAGACGTGTAACCAATGGCACGCCATACCATCACGCCGGGTGATACACCAGTATGGCGATGAAGAACACACGCTTCCAATGTGCGTTCACCGCGATGTCGCCGAACACGGATGCCACCATCATGATGCTGTAAACAGAACCTGGATTCATCCGAAAAAATGACTCTTTGCCATTCGTGCAAAGGGCTCTGAGCACTGTGGGACTTAACATCTAAGGTCATCAGTCCCCTAGAACTACTTAAACCTAACTAACCGAAGGACATCACACACATCCATGCCCGAGGCAGGATTCGAACCTGCGACCGTAGCGGTTGCGCGGTTCCAGACTGAAGCGCCTAGAACCGCTCGGCCACCAGCGGCCGGCGCGTCTGTAGTACGTCATCTTCGTGGTGTAGCAATTTTAATGGCCAGTGGTGTAGCCTGCGAATATTTAGAGTTTGTCTCTTAAGGTACGTTTACAAGAGCCATAAAAACTGCAAATTGCCTATAATATGCGTACATACGACAGCATGTCCGCTAACATCGGCCACAAGAATTGCAGCCTCATATGCCACAAACATTGCTGGCCACTGTTGTCCAACAATGTTTACGGCAAAATACTAGATGCTTTCAGTAAGTAACGCAACATTTCTTTATTAAGGCATGTTGGTTTTATTCAGGATTCCAATACACCATACAATTCTCCACTGTTCTGGCTGGAAGACCCTGTTAACTTCCGCTCAGTGCGATAGCTTTACGGCACCTTGTATCTGCGATACTCTGGTTTTCTACCAAAAGAAACTCAATGGCCGCTCTCTCCTTGGAACCCACCTCCGTTTTTTAACACGTCTGAGCACATAAACATTCATTTTTAAAGTTAAGTTTTTCTGCTGTAGTTTTTTTTATGTAAGTGGTTCCCATCATGTTATACAACTGGATCTTAGCTTGGTACTAGTGTTGAAGTGACATTAAGTCACCCTTTATTGGTAACTGTTTCCATTATATGATTTAGAGGGAAATCCTATACGGGAGTTTGAATTTCTGAAGTTTGTCAGTACTTGTGTTTTTTCAATAAGGGAAAACAAAGCGAGGGGTATTAGTGCCCGGCAACGTTAAGCTTTTAATTGACCTTTTAACAAGTGCTTCTTTAACGGATTGAAATAGTTTATGGGGGGGGTATTTTAGTGAAGAATGTTAAGTGTGGCAATCTTAATGTACTAATTGGTTTTAAGGAGTTTGATGAAGTGGCTATGTGAAGTAACTGATAATTGCTATGCTTAAGGTTTCTATAAATGCCTGGCACATTAAGTATTTTTTATAACTTTCTCTTAAGGGACTGTTTGAGTACTGAGTACGTTGGGTTTCTAACTGCATTTCCGAAGCTTTATCTAGTGGCTCGTCCACAATTTTGTAATTGTTAAATTCCTTAAAAGGCTTAATGTCAATAAGCTGTCTTAATTATAAATTGTGACTACCAACCATGATTCCATCCCGCTTACTCTATTATGGTATCTAAGATGTGGGTAAGTGTGGTACGAAAAGGGACCCCACGTACCACACTTGTGCGTCGATGATGATGATGATGATGATGATTACAACACAGGCACCCCATCCAGAACGGAGGAAATCCACGACATGGTCGGGAATCGAACCAGAGACCCCGTAGGGGGACTCAGAAGTGCTAACCACAGGACGACGAGCTGCTGGGACAAGGAATAACGGAAGAACATGAGAAACTGGGCTTTCTGGGTGTGCTCTTTTTTTTTTTAGAAAAATTAACTTTTGAAAGGATGCTAAATACATACTGTTTCCAGAATTTTACCAGAACGTCGAAAAACGATTTCGAGTGTGTGTTACAAGCAGTTGTTCGAGAACTGCTAAAACAGATACAAATATATGAGAGGTGCATGCCAGTTACAACCCGACTGACAGGTACCCTTCGCCTTTTAGCTGCTGATGATTCGTACAGAAGTTTCACGTTCCTCTATTGCACTATTTATCAATAAGGCTCTTGGTGCCAGAAGTATGCAATGCTGTGGTAGGACTGAACGATTTCATTAAGATAAGTTTGGAACAAGAATATAATTTTTATTTGTATGTTATTTTTGTTAACCAGCACACGGAAACTGATCTCTACCTAAGGACGGAAAAGTTGCACATGTCACACCAATACCTATTCCGAATATCAATGATTACCTCAAAGAAAATGATTTTCCAATAGCCAACAGGGATTCAGAAAATGTCGTTCTTTTGAAACACGACTAGCTGCTTATTCTCACTCAGTAATGTTACCGACAGCGAATGAGTAACTGATTCCGTATTTTTATATTCCCCGGAGGCTTTTGACACCGTTCCTCAAAAGTGACGTCTACTCATATTGTGTCCCTACGGAGTATCGTCTCAGTTGTGTAAATTCGCAGTTCGTAGTAATCGACGGAAAGCAGAGTAAAACGAAAGTAATACCTGCGTTATGTGGAGTGGTGTTACAGGTCTCTGCTGTTCCTTATCTACATAAATGATTTACGTGACAATCTGAGCAGTCTTCTTAGACATTTTGGAGATGTGCTGCCATTTACCGTCATGTAAAGCCATTAGATGATAAAACGAATTGCAAAATGATTTAGACAAGGTATCTGGAGAGAAAAACGACTATTGATTCTAAATAATGAAGGATGAAGTCATCCACATCAATACTAAAAGGAATGCGCCAAATTTAGGTTACGTGATAAATCATTCAAATCTAAAGGCCGTGACTTCAACTAAATACTTGGGGGATTACAGTTACGAATAACTTAAATTTGAACCATTTGTTGGAAGAACACTTAGAAAATGCAACAGGTATACTAGAGAGACTACCCTACACTACGCTACGTTCGTCCGTCCTCCTCTAGAGTATTGCTGCGCGGTGTAGGATCCACTTCAGATAGGAGTGACGCAGTGCATCGAAAAAGTTCGAAGAAGGGCAGCTCATTTTGTATTATCGCGAAACAGGGGAGTGTGCGCCACGATATGATACCCGAATTAGGGTGGCACTAAACTGTGAACTGAAGCATAATCTTTTAGATTTAGATGTATATTTGGATTTCGGGTTTACATCACCAATTCCCGTCTCAAGCACGTTACGAGGTAGTATGCAAGTCATGCCATCAAATACAACCATATCGAGGAAGAACCACCAGCGCTTTCACTCTTCCTATTTGACTTTATTTGCCTCGCATTTGCATGGGTTCGAAGCCTTATCTTTGTTTGTTTGTTTGTTTGTTTGTTTGTTTGATCAAGCGTGATTCCGAGCTTATCGTTAACACTTTGCTAACTCTCGATTTTCAGACTGCGATCTTTGTTCACATTACTTTCAACGTCCCAGGGCTCTGGTCGTAGATGACTCGCATTTACGAAGTTCATAGATCTCCCGTTCGTCCACTTCATCACTGCTGTACACAGCAAACTGAACAAGAAATAGCTAACGAAACAGGTGGCTGTACGTACGTGTGCAAAATTCCAATAAAAGTGAAATGATATTTTTTTCGCGCAGACACGGGACTGTGGAACTGTCGGTGAGGAAACTACGAAACAAATGTGAGAGCGAGAGGAAAGTGTTTACAGAAAAGGGCAGAGGCAGATTCGGCTTTGCAATATGAAATGTCCTCCACACAGGCAAACTCTCAGTAATTCGTCGGCAACTACATGCCTGTAACACAACAATACTGCCCGGCCATACCGCAAAATTTCAATGTACTGCAGCCACATATTGCCATAAAATGTATCCTGTGGAAACGCACCTTCACAGACTGATCACTTAAGGAAGAGGCCCGTTGTATCTAGTACTATGCCTGACCTGTGATTAAGAACCTTCTCGCTGTCTCTCAAGTTATCTTCAACACTCCGTCTTTCACTGTTGAAAGTTGGTGACCCATCACACAATCCTCTACATTTTTCCAGGTCTTTTGCATCTCGGAGTAGCTGGACCCATGTTTGATACGACGTCTCCTGTAATCTGATCCATCCATCGTCTCTGTGGTCTTCCCTTCAATTTTTTTCCTTCGACTCTGCCTTGGACGATCATCGTTTCCAATTTATCCTCCTGTCTTCAAACTATGAGACGAAAAAACAGCAGGATTCGCTGCAAACAAAGACTGGACAATCTCTACACCTTCGAGTTCCTGAAGGAATGATTTGTTGGTTCATTTGTCAATTCATGATATTTTCAGCAACCTCCCATATCTCCGTACTCAAATGCATCAATCCCTTCTAACGCATATGTACCCGCAAAAGTGACGGCGCTTGTTTTTCTTATCGAGTATGAAGGAGTTATTTTGGATGTTACAGTCTTCCCTAACTGCCACTGTATTGGCACTTGAAAAATCAGAGCATTTTCGTCACCACCAGTCTGAGAAGACACGTAAAAACGACTGCCGTCTCTCCCCTGACGATATCACGCTTTACAAAGAAGTGTGTTTAGTTCTTTTATGTATGTTATTTCTGTTCATCTGTCATTAAAATGGACTGTCAAGTGACACAGAAGAACAATTTCGACACCTTCTGCTTCTTAAGTTTAACCGAGCTGCTCGACGGATTTGTGAAGTGTATGATGTAGAAGGGACGTCTCTTAGGACGACATAAAATTGGTTTAAGTGATTCAAAAACGCCAATTTCGCAATTTCGACATCAAAGACATGTACGATTCGCCATGAATTGTTCGTGCGGAGCCAAACAGCGAATGCAAAATTTTACGTCCAACAAATCGGAACAATTCACCAACGTTGTCCAACAAGAACGACCTGATCGCCGACATGACGTTCTTGTGGAACACAACTGCCTCAAATCGCCAGGGAAGCCATTCAAACGCTTGGCTGCCAAGTGCTGCCACGTCCTCCGTGTTCTCCCGACTTGGCGCCTTCGATTTTTTATCTGTTCCGATCGCTTTCGAACGCAATGCGTGGTGTTTTTCTCAATAATGACGTGGAATTCAAAGCTGGGCTGCTTCGAGTGGAAAGCAGGTGATTTCGACCGTCGACGCACTATAGATTAATTTTTGGCTCATCATTTCTTGCTATTTTGTGGAAACCTACACTTTTTGGTGTCTCCTGAGGGTCGTCAGGCGCATTTTCTCTGGTGTTTCAGCAGCTGTTCCAGTTTCGTTGCATTGTGTTGTGTTATACACAAATAGTGCCCATCAAGTCTTTCGACGGGAACTGTCGCTTTGTTTCCCGTTACAAACAGAATGATTTTTAAAGCAGAATTTTGGTACCCATTCGAAAGAGCGATCCCAGACTAGTCTAGTGCCATATCTGCTTTATCGATATGTATTTACAGGGGCAATAAAATTACGGATAACAAGTTCTCTAGCCGAGTTAGCACCGTCCTGGCCCGCGTTGTCTGCTACCGCCAAGCATATAGGGCTGCTTAGTCGCTGTCGGATACTTGTTTATTCTTCCTGTTTTACTGCCCCTGTTAATACATATCGACACAAAGAATATCGGACTAGGCGAATTAGGCAGTGCTTTATCGAATGGGGCGTAAAATTCCGATTTAATGATAATTTTGTTTATAATGTCAAACGCCGGCCGAAGTGGCCGCGCGGTTCTGGCGCTGCAGTCTGGAACCGCGAGATCGCAACGGTCGCAGGTTCGAATCCTGCCTCGGGCATGGATGTGTGTGATGTCCTTAGGTTAGTTAGGTTTAACTAGTTCTAAGTTCTAGGGGACTAATGACCTCAGCAGTTGAGTCCCATAGTGCTCAGAGTCATTTTTTAATGTCAAACCGATACCTTTTGTTTACACTGGGCGTCTCATGAAAAACGTGATGAGCAGTAACTATTTAGGCTGCCTCCAGACAATGCAGAAACGAAATAGTCCGCAGCTCGTGGTCGTGCGGTAACGTTCTCGCTTCCCACGCCCGGGTTCCCGGGTTCGATTCCCGGCGGGGTCAGGGATTTTCCCTGCCTCGTGATGACTGGGTGTTGTGTAATGTCCTTAGGTTAGTTAGGTTCAAAATGGCTCTGAACACTATGGGACTCAACTGCTGAGGTCATTAGTCCCCTAGAACTTAGAACTAGTTAAACCTAACTAACCTAAGGACATCACAAACATCCATGCCCGAGGCAGGATTCGAACCTGCGACCGTAGCGGTCTTGCGGTTCCAGACTGCAGCGCCTTTAACCGCACGGCCACTTCGGCCGGCTTAGGTTAGTTAGGCTTAAGTCGTTCTAAGTTCTAGGAGACTGATGACCATAGATGTTAAGTCCCATTGTGCTCAGAGCCATTTAAACCATTTTAAGAAACGAAATAACAAATATCTGCCGAAATAGACAGCCCGTGTACACACACACGCACACACACGCACACACACCTTCCGGGCCAGCCTACTATACATCCCACGCCTCTTTATATTCCGTGATCCTATCTGAGGTGGGATACAACTAACCTCTTGAGATCTGCAAACCGACTCCGAAAGGATGGCTTTGGAAGGAAGGTCCGAAGTGTACTGGTGAATGCGAGTGAGAACAAATGTGAATCAACTTCTCAGTTCCAAACGTATGACGTAATGTGGTACTGTGGTACACACGCACATGACAATTAATGGCGAAAAAGGTGAGGGGAGGGAGAGAGGGGAGAGAGAGGGGAGGGAGGAGAGAGAGAGAGAGAGAGAGAGAGAGAGAGAGAGAGAGAGAGAGAGAGAGAGAGAGAGAGAGAGGAAGGGGGGGTTATTGCTTTGAACGAGATGTATTCCTTAGAACGGCAGCACCACTGGAGTGGAGAGAGAGAGAGGCAGGGTGGCACGCCTCCTGGAGATTTTCCTCTGGCTGGAAAGCGTGACGTAGCGCGGCCTCTCCTTCGTGCCACGGCTCCACAGCTTCCAGGACCAGCACCGCACAGTCGCTCCATTCGCACAGCTTCCGCCTTTTTTCGCCACAAATCCCAAAGCGTTATGGTTCCTGAGGCTCATCACACGGTACGACTACCACGTCACACTTTATCACTCTCTTCCTACTTTCATCCATTTTCTACACTGCACTGCACTGTGAACACCGAAAAGCACTTCCCTTACACCACCCGCGCCCCGTTTCAGACTATAGCACCTGTTCTCTAGCGTGCATTTGCATTTACGAACCGCGAGTCATACCGTATTGTTAATGATCCGAGCAGATTACGTCGTGGTTATGACACTGGACTCGCATTCGGGGGGACGTCAGTTGAAATGCCCGTCCAGCTATCCTGATTTAGGTTTCCCATATTTTCCCTACATGGCATGGCTCCTTTGAAAGACACGACCGATTTATTTCCCTAATCTCAACTTGTTCTCCGTATCTAACGGCGTAACACCACTATGGATGATACGTAACGGTTGTTCCAAACCTTTAACGTCGCAATTATAAATACAGTACAGGATTCTAAACAATCATTTGAGCTAAAAAAGAATAGTCAGGTACCAACATTCAGTTTTGTTATTTACACATTAGCTTATGCCTGCGGGTCATTCCATGTCAAGTCATCCGGTCCATGACACCCATTATCTACTTGTGAACCGAGGTTTGTGTTCTGCTTTTGTATCTAATATTATGAACTCTTGCCAATTTTTATTGCTTTATATACATTCTATTGGTAGCAATTGCTGAAAGTTTTATGCAATACGTAACTTCAAAGCAAGCTCTAAAACTGAAAACTGGCTGCAGTTTTTAAACAAAGTGGTATGCTGACAGTTTTTTCCTTGAATATCCTTTCGGAAATGTAGTTTCCGGAAACATGTTAGAATTGTCCAATTACATTTTTGTAAATTAATTTTATTTTATTTTGTTCAATTAGAAAAAATATTTTGGACAATTGCCGCTTCTGGAGAACACTGAAAAAATTAGAAAGTGATCTAGAAATAATATTATACTAGAGATAAATACAATTACTACCCAAGAGACATTAACACAAAGTATAAAAATAATCAAACTGAACAAAAATTGCAATATATGAAACAAAATTACGCATTATAAAATGTAGGGAAACCTATACATTACATGACATATTATCACTTTCTTATCTCTGCCATAACCAAATTATCTCTATGTAAAAAACAGATAGGATTTTGTTTATAATATTTAAGCACTTTGCCAAAAGCTAATATTGTCAGCACTGCACAAAA
The DNA here is from genome assembly GCF_023864345.2 of Schistocerca serialis cubense. Taxonomy (NCBI): domain Eukaryota; kingdom Metazoa; phylum Arthropoda; class Insecta; order Orthoptera; family Acrididae; genus Schistocerca; species Schistocerca serialis. Next base: position 325,427,048 of record NC_064645.1, on the reverse strand, counting down.
TGCTGGTGCTGTAAACTGCATTCAAGTTGATTCGGAACTATACATGTGCCGAGACACTTTGATGCTTAGAGATCTTTTTGTATGAGAACCACTTTCCTTCCACCTACTTTGAGGAGTCTTTGCCCAGAGAAGAAGTACGGCCTGTTGCTGTGGTGATATCAACTTCACACAGAATTATTATAACGGAGCTCGTCTATGAAAGCCTGAATTCTTGAATCTATACAACGTCTCTTCATCGTAAGTGAAAAAGTAACTGACCTGCAACATTTACACTTTGGAAATGTGAATATATCTAGGTAAACTTCCAAAACCCAAAATTTCAATGATTTGCGTGACGATGGGTGTCATTTCTTAAAATTTCTGGGTGGTTTGATGTGGATTGACCCCTGCGGCTTCGTTCCCGTATGCCTCTCTCTCTCTCTCTCTCTCTCTCTCTCTCTCTCTCTCTCTCTCTCTGCCCCGCCCCCGCCCCCCCCCCCCCCAAACACTTTTCACACTGATTTTATCTGTACATGCAGCGAATTTCACCATGCATTTTCATCTGACTCCTGAAGCGAAACAATGTTTCCTTGTTAAGAAGTGCACTTACATTCGAGAAAAATAGTTTAAATTTTTAGGCATGAAAATGGAAAGAAATGCCAACACGTCGTTCGCGCACACTTTTTGTATGACACCTTTTCTCTTTCCCGCCCCCACTCCGCCCTTAGCTGTAGTAGGTGTTTCTTACTCCCACATAATTTTTATGCGAATGAAGAGCCACGTACAGGATGGTTGTAATTAAACTTTCACTACATGAGCCAGTGTAGACGGGAAACCATTTGCCGTATGGGCACCCAACTTCATTGGAATGATGTTCAGACAGTGGTCCGCACGATTTGTGTTGTTAGTACTGTTAGTGTGATGACTTGCCGTTAGGCGTCGGTACTGATACGGCGACGTAGGGTTGAATCACTATCATCAGTGTGCATTACGGTTGCCAACAGTCAATATGGGTCTGGACAAGGTGAGCGGGGCTTCAGTTTTAAAGCTGTTTTATCAAAACACCACCAGTAGTGCTTCTATTCCCGAGTATCCACGCATACGGGGAGGGCATCTTTTCGCACCGGAGTTGAACATGATTCGGAAGTTCGAAGTAACAGGCGATGTTGGAATTGCTCCTGGGAAAGGCCGACGCCAAATGAGCCACGGAATACTGAAGACGTTACTGCTGACATAGCTGAAAATACTAGACGCAGTGTGAGATCTTCAAGCAGTGCACGAGCTGTGCCACGACAGCTGGACATTCCATGGTCCACCGTTCTAAAAGTGCTGCGAACAGTAATGAAATGGTATCTCTAGAGCGGTTCCAGGTTGTCGTGGACGCAGACCGTCGTCACACCGAGCATCATTCGTAACCTGGAACGTAAATCTGGTAGGCAGGTAACAAACATAACATTCTCATTCGCAAATAAAAGTGTGTTTCTTTCGATGTTTATTCGTTGTTTCTCTTCCGCATGTCCTAACAATTGGTTCCAAGAAGTTTAACTGCTCTACTATCACTCATTTTTCATGTGGGCCTTCTCAAGTATCCAAAGTTTAATCAGAATCACAATGTGCTACGGGGTGTATTACTACCACAGCATTTTCTCCAAACCCCCCCCCCCCCCCACCATCATAGCCTTGTTCGGTATAAAGTTCTTCAGGCATTACCGAAATATGGACATGTTTCCTGTCCTTGACGCACCCTTAAAAAAAATTTTGAAACGTCGTCGAAACCGTCACAAATAAGACTAGCGACCGCGGAAACTACGGATTCGATATTAATATAGGTGGTTATCGAACATTTTTTACTTGTTATGAGTTCACACCAAACCCGAGCCCTAGGGAGGTATTACTCCTGCAGTACTTTTACACAAATTATGAGTCATGTACATGCAAATTTTGGTTGAAATTGCTTCAGACGATCCTGATTTATGCTTCTAGGTCACATCCTTCTCACCCCCATCCTTGTGGGACGTAGGCGGTTCTTAACCTCCATCGTGCTTTTTTCGAAATAGTAAGTGATGTGTGTACTAAATTCCTTTGAAATCGTTCTAATGGTTTACGAGATGTGGAACATACGTTACAGTGTACATACATACAATTTTATAAATATAGAAATTTAACTTACACATTGCAGTAACTATGTTAGCTCTACCATGCACAACAGTAGAAAGGAGGAACACGCCAGGACTTGTAAGATCAGAAATATGGCTACGAGATGTACATCAAAGAATGTTAACCTATGGGTAATGGAGTATAGCGGAACTGAATCAGGTGGTGGTGAGGGTATTACATTACTATATGGTGCAGTAAAAGTTGCAAAATAATTGACTATGGCAGATACAAGGAGCAACTAGAAAGCAGACACGCAATGGAAGAGAAAACGTTTTTCTGAACGATAGAAAAAGTTATCTAATATAAACTACAAAAAAGCCTTTCTGGAAATACTTGGAGTATAGCCTTATTTGGAAGTGAAAGTGAACGATAAACGGAAGGGACAAGAAAAGAAATGTGGTGCTACACGTGCTGAAGATTAGATGCGCACATTGGGCAGCTATTGAAGAAATACTGAATCGAACTAAAGGGGAAAGAAATTTATGGAACACCTTGACCAAGTGAATTGGTATGTTGGATACGATACGCCCTGAGCCATCAGGAGTAGTCAATTTGGTAACTGAGGTAATGTAATGTCTCTTGACATGCTCTATTGAAATGCCGTATGTTTTCTACATTGACGCACCTTGCGCAGTAATTGTGATCTTTGTCGCATACGACTAACAGACATGTAATATATAGTTGTGATCTTGTATAAACTCTTCATACTAGACGGACTCAACGTAATGATCTGTGTAACAGAACACACTCGTTTTGATGCTCGTTATGAAAGGTACGACGTAATCATACGCTGTAATGAATATATTACTATATTTTTGCTTTCATTCGAATACACCATAAAAGCATCCTTGAATCCTAAGACAACCAATCCGTTATTTACAAAACATAGAAATCTCAGCACAAATGAAATACTTAAGTAAATATCTTTGTATATTAAAGTAGGTATTGCTTATTATTTTGTCTGCTGACAATTTTAGTTATACATTTTTTAGTGTTCGTTACGACTTATCTTAGAAGAAAGATTAAGGAAAGGCAAACCTACGTTTCTAGCATTTGTAGACTTAGAGAAAGCTTTTGACAATGTTGACTGGAATACTCTCTTTCAAATTCTAAAGGTGGCAGGGGTAAAATGCAGGGAGCGAAAGGCTATTTACAATTTGTACAGAAACCAGATGGCAGTTATAAGAGTCGAGGGACATGAAAGGGAAGCAGTGGTTGGGAAGGGAGTAAGACAGGGTTGTAGCCTCTCCCCGATGTTGTTCAATCTGTATATTGAGCAAGGAGTAAAGGAAACAAAACAAAAATTCGGAGTAGGTATTAAAATCCATGGAGAAGAAATAAAAACTTTGAGGTTCGCCGATGACATTGTAATTCTGTCAGAGACAGCAAAGGACTTGGAAGAGCAGTTAAACGGAATGGACAGTGTCTTGAAAGGAGGATATAAGATGAACATCAACAAAAGGAAAACAAGGATAATGGAATGTAGTCTAGTTAAGTCGGGTGATGCTGAAGGAATTACATTAGGAAATGAGACACTTAAAGTAGTAAAGGAGTTCAGCTATTTGGGGAGCAAAATAACTCATGATGGTCGAAGTAGAGAGGATATAAAATGTAGACTGGCAATGACAAGGAAAGCGTTTCTGAAGAAGAGAAATTTGTTAACATCCAGTATTGATTTAAGTGTCAGGAAGTCATTTCTGAAAGTATTCGTATGGAGTGTAGCCATATATGGAAGTGAAACATGGACGATAAATAGTTTGGACAAGAAGAGAATAGAAGCTTTCGAAACGTGGTGCTACAGAAGAATGCTGAAGATTAGATGGGTAGATCACATAACTAATGAGGAGGTACTGAATAGGATTGGGGAGAAGAGAAGTTTGTGGCACAGCTTGACCAGAAGAAGGGATCGGTTGGTAGGACATGTTCTGAGGCCTCAAGGGATCACCAATTTAGTATTGGAGGGCAGCGTGGAGGGTAAAAATCGTAGAGGGAGACCAAGAGATGAATACACTAAGCAGATTCAGAAGGATGTAGGTTGCAGTAGGTACTGGGAGATGAAAAAGCTTGCACAGGATAGAGTAGCATGGAGAGCTGCATCAAGCCAGTCTCAGGACTGAAGACCACAACAACAACAATACATAGCGGCGCAGTTAGAACTTGAACTTTGAGTTTTAGTCCGATAGTCATGGTCACAGTATTATTGTCTACACGGATTCCTAGTCAATTGCTTCTAACACTAGACTCAACGGGGGCGGAGTATTGCACTTACACGTTCCTTTCGTAAAACAAGCAGAGACTTACTTCAGAATGTGTGGGCGGTAAAAATTGTACAGCGAGAAGGAAGCTTGACTCAATAAGTGGATTCTAATGGACGTTTGCAGCGCGTCCTCCCCTGAGGGACCCACTAGTGAGGAGCCGTTTATTCCCCCAATAAGAGTTTACTACCACATTAACATTCAGAGTCCGCTCGAGGGAACAGTGCCTTTCGAAATGTGCACGCGCAGCATAGCACCGACTCTCTGGCAAGCGGCCGCAGCCTATATAACGTGACGAGCCGTTCGTCCGTGGAAAGCGGATAGCGGATAGCGCATGCAGAGTGCATCATCGGCGTGCGTGTAGAAAAAGTGCGCTTTCTGCGCGTGCGTGCTCAGCTAACAGCGACACCAGAGTCGGGCTTTCCTTGCGCATGCGCTTGAGCCCTCGTGCCATATGACAATGCCAGATCGCCTTTCGCGGACACCAGCAGTGTGCTGAGACATTTCCTGCGGCCCGTTACACGTTACCCTCAAAGTCCATGCTGACAACAACACAATGGCCCCTTACTCCGCATTCGGTGCCAGATGTGGTATTAATTTGCCAATGTCGATCGGCACCGCACGTGTATCAATGCGCTAGTCATCATCATTTCTCGGAGTGCAATGACCCAACAAAAGCAACGTGACAAGGGCAGCAACACCCTCTTCGTTTTCATGTTACTTTGCGAGCGTCTGAAATAATGGATCTAATATTACAGGGAATTGCACTTTCTAATTTGCGTATATAGCTTACACTCAAAATCTTATATTTTTTATTTTGCAGTAAAATGATATTTGCTACCTGTACCCGTCAATTTTTTTGGCAGGTGTTTACTCGCTTTAATGCAGTTATTCCTCATCTTCCATTGAAGTGGTTGAGCCACCCAGTCAAAAAATTGACGTTAGGCAAGAGTTCCAAATGCCTAGACACACCGTTTATTTTCAGACTATTTTATGGAGGCCTGCGCCCATGCAAAATGTGCTGCTTAAGGAAGTAAACGTTTCTCAAAGGAAACAGCCTTCTGTCCTTAATATATTTCGACATTTTCGATACACTGTATTCAAGCAACCTAAAAACGAGTTTTTATTTCAAAATCGTGATTTCATATATACGGGGTCACCTTACATTCACAAATAAATGGCTGGCATTTGTGGTCAAAGTTTGAGAGTCTTTTTTTCCAGCACTGAAGTAAACAGCACACAGCTGCTAATATGAAATTTAGATTTTATTTTTGACGTTTTCTTTTCGTCACATTTTTTTCTGTGAGATTATAACTTATTTCATGAATAGGACGAGCAGGAACTGCCACGTAAGAATTATGACAGAAGGCTGATTTTCTTTCGTTTATATTTTATTAATGTGAATTAACTACGGTTCCGACAACAGCTGCCAAAAACAAAATGAAATTTTTATTTTTAGTTGCACTTTGCGTCATTGATGCGTTACAATTCAGTTCGCTCTCACATTCAAAACTTCACGGACGGTAAATTTTAATAATTGTAGTAGAAGACAGACATTACAGTAACCTACAACACTCAAGACACACAGACTACACCTGGTCCACTTCGCTGAAAGGAAGATGACCAACGTCACATGGTTACTTCAGTACGTCGCACTATCACTTATCGATGTTTGAATTCCAATACACACAATTCGTTTCCATACAAAAATTTTAGATTGAATGTAAGATACACGTGCATATAAATTTTTTTACTGTTACATATCGTTTCATTATACTTAACATGCTGTACCACTGAATGTACGTGCCAGACGGAGACTCGAACCTTGATTCCCCACTTTTTGTGCAACGAGCATCCTTAAAAATTAGTCTGGCTTGGAGGTATGGTGAGAGAGACTATCATTTTCATTAGTGTTTTTATCTATTTCCGAACACTGTTGCCATAGGGTTGGCCAGGGGTACGTGACAGTATTATTGAGGGAATGGGTTTTTGATGGAAGACTACGAAATAGGGATACAAATGAAATGAATTAAACGCGATGAAATTAACTGAATGTGTGAATGGGATGAAATCAGTGTAGAAGTAATGACATGCATACACAAATCACAGTCCTCTCATCTATACCCCGCAAGCCACCATACAGTGTGCGGCGAACGGTACTTCTGGTACCACTGCTTTGCTCTTTTAGTCCCCTTTTTGTTGCTACATCTGAAAGTGGCGCGTGAGAAAGAAGACTGTCGATAAACCTCCGAGGGGGCCCCAATTTTTCTGATTTGCTCGTCGAAGTCATTTAGCGGGACATATGTGAGATGAAGTAATACACTGTCCAGCCACACTAATATGAGGACCTGTCAAAAGCTTGAATAACCACCTTTTTAAAGTGCACAGCTCTGCGAAACCTGCAGGGAGAGAGTCAGTGAGGTTCTGGTTGGTTGGTTGGTTGGTTGGTTGGTTGGTTGATTGATTTGGGAGAGGGGACCAAACAGCGAGGTCATCGTTGCCATCGGATTAGGGAAGGGTGGGGAAGGAAGTCGGCCGTGCCCTTTCAAAGGATCCATCCCGCCATTTTCCTGAAGAGATTTAGGGAAACCACGGAAAACCTAAATCAGGATGGCCGGACGCGGGTTTGAACCGTCGTCCTCCCGAATTCGAGTCCAGGGTTGAGGTTCTGGAAAGTACCGACAGGGATGTGGAGCCAAACTGACTCCAGTGCCGGCGCCAGCTGCGATATACTTCTCGGCTGAGGATCCATGGCGCGTACAGCCCGATTGAGGTGGTCCCATAGATTCGCCATTGAGTTAATTGTGGAGGGGGGGGGAGATTGGTGGCCAGGCGAGTACGTTAAACTCATTCTGGTGCTCTCCCAAACACGCACGTGCACTACGACCTCTGTGACACGTTCAACTGCCCTGCTGGTACGTGCCATCGTGCCGAGGTAGCATAAACTGCATGAAGGGATGAACATGGTCCCCAGTAATAGACGCATATTTGTGTTTATCTGTTGTGCCTTCCAGAACCCACGGAATGCCATCCGGCCTGGACCCTTTCGACGATTGTTGCTTTCATCTGTCCGGCCACCTGTCCCGTGCATTCATCTGAACAGACCACCTGTCGCCACTTGGTGGGCGTCCAGCGGTACTGGCATCGGAACTCCAGCCTTCGTTGCCGATGAACAGTAGTCATCATTGGCATATGAACCACGTGCCTGCTGTGGCGGCCCATACCCAGCAAACCTTAGCTGAAAGGTCGTTGAGGAGACACTGCTGGTAGCCTCTTGGTCCATCTGGGCGGTCAGTTACTCAACAGTTGCACGTCTATTCGCCCTTACACATAATCGCAGCCTCTTTTCACCCCTGTCATCCATGGCCCATGGTGCACCTCAGTTGCCTCGGCGCCGGTTTTGAGCAGTGCCATTTTGCCATGCACGGTATACTTAAAACACCGGCGGCAAGTGGAAAATTTACGAACTTACCCGTTTCGGAAATGCTTCTGCCGTTGGCCCGAAAGCCAATGATAATGCTCTTTCGCACATATGCTAAATCGCCCCGTTCCCGCACTACAACGACTGTAGCGTATCATATCCCCCTCACCCCGGCCCCCACCACCAGGTCACGCTTTGTACACCCTCCACAGCTAGTGCTGCCACTTGCCTGTGAATGGTTACAGCGCGTTGACGTCTAACACAGGCGGTGGCCACAATGTGACAGGACGGGGCTGTTGCCCGACTCCTGAAACGTACGCTCTCGGAATTTCAACAGTATACCTCTCCGTGATTCACAGCCCGTCCTGTAGCAGCTGCCACAGGAATCACTTGAACATCTCCGTAACACTCTCGCGCTGACTTTACGACCTTCTGCAAGTCTTCCCGCGTATCTAGCGTTGCAACCTTCCTATAGACGGCAGTATCGCACGCTAACAGCCTCACGGAACCTACTGCGTCATCCACTAGATCATCAATATGAACTGTCAACAGTGAAGGGAATAACACACTTCCTTGGCGTACACCTAAAATAACCGGTGCATCTGTCGATTTTGTTGGTCTTGAATCCAGTTACGAATCTGATCCAATTCTCGGTAAGTTGGTATTCAGCGTCGTCTGAGATTTACACTTTCTGGCCTGTTCCCCCATCAGATTTTTCACGTCGTCTCTTTAAATTACGTCCAATGTTTCTTTTTCCTATACGGTTATGGAGGGCGTAAATACATCTCCTTCACAGACTGAGGTCAGGTTTCTTACATCAAAGCAAGAAAAAATGTCTACTGACATGGGGTCTAAAATGCATGCCTTGACAGCTATGAGCTATTGTTGATTTTCGCTACTGTGAAACCCATCTCTCCTACTGAACACGTAATCATAGTCTTTAAGGAGTGCATTTTAGAGTCATTGTTTACTAGACTTTTTTGTTTTAGTGTAAGGAACCTCTTCTCAAAGTCTGTAGAAGAAATTTAGATACGTCCTGTACAGTATTGCAGCTTTAGTTACAGTATTATTAGATTGGTCCAAATTGCTCTGAGCGCTATGGGACTAAACTTCTGACATCATCAGTCCCCCAGAACTTAGAACTACTTAAACCTAACTAACCTAAGGACATCACACACATCCATGCCCGAGGCAAGATTCGAATCTGCGACCGTAGCAGTCGCGCGGTTCCGGGCTGAAGCGCCTAGAACCGCTCGGCCACACCGGCCGGCTATTATTAGACGTACGTTGAACATCGTCTTCCCAGTTTAGTTTGTATTCTTCAGTTATAGTTGCAATGAGTTCTACATCTAGTTCACGTCAAATACCGGTGTTTCTTCTACGGTCCAGTGATGAATATTCCGCTACAAAGCGGAGTAACTTTATCTCTAACGATTCGATTCCTCACAATTTATCTGACGTTAAAGGCCAACATTCGATATTGTAGAGCAGCAAAGGCACGTTTAATTATGTTTCTTTCCGTACGTAGTATGGTTCCACAGAAATTTCTGAATCTAGCCCATTTGCTCGATCATCATCTAACTTGGGAAATTTAACACACACACACACACACACACACACACACACACACACACACACACACACACTCTACATAAACTCCTTCACTCGTTCAATTATTCGTCCATCTATTACAGTTTTGTCTCTTACGGAGTCCAATTATTGAAATGCCATCACTTTTGTTTAAATTAAATCACCTCTTCTGAAGATGTTTACTGTAATCAACGTTTTATGAATGGTATCGTTAGCATATACATTAAGAACGATGGGCATAGTGGGAAGCCTTATCTAATTGATTAATGTCAGCACATTTTGTCCCTTCATTACAGTAAGGTTTCTTTCACAAAATCTCAGACGATTAGCCGAGTGGTGGCGTTGTCTATTCACGTTTCCGTGAATTTCGTACCCATTATCTTCAGACGAATTATTTTATTATTTGTGTACAGTGACTGAATTGCCCTAATCATACGTGCTGGACACTAATTCTGTTCGCCGAACGACAGTGCGGAACTCCATCGAATGTCTTCCTGAAGTCATGGAAAACGACGTCGATCCGGGTGTTTTTATCCCGAGTTCAATCATTCAATGGTCGTATTCCTACATACCCCTTGGGAAAAACCTCTGGTGGTAGCGTGGACAAAGCCTAGGTGGAAACGAACTATGAAGTTTAATGGTTAAGGCGACTGCTCGTGATAAGCAGGAAATCTTGATTCGTTTACCGGTATGGGACAAATTTTCAGCTGTTTGCCCACATCCATTAGACTGCAAGTTTAGCTGAACCAACGACTAGTACTGATATTTCATGTCGTTACTTTCGCGCCTCACTGATCACATCATTTCATGGCTGAATGGGGATACGCTTTAACACGGATGTTTAACAACCGGAAAGTGGGGCGAGTATAGTGCGACGTGTGTCGTCCGTATGCACGCACTGAGCGTCGGGCGCTTGCGCGCTTTCCACAGAAGGCGGGAAGCCGGCTAGAATAATTATGGCGGCCGCCATTGGCCCCGATCACGCATGCACGCTTGGCTGCATTCCATCCGGCGACCTGGCATTCCATAGGCTCACGGGAGCGATCGTCGCTGCACGCGGCGCTCAACAAATACGACGCTGTAGCTGAACGACTAGAAATTTTTCTAAACCATAATAATAACCAAGTCACAAACAAATTAAAGACATTAGCTGACAGTAGGCACTGATTTATATCAATGGGGCAAGTTGAAAATTTGCGCCGGACCGGGATTCGAATCCGCCTCTCCTGCTAAGCAGGTAGATGCGCCGACTACTATGCCATCCTGTCAGTGGTCGCCACAACTGCACGGACTATCCTAGCACTTCTCCCACCAACTGAAATTCTCAAGTCCTACCTCATACAAATGATTTCGTGCCTCTGCTCACTAATCTAATTACTTGCGGTGTCTCGCCCATTTCCGGGAACAGCAAGGGCACGACGCCATAAGTGTGTGGTGTAAATTGAGAATTTGGGTCTGGTAGCGGGCGTGCTAGGGTACTCCGTTCGGTTATGACGATCACTGTGTCCAGATGGCGTAGTGGTCAGCTCATCTACCTAAATAAGCAGGAGATTCGGGTTCGGATCCCCATCTCGCAGCAATTTTTAACTTTTCCCATTGATATGAACCAGTGCCCTTTATCAGGTAACGTCTTCCATTCCTTTGATGTTTTGACTCATAGTGGCTGCAGTATCAAAATGGTATCTGTTCTTTCTGATGTGACCGTTGGAAAGGACAGACACCACATATATGAAAAATAATAACTGTAATGAACAAGAATAGATACTTAATTGCCAAGCAAGGATGTGAGACTATGAGTAGGAAAATGAGGAATCTTTTTAAAGGGAAACGTTTCCCAAATTCGTTGGGGAAAGACGTTCCGATGAAGATGTTATGAATGCACATACTGTTCGGCTGTCCAGTGTGAAACGCTATCGGTAGAAAAAAAGCAACAAGGCGGCGGGAAACGGCTGGTGGGCTAACACAGACGCCATTTGGTTGTAATTGAACTCAACGAGAAAAACCTTTTTTTAAAAGCTAAATATATTTAACTGCGAAAACTTAATTGTCATGCACAATTTTGTACAGTTTGCCTTACACAAATCATAAATCCATCGTATTTATTGAAGACAAGTATTTACTATCACAAGAACTTATTTTACTAATATCAAGTTTCAATTTTCTTTGCAATATAGGAAACAGTTAAACAATATTCAACTTCCAGAAAAAAATCATTGACTTGATGTAGAATCTTCATGACTAAAATACAATTTAATCTTTTTTGGACGCAAGCAATAATTTTAAAATCTTCACTAATTTCTCAGCTCTTTTCTCAACTAAATTATTTATTAATTTTGACGAAACAAGTGTGTAGGTGGAGAAGATCCTCTCAATGGACGCAGTGCTGGCAGAGCAAGGAAGGAAGCCTTTCACAAAAGTAATAAATCTTATTCGTACGTTTCCTTTTTTATGCTTTTTCAGCTCCATGATCTTCCAGCATTTGTTTGTATGGAACTGCGTTAGAAGTGCATCATAAAATGTAGTGGAAGAAAAATGATCAGAACCGGCACTCCAAAAAGACGTAACACCCGCAGTTCACTATTGATGCATCTCTATGAGCCATTTTACTGTATTTCTTCTTGTTCAGAAGTTAATCCTCTCCTTCTCAATCTTGGATCTAACGTATCAGCAAACGGTTCTAATGCTTTTTCCATTTCGTTTTTTTATTACCTTCTTACAGCGTTCCATTTCAGAACTTTCTTGAAGTTTGACCGTAGGGCGACAGTTTGTGAAATATCTGTGCTGTCTGCTTGAAGGAATGCCACGACCCTACAAATTTCTAGCAGTTGTCGGAGATTATGAGTGTCGTCTCTACAAAATATAACATTATCCAAGACTTTGCTAATGGCAGCAAGGATTTCTTCAACGTGCTCTATTAAAATTCCTTAATTTCTGAACTTAAGTTTCTATACCGACTTCATACTTTGTATTAATACTTCATTCTTATTTTTTGATATTTCTGATAATGGGCAGACAACGAAACGCATCAATACATCACTTCTGAACAGCAAGAATGAGAAACTATTTTAGCGAACTATTCAGCAGTGAATAGAGATTCTAGACTACACGTGATGTAAAAAGCTCCAGGCACTCGCCGAACCCAAACCCTTCAGTCGGATTACCACTAAGTATAGCGTGATTCATCGCTCCAAATCACTCGTTTCCACTCATCCAGTGTCTACAGCGTCGATATTTATCATACCTCAAGCGTCCCTTTACACTGACCATCGTCTTTTAAAGTGCCGACGTACAGTTATTACGCTAGCTAGGCTTCCGATAGCTGTTTAGAACTCAGGAAAGATTCCTTCCGCTAATGTCATGCGTATTTTTTTTCCCCCCCAGCCACCCTTCGCAATTCTCGACGGTCCGTATCAGTCAGTACATGAGGTGTGTCGGGTGAAGGTTTAGCAGTCTTTCCTTTCCGTTTACACTTGACATTCACACTACCGAAAGTCGACTTGGGTATCTTCAGAAGGGGTGGAATGTTCCTGATCGACTTTGTTATTCAGGTGACATTAAGTGACTAGTCGACTTATGAAGTCACAGAGAGCTAATTGACCGCTTCTGCTGTTACTGTTTCTCCAGTGACAACACAGTATACCCTGCCTCCTTTTATACTGAAGGGCTCACCTTGACATGGGACCCTTACCAGCTGCTTAAATTAAATCGCTGACGCTCATACAGTTCCTCAGTGTAGCAATTAAGATACTATGCATTTATGGATACACTGAATAGTACTACTTCAATGTGGAGCATAAAATATTCATCTTTTTTAATCCACTTGTGGCAGTCATTGTCTTTAAGGCGTTTCTGGGGTCCTAGGGTAGTTTTAATAGCCAATGAGAAAACTAGGAATTTAACCATTTTCAGAATTTATTGATATACGCGAATGAAAATAGAGTCGTAACAGCATTCCTTACTTCTCCCATTTCACACCCCATTTTTTTTTCTTCTAGAGTGCTACAAAAACTTTCTAACAACAACTGCTTAACAAAGAGCGTGTAACCATATAACTGTATAACCGGATGTTAAATATGTTAATTTGATACCATTGTTCTTGTACGTTCTATAACAATGTAGTTTATGAAACTTCCTGGCAGATTAAAACTGTGTGCCGAACTGAGACTCGAACTCGGGACCCGTGCAGTTCGCGGGCAAATGCTCTAACAACAGCTACCCAAGCATGGTTACACGCGCAGGACGCGGAGCGCAGGATGTTTTTGCCAGTCTGCGACGGCTCACCTGAAGATGATTGGCAGGTGCCCAGTTGAAATATCGTGCGACGTACTGAACGACGACCGGCTGCAAGCCCGAAATTTGTGTAAACAGTCAATTCGCCGGGAAAATTTTAAAATTCACATCAGACTTCGAACTGTTGCGCAGTTGACCGCCCAGATGAAGCAAGGGACTACCGACAACGTCTGCTGAACGACCTTTCAGCGAAGGTTGCTTCGTATAGGCCGCATCAGCAGGAGCCTGGTTCATGAACCCACGCTGACGGCTGTTTATCGCCGAAAAAAAGCGCTGGAATTTGCACGCCATTATCGAAGCTGGACGTCCACTGAATAGCGACAGGTGACCTCCATAGGACAAATGGCCGTTGGCGTGTACGGCGTGAAACGTTTGAAAGCAAAGGGTCCAGGCCACAGGAGGGAGCGTTATGTTCTAGGAAATATTTTCGTGGCATTAGCTGGGTGATCTGGTCGCTCTAGAAGGCACATCAATAGAAGTGTGAATTTTTCCTTGGGTTTCATGTCCACCCCTACATGCAGTTTGCTTTTCCTCGACACGAAGGAATCTGCAAGCAGAAAAAAGCAACGTGTGATACAGCTCGCAGTGTACGTCCGTGGTTCTAACGGCACCAGGATGAGTTTACCGTACGTCCGTGGTTACCAAAACTTCCGGATTTAAACAGAAACCAGAGTCTGCGGGACCATGTCGATTGGGCTGTTCGCGTCATGGAACCGATCAAGTTAGCGCAACTGTCCCCGGCATTGCATTGCAGTCGGCATGCCTCCACATCCGTACCGCTGCCCCTCAGAATCTCGTTGACACTCTTCCTGCACGTCCAGGCTGCAAACGGTGGTTACTCACCTTTTTGACAGGTGGTCACATAAATGTGATAGGACCGTGTACCTGGACACCCGTATGTAACGCGGAATTGACCATTGGCAATTACGAGAGGTTGTAACAGATCACAATGGGGGGAAACTGATTTAATGACTCGTACGGTACCAGTTTTAAACCACGTATTGAATTAGGTACACGACACACGAAGTTGAATTTCAAATTATGGAAATTTCTGGTTGATTTACGAAGTTCGACCGAACATAGTGGCAATATTATGACCATCTTATTAATTATACATTAAAGCAGTCCAAATACATAATTTTGAAAAACAGTTGCAAGCCAAATACAAGTAATTTAGCCGGCCGCTGTGGCCGAGCGGTTCTAGGCGCTTCAGTCCGGACCTGCGCTGCACAGTTCGACGTCTATTCACCCGCTTGTATCTCCGTAGCCTCGTTCACCCTAGTCATCTATGTCCCGTGGTGCACCACAGTTGCCTCGGTGTTAGTTTTGAATAGCACCATTTTGCCATGCACCGTATATTTCAGCCACGGCGACACGTGAACAGTTTACAAATTTAGCAATTTCCGAGATACACACACCCTTGAATCGAATGCCAATGATCATGCCCTTTTCGACGTCATATAAATCGTCCCTTTTCCGCAATACGACAACGACTGCATTGTTTTTCGCGTGTCTCAATCCCGATTTCTATGCCTTCCGCTTCCAGTGCTGCCATCTCTCCTACGTGAGTCGTTATTCCACGTTTACGTCTAATATAAGCGGTGGTCGTATTAATGTGAATGGACTGTGACCTTTCAATCGGATAGTTAACTACAAAATGGGTCAAATGGCTCTAAGCACTATGGGACTCAACATCTGAGGTCATCAGTCCGCTAGACTTAGAACTACTTAAACCTAACCAACCTAAGGACATCATACAAATCCATTCCCGCGGCAGGATTCGAAACTGCGACCGTAGCAGCAGCGCGGTTCCGGACTGAAGGGCCTAGAACCGCTCGGCCACAACGGCCGGCTAGTTAACTACAAACCTGAACGTTTCACGATAACAGTGGACATTAAAAAGGGTTTCACTTACGAAAAAGAGAGAGAGATGCTGATAGACCATAGTAAGTTGGCCAGCGCTCTTGCCCTAAGGAGAGCCGCCGGTGGCCGCACACCTCCGCGTTCCAGGCTACGCACCGCGGCTCGGCTGCACAGCGCCGGCTTAATGAAGAGGACTGTTGCCAGAAGTGGCTCAGCGGGGGAAAAAGTCGGCCTGTCGGCGTGCACTAGTTGCTCTTCTGCGGCCTTGCCCTTCCTCGGGCGCTTTCTACCCGAGGACACCGGAAGGCGGCCCTCGCCGACACTCGTTTACGCACTCCCTCAGGCCTCTGCTGTCACTTTCCCGACCAGCTCTCTGACCGTCCCACGCATCGTTAATTTGTCGAAGTCTCAGAATTACTGAAAAAAAAAAAAAAGGCGCCACCTTGCGGTGCGGCGTTTATCGTGTTCCCTGGTGCTGCTGTGCTTCACCGTAATTGACAGCAGGTATAACGCTGCATTCTCTTGAACTGGTTGAATGTACGATTCGTTAACATTGGACTGACGGTCGACTTTAGTAACACTTGTGAGCTGGGTTTACCAATCCGTTCTAACTTTACTTCTTGCCACGCTCGGTAACTTCTTTTCCGACGTGCGAGTGTTTCAGTGAAAGAGAGCGGGGTTTCTGCCACCTTCAGCTACGGAAATTATTTTCAGCAGCGACTTTGCTTTAAACACTGTTTTCTTCCATAAGCTTACACAATTACAATTCGCATCCACAAAACTGTGACTTTTAATCTGGACCTTCGCTCAAAATCAACTAGTCTCTTTCGTGTCTTTACTATTACTGACACTCTTGAATGGTCTGCTTGTGTATTCTATGGCGGCCCCTCCAAAGCACCTTCAACTGGCGGCAGCATGGAATAGTGCACTCCAGCAGCAAGTGTAGACGCCCCATCACCGCTGAGGCTGCACGGGCATGTAGCGCCGTAACTCAGTTGATTCTGTACAGAGAGACACCTCTCGTCGGTGTACCCTTTTTACAAAGTTTATTTAAGCTATGTTAATTTTTCATTATTTCGTTCACGCGGCTATTCTTCATGCTTTCGACAGCCAAACGGCGAGCCATGGCCTTTCCCACGGAAATGTTATGGGACACCACAATCTGTTTCTTCGGAATTACAACTGGTATGACCTCAGATCCTTTCATTCATTCGATGTCCACCAATCGCATTTCAGTGGGGCAGATTTTACTGAAACGGATTTAGATCAGGTTGTTAACACACAGAAAACGTGTTTGGGATTGAAACATTATAGAAAGACACAAGGAATTTAATACAGAAACTCATATAGCCTTTATCGACCTTGAGAGGGCTTTTGACTGTGATAGCCGTGATAGCCTATGGAAGATTACATTGAGGTGACAAGTCATGCGACACCTCCTAACAGAGTAGGACCTGCCAGGCGTAGCGCAGAAGCTCAACGTTGCATGGCCTCAATACGTCGTCAGAAGTTCCCTATAGAAACACTGAACCATGCTGCCCTTGTAGTCGCCTAAAATTGCTAAAGCGTTGCCAGTGTAGGATTTTGTGCACGAACTAACCTCTCGACTATGTCCCATAAATACTCGATGGTATTAATGTCGGCCGATCTGGGGGGCCGAATCATTCGCTCACCTTGTCCAAAACGTTCTTAAAATTTATCCCTAACAATTGTGGCCTGGTGACATGGCGCAATGTCATTCACAAAAATTACATCGTTGTTTGGGAAGATGGAGTCAATGAATTGCTGCAAATAGTCTCGAAGTAGCCGAATATGCCCATTCCCAGTTAATGATCCGTTCAGCTCGACCAGAGGACCCAGTCCATTCCACGTAAACACAGCCCACACCATTATGGACCCACCACCAGCTTGCACAGTGCCTTGTTGACAAACTGGGTCCGTGGGATCTGCGCCACACTCGAACCCTACCATCAACTCTTACCAACTGAAATCGGGATTCCTCTAACCAGGCGACGGTTTTCCAGTCGTATAGGAAGGAACCGATATGGTCACGAGCCCAGGAGAGGAGATGTAAGCGATGTCTTGCTTTTAGCAAAGACACTCAGGTCAGTCGTCTGCTGCCATAGCCCATCAACGCCAAATTTCGCCGCACTGTCCAAACGGATAAATTAGACGTACGTCCTACATTGGTCTCTGCGGTTATTTCACGCACCGTTGCTTGTCTGTTAGCACCGACAACTCTACGTAAACGCCGCTGCTCTCTGTCATTGAGTGGTGGCCACTGCGTTGTCCGTGATGGGATGTAATTCCAAAAATTTGGTATTCGCGGCATGCTCTTGACATTGTGGATCTCTGAATACTGAATTCCCTAACGATTTCCGTAATGGAATGCCCCATGCGTCAAGCTTCGAGTATCATTCCGCGTTCGAAGTCTCTTAATTCCCGTGGTACGGCCAAAATCACGTCGGATACCTTTCCCATGAATCGCCTAAGTACAAATGAGCTCTGACACACTTTTCTTTTATACCTTGTGTACGCGATACTATCGCCACCTGTACAAGTGCATATCGCCTTCCCCAGATTTTTGTGACTTCTGTGTACGTCTTAATGTGGATATCTTGATCACCTACCAGAGACAGTGGAAAGTCTTTACAGAAATACACTCGGTGTAATAAGCACAGGCAAGAATCAATTAGAAGAAATAATTATAATTCCAGTTGTAAGACAGGAATGTTGACTATCACCTACCCTTTTTATTATTTACATTGACTTCATTCTTCGTACATGGAAACGTAAAGTAAACAAAGGAGTTAATATAGAATGAGCAATTCTTGAATGTGCTTTTTTCTGCAGATGATATAGTTATTATACAAAAGAGTGAAGATGGTCTCGGAAGATCAGTTTACCAGCCGAACCAAACATACATTGAACACAATTCTAAAATTTCTGGTAACAGAACGGAAACATTGGCATCCCGAGAAAAATACCCAGTCGTATCAAAAGTTGTTTTGGACTATTCAATTTTAGAACAAGCGTCTCAAATCTTTATTTAGACTATGTTACAATTTATTGATTTTAAGCTATTACACTGAAAATAAAATACACAAATTCCAAGCTCTCCGTGATACCATTAGCAGAACATTGCGCCATTAAGTACAAAGAGAGACCACCATGAAATTCTATGAAGTGATGGCAGTTCCTGTGTTGTCCTACGGAACCGAACAGCAGAAATGATGTTCCCACGAAAGAAAAGCATCTGCACAAGTAGGGACATTCCATTGAATATACGCCTTACATTTTTATACCTGACTATGTAAGACGGTCAATTCTTCCAGAGATAACCTAAAGTTTGTCTAGAGAAGTTCGCGTATCACTCACTCGTTCTAAACAGTATGTTGTGTACGCGTATTGAAGGTTCGTATTTACATAAAACAGCCATGTATCCAGCGGATATGAATGTGCGCCATCGTGCTTACACATAAATAAAAGTGTCTGTGTCATCCTTTATACATAACCCAGAATTTCAGGATTTATGCTTCGGAACGCTTTCTGATCGTTATTGCCAACATTTTTCATTAGTCTTGTGGCGACATAAAGGCACATGCAACTTTGCAATTCCCTCTAAGGAACTGTCTGGAAAGGTAAGGTCCGAATTACATGGTGGCCATTTTCTAGGGTTGGAACCGTTGCTGAACCACGCCCAATCCAGAGGTGTCTAAATTATTAGTCAAGAAACTCACCATCTGACTAGCAAATTGTGCTGGAGCTCCGTGCTGCTGAAGCCACACGTGATTACACTGTCTTCGAGCTGAGATGATGTACGTTTGCAACATGGTTTAAATAGCTCTGAGCACTATGGGACTTTAACGTCTGAGGTCATCAGTCCCCTAGACTTAGAACTACTTAAACCTAACATACCGAAGGACAGCACACACATCCATGCCCGAGGCAGGAATCGAACCTGCGACCGTAGCACCCGCGCGGTTGCGGACTGAAACGCCTAGAACCGCTCGA
Source organism: Schistocerca serialis cubense (assembly GCF_023864345.2). Lineage (NCBI taxonomy): Eukaryota > Metazoa > Arthropoda > Insecta > Orthoptera > Acrididae > Schistocerca > Schistocerca serialis. Next base: position 325,407,479 of record NC_064645.1, on the reverse strand, counting down.
CCACTGCGGCCGGCTTTGCAACATGTTTAAATAAAAATTTGTATTCTTGCAACCTTAAAAAAACATTTTGCCCGAATGGGTATCGTGATAACATCGCGGCCCATGTAACAACATGAGCGGAGTTCCTTTCAAATTCTTGCACACAACTCTGATGTTTCCTTAGACCAGGAAACCACTTTTCTACTGCGTGAAATGCGGTATGTTGCATTTTCAACAGAAAGTAACACTCCTTATCGAGACACAGCGTTTGGAAATAGTGGTACCGAAGCATGGCAGGCTGGAACTCTCTCTTCCACGTCGTTTTTAGCTAGTGCATTCACGAACATACGTGTATATCCAGTTTTCACTACTCTTTACAGTTTAGTGCCTCAAATGGTAAAAACTAAACCCTTACAGGATCACTTTTTGTTGCCTGTGCACGTTTGTACGTCTGTTAAGATCCCTTCCTACAAGTGCGAAATTATACAAAAACATTTTAAGCTTGAATTAGGACATTCTGGAAAAATCTTTGAATGCTTGAAACCGATATCTTGCCACAACTTACATCGACAACAGGCAGAAAACTCTATTTCCTGGATGGATGAACTACCTATATACATAAAAGTTTTTACGGAACTCTCAGAGCGCGAGTACTATTCGTAGTTAGCCAATTTTTTGATGTGGCCACACACTGTTGACTGCGGTAGCTGAAGTTCCGTTGCTCTTCTCTTAACAGATTTCTAGTCAAGAGGGGTCGAATTTCCCCGACATCCTGTACACTGAAACCAACGAAATTATAAAGGAAAGGGCGCCAATTAGTTTGCGTTATGAGCCGAGAAACACCTTCGTTCTGGTGGGACGTAGTGAACAATTTTCTATCTCCAAGTACCACAGGGCTGATTACAGCCATTTCCTTGAAGTCGTCATCAGGGGACGGAAGACCGAGTACGAAACTGTTGGGAACACCGCGGACGACTGCGATTTTAGCCAGGTGATAACATTCTGTGAGTGAAGTTGGACGAGAAAGCCAGCAGTAAAACCGCCCCAACAACACGGTTTCTGGCACCGCCCATCGTGGCGATAAAGATAGTGATGGTGTTAACTGATTCTTTGCTGCCGTCATTACCTGTTAGAAGCAGAGCGTGTCTTGAGTTCCACTGACCCTGGCGGGAACAAAAAGCAGTTGAGACCAAGTACATGGATATTATGAATGACTGAAGCAATTTCACCCATTTGCCGTAGCTGTATTATTTGACACGTTGTCGTAGGTCATTGCACACACGTGTACTCAAAGTTTTTTTTTTGCTATGTTAGAAGGGCTTCATATGTGCCCCCCTAATGATTCTGGAGATATGAACTCTTTGATCAGGTTCTTCCCACGTTCGGTGCATCATGACCGTATCAATCTGTTCAAATGCACTGTTGATGCCAATTCGCAGTTCTGGTAGGTCTGCTGGTAGAGGAGACGTAACCACTGCATCTTTCAAATAACTCCACACAAAAAAAATTGAGCAGAGTTAGGTGGGGAGAGACGGGCCATGAAATGAATTGCTGATCATCAACCCCACCATTCGTTTTCGCTGTTTCCCGTTGAATTCAAGATCATCATGACGGAAGTAAGATGAAGCAGTATCATGTTGGAAAATGAAATCCACATAGTCAGCCTCCACTCGTGGCATGAGCCAATTTCCCACCATGTCTAGATACACGTGTCCTGTAACGGCCTTTTCGCACAGTAAAAAGTGACTTAAACTTCAAACCGTAAGAACGCGAAGAACACAACTTTCGATGACTATCGAATGTGCTGCACAACAGTGTGGGGATTCTCTGTCCACCAGATTCGCACACTGTGTCTGTTCATTACGCCAGTCACAAGAAATATTGCTTCACCACTGAAGGTGAGTCAATATCAAGTGGATACAACCGATATGGAACGAATTCAGAAACGCGCTGTTAGTATGGTTAAGCTGTTGCAGTAGCTCGTAAAAAGCAAATGCTTGGGAACATTAACGGGAATCCTTGGAAGAAAGACAATTTAATTCTCCCGAAACATTGTTGGGTAGAATTGGAGAACTAGTATTCGAAGAGGACTGTGAGACAATCATGATATTGCTAACGCATTTCTCGTGTAGGAATCGTGAGTGTAAGTAACGTGAGAGATAAGGGCACTTGCAGAGGCATAAAGACAGAAAATCCCCAGTATTAGTATTACGTAACCTTGGGCATGGATTGTACAGTGGCTTGCGGGGAATATATATGTAGATGCTTCTTGGTGTATTTGGGAATTTCTGCGTAAGGCGGTGTGCGATGAGGCTAAATCGTCTTTCTTGTCATGTCTGGAATTGAACTTTGTTGGACATTTCTGTCACACACTCATGCTGACGAAACAAACACGAGACCAGTCGTGTGCCTTTCTTTTAATTTTCTCCAACACAGAACAAAAATGTTGTAAGTACCAAAAAAATACGTATATGCCTGGCCTGTGAGTACAGCTTGTATTGCTATCTACAATAACTGCCAAATTCTTCAATAATTTTTTCTGGCTCTGTGGGGTCACGTCGTCATGTTGTTCTATAGACCAACATTTCAGCTACTGCTCCAACACGTTGACGTGGTCCGCATACCCAGAAGAGTTTATTGAAGGTGACAGACCACGGATGCGTACTTTCGAATGTCGTCGTCTTCAGTCCGTGAACTGGTTTCGTGCTTCTCTCAACCTAGTCTACCTTTTTACAGCTCTTCATTTCTGCGGAACTACTGCATCGTACTTCGCTTCTGACCTTGCTTATGACATTTAATGTTTATTATTCCTCTGCAATAACCCTCTCCCATTGTTCTCTCCACAACCTAATTAACTATTCCCTGACGCCCCAAGACATGTACCAACTTATTTTAGTTCTGCCATAATGTTTTCTCCCCAATCACATTCAGTATTTCTTAATTATCTAATCTACCCACCTAGCCTTCAGCACTCTTCTGTGGCCCTACGACAAAAAGCTTCTTTTATGTACTGTTTCTCACTCATGTTTCGCTTGCGCGTAAGGCTACGCTCCGAACACTTTTCTAATAAAAATTAAGACTTCCTGACACTAAAATTTATGTTCGATTTTAATACGCTCCTCTTCCCATATAACTTGCTAAACTGTTACATTCTGAACAATAAAGTTTATTTCAGTAGATTTATTGTGTAAATAATTGCTTATGGCTAAACCGCTGACTACCGAGTATTGATTTTCAATAGCGGTATAAAGAATTAACAAGAAACAGTACACAAGGGGGCATGGAACAACTGTTTCTTTTTAGCTTTTATAGGGCTATTGAAAATGAATAGCCATCTGAAACTGGTTCAGCCATTACAAAATTTACGTGAACATTTCACTGGAATAAGCTTTATTGTTAAAAGAAATGTGCTAATTGCTACTCTCTGCCAATAAAATATCCACATTTACCAAGTTATGTCCTCTGTTATAGCACTTAGTAGATGTTTTGTTTATATTTGGGTAATATTCACTCAAAGCGATTTCCCCGTTACTCCAAACGAACGTGACTTCCGGTAGAAATGAAGGAAGTTTGGAGTATAATGCGTGGGCCTAGTCGTCAATGTCGTTAGCTAATGGAGCGTTAGCTCACTTCGGAGACGGTTGAAAGAAAGAAATCAACTGCAAATTTTTTAAAGAATCATCTACATCCATACTCTTCAAGCCACCTGACGGTGTGTGGCGGAGAGTGCCTTGAGTACCTCTATCTGTTCTCCCTTCTATTCCAGTCTCGTGTTCGTGGAAAGAAAGATTGTCGGTATGCCTCTGTGTGGGCTCTAATCTCTCTGATTTTATCCCCATGGTCTCTTCGCGAGATATACGTAGGAGGGAGCAATATACTGCTTGACTCCTCGGTGAAGGTATGTTCTCGAAACTTCAACAAAAGCCCGTACCGAGCTACTCAGCGTCTCCCTTGCAGAGTCTTCCACTGGAATTTATCTATCATCTCCGTAATGCTTTCGCGATTACTAAATGATCCTGTAACGAAGTGCGCTGCTCTCCGTTGGATCTTCTCTCTCTCTCTTCTATCAACCCTATCTGGTACGGATCCCACACTGGTCAGCAGTATTCAAGCAGGGGGCGACCAAGTGTACTGCAACCTACTTCCTTTGTTTTCGGATTGCATTTCCTTAGGGTTCTTCCAATGAATCTCAGTCTGGCATCTGCTTTACCGACGGTTAATTTTATATGGTCATTCTATTTTAAATCACTCCTAATACCTTCCCCCAGATAATTTATGGAATTCACTGCTTCCAGTTGCTGACCTATATTGTAGCTAAATGATAAGAGCGCTTGCTTTCTATGTATTCGCAGCACATTACACTTGTCTACATTGAGATTCAATTGCCATTCCCTGCACCATGCGTCAATACGCTGCAGATCCTCCTGCATTTCAGAACAATGTTCCATTGTTACAACCTCTCGATATACTACAGCATCGTCCGCAAAAAGCTTCAGTGACCTTCCGATGTTATCCACAAGGTCATTTATGTATATCGTGAATAGCAACGGTTCTATGACACTCCCCTGCGGCACACCTGAAATCACTCTTACTTCGGAAGACTTCTCTCCATTGAGAATGACATGCTGCGTTCTGCTATCTAGGAACGACAACTAATGTAAAACTATTTAGGTACACCGCTTGCTCTGTCGTCTTAGTCCTCTCCCCATATAATTTGACACTGTAGAAGTGTTTGGAAGTAGTTCTAGGGGGCTATATGAAACGGGACTATGACGTAAGATCAGTATTAGGGAAAGCACATGGAAGGTTTGTTGGAAGGGTTGTTGGAAGGGTTCTGGGAAAACGCAATGCACCTGTGAAAAAAAAAAAAAAAAAAAAAAAAGCATACAAGCCCCTGATGCGATCAATTCTGCATATTGTTCCAGTGCTTGGCTTCCTTATGAAGCAGGTATGACAACAGGAAGCGTACTAATTCAAAGATGCGCTACTCGGATCGTAAATGGTAGATACGATACATTCCATGCGAAAGTGTAAAGGAAGTGTTCCGTAACTTACACGGGAAGCCTTGGAAGGAAGAAAACTTAGTTATCGCAAAATCTTGTTTAATACATTCAGAGAAGCGATACTCTAACACTGTACGACAATATTTTTGCCACCATCGTATGTCTTCAAGCTAAAAGATAGGAGATGCACAGAGGTATATTACAGGGCGTTTGTTATACAGGGTGTTACAAAAAGGTACGGCCAAATTTTCAGGAAACATTCCCCTCACACAAATAAAGAAAAGATGTTATGTGGACATGTGTCCGGAAACGTTTAATTTCCATGTTACAGCTCATTTTAGTTTCGTCAGTATGTACTGTACTTCCTCGATTCACCGCCAGTTGGCCCAATTGAAGCAAGGTAATGTTGAATCCCGTGCTTGTGTTGACATGCGGCTCATTGCTCTACAGTACTAGCATCAAGCACATCAGTACGTAGCATCAACAGGTTAGTTCATCACGAACGTGGTTTTGCAGTCAGTGCAATGTTTACAAATGCGGAGTTGGCAGATGCCCATTTGATGTATGGATTAGCACGGGGCAATAGCCGTGGCGCGGTGCGTTTGTATCGAGACATGATTTCCAGAACGAAGGTGTCCCGACAGGAAGACATACGAAGCAATTGATCAGCGTCTTAGGGAGCACGGAACATTCCAGCCTATGACTCGCGACTGGGGAAGACCTACAACGACGAGAACAGCTGCAATGCACGAGGCAATTCTTCGTGCAGTTGACGATAACCCTAATGTCAGCGTCAGAGACGTTGCTGCTGTACAAGGTAACGTTGACCACGTCACTGTATGGAGAGTGCTACGGGAGAACCTGTTGTTTCCGTACCATGTACAGCGTCTGCAGGCGTTATCAGCAGCTGATTGGCCTCCATGGGCACACTTCTGCGACTGGTTTATCCAACAATGTGTCAATCCTCAGTTCAGTGCAAATGTTCTCTTTACGGATGAGGCTTCATTCCAACGTGATCAAATTGTAAAATTTTCACTATCAACATGTGTGGGCTGACGAGAATCCGCACGCAATTGTGCGATCACGTCATCAACACAGATTTTCGGTGAACGTTTGGGCAGGCATTGTTGGTGGTCTTGATTGGGCCCCATGTTCTTCCACCAACGCTCAATGGAGCACGTTATCATGATTCCATACGGGATACTCTACCTGTGCTGCTAGAACATGTGACTTTACAAGTACGACACAACATGTGGTTCATGCACGATGGAGCTCCTGCACATTTCAGTCGAAGTGTCGTACGCTTCTCACCAACAGATTCGGTGACCGATGGATTGGTAGAGGCGGACGAATTCCATGGCCTCCACGCTCTCCTGACCTCAACCCTCTTGACTTTCATTTATGGGGGCATTTAAAAGCTCTTGTCTACGCAACCCTGGTACCAAATGTAGAGACTCTTCGTGCTCGTATTGTGGACGGCTGTGATACAATACGCCATTCTCCAGGGCTGCATCAGCGCATCAGGGATTCCATGCGACGGAGGGTAGATGCATGTATCCTCGCTAACGGAGGACATTTTGAACATTTCCTGTAACAAAGTGTTTGAAGTCACGCTGGTATGTTCTGTTGCTGTGTGTTTCGACTCCATGATTAATGTGATTTGAAGAGAAGTAATAAAATGAGCTCTAACATGGCAAGTAAGCGTTTCCGGACACATGGGTGAGGAATGTTTCCTGAAAGTTTGGCCGTACCTTTTTGTAACACCCTGTATAACGGGGAGCGATCGGGTTTCTTTTCGAAGGCAGTACAGTACGCCAATCAGGCAAAATCGTCTTGCGCACTGAGGCATTCATCCCACCGACGCACCAGGTTGAAGATACTTCTTTAGTAGAGCACCGTGTCCTGCCCGCGTGAAGAAGTCCATAACTGCCTGCTGCATGTTCTCGTCAGACAGGAATCTGTGATCCTTCAAGGCCTTTTTTAAGGGACCGAAGGCGTGATAGTTGCATGCGGAGAGATCAGGACTATAGGGCGTGTGCTCCGCGTCTCCCATCTCAGTTTGCTTAACTGCCGCGTTACGACATTTGCGATAAGGGGACGTGCGTTATCACGAAGCAGCACAGGACTAGGCACACCATTCCAAAACGGTGGTTTTCCACAGACATGCTGACCCACACAAATTCTTCGTTCGCCGACGGATGTCTACCGGTGTTCGACCTTCGGCAGCCAAGAAAAGAGTAACAGAATGTTGGTTCCGTTTGCACGCAATTGGTAATAACGTCGCCATAGTTCACATTTCCGTATTTACCGCACGCACGTCACAAAGACACAAATGCCACATTAATCCCTTACCTACATTTCGGTGCTTATACACCGAAAGAAACGAGGGAAGATTACATACGTAACGGCCCATGGAAGGAAAAAAAAGAGTCACATTCATTCAATAAATAAATATTTGGCTGTGAGCCCTCCGTGAAGAATATTTGATAGAAATTGTTGCAGTTTTACCGACATATGCTGATACGTAACTTTCCTTGTAACCTGGTCTCTCACACCCATACATCTACGGATGCAAATTTACTGGGACCGTCACCAATCAACGTAGTGACCTCGGAAACTACGGATTTGGTACTAATATCGGTCGTTATCAACTATTTTTTAGATGTAACGGGCTTGTAGATGTTTATTACTCCCACAGCAATCTTATAAAAATAATGAGTCACTTATATCGAAAATATGGTTCTAGAGTTATGCTGCTACATCACCCCCTTTTCACCTCCAGCCCCGTTCCTAGGGGATGTTGGTCGTTCTTACTCCGTCAGAACCTTCGCGGGCGTGTACATAACTCATCACAGCTCTACCGTAATCAGATAAATGGTATAGGAACGCACGGAATACGTACAAACATGTTTCTGGTATTAGATGGCAATGGCCGCGGAAGCCTGCGTCCGCTTGTTGCTGCTGCTGAAAGACCGCGTCGTTCTCGTGGAACAGTGGTGGTTACGTTTAGAGAACCAGTGTTAGAAGAAAACTGCACGACTGCTAACGTGTATCTCACGTAGGGTTATGAGAATAAGATACGGGCAATTAGGGTGCAGAGTGTTCTTTTCTCGTTCCGTATCCGAATAGCGTAGGAAAGGAAGTCTATGACGAAACTTACTGGTTAATTAAAACAGCGAGCAAGACCGAGATTCCAACCAGAAACCTTTGCCTCTAGCCAGGAAATGCTCTGAAGTGGAGCTATGAAGCTGTAAGGGCACAACTCAGGAAGCGCCTAAACAGCTTTACTTCCGCCAGTACCTCTGACAGAGCATTTGTGTGATAGTTACGTACTGGACCCCCTCTACATTGTTCGCAGTTTATGCACCATGTATGTTAATAAAACGCATCAAAATACTCATTGCAGATCTGTCCGTAAAGTAGTGCACGTTTCTGATTTTACACTGCAGTTTTAGTTTTTATGACAAAACGTTTGCTATTGGTGACAAAATGCTTCTAATATGACGTGAATCTTAATATTAGGGTGCACTACAAATCAGTCTGTTACCTCAATCCTTATTTGGCATTTATATTCATTGACCACCTTACAACCTATTCTAGACGTCAGGCTACGCTACAGACCGGTCCCCACAATCAAAATTTCAGGGAAGGGGGAGTGCGATGGTGGTGTCCACACTATTCGAGAATTTGCAAAAAACTCTTATTCACCAGATATCGCACCGTGCGATTATTTTCTAGTTCCAAGAGTCAAAACGGCAGTCAAATGGTTCAAATGGCTCTAAGCACAATGGGACTTAAAATCTGAGGTCACCAGTTCCCTAGAACTTAGAACTACTTAAACCTAACTAACCTAAAGACATCACACATCCAAGCCCGAGGCAGGATTCGAACCTGCGACCGTAGCGGTAGCGCAGTTCCAGACTGCAGCGCCTAGAACCGCTCGGCCACACAGGCCGGCTGAGCAATTGTCCACGAAAGGCAAAGGTACCGGTTTCGAGACCCAGTCTGAGAGCAGTTATAATTACCAGGCAGTTGACAAATCGCCTTTTATTTGTGTCTGGAGTTTTTCGGCCGATGTTTGACGACTTTTCAGACGATACACCACCACGAGTGGCGGCCACTGTCAAAGCTTCATCGTCCACTGCTGGTGGAAACAGCTTTGACAATGAAACTTCCTGGCAGATTAAAAAGGTGTGCCGGACCGAGAGTCGAACTCGGGACCTTTGCCTTTCGAGGGCAAGTGCTCTACCCTCCTCACAGCTTTACTTCTGCCAGTATCTCGTCTCCTACCTTCCAAAGTTTACAGAAGCTCTCCTGCGAACCTTGCAGAACTAGAGCTCCTGAAAGGAAGGATAGAGCGCTTGCCCGCGAAAGGCAAAGGTTCCCGAGTTCGAGTCTCAGTCCAGCACACAGTTTTAATCTGCCACGAAGTTCCATATCAGCGCACACTCCGCTGCAGAGTGAAAATCTCATTCTGGAAAGCTTCGACAATGCCAGCCATTAGCCATTCATGCTGGCGGAACGTCAGACAAACCAACGTCGGCCGAAAAAACCGAAACAGGTTCAAACAGGCAATCTGTGAACTAGTGGCTACCAAAGTCTTAACGGTTTTGAACCAGGAAGTTACCAATCAGCACATCCTGCATTGCAGATTTTGCACAGTACACATGTAGAATTTGAACACTGGGACATTGTCGCTCACCTTGTGGCTAGCCCGGTTCTGCGCCCGTAGCACCGCCGCCTGCGCCATGCCGCAACAATGGAGCCAATGTCACCGCTTGTGGTCAGCCGGCAGAGGTCACACGCATCACAAACACAAAAACACGCGAGACGCCTGGGTTCTCCGACTGTCAGGGCAGACGACGCAGGAGGGACACGAAGCGCGGACCGCGGCGCTCGAGGAGTGTGGGACGCGCTGGTCGGCCGTCTGGGCGCACAGTGGCGGGGCTCCAGCGCTCGCTTCGGAGGGCGCGCGCCGCCAACGCCAGCGCCTCTGCCGGTGGTCGCCAGAGACACCGCGCCGCTCGCGAGGGAAAGGAGGCGCGATCGGAACGCCGGAGACGGGCGCTTCAAAACAACGGGCCAAGCATCAGGGGCAACTTTCTACAGCCTCACAGGCCACGCCGGCAGTCTCGTCTGTTCGAGGACGATCCGCAGCAGGTGCGGCCGGCGGCTGCCAACGCCCGCTGTGCAGCAGTCGTCTGCTACGCCTACTTTGACAACACCGTATTCCCGCGAGGACGTTAACTAGCTAAAATAATTCACTACATGGTAGTCTGTGAGATCTGGCCGAGTTATTTGCATAAAACAATCCTGTTAATCGCAGGAATTCAAGCACGACAGTCTCATGTTTAGGAACACGGAAAAAATCTGTAATTCTTGATATCGAGTACTTTCATGTTGACACGTATACTTTACTCGATATTTTTAACTGATGCTTTTACTCACATCAGTATTTTACGAAGGAGATACCAAAAATAATGAGAATTTCTCTCTGTTTGGTCGAACACTAGTTCAGATTCTGATAATATTCTTCTCGGGTATGCAGCCGGATCATAAAGTCTTCATGACACAATATTTCCGCGGTCCAACTGGCCGCCATCTTCAGGTGAGTGTGCTGGTGCACGATCTCGCTAGATGTCTTCACCAGACTATCAGCTGCCCTTGCGACATTGTTGCGGAAACATTATTGTGGCCAGTGTGAATGTTTTTGTCAGCGCTGATTCACGAGTCAGGCGATTTTTCTATAGTAGACATTAAACATTAACTCACTAGGTTATGTTAGTGAAATCAGCAGCAGGGGATGTCAAATGCTTGAACGCTTAAGGGGAGGGAGATTTGAGTCGAACAAGAGTTTACGAGAGGCTTTTTCGTTTTAAAAGTGGTAAAATGGCAACTGAAGACGATTCACGACCGGAACGCCCCTCGATTTCGATAACGAACGAAAATATTGAAAAAATTCGTATTGCGATCACGTCTGCTCGTTTCAAGGACCGCTCTTGCGTCGTGCTTGGGTTGCTTAATCGGTAGAACAATTGCCCGCGGAAGGGAAAGATCCCGAGTTCGAATCTCAGTCTGGCACATAGCTGTAATCTCCCAGGACGTTTCATGTTTGATTGTCTTAGAAGAATCGATCAAATTTTTAAAATGGCTGAAATATTCAGGAATTCGTACCAATGAATTTGGACTGAAGATGTCATGTGTTGCAGCAAAATTCGTTCCGCGCGTGCCTTCTGACGACCCGAAAACCAACAGTTTGCACATGTTCTCGGACTTTAAAAAATAGCTAGAAAATGATACGGATTTTGTCGCGAAAGTCATCACGGGCGACGAGTCGTGGTGTTATAAATAAGACCCAGGAACCACGCAACAGTCCAGCCAGTGGAAGACGCAGTCACCAAAACCACAGAAATCAAAGCACGTGAGATCCCAAATGAAGACAGTGCTTTATTTTTTTCCACTTCAAGAGGATCGTTCATTACTTAACTAACATAACCATCTTGAAGTGCTAAAACGATCATGTGAAGCAGTGAAGGAGTGAAGAAGTGAAGAAGAAAAAAAAAATAACAGACAGGAGAATGACCCGCATTGTGGCAAATCAGGAGATAAGCTTTTTCACCGCAAATCCCCTGCGCACACTGCGTTGAGTGTCAGGCAGTTTTTGGCCAAAGACCTAATCACAACGGTTTCTCACTCGTTGTACTCACCGGACCTCGTCCCTTGTGATTTATTTTTAATGCTAAGAATGAAAGGAAACCTAAAAGGGAATCGTGTTCAAGACGTAGAAGTGAAAAATTAATCATTGGAGGCACTAGACTGCGTAACTTGAGAGGAGTTCATAAACTGTTTCTACCAACGGGGAAAAACGTAGGGCTAAGCGTATTACGTCTGAAGGATACTATTATGAAGGCGTTTAAGCCTTGAAAATGTTCCGTCAAATACACGATTCTGTAAAACATTTCTCGCTATTTCCGGGTCCTCCCTCGCATACGAGGTATCCTGGCAGCGATTTATTACATTTCTATTATTTACCTACCATTTATATCTTATGACTCATCCCAACGCTATCAACAATTCAATGCGCTAACACCAAAAGGCTAACATGGAAGAGTTGGCAGAGAAAAGCGCTAACCCGCAATTTAATAAGGATTAGCCTGATCAAGTCATCTATTTGTGTTTTCGAATACACCACATTTGTCTTACAGTATTTAACTTCTTGTCTTTGGCTAAATTCAAACATGTACGGAGTAACGCAAAAGACGCTCTTGTGGGTTAGCACTTTATTCCGCCAACCCTGTCGAATGAACGAGCCGTTGTGTGCGACCGAATTGCTTCGCCAACCTTGCGCAACGTTTCGTTCGGCAGTCCGTTCACTGGGAATTCCCTTCTTTTTACGATTCCACTCGCATATTTTGCTTTTTAATTGTTTAATACAGTTTGTGCGAAAGAATTGCCGAATCAACTATTACTGCTTAGGAGTATTTTGACATACAGAATAGTAATGAAGTGAGACACAAAATCTTTTCAGAAATTAGAAGCCTTCAGCTTTTTTGCTGATAATCCTGTAATTTCATATTTCAAGTTCCAAATTTTTCGTAACTGTAATCTGCAATGGAGATAAAAACATTATTTGATTTAACGCTGTATTATTACGCTTAAAAATTCTCTCTCTCTCTCTCTCTCTCTCTCTCTCTCTCTCTCTCTCTCTCTCTCTCTCTCGCCGTCGTTTTAATAGCCAAAAATTGACGGACAGGACGCTCTGTGATCCAGCTATCGGGCGATTTCTGGTGAGCGTTGTCGCTTCCACTGTGGCCCCAGCCTAAGAGAATGGAAACCGCTCAAATACTGGGGCGCCTATTCCACAGAGAGTTTCAATCGAACAATGGATTGCCCGTATAAACATAGTGCCATAGATACGTATTGTTATATCTTTATCTGCTTGTTATATGATGGCTTTCACAAGCTAAAGTTGCACCTTAACTTGTTATAGAAGCAGCGTATTTTTCCCCAAATAACGTGAGGAGTAACAGTCAGCGCGATGTATCGTTATGACATCGTCGTTAAACATGTGTTTTCATCAGTGAATTTTTGAAATAACATGCTGGCTTTATGGCATGAACACAAGACGCCAATAAATAAATAAATAAATAAAGTAAACAAACCAATTTGGAATCAGGAGATTTATACGTAAGTCACAACGCTGTAGACATTATGTTCCAAGAGAGACACGCAAGTGTGCTCTATCCGAGCTCATGTCGTTCATGGAGTGGTATCCATCCACACGATACTGCTCTTCTTGGTTACAAACGTGGTTCCATTCGATTTCTTCTTTTTTTTATTTTTTACTTTTAGACGTTTGCACCATAAAACGAGCTACTGATGCCAGTGTAGCGGCAGACAGCAGTGGATAGACTAACAGAAGACCAATGTACGTTGATAGAAGACATCGCTGATAATGAGTATGCCCGCATCTCGTGGTCGTGCAGTAGCGTTCTCGCTTCCCACGCCCTGGTTCCCGGGTTCGATTCCCGGCGGGGTCAGGGATTTTCTCTGCCTCGTGATGGCTGGGTGTTGTGTGCTGTCCTTAGGTTAGTTAGGTTTAAGTAGTTCTAAGTTCTAGGGGACTGATGACCATAGCTGTTAAGTCCCATAGTGCTCGGAGCCATTTGATAATGAGTATACAGTAGACTCTACATTCATGTCGTTAGCTGTTCGGAGGCAATCATATTTAAAAACTTTACCAAATTACAAAACCAAAACTCAGGGAAAGTGCCAGTGATCATAAAAACTACGTCACCCAAGATAGTTAACGAATATGCATTTAGTTTAATTCAAAATTGTAACAATAGCTATCTTAGGTCAGTAGAGCGGTGACGACCCAAGACATCGGCCGTCGGAAGTAATATAGTCCAGTTAGGGTCTTCACAAGTAGCGAAATTATTCAACCGTGGATAGTTCGTCCAGTAATATACGCGCAAGTATAAACTTAGGTGAAGAATACTGTATGTTATTTTAATGACGCAATGAAGCCTTTCCGTATACTAGTGATAGTTCGTCTATACTGAACTTCCTCCAACACTAGACACAAGATTGTTCAACAGGTTCTGTTTTAAGTACGGCAGAACACCCACTCATTCGACGAAAGTTATTCTCTTACACTGTTTGGAAGTCGCAACAGGTCACAGAACTATGAGGCGCCGCACGATAGGACACGAGGAACACTGCAACGCTACGACTTTAGCGGAAAGTATCGACAGCAACACTAAATCATTTCTGCTGTCCCATTGTTCCCTACGTCCGTAGGCGGAGAATAAGCAAAGCATTGTCACCGGCGGACAGCGTGTAATCTTTCTTGCTAGGTAGAATGAATTTCGGATATGGCAGGAAATTAACACGGACTGAGTAATACCGGCAACGATATGTCGTCCAGAATGGGAACTAACCCGTGTCCTCTGTACTGTCACAATATTCTACAGTTGTTCCTATTGTTCCTATTGTTTTTAGATCAGTGCTTCTCAAACTGTAGCCCGTGGTTCTCAGATTTTATAACACTAAGCTTCTAGCAGCCCGCCCGGTTAGCCGAGCGACCTAACGCACGGCTTTCCGGAGCGGCAAGGAGCGCCTGGTCCCCGGCACGAATCCGCCCGGCGGACTTGGGTAAACGTCCGGTGAGCCGGCCAGTCTGTGGATGGTTTTAGGCGGTTTTCCATCTGCCTCGGCGAATTCGGGCTGGTTCCCCTTACTCCGCCTCAGCTACGCAATGTCGGCGATCGCTGCGCAAACGAGTTCTCCACGTACGCGTACACCACCATTACTCTACCACGCAAACATAGGGGTTACACTCGTCTAGTGTGACACGTTACCTGGGGGGGGGGGGGGGTTCCACCGGGGGCCGAACCGCACAATAACCCTGGGTTCGGTGTAGGCCGGAGGAGGGGTGAAGTGGACTGCGGTAGTCGTCGTGGGGTTGTGGACCACTGCGGCTGCGGCAGGGACGGAGCCTCTCCGTCGTTTCTAGGTCCCCGGTTGCCGTACAACATACAAGCTTCTAGCAGCTAATAGCCGAATCCAAAAATGTCGATTAAAGTTAAAATGCTTCTTAAGAGTACACTTTTCTTCATCTGTAACAAATAAAAATACTTATGGAGGCAATAATATCTGAAGACGTACTTAATTTTAGTTGCAGGTAATAAATTCGCTTGTAAACTAAGTGAAATTTGCGGCTTACGTCAGAGGCACAATGGTATGTAGCGTGTCCACTGTGGGATTAATAAAAGTGAAAGTGGGAATATTCCATTGTCTCTCTTCCAGTGATCACAACTCACGAGAGTGCGCAATTAACACCGATCCCCTGCTAGGGTATAAATGCCACACGGAAGTAACATGGATTCGTGAATGCGCATTGCAGTGTCTGTCATCTTCAAATATGGTACCTGTTTATACCACGTAACATGAACTCAATTTAAGACTGTTTTAATACAATGCAGTGAATAAAAGAAAAATGACATTCAGGACATTTTAGTGAACCTTTGTGATAGTTTCTCATACTGCAATAGCTTATTAATTGATATATAACATTTATGTAGGTTGCGAATTAATAGTGAGATGCCTAAGTGAAGTTAAGATAAGGTAAAGTCGTCAGGACGGGAGTAGTGCCCATTGCATACTTCTTGCCCTCAACGGCGCTGCTGCCTGCCAAGAATTGGCAGACCATTGTCCAATCCACGAACTATCGTGGTTCGCGCATGTTGAGACATGGACGGGGATGGCATTGTTTACGATTCCGAGCGACAGTTGCGGTACGTGCATGCGCGTGCTTTCCATCTAAAGGAAGCGTATATCCTTCAAATTATGTCTCTCGCTTACTTATGCAGAATTTATGACTTACCACCACCGTCAGCGGTAACAACTCGCAACAAATGAAATATAAATTCACTAAACAACTTGCTACGCTCATGTTTAATGCTCGCATTAGCTGCGGCATTCAGAGCAGAGAGCTCAGAACACAACTAAACGCTCATTGGCTGTCTGAATATGCGTGACTTTGCTACGCCGAACAAACCTAAACTCGACAGCCATCGTTTGAGAGTCCAACTACAGTTCTAATATGTATCGTCATTGTTGTCAGTGAGTGACAGGGAAAACTTGTTTCGCAATTTTTTAGTAAACTTTACTGTTTTCTTGACGTCTGGTGTAAGGTAACTCACTCACATTAATCTTGTTGCCTCACTTGTACGGAGCTGGCTGGGAATTCTTAAACGCCGCTAGCGTAACTTACAGCAGCGAGGAGTAACGGGTTCGTGCCCCCCAACATACGAGTCGGGCGTCAGCCTAGTGGATTCCAATCCAGTGATATCATCGCTGAAAGAGGAACTTTGTTGATAAGCAAATGTCAGTAATTGTGAGGAGAAGACTGACCTCGACCTAATTTTATGTGTCAGCTACGGTAGAGCGTGTATGGCATTCGCAGTACATGCACCTACTGCGAAAAACCGACAAGACAACTGGATTCTCTACACACTAAACGAGTTCCTCTCGGTTCGCGCGCCAGCATACACGGACGGACGCAGGGACATACAGACCGAAAGAATTTTTTAAAACTCATTACTTTTTCCCTTCATTCATTATACAAACGGTTGATTGAAAGTCAGGTTTTAGAAAACGGAGCCTATCTTTCGTAACCAAAGTCTCTGAACTTCGATATTTATGACCAATTTCTGTCTTATTGCATTTCACTGCAGCCACATTAAAACAGCTTTTACTGTTCAGTACGAAACATCATTCGCATTACCCGTCCTGTAGACCTGTAGTCTTAGCAATTAGAAAAGCGCCATATGTTAACGACTACTGTGACGGTATTTATGAAAGATAGTCACAAACTGCGAATACAATGCTACATCGGCTGTATGGTTTACTATACGCACATCAAAGTTTGTGTCGGTCAGGGACCCGAACTCGGATATCCCTTTTTCGCGAGTACTCGCTTCAACCACTTCGGCTGTCCATGCTCGCCTACCGGACCGAACTACGTCCCATACAGCCCGCAAAATGTTAGTGTATTTCCGGCATAGGGAGAGAGAATGTTTCTCTTATCAGTGTCTTGCTTTGTCATGAAATACAGTTAGCCCCGTTCGATGCGAATGTCTTACACTGCTAAAAAAGATCCACAGCCGTATTAAATTAAGGAATGTATTCGCAAAAACTGCGTGTACGAGATTACATCAACGATACACTCGAGCGTTCACGACATGCGGGAGATCTGGGTTCGAGTCCCGGACCGGTACAGACATAGCAAACCATATAGCTGATGTGATATCGTGTTCGCAATCTGCGAATACATTTCATATTTCAACACAGCTTTAAGATCGTCAACAGTGTCTTCTTTCAGACATGCATGTATATCTGAAGGACATTTGCATCGAACTGTTCGTTGTCAAATATACACACTGAAGTAACTGTACTGAGAATGTCTGGTAGATGAAGCACTGTGTTCAGTTTTTAAAAAATCAGTGGTTCTATGGAAAATCCGATGAAGACCAGCCGCTGCCTCTCTCTTTCCATCGGATACTAACAGGAAAACAGATTTATGTAATTTAGGGCCACAGATTTCATACAAAGAGAAGCAAATTTATATACCTATTGTCAATACATGACGAGGAATGGCTAGTTAGGAAAGCCACAGGAAGCATAAAACGCTAAATACGACGGTCATATTGACACCTATATTGGCAAATGCGTGACCAGTACGTAGATTAAATAATGTTTGTTGCAAACCTTTAGTATCAAAAGCAAAAAAACACACAGAATTTGGACTGAGACAACGGTCAATACTGACACGGTAATAAGTTAATAGAGTTCCAATTCCGACCAAGGTATTTCGACGATTCATCTGGCTATAAGGTGAATGTCAAAACTGGAAATCCTCTTCCAGTTATCACCAATTGGATTTTCTTATGCCCTACTATCAGCTCGCCGGAAAAAAGTGAAGTACGTTGTACAACAACCTGGTCAACACTCTGGATTAGGGAACAGCTTACACCTTTTTACAAGAATGTAAGATCATACGAACTTTTCGGGAGTGACGATCGCCAGCCTCGATGCATGAACTAGTCTCCTCTGTAGTCATGAAAGGACATACGGCACGTTCGTTTCAGAAACCAACTAATATCTTACTTGCTGCAACGCCATTTGAAAGATGTATGTTACCTTGTGCTGAGTCTACAACTATTCCACATTCCACAAGCCATCTTACAGTTGGTGGCTTGTCTCTCTCTCTCTCTCTCTCTCTCTCTCTCTCTCTCTCTCTCTCTCTCTCTCTCTCTCCTGCCCCCTTCCCTCGTTCCACTCGTCAATTGCGCGTGCGACGAATGATTGTCAGTAAATCTCATTCAACTGTATTTCTTCGTAAAAATGAGGTAGACATAAGTGAGAGGATGTAACCGTTACCTGACTCTTCCAGTAAAGTACTTCGCGCGATTTCAATACTAAACCTCTCCGTGAGGCACAGCGGCTCTCTTGTAGGGTGTGGCGCCGGAATGTGTGGAGCCCCTCCGCAATGCTCTCGCACCCGCTGAACGATCCCCAGTGACGAAAGGCGCCGCTCTGCGTCGGGTCTCGTCTCTCTCTTCTATTAATCTAACCTGGTAAGGGTTGCCGACTGATTAGCAATGCTGAAGAATGAGTCAAAAAATTGGCCTGTGAGCCAGTTCTTAAGGTCCTTCCAATGAATCTCAGTCTGCCATCTGCTTTTCTTATGACTGTTTTCATGTGGTCATTTCAATTCAGTTGATTTTAGAAAAGCATTTGAGAGTATAAACCAGTATCACTGTGGAACAATCTAAGCCTTTATGAAAGCTTCGTATCAGCGCACACTCCGCTGCACAGTGAGAATTTCATTCTGGAAACATCTCACTTATGTGACTACCATGCTGGATAAAATGGCGAGTTCTGTAGGGCTAAAGTAAATACTGATATTACAAAAACAATGTGCACAAAAGTGGAACTGTATTTACTCGTAATATAATGCAACCAGAAACACTAAAGACGCTGACCTATTATCATATCTCTGTAGACTAATCTGTAATAACAGGGAGGCAGACATCACCATCTAAACTCGGAAAACTTCCGCAGTTTTACAACGAACGTGATCCAAACGCCAATTAGAGTCTATAAGTATGTCGATAATGCTTCTACTGTGTCCGTCTATTATTCTACCCATGGCCACATATGCACCTGAGGCCATAAAAAAAAGGTCACAAAAATAAGCGCACGAGCTCAATTCTTGTCACTAACGATATTTGAAGCGAAATTTGAACATCAACTAAAGCGAACATACTCCAAATGATGACGTGCTGAGAACAAATGGTCTATACGCGCAGCTGGTAAAAAAATTGTGGCTGAAAGGAAACTGAAGCTTGCAAGGCAAGCTCTACACATGAAAGATAGAGGAATCCCTAAAGCAGCACTCGTGAAAATCAACGGACATGTACAGAAGAGGAGGAAGAGCTTGGAACATCTGGCAATGAACTTTTGCGATGGATCCTCAATGCGTGGACATGAACTGGGAGGAAACAGAAAATCTGACAGATGATCGAGTTCATTGGAAAAAACTTGTTGCCCTATACGCTACCTAGAAACGGAGACACCTCTCAAATTCCACTTTATGTCGCTCCGGATGGTTATTCTACGTATTTTACAGCAGTTGCGGTTTTTAGTGCTTTTTTTATGCGCAGAACGTTGCTCAGGATCGACTGATATTGCCTGTGCCAATCTTATATTCTCTGCATGTCTTCCTCAATTTATTACAGTCTTCTGGCATTGTTGCCTCCTCATAAACAATATCATCATGTGTTAACAGCTTTATATAGCATTTGACGTTCTCCGCTAGATCATTTGTATTTAATGTACAATTACAATTCCTTGGCGTGCTCCTGAAAATACATTTACGTCTTTCCATCCTGTTCCGTCAAGAGCAACGTGCTGCATTCTCTTTGCTGCGAAATCCTGAATCCAGTCCAAAGTCTGATCCCACACTCTGTGAGCTCTTACTTTGTTCACTAAACTAAGAATGCCTTCCGGAAGTCAAGGAACACTGAATCAACCCGCGCACCGATGTCTACACCTTTGAGGATCTCATGGCCGAACAGAGCGAGCTTTGTTTTGCAACATCTCTCTCTGTGAAATCCATATTGACAGCTACAGTTCAAGACAGCATCTCTTCTTGAACGCGAGATGGTGTGGATGCAACGTTATAGTGGCCCAGTTGGATTGTGCTCTTGATTTCCGTGAACATCTGAATGGTGGACGGTCGTCGGTGTATTGGGAGTGAATGTCGAGTCCCATGGCCAGTGCGATGAGGACCTAATTGGTAAGATCTTAGTTGTCTATATAGTTGCACAGCATGTGCTAATTGCAGATGATGCAGTCACCTATAATACAGCACTAGGAGAATAAATCTGTAAGAATTTTCAGTCAGATACTGATTAGATTTAGAAGTAGTGTGTAAATTAGCAACTTGCTTTAAATGTTCTGAAAAGTAAAACTGTGCATTCACAAAATGTAGCAATCTACTAAGTATGCTATGGCAACAACAGCAGTGAGTGACAACTAGAATCAGTCAGTCGATACAGGTACAATTACATTAGACGTGGACTCATCGAATCCGACAATCTAATAGACTAATGACTGGAACACAGTACAGTAAAACTGAAGTTAAATAAATATGCAAAGCTTCCTCCTGTGCTTAAATCTGGAAAATTTTATGTTATCCAAAAGCTATTCTTGCCAGCGAACGTTCGAATCACAGTCAACGCGAGGCGTGGGTATCACTGCGCCGTGGCCTGTGTGCTGCATACCGCAGCGTAGCCCCTTGCAGGTAAGGCAACACTCCTCGCAGACTAGCATGGTGGGTCACATACTTTGCAGGCGCTGGCGCTTCAACTAAGTTTTCACTTCGGAACTGCACCAAACGATAAACTACAATGGCTCACTGTTATCCTCTAATTAATTTGCTCATCAATAACGGATAGCTTTCACAATGATCTTACAGTTTGGGTGGAGTCCGTGCGAACTGTCTTCGCTTTAACGAAAGTAAGCCAATTCAAACATAATTTGGTTTTGAAGCTCCAAATGAAGCCGCGTTTCCAGACAAAAGTTATTCTATTTCGGGTCAGGCTATTATGCCACGTGTAAAATGTCAACAGAAACAGCTGTTCGCCGAGTAAACGTACGTGAACTCTAGTATTTTAAGCTAACTGATGTTGCCTCCATAACAACCGCTTGAATCATTAGAGCAGAAACATATTTCAGAATATTTGCTTGATGAATTATGTAGTCAAGGTGCGTGTGGCCCCATACTTTTCAAGTGTATAGTTCATATTGTAACCTTCCACGGAAAGTAATGACAAACCATTATAAACCAATTTTTATTGAAATTGTGCGTATTAAGTAGAAAAGAGTTACGAAACTTTCGGTTTTGTTGGAAACTATATAAATTCGACAGGTTGGAATGTGGTCAAGTTTAATGAGCACGAGATAAAATCAACAGGCGGCACTAGGACAGTAAGGGCTCGTTTCATATGTCATGGTATATAGTTTTAACTTATAACGACACTAGTATCTCGTCAGTACTACGCATTCATCAATCTCTCTGGTAATTTTAGCGTCATAATGTTAGTGTTGTCAAACTTATCGATAAACATCCTCATCTCCCAATCTTAAGAGATGAAAAACGTTCCTAAGGGACATGTATATTATGTTGAGATAAGTGTTGATTCTTGTAGCTTTCACTGAACGTAATGGAATTGTGCTAGTGCAAATAATTTGATCATTCTGAGCTCCACAGCTGATTGTTGTTAATAAAAAAACCACAACAGCACTATTGATAAACAGTATGTTACAACTAGTTTCGTTCGAAAGAGCATAATCGGCTTAACTACCAACATTCGTACCGGATCCAGAGTGTTGTGTGACTATCATGACTTAAGTAGTTCAGTTATCTTACGTAACGTGAAAGAAATTCTGGAGCACGCCGATCATATAAACATACGTAAACTGCTTCGCAGCAGCACGGCGAGCAGTGAGAGCAGGCAACTTGGCATGTTGTGTACACTAGATTGTAGTCTAGTGTACACAACACGCCAGGCGTTCGACGAAGTGTTTACACGATCGTCACGTTCAAGAATTTGCCATTAATGTTACGGAAGTTAACTATACTTCCTAATTCATGATACTGCCAAAACTCTGGGGATTTCTTATTAAGAATGTTGGCAGTGTAATCTGATGACAATGATTATTCGAACGGAACAGGTCGTCACGTAGTGAAAGTGAAACAATACAGCTGAGGCCGTTTCTTATCTATATTATCTTATCGAAATATATCAATGACCGTAACAACACCATAACTATTACAAAAGTTGATTGGTATGTCGCATTAGTTCACCTTAAATCGCTTAGAATTTTTTCAAGCTGTGACGAATATCTTGAGCTTCAGAAAACACGAGTAACTTCCTAGTCTGAATTATAGTGCAGTGGGAGTAACATTTTTCCTTTATTAGTTCTTTTTTAAATGAGACAGTAAAGTACTTCTGGAATAGACAGTGAGTTCCCACCGGCGGCATCGGGGGTTTCTCACCCTTCTACCCCTACGTACAGGGCTAGTAGTCGGTCGTTTAGTTCCACCAGTCGACGTGCGGTGCGCCTGTGTTTTCGACCGGTGGCGCTACGTGCGTAAGCATCACTAAGCTGAGTATTCTTGGACTTCTGGTACTGCACAAACCACCGTATTTAGAACTCTGCGCACATATGAAACATTGTTAGCTGCGCCACATCCCTATGTTCCTCATCCGCATCAACAAGTCTATTTTCCCGCATCAGCGTATTTTTAACCCGTTCCATACACTGGATCTCTGAAGGTGGGCTTGGGCTTATCCTGCATTTTCGTCTGCAGAAGTCTGATCACGCAGTTCGTTCGACAGTGAGAACGTAGACGCAATTTAATACGACATAGCCAGATTTATTTTTGATACGTTCAATTTTTGTCGTAATCACTGAAATGGATTTTCTGCAAAATATCTTCTCAACAATGGGAAGTCAAATTATGTAGTATTACAAGGTTTAGTCCCATTCGGTAATACGTTTATAAATGTAGATTAAGTCACTATGATGTTAAATCACGTTGACGTGCTCCACTTCTCAATGCAACAACCGTTGCGTGTTGTCAGCAAAGTAGCATCAACTGAGTGCAACCGAAGTGTGGTTGCAGTTACCCCACTGCCTAACTAAATTAACTAATAATTATGAACCGTGACATATTACTGTGTATGTCGGACACGCTAACAGCACAAACTGTTCTTTGCGAAATGTCGCATGTAGAACGCCAAACTGACCAATTCGCAGTTAAAAGGTCTAGTAAGTTGCCTTCTTCCCTGGATGGACAGAAAGAAAGGTTACTTACCTCGTCCCTTCTGTAGTTGTCTTTACGTCGCCACTGGTTTTCTTCTCCGCCAGCCGCAGATCCTAACATGCGAGCGATTAACAGTGAATAACGGAATGGCAAATGAGAATATCTCAACGCCACTACAACCGAAGTCTCAAAATAAAGCGATTCCCCCTGATTTTCATTGCTCTCAATCTCAAAATCAGGAGAATGTCCTTTGGGAGTCAATCTGAAAGCAATGTATTCAGCAAAGATGGCAGATTCTAATCACCACTTATTGAGCCCATGAAGTTCACAGAAAGATGTCCTCACAATTTTGATGGCAGTATAATGAAAGATCAAACAAGTATCTCCAGACTCTCTTCATACCTGTACGGGGACGTGCGTTTCCGGAATCAGGATAATACGTTTACTTAATCTGAATAAAACGACGTATCCACTCGCAGTTGAGTATAGAGTGTCGACGTAAAAATTAAGTTTCAGACAGAGTGTTGAGCTAGATTGACTGTTTCGCGTCGCTCCTGTGTGCTTCAGGGCGCTTGCGATGTTCAGTCCGACATGTTAGATGAAGCCGCCAGTGTGACTCATGTCATCAGCCTAGTTGGAACGCTGCACTCACATTTAAACAGTAAGTATAAGTAATCATAGTTGAAGATCTGGCGCCAAATGAAGTGGGTATTTCAATCCCTTCCCCCCCCCCCTCTCTCTCTCTCTCTCTCTCTCTCTCTCTCTCTCTCTCTCTCTCTCTCTATCTATCTATCTATCTATCCGGTCCAGCACCACAGTGCTCGCTAATTCACAGTTCTGTGAATTCTTGTATACTGTATCATAGAACATGCTAACTGTCCCTAGACTATCAGTAATATTGGACAATAATACTGTGCAATATACTGACGGTTCGCTCCAGACAGCTAACAGATTTTGCGCAACATTAATGTCAAATCTCGGACGTGCAAACATGGCGGATGCAGACGCCGGGTGTTATTTGGCTCTTGGGCTGGCTTTCACTCACGTAAGGAAAAAAGGAAGCTTAGATGGATGAAGGAGTGGTAGAAGACGGCAGGATGACTGGGGCATAACAATTTACGAATTGACTTGAGGATAAACGAGCGAAATGACTTTCCCGACTTCGAGGGCGGACGCTCATTCATTTGATGTAAGGTACATTTGTAATTAATATTTGTTTATTTGGATCCAATTTTTAAGAACAAGTAGTACAGAAATCCTCAGTACACTGCTCAATAATATTGTTCAATAATACTGCGCTGCTTTCCTGAAAGCAGAAAAAAAAAGCGCGAATGAAAATCTGGTTCAAGGAGCGTCAAAAATTCCTCACGAAAACTTGTTAAGAGAAATTCAGTTAAAAGAAAAACTAAGTTTCGATGGTCCAATAATTGATAAAACACCGGAAATGGCTGCCCGTACGAAGAGCACACCACCTCCTGCAATCTGGAGTACATATCTTTTATTCATTGCAAAATTCTTAGACTTCTAGAAGCGATTTCCCGTGATTCCGCTGAACCTCTCCTTCGGCCGAATGTAGCACTACCTGGCTGATCGCGGTGTAACTTACCTTTGGTGCTTTAAGTATTAAACTATTCCACTTGTAACAAATATTTAGTGGATAATCCTGAATTACCTGTAACCTAGCAAGTTTTTTGTGTCACCTACAAAATTCACTTATTGTGGTATGACACACATCGATTCTCGCCTACTTATTTATTAAAAAAAAAAAAAAAAAAAAAAAGCGATTTAAGAATTTAACACTAGTCATTAGTCATATGCTCATATCCTGTAATCTAACTCGTTCCACATCATTTCGATAATAGAATCGTTCAAATTAGCTATGCAACATGTGACTCACTCCACTCCGAACACTGTAAATATTGGAAAACTGAATTATGGTGTAATCTCTGATATGCTGTGACACAGTCATCTCGCGTCTGTTCAATAGTCCACGTTAGAAAGTCTATTACATCGCGACGACCCAACCTGTTCACTACATACAAGGCTGTAACACACTGCTCAGATATCTTGTCTACCCTCGTGCCATACGCCCCAACATTCAGTAGTAGTACACGGCACCGCTTCAAGTGGAAAGCCCCTTTCCATTACTTCTGACAACGTTACACGAGACACACTGCTTTTAAGATACGTTCAGAAGTGTTTCGAACATATCAGTGCCTGAGACGTGAACGAATAAACCCTGGTGCGAGGTGCGTGCCATTCCTCATTTCCGCGTCGTCTTCAGCATGCGTGCCAATGCGAGGTGTCCGGCGGACGTTTACGGACGTGCGTGGTCCCGTTTCAGGGCGTCGATGTTTGGCGCATTGTCCTGCGCGAACAATGCCAGTTCCGACACGCACGACAAAGGACGCGTAAACAAACGGACGGACGACCTCGGCAGGCAAAGGCTGCCTGCGACCTCCGTGCGCTCCTCTCGTCCGCCGCTCAGCGCAACGTAGTCGCTTGCAGCCCCTTTCTACGCCTGCTCTCCGCAAGCTGCCGTACAGTGTCTGCCAAAGGGTGAATATCGTAACAGGGTCAGCCCGACTCCCTATTTCATTCTCTGACTATAAACGGCAACCAAGGCTGCCGGCATTCCTCCGTACCGCCCAGATATTCTCTTATTTTGGCATCGCGATCATTTCGTTAAATTTGGAAGATGCATATCTGGAGGAGGATGGCGTAGCAGAAAGGAGGATGGCGTGGCAGAAAGGAGGATGGCGTGGCAGAAAGGAGGATGGCGTGGCAGAAAGGAGGATGGCGTGGCAGAAAGGAGGATGACGTGGCAGAAAGGAGGGGGGGTGCAGTAGAAAGGAGGGGGGGTGCAGTAGAAAGGAGGGGGGGTGCAGTAGAAAGGAGGGGGCGTGCAGTAGAAAGGAGGGGGGGGTGCAGTAGAAAGGAGGGGGGGTGCAGTAGAAAGGAGGGGGGGTGCAGTAGAAAGGAGGGGGGGGTGCAGTAGAAAGGAGGGGGGGTGCAGTAGAAAGGAGGGGGGGTGCAGTAGAAAGGAGGGGGGGTGCAGTAGAAAGGAGGGGGGGTGCAGTAGAAATGAGGGGGGTGTTAGTACGAAGGCCAATTACAAAATAAAGCCTTGTTTTTTTTTCCTCCTTCATTGAACTGAAACTGCAGCAGTCATGAATTCGGCGCACTTCCAGAAATCACCATCTACAGCCGAGTACTGTAACAGCCACCCACTTAGTCGCCCATAGCCTTCTGAAGCTTACTTCTTTTTCTCGCTAGAATCATGAATATTTAACACACCTTGCTCTTGTACTCACGAAGTGTAGAATTGAGATTTGCGTAAATTTTACCTCAAAATTGTTAAACTTAACAGCGTAAAATTGGCAGTGAAATAGTTTTGTTTCTTAGGTCTTCTTACTGCTGTTCTTTTAAGGAGTACGTTTAGATCGAATTATAAACGTAAGTAAATTTTTCGGAACACTTACCTATGTCTTTTTATTCATAACCATTACGGAAAAATTTAAAATTACTAACATTACTGAAATAAAAAATTACCCTGTGGTGCACATGTCCACTCCAGGTGACAGATGTTGATGTCCTTTCTGTCGCGTTTTCAATCAGTCCTGAGGCTGCAAATGGAGTCCATTCCAGTGGACATTCCTACTGATGTTGTGTCCAGCGTGCATTTGTAGCCTCAGGACTGATGGAAAACGCCAAAGAAGCGATGTCATCAGCTGTCCACTGGCGTGGATATGTGCACCACAGCGTTAAAACTTCTGACCAATTTCAGTCGGCAGTACGAGGGCGGAGGATATTCGACAAATCGTGCAACGCGCATTAAGTGTAGCTTAAGTGGTCTCTGTAGGCCAATCTGAGGTTGTTTCCCAACTTGACAGACCACAAATATATCAAATTAATCGTCTTGACTTTCCCTGTATCACAGTAGTACACTGTATCCAATTATCGTTTACACCCTATAAAGAAACAAGTTTAGAGCTGTCAGCATGGCACAGTTGACTCCACGTGCACTTATCCACCCCACCTGCAACCTGTGCTCTGCTGTGTCACGTGCCCCATTTGACACTGCTTGGCAAGTACAGCAGCGGGTATCCACGCACTACAGGCTGTGTCGCGTGCCCCATTTGACACTGGCTGGCACAGCAGCGGACTATCCACGCACCGCATGCTCTCCTGCTCAGGGCTAGAGCGCCGAAGCGGAAACTCTGCTAGAGGCGCCGCAAACACAACGCAGTGCCCTGACGGGGAGCGAGTAAACACACTTCACCGATACTCAGCAGGCAATAAAATTCGCCACGACGCGGCAGGCCCCCAAACAAGTGAGTCGGCTCCACTGTAGTCGCTGGAATGCTCGAGCCCGTCGTTAGCCGCGCTGGAAAACAATCTGCCGCAGCCGCCGCCACGCCTTGGGCCGGCTCCGCCGCCTCCCCAGCAAATGAGGGGTTCTCCGGCGCCTAAGTATATGCCGCGCAGCGCCGACATGACGGATGCCCGTCGCCAGAATCCGATCCGAAAACAAAACAAAAAACAAAAAAAATGACGCGGCGACAACGCACTCAGGAGAGGACGAGGCACACCAATTTTTCTAACAGTGTGTGTGTAATGGGGAGGAGCGCCACTACAATTTTACTCTCGTAAAAGCGAGTGGTTCCCGTGGATTGGGTTTATTCTGTTGACGCAGTCGTGGAACGTGGTTTTCGTTTGTTTGTTTGTTTGTGTGCTTTCCTACTTGCCGCAACCTCTTGGGCCATCGACGTTCCGAGAAACATGATAGCCTGCGGTCAGGCAGAGACTGCAAACCCGATCACGAAGCGCAGGTAACTCGCAGCGCCTACAGGCGCGGACTGCCGATGACAGCATGGGAAGCGAACGCCTCGTTCATTCAACGCGGGTACGACGCACGTGTGGGGCGTTTCACGAGCCATCACAGCAAGAGAAATGGTAGGAGGAGTGACAACAGTATCCGCAAACTGAGGAGCGAGCAGGCGAGTCATCTGCGTCAGAAGGAGCACCTATAGGCCGATACGCAGTGCGGCTTTTGGTCAGTGGGTTGTCAATGCAAACCAATGTCTGGGCAGTATTGTACGCTAACCAACAGATCGGTAAAATTAAAGGGAGAGCCGTCAGAAAATTTTGAAATAAAATCACCAGTAAGACGAGCAAATGGCTTGTCAGCCCTACTTTTTAGCTGTGCGTTTCAGAAAGTGGTTAAAGAATGAAAGAAGGTCATAAATACTAAGGGTAAACAACTGGGGAAAAACCTAAGCTTGATCATTGTAGAGTGTCGTCAATTTGTAGATGACAGGCTACTTATTACAGACTAATTTGAAAGTGCACAAGAACATATCACAGAACAGCAGCATCAAACTCTGAAGTTTCATAACAAATGTGATTAGCAAAAACACAGTTCATGACAAATATCGGTCATGCATTTCAAAAGCTTAAAATAAACAACACCCCTGTATCTACAGTAGGCTCTTTTAAACATCTACAAGGATGAATAGCAAACAGTCCGCAGCTCGTGGTCGGGCGGTAGCGTTCTCGCTTCCCACGCCCGGGTCCCCAGGTTCGATTCCCGGCGGGGTCAGGGATTTTCTCTGCCTCGTGATGACTGGGTGTTGTGTGATGTCCTTAGGTTAGTTAGGTTTAAGTAGTTCTAAGTTCTAGGGGACTGATGACCTCAGATGTTAAGTCCCATAGTGCTCAGAGCCATTTGAACCATTTGAATAGCGAACAACAAGAAGGAACTGACAGTAACAGAAACTAGATTAGGTAAACTCGAGAGGGCTTTAAATAAAAAGAAATATCGAACAAAAAATCTGTTCTGTAACACAGAACTGAAACAATGGGCAGACCAGAAATAAACAGTGGAAACTCAAAGTAAACAAGAAAAGATAGCACGAAACACTAGAAAAAGCTGAAACAAGCATCCTAAGAAAAATAATAGGCTCCAAAACCAGCAGTCAATCAGAATACGTACATAACTGTACATTAACATTCACGGGATGAGGAAAAGTACATTAAAATTATATGGACCATATTCAGGATGAATAACAATAGAATAGCTTAACAACTCTGACTTACCAAACGATCAAAAATCCAAATTCACAAAACAGCGAGAAGTAGGAAGAGACATCGAAAACGTAGGAGTTGATATGGGCATAAAGACAGCCTTTCGGGACAGTAAAAAAATCAATAACTCGAAGGAAATGGACACAAGAATAGAACGAACAAGATTCTTGAAGAATTTAAGTGTGGGCCCAAACGAAATAACTGAAACTAATGAAGTAGAAAAAAATTTTATGTATCATACTTTATAAGAGTTTATAAAATTAAAAAAAAGGCTGTAAGATTAGGAACTAACGTAGCTAACTCAACAAACACACACACACACACACACACACACACACACACACACACACACACAGAATCTACGTAATCACAGCACGAGCCACTGAATTTGTAGATAGGAAATTGATTCCTAGTTATCCTGTGCGGCAGTTGTCCCGTTCTTCCTGGAAATGTCACTTCTCCCAGCACGTCATTTCTTCCATCACATGCGCTGCTCGCTCTTCACACTCTTGCGGCGCCCAGCAGTTTGAGTCCATCAGACTGTGTGGCTCAACAGGTAAGTAGCGGACTACGAATTCGAAGATTCGGGATTATCTTTGGATTTTTTTCCCGCTACTAAACGCTTCTTTCGCCACCTGCAATGATTTGTGTACAGAGGAAAGGCCAAGTTTCACCGTGTTTTGGAGTTGACAAATTGTAGTTGCCTCTGTAACCTTCAAAGATCGAATAAAGGTTAAGGCATACCTCCCCTCCACTAGAATCGTGCGTAACAAAACAATGCGGTAGTCACATCAACCTTCAGGTTGAGGGCGGGTTTACTTACAGCTGAAGACACGATGAACAGGTCTAGGACAAGGTGAATCATTTTATACAACGAACATTGTCCGTAAGCCAAGTGAAGAACACGAAGATTGCACGGTTTGTCTTGCCTCAGATGGCCGATTGCGGGCAGTAGATGACGGATTTAATGCAAACAATATACGCTACAGTCACTAGTACGTAACTGTAAAATCTGCTGAGTTCCATCCCATCAAACTTGATGTTTCAGAATTACAGAAACGAAGGGACGGGGAGAAGAGGGGGGGGGGGGGGGGGAATTATATATATATATATATATATATATGAGAGAGAGAGAGAGAGAGAGAGAGAGAGAGGGAGAGAGAGAGAGAGAGAGAATTAATTTCGCTGTATGTTTAATGTGCGTACCATTTTGCGCAGACGGAGAATCAATGCAGTTTCCATTTGTCGGGAATATTCCTACTGTTGCACAAGCCGTTCACCAACGCTCCTAATGCCTAGGCATTGAGGTAGGATTCTTGATTAACATCCAAGCAGTGGCAGACCACAAATATGCGATGTTCAGTAGTACTTAAACAATGTACAGCGTTCGTAGTTTTACAGAGCGTGTGTAGTTTAAAATTAGTGAACGAGAAGATGCGGATAAATTAACCGAGTCCATGAAGATAACACAGATTAATATTATGCAGAAAATATTGCTTCACCAGTTCATACTCTTACAGGTCTGCACCCGTCTGTTGCGTCATTAGCGCAAATGACCGATTTGGCCAGACAAAATTAATTCTAAGAATACCATAGTATTCGTACAAACTTCCTCTGTGACCGATCTCTCAGTCCGATACACATCTGGAGAAGACGACTGCTGTTGCTCGTAGTACATAAAACTTTACACAAAAAAGGAGAAAAGTGTGATAAGATAAGCTGAAAGAGTTCGAATTGGAGAAGTGAGTTTGGTCCTCATCACAGAAACCTTCCCCGAATTCTCCGTAAGTGATATGGGGAAACGGGAAAAACCTGACGCTTCATAGCAGTACGAAAATTTGAACGTAGTTACTCCCTTAATGTGAATGCAGCAACTGTATCATTATGCCTCCTCCCTTTGTTTTACACGGGTAAGTCCATAAAAACTAGCTAAACTGACAATAAAATACGAAAATTGAGTATAAATGTACTGTAAGTAAACAAAAATTGACGACTTGAAGGTGATGAAGGGCCAATAGAAATGAAGTATGAGAGGAAGGCTTCTCAAGAAAATGTAGCACAAAAATTTTAGATGACCACTACAGTATGAAACGGAAGTAGATTTGTACCAGGCCACATTGATCCTATCAATCAGACCACTAAGGCTGGAATTCTATTTCCGAAGAGACAGCCGCCATATATGTGACCGAGACTATGACGGTCAATGATGGCTTCACTGCCGATGTATGCCACGACTGAAATACCTCGAGTAATGAGGAAAATGGGCAAGGGGCACTGCATCTGTGGTATGTGGATAAGTTGAGAATTTGGATCTGACGGGAGGCTTCCTAGGGTAGTCCCGTGCAGTTGCGATGACCACCGTGTACAGATGGCGTAGGGGTCAGCGAATCTGCCTACTGAACAGGAGACCCGGGTTCGAACCCCAGTCAGCACTAAATTTCAACTCCCCCATTCATTTAAATCAAAACCCACTGGCAGCTAACTCCTTTAATTCCTTTGTCTTTAGAAAATCTTAAGTTGCACCAAATGGTTTCCGAGGGTTACAAGAGATTTCGACACGAAAAGTGAAGACGTCTTTTTTCCTACCAGTGACTCACATTTTGGAGAAATTTCATTTGTATCTATGATCCACTGTAGGCAACCTCCGCTTAAGAAATATTAACAACAAACACAGCCGTAGAACGAGTGACGTAGTGTTTATTGATAAAGATGTCTATCGAAGGAATTTTGAACTAGAATGTAGCCTCATTTACAATACAATGAATTCCTACAGCCAGGTGAAAAGACACTCTAGAAAAAAAGGAAAAATTTTACACTGGTTTTCCTCCGCCCCGACATGTCTGATATTGTTTTTACGTACACCACATTTCACTCTTATCTCCTTCTCGAGGTTAACGTTAGTCGCGGTCGTATAATCTTAGTCAGCGACGGTGACTTCATCCTTGTGGAACGTTTCATTACTTGTAGTAGTTCACGGTTAGACGTTGTTCCCTCTGCTAGCAGGCACGTATGTTGTTAGCTACTGGAGTGTGTTAATCTCTGTCGTGTGTGTGTGTGTGTGTGTGTGTGTGTGTGTGTGTGTGTGGTGTGTGTGTGTGTGTGTGTGTGTGTGTGTCTCGCTGAAGCCCAGCCGCACCTAGCCGATATACTGCGAACCTCTGACGAGAATACGCCGTAGAACTTCTGTTGAGAGTAGGTCCTGTGTATCTTCAACATTGTGTAGGTGGCCGCGCTGAGTGCGACGGAGTGTAAACTGCTGAGGTACACGCACCCATAGTTGTATACCGTGGAGACCAAGGCAGCGTTGGAATCCACTGCCTGTACAACACGAGTGCTATGGGTCTGGCGTTATGCTACTGGTGCACTATTTCTGTTGACTGAGTATCAGATTTGTATTATGTTGGTGTAGGACTACCTTTTTATCTTCCGCTGATTTCCTGATGGTTTCGCTGTCCAGCGACAGATAGCAGCAGCAGCAGCATGGGAGCGTACCAAAGAGGCGTATGAAACAAATGTGCCATTGCATTGCTCATTGCTGAACAAATTGCGTCAATTAAGATCCACTGACGCTTGCTAAATGTGTATGGCGACGACACACTACATTTGAGGAACGTGGGGCGGTGGATAGTCTGCTTCAGCAGTGATAGAAAGGATGAGCACGATAAGCCACGCACTGGTCGACCTTGCTCAGCTGCCACCCCTCATAACGGACGATGTCTCGATCGGCACACTCGTGATTATCGGGTGATTACGACCAAGGAATTGGTCGTACAACTGAATGTTGGCTGTAATACCTTAGACAAGATTATGTCACGCCATCTTGGTTGCGAAATAGGCAGGATGATACCTGAAAAGCAAAGGAGGGGGGGCGGGGGGGGGGGCGAGAGAGAGACAGAGAGAGAGAGAGAGAGAGAGAGAGAGAGAGAGAGAGAGAGAGAGAGAAAATGGAAATTTGTTGGACCTGCTGGACCAATACTGGACTGTGGAACTGTAGAGCTGACAATTTTCTGGATATCATCGACCAAGACAAGACGTGATATCACAATCAGCCGGAATCTAAAAGACAGCCCATGGAATGGTGACATGCGCATTCTCTTACACAGAATTTCAAGGCCAACTAATGAATACAGTCTACTTAGATACGCAGGTTGTACTTTTACACACCTTGCAGCCTACATTAACTGCGAATTCAGAACGCTACAAGGTAACACTGAATAAGCTGAAGCAAGAAATTTCCGGAGTAGGCCCAGGGAGAAAGACAAACTTCCACTTGCAAGAAGAAAAACGCCAGGCCTTAGAACAGTTTTGCGACCATGGACCTCACTCCCAAATTTTCATGGACTGTCCTATCACATTCACCGTACAGTCCTGATTTTACACCTTTAGACTTCCATGATTTTGGGCGTTTGAAAAATAACCTATGTGGCCAATATTTTTCCGACCCGGGACCAGCGAGATATACAGGCCCTGCAACGAACTTGTGATGTCACACTAGTAGGCTTGTCCGACACACTTCGGGAACACTCAGCTCCATACAGGGCTCAAGGGAGATCAATATTTGATTGAAAAGGTACCCTTTAAAGGTCTTAATTTTGACGTGTGCTATCGAGAACTTCCTTGCATTTAAATAGGCAGTTAAGAATTATTAAACTCGTATGAAACTGTTTCTCGCTGCCCGCTGGCGACGGCTGCTGGCAGTCTGAAGACCTGCAGAGTCACGTGTTGTGACGCAAGCGCCCTGGCCTGTCTTCTTCGTCGGCCTCGTCCAGACCCAGATACTGTCATTCCAGCTACGACATAGTAGGTAGTCACAGATGGTTGAATTGCTTACGAACGTGGCATGCAGGCTCTTGTTCATTGTTGGTGAAAATGCACAACGAATGGTGGTGACTGAGGATAAATAACAGTATGTGCAATTGTATTATTAAAGGCAAAGGTCCCGAGTTCGAGTCTCGGTCGGGCATACAGTTTTAATCTGCCAGGAAGTTTCGTATCAGCGCTCACTCCGCTGCAGACTGAAAATCTCATTCTGGAAATTGTATTATTACGCTTCCTTCATCTTTTCTTATTTTCATGAAATTACGGATACGGATATGACAAACACTGTATCGATGAAAGGCGATAACTGAATGACGATCAGAGATATTGAACCATCTCATATCCTCCACTAGGCAAAAGAAGCGACACGTCCTTAGATATGTAAATGTAGAAACATCTGGCGAAGAGCCCACAATAGACTTTAAATGCTCAACGGCAACTTCGTATATTACCTGTGTCACCCACCCAATTCCTTAATACATTTCTTCGCACTTCTCTTACTGTCTGCCGCCATCCCCTCCAACTGATCTTTTTTGTCATACATTTTAAGTTAATATTTACAAGAATTTTTTACATTGACAAACAGTCTGCTGTCTAATAACAAGTAAATTTCATCTGCAGTTACATGTTATTTGTCATTCTTTTTAAGGCGATTCCATGTAACAGCAGGTAAATCCTCACCTATAAATTTCGATTTAGTTGCAGCATAATTTTAACCTCCAATTTAATTTGTGTCATATGCGTGCCTTCACGATATCTCCTTCGGTACTGATTTCATGCTTATACTAAATATTTTCTATCTTTTTTTGTTACATTCACAAGTATATATTTTCCTCGAGGAGTTTTTGCAACAAAACTTTTCGCTGTAAAGTTTTTGTCGAGACTGTTCGTCATCATATTATCGTCTTTGACGACGACAGTCTGCTGCCTCCTCATCATGGCCTTGCAAACAGTGGAACAGCATATACAAATTACTGATGAATACTCATTAGTTGTTTTCTTATTTATGTGCTTTAAAACGTTGTCTCAGTGATGGAATTTGAAGCTGTAACGAAAGAATGTTTAATGTCGAGCGATGCAAGCTCCTTTATCTTCTCCGAGACCGTACAGTGCACTAAGATCCCTTTAGCCCGCCCGGTTAGCCGAGCGCTCTAACGCACGGCTTTCCGGAGTGGGAAGGAGCGCATGGTCCAAGGCACGAATCCGCCGGGCGGACTTGGTCGAGGTCCGGTGAGCTGGCCAGTCTGTGGATGGTTTTTAGGCGGTTTTCGATCTGCGTCGGCGAATGCGGGCTGGTTCCCCTTATTCCGCCTCAGCTACACTATGTCGGCGATTGCTGCGCAAACAAGTTCTCCACGTACGCGTACACCACCATTACTCTACCACGCAAACATACGGGTTACACTCGTCTGGTGTGAGGCGTTCCCTGGGTGGTCCGCCAGGGGCCGAACCGCACAATAACCCTGGGTTCGGTGTGGGGCGGCGAAGGGGTGAAGTGGACTGCGGTGGTCGTCGTGGGGTTGCGGACCACTGCGGCTGCGGCGTGAACGGGGTGACTCCGTCGTTTCTAGGTCCCCGGTTGACATACAATACATGATCCCTTTAGCTCTACTCATATACATGAAAGTACCGGTAACGATCCGCTGCGGACGATGATCTACGTGTCACAAACCACTGAACAGATATATTCAGACAATATTAAGGATATTCAGCACAGTTGTCAATCGTGTGATTATTGCCACAACATGTTTCGGAACATCGTTATCCCAGTTTCAAGTGCTTAAAGATGTTTTCTGAGCCAACTGTAACAAGCTGCACATGTGCACCGTAAACAAACTATAAAACACGGAACATCACAGGTCGGCGCACCCACTGTTCCCGAGGTACAGCTTTTAACTGAAAATGGGATAATGATGTCCCGAAACATGTTGTGGCAATAACACGATTGTCAGCTGGGCTGAATATCCTCAATATTGCTTCAGTAACAGCTGTATGACGGCTACACGTCAGTTATATCTAAACAAAGTTGAACTGTTTGTGGTTACAGTTCTACCTTTCTCGGAGATGCATTAGAACAAAAAAAGGAGATGGTCCTGGATCACGGGACAGGTAGTGAGTCTGCAAAAGCAATAATGAATGATAGAAGCAGGTAGGAACGACGTACCTCTTGAGTCGAAACCTGTCCAGTAGTCAAAGTACAAAAATTTAGTGATGTCGCCTGCAAATGCAGTCGCTGTGAAGTCTGTGCCTGGACCTCGCGGTGATCTCGAGCCAGCAGCCAGGTAGAGCGGGTGACGGAAATAGCCGCCCGGAAGCTGTCTTTATCCTCAGCTTCAAAACTACGCGTCCCACTGACGCAACGCAGACCTGCATTCCTGCCGCTTTGGTTCTGTTATGCACTCCCGAAATCTGATCCTTCTGTGCCTGCAGTTTCTTCCAGATGAAATCTGGAGCACCAAATATTAAAAGTACGGACACTGTGTCCTTCAGCAGCATTTTCTCACACCTAATTGCAGCATGTAGTCATTTAAAATGGCTGCAATTCACTGACCGAAATTGACACTTTTAAATCATGAACACTTTCACTGAATGTTACCGAAGTGATACCGCAGTATTTTTACGCCTTTGAAGATGTTAATCAACTTTTATCCGTAAGTTAGGTCTGTAGCACAGAGAAAAGCCACTGCTGCAGATGTAGAATGTTATGAGCACATTATGGATACCCGATCTGTATCTAACGTTACTTGGATTGTTCAGGTGGTTCTAGGCGCTACAGTCTGGAACCGCGCGACCACTGCGGTCGCAGGTTCGAATCCTTCCTCGGGCATGGATGTGTGTGATGTCCTTAGGTTAGTTAGGTTTAAGTAGTTCTAAGTTCTAGGGGACTGATGACCTCAGAAGTAAAGTCCCATAGTGCTCAGAGCCATTTGTTCAGGTGGAGACCGCAACTCAGCATGCCCAGAGGAAGTGCGCTTTACAGAGTTCTTTCTACGAACAATACGAGACTGGAATAGAATGGGGAACCGATAGAGGTACTCAAGGTACCGTCAGGTGGCTTGCGGTGTATGGATGTAGATGTAGAACAAGTAAAATTATGGGGGCACGTTATGAGCCGCGCTTGGTAGCTCAGTCGGTAGGCCACTCGACCGAGAAAGATAAAGCTTCCACAATCGCAACCAGTCCTGCACGCAGTTTTAATGCGCCAGGATGTTTCACAGTACTATCTTGAACTGGGCGTCTTCATTATAATAAATCCAAAAAGCTGTTAATACCGCGTTCCATTATCTTTCTCATCCACATTGTGAACGTTTCTGTACTTATCTTAGTGAGTAGGTGTTTCTAAATTATTACGCCACGGCGAGCTTCGTTCCTTTCTTTGCAGGCAGAATTAGAAACATGTATTTACGAAAAGAAATGCAAGATTATTAACGTGCAGATCAAGAACAGCATCAGGTGTTTTAACTGGTTGGCTTTATTTTAAGATTGCTTATGTACAGTTAAAGTATTTATCAGCGGCGACCAAAAAGTTTCCGATCGAAGCCGTGAAGTCCAGAATCGGTAAGCCAATCAGGCGAAATCGCCGTGAGCACTAAAGTAATAAGACCCAGTGACGGACCATGTTGAACACACCGTTTGGTAAAACACTTTGTCCTGCTGCCTGCACAAGTCCATAACCGCCTGCTGCTAATCCTCATCTGAAAACAAGAACCGTCGATCCTTCAACGTCGAAGGCGTGGTAATTGCGTGGGGAGAGATCTGTACTATACTGCCTCGTGTACATTATTCTTTCCCCGATGGATGTCTACCGGTGTTTGTCCTTCGGCAGCCAAGGAAACAACAACAGCGTTTTGGCCCTGTTTGTATCTACATCTACATTTATACTCCCCAAGCCACCCAACGGTGTGTGGCGGAGTGCACCTTACGTACCAATGTCATTACCTCCCTTTCTTGTTCGAATCGCGTATGGTTCGCGGGAAGAACGACTGCCGGAAAGCCTCCGTGCGCGCTCAATCTCTGTAATTTCACATTCGTGATCTCCTAGGGAGGTATAAGTAGGGGGAAGCAATATATCTGATACCTCATCCAGAAACGCACCCTATCGAAACCTGGACTGCAAGCTACACCGCGATGCAGAGAGTGCCACTTGAGATTGCTAAACATCTCCGTAACGCTATCACGTTTACCAAATAACCCTGTGACGAAACGCGCCGCTCTTCTTTGGATCTTCTCTATCTCCTCTGTCAACCCGACCTGGTACGGATCCTACACTGATGATCAATACTCAAGTATAGGTCGAATGAGTGTTTTGTAAGCCACCTCCTTTGTTGATGGACTACATTTTCAAACGCTTTGGCAATAACGTCGCCATAGTTCGTGTTGCTGAATTCATCGCACACACCTCGGAAAAACACGAATGCCAGACTAATCCGTTTCCTACATGTCGGTGTTAATATACCCGCACCCGAGTCGCGCTACGTTGCATATAAGATGCAGCAACGCCCCTTTTGCACCCTGTCATACAGTAGGTGAAAACAACCGACTGGGACAGCGAATTCGCCCTCATCTTGTTTACATGATTCCCTTTGATTAAGTCTCACAAATTCTTTTGTTTATGCACTTACTATTTTTCTTTGAAGCAGCCTCCATACTAAATTAATACATCGAGACGCCTAACATGCTGAATAAGAACTTATCTATGCACACACTCAAATAATGACATCACACATCGTAGTAAAACTTCAGTTCCCTAATTTGGATACGCTAAATAACTTGCAAGAACATCTTTCGCCAAATAGCCGCAATGAAGAGTCTGAAAACAGTTTACGTCTTATCTCGTATTTACGTTTCTAACGTCTTCATCTGGGAATCTTTAAAAGTTGGCTCACGTAAGGTGATCCATAAACCAACAACGCATACGCTATCAAACTTTATGCACTCTGCTGCTACAGCGCTGAAAATAAAGCAACGCTATTAGCCCCAAAAAAGTGCGCGCGCCGTCTAAACGAACACACTTAGCCATTTGATGGAGTTCCGATTAACTCCCACGTGTATAGCAAACAGCACTTTAGGACTTTCAGAAAGCAATACTAAAGAGAAGACAGACCAATTCAGTGGTTCTGCGTGCGGTTTCGGAGCTGGGGTAATTCCGTAAAAAGTTGCAAGAGGTGATGTGAATACTTTTATATGTAACAATTAAACCTGTCGTAACATTATTTCGGAAGAGCTCACGACCAAATACGTAAGGCGAAGTTGAATTCTTACGACGGACGCTGAAGCGGTTTATTGGGCAGTATAAACACATTCGTTTCACGGACCTCATTTCGGTATGCATCCTATCGGCTTTAAGTTCAATTCGCGCGAGATCGGACCGTCAAGTAAATGCAGAATAAATTTACCTTAATGTCTTCATCATTTCGTATCCTGAACTCCCTACACCCGTGGTACTCCATATAAACAGATAGCGCGAGGTGGACGATTATTGATCTTACGACTATGGATTAAAAAGTTGGTTACAGGTTTTCATAAGTATGTCTTCTACCGTATGCGTCCCGAAGAGTTTCCTGGGATATTTCTTCGTATTACAACGTTAGAGTTTAGTTTTACGTTTGCGAAAACAGGTTGTGCCGATGGACTGATCTGTAGCAAGCTCACTAATCGTTTCGAAAACGTCGTGGAATGTTTTCGTAATATCCCCGTTCCCGAGGTTGTCCTTACGCAGGAAAGGACGACTTTCGTTTGAATTTACAGAATATTCTGTTTTATAAGACAACATACTGCACAACGCATTCCATTACCCCTCTACGTAATTTCACACACACACCATGATCACGAC
The DNA here is from genome assembly GCF_023864345.2 of Schistocerca serialis cubense. Classification (NCBI taxonomy): domain Eukaryota; kingdom Metazoa; phylum Arthropoda; class Insecta; order Orthoptera; family Acrididae; genus Schistocerca; species Schistocerca serialis. The sequence continues at coordinate 325,367,356 of NC_064645.1, read as the reverse complement.
GTTCATCGAACACTATTTTGTCATTGGTGCCACCATCGTATCTAGCTATCGGTCTCCTAGTTCGTCTTGTTCATTTACCATCATTCACCAAGTAAACAGTTGCCAACAGCAACACGCAACGCAGAAGTCGGCGATCCCCTCAGTGAACTTTTACTAAATAGCTTTTCAACGCCTTAGTTATCGGTCTAACTACACAGATCTACAATCAATGAAAATAAAATAAAAGACAGCAATACATATGATTCAGCAGCAGCAGTTCAGTTCACTGTCATACCATGTTGGCGAAAAATTCAGATACAATCAAACTTGCACCTTTAAAACAGAACTCTGGAACGATGTGCACGGAACTCGATTGTGGCCCTTTCCAAAGAGGCAGACCGGAACTTTTATAAGGTGGACCAGACTGATCTGAACCCCCACTGACCCGGGACTAACTACAGCGCCGCCTCGTTTACTTAATACCCTACTAGATACTGGGTCTCGACGACCATTTATTTTTTTATTTTATATATATATATATATATATATATATATATATATATATATATATATATCTTAATTTTTTTTTTTTTTTGCGGCATTAATAGCGCTGACATGTAGTGGTCCTCAAGTTTCGGAAGCGCCACGTATCAGAGAGATTGGGAACCTTCGTAACTGGACCTGATTCAAGCTGCTGGAACACAAGGGCGGCCAAGGAGATATATCGTATGAATCGCAAGCCGCGTACTAGTTTTCTTGTGGTTTTCCCCTCGCCTGATCCCTGAAATCAAGCCATCTCGTCTGCCACCAGGCCGGTCCAGAGACGTGATCCGCATAACCGCAGCGCGTTTCGTCATCTCTGATACCTGCTAGGGAAAGAGGGCTTTTCCAAAGACAGGCTAGGCTCGTCGTTTCCAGAGACTTAGTGTGTTCGTCCCCGCCCGTCACAGTACATCTGTCTCTCTTTACACCCACATTTTCGTCTGTGATCCACAAGCCCCCTTACGATGTGTGGGGGATGGTACCGCTGGTATCTCTAACGTTTTCCCCATTCTCTGTGCCAGGAAGGAAACTATAGATAAACTTCCGTATAAGGTATAATGAGTGTGTTTTCGTTATGGTCATTTCGGGAAATACCTGTGGGAGGAAGTAATAACCTGTCCAACACTTCCTGGAAGGTACGTTCTCGGAATTTCAATAGCAACCTTTTCCGTCATACACAACGCATATCTTGTAGTATCTACCATTGGAAGTGCTTTTTTTCTTTTTTTTCTTCATATCGCTTACTAGACGATCCCGTGACGAAACGCACCGCTCTTCCCCTATATCTTCTCGCAACACAATATCCGAACACTACAGGTTTGTTCTTCCTACTCATTCGCATTAACTTACATTTTTTCATATTTAGCGCTAGCTGCCATTCATCACACTAACTGGAAATGTGTGTGTGTGGTGTGTGTGGTGTGTGTGTGTGTGTGTGTGTGTGTGTGTGTGTGTGTGTGTGGGTGTGGTGTGTGTGGGTGGGTGTGTGTGTGGGTGGGTGTGTGTGTGGGTGTGGTGTGTGTGTGGGTGTGGTGTGTGTGGGTGGGTGGGTGTGTGGTGTGTGTGTGGGGGGGGGGGGGTAGAACAACGACGGTCCTATCATACTTCCCTGGGACAGGCCTGATGATACCCTTGTCTCCGTCGAGGACAACTTATTGGGTTCAATTACTTAAGACGTCTTCGACCCACTCACCATATGCTCGAACCTTCGTTAACAGCCTGCAGTGGGGCACAGTGTCAAATGCTTTTTGGGACTCTAGAAATACGCAATCTGCCTGTTCCCCTTCATCCATAGTTCGCAGTTTATCATGCGAGAAAAGGGGGGGGGGGGGCAAGCTTTGCGGCCGGCCGCTATGAACAAGCGGTTCTAGGCGCTTCAGTCTGGAACCGCGCGACCGCTACGGTCGCAGGTTCGAATCCTGCCTCGGACATGGATGTGTGTGATGTCCTTGCCTTGGTTAGGCTGAAGTTCTACGTCTAGGGGGACTGATGACCTTAGATGTTAAGTCCCATAGTGCTCAGAGCCATTTGAACTATTTTGAGTTTCGCGTGGGCGATGCTTCCTGAAACCACGCTGATTCGTGCACGTAAGCTTCTCAGTCTCATGAAAGTTTATTATATTCGAACTGAGAATATGTTCAAGGAGCGTGCAGCAAACCGAAATTAGTGAAATTTATCTGTAATTTTGAGGGTAAGTTCTTTTACCCTTCTCCTACGCTGGCATCACCTGCGCCATTTTGTAGTCGCTAGAGACTTTGTGCTGGGCGAGAGATTCGCAATAAATGTAAGCTAAGTGAGGGGGCCAATGCCGTGGAATACTTATTGTAAAATCGAACTGGGATTCCATCCGAACCTGGCTGTTTATTTGCTTTCAAATCTTCCAGTTGTTTCTTTACGCCAAGTATGCTTATTACTATGTCGTCCATACGGGAGTTTTGAATGAGCACCGAGGTGAGACTATCATTCCACCGGGTGATCAAAAAGTCTGTATAAATTTGAAAACTGAATAAATCATGGAATAATGTAGATAGAGGGGTACAAATTGACACACATGCTTGGAATGACATGGAGTTTCATTAGAACCAAAAAAATACAAAAGTTCAAAAAATGTCCGACAGATGGCGCTTCATCTGATCATAATAGCAATAAGTAGCATAAAGTAAGACAAAGCAAAGATGATGTTCTTTACAGGAAATGCTCAATATGTCCACCATCATTCCTTAACAGTAGCTGTAGTCGAGGAATAATGTTGTGAAGAGCACTGTAAAGCATGTCCGAAGTTATGGTGAGGCATTGGCGTCGGATGTTGTCTTTCGGCATCCCTAGAGATGTCGGTCGATCATGAGACACTTGCGACTTCAGGTAACCCCAAAGCCAATAATCGCGCGGACTGAGGTCTGGGGACCTGGAAGGCCAAGCATGACGAAAGCGGCGGATAAGACAAGATCACCACCAAACGACGTGCGCAAGAGATGTTTCACGCATCTAGCAATATGAGGTGGAGCGCGACCCTGCATGAACATCGTACGTTCCAGCAGGTGTTTATCAGCCAGGCTGGGGATGATGCGATTCTGTAACATATCGGCGTACCTCTCACCCGTCACGGTAGCAGGTACTGACGTTTTGCTGTCCAGCGCCATCTGTCGGACATATTGTGAACTTTGATTTTTTTGTTCTAATAAAACCTTATGTCATTCCAAGCGTGTGTGTCAGTTTTTACCTCTCTATCTACATTATTCCGTGGTTTTTTATGTTTTCAAATTTATACTGACATTTTGATCACCCCGTATATCGTGTCACGCGGTAAGTTATCGGGCCCAGCGACAGTAAGAAATTCACAGATGTTCCTGTGGACATGGGTTGTCCTCAAACTAATTATTTTAGACTGCTCAAATTTTAATAAAGTAATGTAGTGTTTTCTTTGTGTTGTAGTACTTGTTCGATCTCCGCTAGAAGTAAACCTAGACTTGCTAGAAACCACTACAGTACAGACGCAAATGCCTCAAATGTTTCCTGGTCCGGCACTACAACAACAACAACAACATTGTAGTAGTACAACTATGACACGAACATTCCCTATTTTATTTAGTATTGTGTACGGGTTCAATAACTATGTGCAGTGCGCCTACAAGCCTCAACCGGTGTGGTGAGGCGACAGGCACGTCTGCGCATGATACCTAGCGCCTATTCTGGTAACCGCAGTTACATCTGTGCAGAGATCTTGAGACGAGTTACATCCAGTGCAGTGCCAAGACCTTGCACTCTTCGCACACACTAGCTTCTCCTACTTTATGACCCACTTCTCTCCCTGCTCTATTCAACAAGCGTGCATGAATTGCCCCGTGTGCTTCCACCTGTACTGCATCTTGATGGGCTGCGAGCTAGCAGCTGACTCCTGCATCTGACTTGTGGCCTGAGTTTATCCGCTGGTCGCCTCTGTACCGCAGCCAGCCTCCGTGTGTGGGTTCAGAGCACAGGAAACTCCACTCTTAACAGATCGTGCGCTGTTGGGCAGTCTGTAAGAACTGCCTTTCGTATTCTGGTCACGAACGATCTTACCACCTACGACGTACCTCACACGTAAGTTAGGACTGACATTCCTATTTATACAGTACATAGTTCCCAAGGCTGGTACTTACGTCCTCGACGAGACGCCACTAATCGCTTAAGGCAAATATCGGGATGGTTCCTTTGAATGAGACGAGGAATTTCCACGCTGAGCTCTGCATCAGTTTACTACACCTCCATAAACGGAACGTTAAAAACCATTGTCCTTCCCCCCTCCTCTTCCTCCACCTTCTCCACCTCCCGCCCCCTCTTGCTCCCTCCCTTCGCCAAGCTGGAATGTGTTGCTCCAAACGTTGTCGTCAGGTTTTTTTACGAACTCAAGTGTCTCAGATACACTAATGGCCATTAAAATTCCCACACCAAGAGGAAATGCAGATGATAAACGGGTATTCATTGGACAAATATATTACACTAGCACTGGCACGTGATTACATTTGCACGCAATTTGGGTCCATAGATCCTGAGACATCAGTAGCCAGAACAACCACCTCTGGCCATAATAACGGCCTTGATATGCCTGGACATTGAGTCAAACAGAGCTTGGATGCCGTGTACAGATACAGTTGCCCATGCAGTTTCAACACGATACCACAGTTCATCAGGAGTAGTGACTGGCGTATTGTGACGAGCCAGTTGCTCGGCCACCATTGACCAGACGTTTTCAATTGGTGAGAGATCTGGAGAATGTGCTGGCCAGGGCAGCAGTCGAACATTTTCTGCATCCAGAAAGCCCCGTACAGGACTTGCATCATGCGGTCGTGCATTATCCTGCTGAAATGTAGGGTTTCGCAGGGATCGAATGAAGGGTAGAGCCACGGGTCGTAACACATCTGAAATGTAGCGTCCACTGTTCAAAGTGCCGTCAATGCGAACAAATGCAAATGTCGAAATGTTCGCTCAGATGGTTGTTGTCTTGCAAACGTCCCCATCTGTTGACTCAGGGATCGAGACGTGGCTGCACGATCCTTTACAGCCATGAGGATAAGATGCCCGTCATCTCTACTGCTACTGATACGAGGCCGTTGGGATCCAGCACGGCGTTCCGTATTACCCTCCTGAACCCACCGATACCGTATTCTGCTAACAGTCATTGGATCTCGGTCAACGCGAGCAGCAATGTCGCGATACGATAAACCGCAATCGCGATGGGGTACAGTCCGAGCTTTATCAAAGTCGGAAACGTGATGGTACGCATTTCTCCTCCTTACACGAGGCATCACAACAACGTTTCACCAGGCAACGCCGGTCATCTGCTGTTTGTGTATGAGGAATCGGTTGGAAACTCTCCTCGTATCAGCACGTTGTAGGTGTCGCCACCGGCGCCAACCTTGTGTGAATGCTATGAAAAGCTAATAATTTGCATATCACAGCATCTTCTTCCGGTCTTAAATTTCGCGTCTGTAGCACGTCATCTTCGTGGTGTAGCAATTTTAATGGCCAGTAGTGTACTTTTAGGTAACACATACGTCACGGAAGTTGGAAGGCACAAGCACGAAGATATAGCAATTATTAATAGATGTTCTAACGCTGATGTACTTAGTACACCGGCGGTCTTTGTCTCTAACCATTCAACGCGTCTCACTTCCATGCGTAGAACTTTGGCTCGGACAATGGTACCGCAATGAATTTATCGTGGTAGGACTGGAATGGTGTCCATCTGAATCTACATTACTAAATGACAAGGGTTACCTCGTTTCAATTGCATGTTTCGTATCTACCAGTTTGCATGGGCAACAAAAATTTGATTTTCACTACAAATAATTACTGACCAAAATTAAAAATTTAAATTGCGCCTGTAATTACTCATTACGAGATACATCCTCGTGTCTAAATCTTTAACAACAACAACATACGTATTAACCTACCACTAGTCAATGTTTTAAAATCTTGAAAGAAGTGTTTTTTAATGAATTCTTTTACCAGACTGCATATATGTCTGAAATTTTTCAGTTAAACTGAACCCAAAAATTTAAGTCATCAGTAGGCGCAACTTTCACCAATTTCGTACTCACTGTTACCACTTTCGGAGCCCTCCTTACATATCAACCTCTCTTTACAAAGTATGTTGAGATTAAAAGTGAACAATAGTGAACGAAATTTGCAATTCTTAAATTTTTTGTGATGGATGTAAAGTCGATAGTACACCTTATTGAAACTGCGTTGGTATTGCGAAGATTGTGCTAAAAGATATTTTTCAGGTTCTGGACCCTGCACATCAGTACAGCTTTAGAAGGTATGTTAATGTAAGTCAAGAACGATTAATGAATCCTTTATTTTTTTTAGGGTGAGTGTAAAGAATCAACCCCCTTGGTAACGCACTTTCTGGAAGTTGCCTTGGTACCGAAAGGACTAAAGTTAGGAACTGTTTGCGCGTGTACGTTGAGCAGCGTAACTCGCAGCGCTCAAATTACCTATATTATACCAATCCTTTATTTGAGTAAAAGAGCACTTAACGCGAAGAAGTTGGGAAAATTTACGTGTTAAGTTTCTTGCCACCCGCAAATACTCCCCCTCCCCTCCTCCATAAAATAATCAAAGGAAAAAGGTTTATTGCTTACTATATTTTCGCTGTTCATGCAACAAAAATATTGTCTCGCATGATGTTTCAATTTAATACCAATTTAATACCTCTTTACTACCAACTACTTTCAAACAATTTTGCACTTTTCACATATACGAGGGGTGTTTTAAAAGTCCGTGCAAAAATAAAAACTACTTCCATGTTTGCGGTAAACCTTTCTTATTTTTCGACAGTCTCCTTTCAAACTTACACAATTCTTCCAATGTTGTTCTAATTTGTTGATCCCATCCGAATAACAGGAATTATCCAAGTCTGCAAAATAGCTATTAGTGCTGCAATCACCTCATTTGAATAAAATCTTTGTCCGCCAGCCATTTCTTCAAATTGGGGAACAAATAGTGGTCCAAGGGAGCCAAGTCTGGAGAATAGGGGGATGAGAAACAAGTTGGAACACTATTTCCAATAATTTTGCGACCACAACTGCTGAGGTGCGTGGTGGTGCATTGTCGTGATGGACAAGGACTTTTTTGCGGTCCAATCGCCGGCGTTTTTCTTGCAGCTCTGTTTTCAAACGGTCCAATAACGATGAATAATATGCACCTGTAATAGTTTTAGACTTTTCCAGATAGTCGATGGGGATTATCACTTGCGAATCCCAAAAGACAGTCGCCCTAACATTTCCGGTCGAAGGACTGGCCTTCGCCTTTTTTGGTACACATTCTCCCTTGGTAACCCATTGTTTAGACTTGTTTGGTCTCAGGAGTATAGTAATGTATCCGTGTTTCGTCCACAGTGACGAAACGACGCTTAAAGTCCTGCGGATTCTTCCAGAACAGCTGCAAACCATCATTGCAACACTTCACACAATTCCGTTTTTGGTCAAGCGTGAGCAGTCGCGGAACCTATCTTGCGATAGCTTTCTCATGCCTAATGCTTATGTAAAATATTATGTACCCGTTCATTCGAGATGCCCACAGCACTAGCAATCTCACGCACCGTAACTGTTCTGCCATCTATCATCATTTCACAGATTTTATCAATGATTTCTGGAGTCGTAACCTCCACAGGGCGTCCAGAAAGTGCAGCATCACTTGTGCCCATATGGCCACTCCGAAAATTTTTAAACCACTTATAAATTGTTCTAATTGAAGGTGCAGAGCCACCGTAATGTTTATCAAGTTTCCCTTTACTCTTATGAGGCGTTTTGCGTTTCAGAAAGTAATGTTTAATCACCAAACGAAATTCTTTTTCGTCCATTTTTTGACAATCACTCGACTTCCTTGACTGACACGAATGTCAAGCGCCAAGAAATACACCAATATGGCTGAAACTTGGTGCGCATTCTTTCCAAAGATGCTACTAACTAAACATGATCTCAATACGCGCCGGTGGTGCCATCTCTCGGACTCTGCACGGACCTTTCAAACGCCCCTCGTACCAATGAACGGATCTGTAAAATTATTTTAGACACGCAGTTCAGGAGGTATGATGTCAAATTTGGTTGACATCAAATATTAACACGTTAACTCATCTGTAAAGTAGTCAGACGTTTGAAGCTATTCTGCACATGACAGGTCGATTATTTAGGAAACTGGGGGAGGTGGGGATGGTTTGTTACTGGTGAGATTCGAGGACCTATTTGAATGATAAGCAGTGGCTATGGTTTTACGAAGTCTACATTAGCCCCTTCAGCCCCAGTGGGTTTTGCCTCAAACCATCATTTTATTAATTGTTTAGTACCAGTGCATTTCACATGATATCGCCGATGTTATCGCAAACAGACTCCAAGCGGTACAGCGACGTATTTCTACGAATGTAGCGCAAGGCAGTGCACGCTTACAGCTTTCGAAACATCAGTTGTCGCGTAGTGTTTGCTACATGATTGTAGGAGATGTGTGTGTGCAAATTTTTGTTATATAATGTACTTGTATGGTTTTTGCGTAGTCATCATTTTGTGTTCATTGACAGCGAAAGAGAACATGTCTAAACTTGTGGGACTACTGCTTTTACGAATGGTTTCGGCAGGAAACCACTGGGGCTGTATGTACTTCTATAATTAATTTTGTTATTGGGTGCAAAATTCATTAAATTTTAGGCCCATTTTTGGCACGTTATTTAGGACTATGATTTGGTTTAGGCATTGTGTGTTCATGGAAGTTTCGAGAATCAACTATCATCTAAACGTCCGTCTTTTAGAAGAAGAAATTCCTGGTGATTTGGATTCAGAGACAAGTGAATCAGCCGCGCGGGATTAGCCGAGCGGTCTTTGGCGCTGCAGTCATGGACTATGCGGCTGACCCCGGCGGAGGTTCGAGTCCTCCCTGGTGTGTGTGTGTGTGTGTGTGTGTGTGTGTGTGTGTGTGTGTGTGTGTGTGTGTGTGTGTGTGTTTTTGTCCTTAGGTTAATTTATGTTAAGTAGTGTGTAAGCTTAGGGGCTGATGCCCTTAGCAGTGAAGTTCCATAAGATTTCACACACATTTGAACAATATGTGAATCAAAATGTGACCCTTTGAATGTTCTCCACCAGGCAGGTACATCAGGAACTTCAACACCTTTGCCAGGTCCTAAGCTACTCGTTCAAATGCAGTTCATGGTGATGGTGAAAGTGATGATGAGCCTGCCTTGATAAACTCACAAATAAGATGGTTTACATCGTACAAATTAACAGCTGAGCATAACCTTTCTAAGGAGGTCGGACTAAATGTCGCTGCTATCTGATCTCCAGTGGAAGTGTTTCTGAGTTCGCTTCCATAGAAAACGACATGAGCTAGGTAACTGCCACAGTGGTTCCAAATGGAAACTATCTGCATAAAACATTCCGTCGTTTACTTTTTGACAATTTTTTGGTGTATCAGTTGCTTACGATGACGATAAAGGTTAAATTTGTCAAAAATTTTAAAATTATTCTTCTTTCACATTTTTTGGGACTCGAAGGGTTAAGGATCTAGACAAGTATTGCTCTTCCAATACTCTGAAGTGACGTCTTAGGCAGGATGGAACAATGCCGCCAGGCCAACTCCTTGCAGGACGTAACCTAGTGCTTACCCAGTGTATTAACACCTTGGATTAACTATCTCCTTCGGCTAAACGCTAAAGCGGCTCTCAAAGAGCGCCTTAGCGCATTGCGCGAAAGTAGTCTGGGATTTAAAAGCCTCGTCGCAGTAATGTGCGATCCTGTGCCTCCGTGCCGAAGTGTTTGCATCGTTCTCAACGGAGCGTTGCCCAGCGGGTGTGGGACGTAGCCTTCCTGCAGGAGACGCAAGTAATGCAATACGGAAAAACCAACAACGTCTGAAGCGAATCCCCTAGCCACTACCTGCTGAGGTACATTATCTGTACCTGTCTTTCGATAGAAAAATGAGGCACAGCCTACTGAACGTATTTGTAACGGCGACAATGTACACAAGAACCTTCTCTCATTATTATGGCGTAATTGTTTGTAAATAAATATACAGGTAACTTTCGACAGCGTTAGACATTTACAGGCTGGTCTACGTACAGGTTTCATGTTAGTTATTACCTGAAACTTTCATTTTAACAAAAGCTAGTTTTCCCACGTGTCTATGTTTATAACGTTAAACCTACAAAGCTGGCCTATACAAAAAGTCTGGAAATACTTTCAATTATTTATTGCACAAGAACATTGTACAGATGTCATACATATTGCATTTTGAAGAGAAACCCTGAAAGTTGTTCTTACAAACATTCGATATGTGAAACATGAGTGATCCAGCAGACGTCAATACGGTAATCGAACGTCTCTGGTACGCGCTCCACATTCAGTTCACTGATACTGGAACGCCCGCATTCCTTTGCCGGGCATAAGCAACCCGTCGTAAGGAATTTGTTGTGCCAGTCGTAAATAGCCTTCCTTGTTGGTGGCTTCTTACCGTACTTGGTTCTAAACATCCGTTGAACAGCTGTAGCACACTTGTTTTTGTCGAACTCCAACACACAGAAAGCTCGCTCCGCACCTGAACTCGCTATGTTTGCGACTAGCGCTAACTATCGGCAAACTGCCGAACTACGCTGCAGCGGTATACAATACACATGGAGAAAAAAAAAAGTATGATATCTGTACAATGTTTTCCCGGACTGTGTGTGTGTGTGTGTGTGTGTGTGTGTGTGTGTGTGTGTGTGTGTGTGTCAGCGAAACTAGGTATATGTGCTAATGGGGTTATGCGGAACCCATTTATGCTACAAAAATTAATTCCTATTTCGGCCACCATTTGCAATTATGGCGGTGTGACTGCAAGAGACGTATAGAATTGTTTCCGTATGTGATCGATTAGATACGGAATGTGGCCATGACAGGCCAAACAAGTGAGAAAGGCATAACGCTGATTTTATTATTAACCATCGCTTACACAATTTGTTGCTGTATCCGTAGAACGACGTGATCGGCAGTTGCTCGCAGCAATTGCTGTGGAGTCTACGCAGTGTGTTCCTGTATACTGACTTTCAGATCAAGCAGAGACTGAATGTGTCCCTAGGAAATCCGTTCTTTTAGAGATCCCTGATATCTTCTGGATATAACCCTTTCGTGGAAGGCTCCATTACGCATATCTTTCGCTGGGCGAGTGGCATGAGGTGTTGCCCAATCTTGCATGAAAACAGTGGTTTCCACATAGTTGCGTTCTTCCAACGCAGGACTGACTCACTGTACAAGGACGATGACGTGCAAACGTCAACGTACACCTGACAGGCCATCTGGATGTATTCTCTTCAAAGAAGAACGGCCCGGGAATAGAAGTGCTTGTGAATCCGCAACACACAGTGACATACGGGGAGTGAACTGGTTCTTCGTGCACAACACGCGGTTCAACAGCACCCCAAATTCGGCAGTTCTGTGTATTCACTGCACCCTATAGCGCAAAATGTGTCTCGTCACTCCATTGAACACTGCCCGGTCACATGTCGTTATCTTCGGTCCGTGTCAGAAACTGAAGAGCAAAGTCAGAACGTCGCTGTGTATCAGGGGTTTCAGTTGTTGCACCGTCTGGATCTTGTAGGGTTACCAATGTAAAATAGACCACACGATTTTCCATACTGTTGACCATAGAACGGACGATTCTCGTGATACTGGACCAGCACTAGCGCTACACGGGGCACCTGCTGCATGGTCGGTCAGAGCGTCAGTAGCCCCGTCAGTAGCCCCGTCAGTAGCCCCGTCAGTAGCCCCGTCAGTAGCCCCGTCAGTAGCCCCGTCAGTAGCCCCGTCAGTAGCCCCGTCAGTAGCCTCTACCAGGGGAGGGCGCTTTCCTCTTCCAGGCGCCACCAAGGTGCCACACCAAGTTCCCATTTTTTGACAATTTCATTATCTTTAAGTCATTTAATGACACCGGGCCTGTCCTCGGACCTTTCAACCGGCGATACTGTATCAATGTGTTACTGTAATAGCTCCAGTTCACATGAACAGTTTCTCTAATAGCGCACGGTCTCTCTTCTCTGTTCGCTCTACGGCTTCTCACATGACAGCGCGGAATCATACCGTCATACAAACAGTTTGCAGACCCAGATTTACACCTGGTGGTCACAGATGAAACTAATTTGTTTTCCACTGCAAATCTGTTCCGCATTAACGCATTAGCATATCCATCGAGTTTCGCTGGGATGCTGTGATTGCAGCCCACTCTGAATAACCCTGAGTAATGGCATTTGAATTATAATCATGGAGTACACAACGTGCTATATGACGAAAATAAAATCTGACACCTCAAACCAGCCGGCGTCTCAGACGAGGCGATCTCCGCCGAAGAAGTAGAGCTCTAACAGCGTGTAAAGGACGATCGAGAGCGTACTGGCCGCGCCGTGTTGATCGTAGCAGCAGTTCCTCAGCGGCCGCTTCGCTTAACTCGTTCCGCCTACTGTCGATGAGCCGGCGGCGTCATAAATACAGCTCCGGCAGCGCCGCTAAGAGACTCGGCAATTGCAAGCTCGGAATACAAACACGGAAAAACTGGACTGCAGGCCGGGGAAGACTAGTTCCACTTACCGTGTTTGTCGCTGCGGCTCTAACTCCCATGCAAATGAGCGCTGCGGAAGGAAGAGGTGAAATGTGGCGCCGCAGGTTCGTTCGAGAGGGGTGCGGCCTCGACTGAACAGGCGGCGGCGTGGAAGGCCGGTGTTTCGAATCCCGTCCTGCAACCGCCACGATCATCGGCTGCCGAACGTCTGGGAGTGGTCGCTCGGGGCTGAAGCCTTCCCTGCTTGAAATATTCGGTTCTACGTCGAAGCGTACGTAAATACTCCACAAGACTCTGCACAGTGCATAGCCGAGGGTACTTCGAACAACAGTATAGATTTTGCGTGCTATTCGATTTGCGACGGAACAATTACACTATATTTCTCTCTACGCGCACTAACGTCTTTTTTTTCTCGCGATCCTTGGAGGAGATTTACATTGTTGCCAGCGTTAAGTGTTGCACAGTCATCTTCGTATCCAATTTCTCAAAATTTAATCGAGTTTTGCGAAAGCTAAACCGTCGTTAATTTATGGATGTCCATCTTACTGCATGGACGAGGGACTTCAGCTGATTTATGTGAGGAAAGTACCACCAGAGTTCTCTTTGTGGGCATGTTAGGTACAATGATAACATTGGAGACAATACGGAGTCGAGTATAGACTCCTGATGAAAGATGACCAACGTGTGCTAGTAACAAGGATTCCACAGTAAATGCTCCACGGAAATGAAATATTCTTTTGGCAATGGTGGGGCCTGAGGAAGGCGGTAACGTGTCGCCGAAACTGGTCGTGTGATAGAATAAGGACGTTCTTAACATACAGCTGAGGTGGTATTTTTTGTCATATAAACGGTCTTTCTTTCGAAGATACCCATTTACCTTCCCCAAGAATATCTGCTACTCTTTCATACGGTTTCTACCGACCTGTTACGATTTATACCTGTTACGATTTATACCTGTTACGATTTATACCTGTTACGATTTATACCTGTTACGATTTATACCTGTTACGATTTATACCTGTTACGATTTATACCTGTTACGATTTATACCTGTTACGATTTATACCTGTTACGATTTATACCTGTTACGATTTATACCTGTTACGATTTATACCTGTTACGATTTATACCTGTTACGATTTATACCTGTTACGATTTATACCTGTTACGATTTATACCAACAGGAGTAATTTCATCTCCCATTCACTCCAGAGGTAACCGGTTTTAGCATTCCATTATATATCATCAGGCCCTCTATGGAAACATAGCGGCTCAGCTTATATTGCCAGACAAAATATCATGCAGAAGCGAACCAGTATCTGCACCACGGCTCTGCACTCAAACAGTACTAGGAGCGTATAGCTGTGTTATATACGCTGGTGCGGATACTGATTCGCTTCTACATTATATTTTGTCTGACAATGCAAGCTCAGCCATTATGTTACCGTCGAGAGTCTAATAGAACGGAATGACCAAGCCGGTTTCCTCTGGAATAAATCGGAGATATAAATACAGCTGTTGGCTTATTTGGTTATTACGTTACGACCCTAGCATCTCTTCTCTGAATTTGTCTTATGTTTGCTGTCATGCCTACTTGAGACTCGGGTTTTGCATACACCGAAATTATCGTTCAGAGCACCTCTGTCGTTCAAAAAACAAATAGTCATAACGCTGTTACTCAGCAGCTTGCACCTATTATCAACGTCCCTAAATTCACATTTATCGCAGCTGAATATTAATGAATTGTATTTTTCTTTCATATAAACGTAAATGCGGTATCTTAACTTTTTTCACAGATTTTTCTTTCGGACTTTTACATCGGATTTAACGGTATTTTTCTATCTTTATATTAAACGCAGGATTTTTTCTTGCTCATAATCTATCAATACTCAGCACAGCCTTTGTTTATTTGGTCACTGATCTCCAAGAAAGAGCATTTTGAGGAATGAGACGGTGCGATGAAATGAGTTTATGGCCAACATTAACTAGAAGAAGGGACAGGATGACGAGACGTGTGAAGATACCAAGAAATACTTTCCGCGCTATTAGAGAAAGACGCCGAGGGAAAAATTGCAGGGGAAGATATTAGCGCCTGAATCTACTGTCATGAAATATCAATCGTTTATATTCCAAAATCTGAGAAGTAAAATTAGTAACCGCGAACATTTAAAATAGCACAGAAACGTGCTTGTAATATAAGTAACTCAAACCAAAAACAATGGCACAAGCGATCGGCATGCGAAACTGTGCGTCTTAGCATAGTTGACCATTCAAATGTCTCAAATGTTAACCCTAGCATTACCAACGGGGGGGCCTCGTAGGCCCACTGACTCAGTTTTTCTATGTTGTATCCACACCCTTTGATATATGAACTTGAAAGCAAAGGTAATTGTTCGTTATTGAATGTACTATTGAGTCATTACAGAATTTCAGATTAAAAATGTAATTAAAATTCATTTACTTGATTTAATTCTCTGTGGGCCTTAGAAGCCCACCCGTTGGTAATAGCAAGGAAAGATTTACGAGGTTGAGTCTCTCGTTTCAAATTCTTATCATGAAACGAATTTTGGCATTGTTGCCTTCAGACATATTATTATGAAGCGGACCATTGTTATTTTCAGTGTTTCTGCTGCTGTTGAACCAGCAACATGAGTAGACATCGTTTACGTGATAGTTCCATTGAAAGAGTGCTAGAAGAAGTTTTGAACGAATCAGATTTAGAGGAAAGTGAAGTGGATGATGATGTGGAAGAAATTAGAACTGATTCATCGTCTGAGAATGAAGATGAGGTTGAAGCCAATCCACCAGATGATAATGATACGGAATGTGATAAATTCATTGCAAAAAGTGGACGAGAGTATATTACGAAGCCATCTCGACAATATCGGCGTTCTGTACAAAATATAGTGCGAGAAAGAATGGGGCTAGGACAACAAGGAAGAATTGCGTCTCCGAAAGAGGCTATAGAGCTCTTTTTTACACCTCAAATTATGAATCTAATAAAACTACACTCAAATGAAGAGGCTTCTCGACTAGGTATTCAGCACACAGATGAAGATGAGTTATTTTGTTATATAGGACTCTTGCTAATCATGGGTTCAAATCATGACAATAAGATACCTGTCCAAGATTTATGGTCTTTGCTTCAGGGCCGACAAGTGTACTATGGATCAATGAGTCGGACCCGATTTTTCGAATTGACTAAAATATTGAGGTTTGATGATAAGAACACAAGAGAAATTGGTCGCCAGACTGACAAGTTTGCTCCAATGAGGGAAATTTTTGAAAGCTTCAGTTCTTCACTTCCATTGTATTTCATTCCTGGTCTACATACAACAGTGGATGAGATGTTGTCTTTGTTCCGTGGTCGCTGTCCATTCAAAGTGTTTCTAAAAGAAAAACCTGGAAAATACGGCATTCTAATTCGAATGCTGTCTGATTCTGAGACTAGATATGTGATCAGCATGGATATCTATACAGGCAAGTCAGGAAATACACAGCATTCAAATGGACCGATGGAAATTGTAAAGAGACTAATAAAACCTACTGAAAAATCAGGCCGTAATGTTACCACAGATCGGTACTATACTTCAGTGGAGCTTGCTGAGACTCTATGGAATGATTTTCACCTCACACTTGTTGGCACCCTACAGTCTAACAGACGACACATACCTGAAGAGCTGAAGACTACAACTGGCCGCAGTTTACACTCTTCCATCTTTGCTTATACTGACCCTCAGACACAGAGGCCACCAGTTACTCTTGCATCAACGCTAGTCCGCGAGAAGCCAAAACGACTGCTGTTGATGCTTTCAACTTATCACTCAGAAGGGGTGTTGAATGAAGACTCAAAAAAGACTAACATAAATCTTTTTTATAATTCTACAAAGGGAGGCGTGGACACCATAGACCAGATGGCAAGACACCAACACAAAGAGAGGAACAAAAAGATGGCCTTTGTCCCTCTTCTACACACTCATTGACATAGCAGCAATAAATGCATATTCACTCTTCCTCCTCAACTTTCCGAATTGGAAAAAGAATTTGCTAAACCGCAGAAGAGTTTTTATCACTAACTTCGGTCTCGAACTAATAAGATCTCAAGTAGATAAACGGGCACAAAATTTGTATGGACTTCAGAAGCCAGTAATAATGGCAATGGAAAGCATCACACAACGGAAGCTCAGCTGCTCTGTAGAACCATCATCCTCAACAGCAGAACCAGGAACACGTGGACGGTGCCACCTATGCTGCCAAGAAGCTGCATCTAAAAAGATCAAGTACAACAAGCTGGGAAAGTCAACTGTTACCTGCTCTCAGTGCCACAAACACGTCTGTGGGAAACACTGCAGGAAGACAGTGTTGTGTGAAAAATGCGTTGCAGAATGAGAGAGTAAATTTTGTTTGCTTCATGTAGTGTATCGAATTAAAAAAGTCGTTTTTATAAGAAAACACTATTTTGAAACATTATTCCAAAAAATATATAAACTGAATCTCGTGATTTGTTCATTTTATTCCTATTATAATAACATCTTTTATTATCCAGTATACAAAAACAATGTCTAAGCATTTTGAATTGTTATTAGAGGTATCAGAAGTAAATAAACTAGATTTATGATAAAATAAATTGTGGTATTCTTTATGGGCCTTTGAGGCCCCCCCGTTGGTATTACATGTAACAAAAAATACGTTGGTAATGCTAGGGTTAAGTCTGTGAGAGGTCATTTTGGTAACATGAAGTAACAAAACTCTTTGGTGGTATTTCGTAGAAAATTTCTATTCCCTTCAACCCTTTGACTCCACAAACTACGAAAAAATAAAATTTTCCATGAAATTTATTTTATCATCATAGCGTCGTTGTGGTCTTCAGTCCTGAGACTAGTTTGATGCAGCTCTCCATGCAACTCTATCCAGTGCAAGCTGCTTCGTCTCCCAGCACCTACTGCAACCTACATCGTTCTGAATCTGCTTAGTGTATTCATCTCTTGGTCTCCCTCTACGATTTTTACCCTCCACGCTGCCCTCCGATCCTAAATTTGTGATCCCTTGATGTCTCAGAACATGTCCTATCAAGCGGTCCCTTCTTGTCAAGTTGTGCCACAAACCCCTCTTCTAACCAATTCTATTCAATACCTCCTCATTAGTTATGTGATCTATCCATATAATCTTCAGCGTTCTTCTGTAGCACCACATTTCGAAAGCTTCTATTCTCTTCTTGTCTAAACTATTTATCGTCCACGTTTTACTTCCATACATGGCTACACTTCATACAAATACTTCCAGAAACGACTTCCTGACAAATCTATACTCGATTTTAACAAATTTCTTTTTTTCAGAAACGTTTTCCTTGCCATAGCGTCTACATTTTATATCCTCTCTACTTCGACCATCATCAGTTATTTTGCTCCCCAAATAGCAAAACTCCTTTACTACTTCAAGTGTCTCATTTCCTATAATTCTCTCAGCATCACCCGACTTAATTCGACTACATTCCATTATCCTCGTTTTGCTTTTGTTGATGTTCATCTTATATCCTCCTTTCAAGACACTGTCCATTCCGTTCAACTGCTCTTCCAAGTCCTTTGCTGTCTCTGACAGAATTACAATGTCATCAGCGAACCTCAAAGTTTTTATTTCTTCACAGTAAAAAACGAATATAACATGTAAGTGGCAAACAGCGAACAATCACTTGTTTTCAGATGGTGGTTTCACTCTGGAACCCCTAGGAGACAGTTTTCAGCCACCGATCATGTCATACTATATACTTTTAAGCATCTTCGCGTTTTCCCTACACAAAATTCTACGTCTCTGCACTTCCATAAACTTATTAAGCCTAAAACGGATTATAGTCCTAAAAACAACCAAAAAGGGCCTAATCACAGGCAAAAATGAGCCTTAAATTCAATAAATTTTGTATCACAACTGCATAGAGTCAGAATTGTTTCATTTCAATAATACTCATTCGAGTAGCAGCACAAACTCAAATTTACGTTGACATAAGTTAGATTACTTACTTTTACTTGAAATGATCTCAATATGGTCACTGTAAAAAGCAAACCACCACCACATGTCATTCTCCTCCAAACACTTAGCATAGTCTCCGCACCGACCGTTCTTTGAACAGAAAGCTGTTAAGTGACTACTGCAAGGCACTACTTTCGTAGAAGTACCTCAGTGTGCTACTAGAAGTCTCAGTCTTGCAGTAGCATAGGTAGTTTCATGCTAAGAGCACTGGTACATAAAATTAAAATGGTGGTTTCAGACAGAAACTACTGGGGCTCAAAGGGTTAAATAACTAGCTTTACACAGCAGCTGTAATGACCAATGTTTTCAGTCAAGACAGTTTGAGTATAAATCTCTACTCGGGGATACTATCTTCGTTTTTCCTCGTTTTCCCGTGTGTCACAACTGCACGTTCTCCCATGTAGAACAGGTACCGACGGCTACGGCGGTACCGACCGCTACGGCTATATCGGATGACTGATTAAGAAACTGTCTTTCTAAAAAGAAAAAAAACCTTTCCATGCCTACCTGCAATGGGATCAAACGCCATACTTTTGGACTGGTTGTCTGTCACTTCCCCACTGAGCTATCGAGTCACATGAAAGAGAAGAAGCTGGGAGAGAGCTGCTTTGGGGGAGGGTACTCACCCCGGTCCTCTTGCGAGCGTCGGCGCCGGCTGGAAGCGCGGCGGGGTGGTTGGAGCGCTGCTGGACCCACTTGAGCATGGCGGCATCGCGGGGCGGCGGGGGGCGACCTCACTGCTGGCGGCGCATCTGCGGCGCGACACCACACTCAGCCACAAGCACAAACAACTAACTGCACTCGCCTGCAGACCGAGTCACCAACAGCTCCAAGCATAGGCAAACACCACCACTACCCATTTGCTTTCCGGAGTTGATCTCTCGCACAGGGTGGAGGGCAGGAGGAGGAGCAGAAGAAGAAGGAGGAGGAAGAGGAGGAGGAGCAGAAGAAGAAGGAGGAGCAGGAGGAGGAGGAGGAGGAGGAGGAGGAGGAGGAGGAGGAGGAGGAGGAGGAGGAGCAGAAGGAGGAGGAGCAGAAGGAGGAGGAGGAGGAGGAGCAAAAGGAGGAGGAGCAAAAGGAGGAGGAGGAGGAGGAGCAAAAGGAGGAGGAGCAAAAGGAGGAGGAGGAGGAGGAGCAAAAGGAGGAGGAGCAAAAGGAGGAGGAGGAGGAGGAGCAAAAGGAGGAGGAGCAAAAGGAGGAGGAGGAGGAGGAGCAAAAGGAGGAGGAGGAGGAGGAGCAAAAGGAGGAGGAGGAGGAGGAGGAGGAGGAGGAGGAGGAGCAAAAGGAGGAGGCGGAGGAGGAGGAGCAGCAAAAGGAGGAGGAGGAGGAGGAGCAAAAGGAGGAGGAGGAGGAGGAGCAAAAGGAGGAGGAGGAGGAGGAGCAAAAGGAGGAGGAGGAGGAGGAGCAAAAGGAGGAGGAGGAGGAGGAGGAGGAGGAGCAAAAGGAGGAGGAGGAGGAGGAGGAGGAGGAGCAAAAGGAGGAGGAGGAGGAGGAGGAGGAGGAGGAGGAGCAAAAGGAGGAGGAGCAAAAGGAGGAGGAGGAGGAGGAGCAAAAGGAGGAGGAGGAGGAGGAGGAGCAAAAGGAGGAGGAAAAGGAGGAGGAGGAGCAAAAGGAGGAGGAAAAGGAGGAGGAGGAGGAGGAGGAGGAGGAGGAGGAGCAAAAGGAGGAGGAGGAGGAGGAGGAGCAAAAGGAGGAGGAGGAGGAGGAGGAGCAAAAGGAGGAGGAGGAGGAGGAGGAGCAAAAGGAGGAGGAGGAGGAGGAGCAAAAGGAGGAGGAGGAGGAGGAGCAAAAGGAGGAGGAGGAGCAAAAGGAGGAGGAGGAGCAAAAGGAGGAGGAGGAGCAAAAGGAGGAGGAGGAGCAAAAGGAGGAGGAGGAGCAAAAGGAGGAGGAGGAGCAAAAGGAGGAGGAGGAGCAAAAGGAGGAGGAGGAGCAAAAGGAGGAGGAGGAGCAAAAGGAGGAGGAGGAGCAAAAGGAGGAGGAGGAGCAAAAGGAGGAGGAGGAGCAAAAGGAGGAGGAGGAGCAAAAGGAGGAGGAGGAGCAAAAGGAGGAGGAGGAGCAAAAGGAGGAGGAGGAGCAAAAGGAGGAGGAGGAGCAAAAGGAGGAGGAGGAGCAAAAGGAGGAGGAGGAGCAAAAGGAGGAGGAGGAGCAAAAGGAGGAGGAGGAGCAAAAGGAGGAGGAGGAGCAAAAGGAGGAGGAGGAGCAAAAGGAGGAGGAGGAGCAAAAGGAGGAGGAGGAGCAAAAGGAGGAGGAGGAGCAAAAGGAGGAGGAGGAGCAAAAGGAGGAGGAGGAGCAAAAGGAGGAGGAGGAGCAAAAGGAGGAGGAGGAGCAAAAGGAGGAGGAGGAGCAAAAGGAGGAGGAGGAGCAAAAGGAGGAGGAGGAGCAAAAGGAGGAGGAGCAAAAGGAGGAGGAGGAGCAAAAGGAGGAGGAGGAGCAAAAGGAGGAGGAGGAGGAGGAAAAGGAGGAGGAGGAGGAGGAAAAAAACTATAGTAGGTCAGAGCAGTGTAGATGGCGTCAAATCGAACTAACGTTTCTGAATAACCACAGGTCGGAAGTTGACCATCGACGTTTATACGATTATTCTGGAATTCACAAATAAGTTAGGAAGAAAAAATTGTACAGGTGTTGGCACAAAAATTATATTTATTTTCAACATATCGCGGTCCTGTCACCAACTGTATAAATATTAATTTTGATTTTAAACCAACAGCCGCAGTTGCAGGGATTACCTAGATTTACCTAGGTTTCATTCGGGATAAGCCAACCTTCGTCAGAATAGAAGTAACTACCGTCTTTCCATAGAGGACATCGTCAAGCTAAAACTACAAATCCATAAATCATCATCAGATTGTGAGAACTTATCTGAAACTGCCTCGGCCCCACTTCGCGACCGCGATGCGGCAGCTACGAGTGCTGTACTGGAACTGACCGTAATGTCATGACGCCCGCCTAGGCGGACACACTACCTTGCACCTGTGCAGAAACTGTGTGATGGGTACATGTTGGGACAAGACGCGAACCTAACTAGTCAATACGACGTTCATGCGTTGTCCATAGCTAAGCAAATGCTTAACATTTACGTCTAAAAAAAATAAAAAATAAAAGACCTAGTCATAGTAATGACGAAGTTGGCTTTATATTATCCTTCCCACTCCTAAGTTCTTTAAGGTGATTAAACTTCGTGCTGAAGCACAACATTTTCATAGACAGGCCACACGTTGTAAACACGTGATGTCTTCCTTATGTCATGACCAATGAATACTTCATAAATTTTAAGACAGTCGATCTTATTTTGCACAGGATAACATATACGCCGTTTTCCTCACCTGTACCTTTCTTTTATATCACTTTACTAGTAAATTCAACGTCAGGAGTTAGGTTCGCGTCTTGTCCGAACAAGTATCCATCACACAGTTTATGCGCAGGCGCAAGGTAGTGTGTCCGCCTAGGCGGGCCTCATAACGCTACGGTCAGTTCCAGTACAGCACTCGTGGCTACCGCATCGCGGTCGCGAAGTGGGGCCGAGGCAGTTTCTGATAAGTTTTTACAATCTGACGATAATTTATGGATTTGTTGAAAAATGGCTCTGGGCACTATGGGACTTAACATCTGAGGTCATCAGTCCCCTAGAACTTAGAACTACTTAAACCTAACTAACCTAAGGACATCACACACACCCATCCCGAGGCAGGATTTGAACCTGCGACCGAAGCAGTCGCGGGGTTCCAGACTGAAGCGCCTAGAACCGCACGGCCACCGAGGCCGGCTATGGATTTGTAGTTTTAGCTTGACGATGTCCACTATGGGCAAACGGTTGTAACTTTTATTCTGAAGAAGGTTGGGTTATCCCAACTGAAACCGAGGTAAATCTAGGTAATCCTTGCTACTGAGGCTGTTGGTTTAAAATTAAAATTAATTTTATTTATTCTCTTCCAGTTACGGTACTGGCAACCATCTTCACAGGAGATGCACATCAACTGATCAAAAATGCATCTCTATCATATACGGCTACAAATGGCATCCGAGAATATGTTTGGAGCACAGCGCTGTATGGTAGAGAAAGACGGGCTGTGGGAAAACCAGAACAAAAGAGAATCGAAGCATTCGAGATGGCGCGTTACAGAAGAATTTTGAGTAAGATAAGGGACGAGGTGGTTCTCTGGAGGATCGCTGAGGGAAACAATATACGGAAAACACTGACAAGAGGGAGGGATAGGATGACACGGCATTTGTTAAGACATTAGAGAATAACTTCTACCAGGAGCTGCAGAAAGTAAACTGCAGAGAAAGACAGAGATTGGAATACATCCAGCAAATAATGGGGGACGAACGTTGCAAGCGCTACTCTGAGATTATGAGCTTGGCCCAGCAGAGAAATTAGTGGCGGGCAGCATAAGCCCAGTTGGAAGACTGAAGCTAAAAAATAATTCAATTTATCTACCTGCATATCCTCCACATCTCCGTTTCATTTTCGTTGCGGTCAGAATTACATTTTTCCATTCTAATTTGTTCCCTGATCATTTTTTGTTTGTTTTTATATCTCTCTTCGTAATTCTAAATATGCACCTTGCCACTGCTCGCTCAGACCCCTCACTTTTTGAATCATTTTGGCAGTGAAAGTTCATGACAGGCTGGCATAAATTTAAAATAGTAATATACCCCTATTGTCAAATCATCTCTTCCTCCTAGTTCTTCGAACAACGCCTATGTTCTGCGCAAGAGGCAGTGTGAGTCGATCTGCAGGTGAGAGGAGGCAGAAACGAGAAGTATCGACAAAGAAAACAGGTTCTTTCTGTGCACATGAGGAAGATAATGAAGCAATTGAGTTTCTGCGTAGGGAGCGTCACTTCCTTAAAGAATGAAAATAACCGTGCTCTGCCTCCATATTCTTATATTTCACAAATAATCCTTGCGAGTTATCAACTTCACTGTTCTATATTTTGTCATTCGTCTAGCTGATGAACACGTGCTTTTAGCAAGAGGTGCGTTTTATACCTTCCATCCATCTATTGACTTTACCAGAACGGAGGTAGTCCAAGTATTACCAACTCGATAAAATTAAATAATTTTATTAGTTTGTTTGCAGGCACATCTCTACACCCCTGGCATACTTATTTCGTTGCCATCCGCTAGTACAGCCAAAACATAATTAATGGCCCCGCTCGTCTCTACTACTACAGTTTTGTTTAGGCTCCTGTAGCGGAACGTTACGGCATTGTGGCGAGGGTATTTCGTTGCATACCGGAACTGTAGACGTGTACCTCTGAAACTAAAATTTATTGTGTAGTTATTCACAGGTAACATTTAAAACTGACTACCTCTTGTAACTGTTGGACATCAGGAGAATCAGTATCATACTGCTTTTCATGGTCATTGTCCTCATAACAAGTAGCAGTTATTTCTGGCAGCCAACACCTCGGCTTGAGGAAAGAAATACTGTTTTACGTTTTGCCTGTAGCTGCCAGACTTAACAGAGGGTGGGTCCACGCCAGTGAAATTCTTTAAACTTGGTAATTATTTCAAGAGGTGATGGCCCACAGTTTGTGTTTGTATGAAAACTGCCATCTTATCATCTTGAGCTGCGCATAAAATCCTATATCCACGCAACCATTTGCAGTTGGCGGATCATCATCAGTCAGGTTCTAACAGTATTCACAGTTCCGTGTTAGGCGAAATACAAAATGATCATTGTCGTGACTATCGCCACCGCCGTCGTGATCATCATCATCATCATCATCATCATCAACATCATCAACAACAAATGAAAAAACCATGAATTAGGCACATCATAACGTAGATTACATCTTCGATGTACAAAAGCCGTACACTACCCAGCACTTTTTTTTGTTTTTTTTTTGCGGAGTGACGATGTACGAAGGGCGTTCAGTAAGTAATGCAACATGTTTTTCTGAAAGTAGGTTTGTTTTATTCAGCGTTCCAGTACACCATATTATTCCCACTCTTTTGGCTACAAAACCCTGATTTTCACTTCAGTGGGCCCAACAGATTGAAGTCGGAATATGCGGGATCCGGTATGTATGATGGATGAGAACCAACGGTACAATGAAATTTTGTGAGCTGCTCTCGAGTGCGTTCACTTGTGTGAAGCCTTGTGTTGACAATCGAGCAGTTCACTTGCCGACCAAGCTGAAGTAGTTTCTTCAGTTTGCTGAGTGTAGCACAATACATTTCAGAGTTGATCTTTGCACCATCAATGAGGACATCAAACAGAATAGGCCTAACTCCTTCTGACTCCCGGAAAACTCTCGAGATTTTACCGGTTGAGGGTGGATGGTGTGGTGCCATTTCAGGGACTACCGTTTTGTTTCTGGTTAGAAGCGATGAACCTGTGTTTCATTGCCTATAACGGTATTCGACAAAAAAAAAAATTGTCACCATCGACCTCGTAACGCGCAAGTAATTCTGCACAGACGCTCCTTCATTGCTCTTTATCGTCTTCTGTTAGACAGCGAAGAACCCAGCGGCACGCACCTTTCGAACTCCGCAGCTGGTAGACTCCTGTGTCAGCACTACCAACAGAGACGTCCAGTTATGCAGCGAGGTGTTTGTGATCCGTCGGTCACCTCGAATGAGAGTGTCCACACGTTCCAACACGTGGGAGATCGGACAGGTCGGCGCGACCTTGTTGCGATGATGACAGACGTTTCGTCCAACGACTCACCCTGCTTTTGCTCACTGCCAGGTCACCGTAGACATTCTGGAAGCGCCTATTAATATCTGCGATGCTCTAGTTTTCGCCCGAAAGAAACTGACAGTTCTTTGCTTGGAACACATCTACGTTACACACGCCACTTTGAAGGCACGTATAGCGCCGCCAACAATCGGAACCTTATGTAACCATAGGGTCTGAAGTGGGAATATTCCACGATTCCACAACAAGTTCCGCATTTTTTCAGCCTAACTGGCCGAGAAATAAAATGTGTAGCATACGTACTGAACGACTTCGCAATTTATATTACAACATAACAATGACTCTTCCATAGATTTTTCCATTTGATGATAATGATTTTATATTTCGCCTAACATGAAGCTGTGGATACTTTTATAAACGTGACGTTGGTCAGTAGACTGAATCTGGTTGTAAAAAAAAAAATCAGTATTTTATGATATCATCAGAATATGGGGTGATTTATTCATTATTATTCTCTTCTTTTTGCCGAATTTAGCCTTGAAAGATGTTTTAGATCGTTATAGGTGTTACATACATTGCCACTGCACCTACAACAATTGCTGGTCTTACTACATTAAGACGTGCAGTTTCTTCTAAGAACGAATAACATACACGGAACAGTGAAGTAGATATATTTTAAAAAACACAAACATACAAATGCGCGCGCGCCACACACACACACACACACACACACACACACACACACACACACACACACACACACAGAGAGAGAGAGAGAGAGAGAGAGAGAGAGAATTATTAGAGGGGGAGGAGGGGGGAAGAAGGGCTATAAGAGAAAATGGTTCAACGCCCGGCGCACCAAACAGAATTCAACCTGAACAACAAGGCAAACTGTCGAAACAATGTGTGAGGGTGACAGGAGCAATAGCAAGGTTCTGCAGGGACAAATATTTCGTGGCTACAGCGACAAAGCATACGGAATCAGTTCTTCGGTATACAGCTTTTATGGCTTAGAGTGAGTCTCTTAAACGGTGTCTTTGTTCTCTCCGGAATCTTAACGAGAAGTTTTGCTTCAGAAGTGCCGGGATACACCGGTTATAGGAACAAAGGACAGAATGAAAGTTGAAAACCTCTGCAAGGCACAAAGCACAGTAAGAGAAAATAAAGCACCTTCCACTATGAATCAAATAGCTGAACATGGAACGACATACCACAGCCTTGTCTACAATTGACAAAAGAAACTGCCTGAAGATGGAAGGCTGCCCAGAAGATTGTTTCTGAGAAAGTGCAAGCGTGAAACAGATGCGTTAACTTTATTAGTCATTTCACAGACGGGCAGAGTAATATCCTAAGAAGATTGTGGAGCTATCGAGTGTGCTGCGAGAGGGGTTCTCGATAAATCTTAGCTAGGTGAAAAGGCTATCTCCGTCGCGTATTCAATATAGACTTTAAATGTAACATGGCCATTTTCAGTAGCCTTTATTCGTTTTGAATACAGTGGGTGCTAATTTGAATGACTAACCTGAACGAACACAGTATGTGATTCATACCTAATGGAAATCTTCAGATGTAAAAGTAACTTCGTGTGTACCGCAAGGATGTGTTTTAAGAAGATTACTTTTCAATATACATATATGTAGGGTAACTTTGGTAAATGACAAACTATAGGAAGTAATCTCCGAGAGGGTAAGGAGCACAAAATGTCATTTGGGCATGCGAGTGGAAATTCATCCCAACGGAGGTGTACGCACTTGTAGGTGGAGAGATCAGTACATTAAAATGGATCACAAAACAGTCTCGCCCGCAAAAACATTTATTTCGATGGTAATAGTCGATGTTTAAACACCCTCAGACCCTCACACCATGATGGTAGGCGGAAGTGGTGGATGTCCCGTTCCATTCGCTGTTACCACCATGGTATGAGGATCTGAGGATGGTCGAACACTGACGGAAACCGATTCCCATTGAAACAAATGATTTTGCGGTCCAGCCTGTTTTGCGATTCATTCTTAAGTACTTTTAGCTAGAGCGCTGTCTCTCCACGAGTGATGTTCCCATAAAGTACCAGAGATAAAAGTAATTAATGCCCACTTTCAAAAGGAGTGACCTAACCGGCTTACCGGCTTGCAGAGGAGGCAGGGCCGAGGCGGGTAAACCGCAGCCCCAACCACCCATACCGAAAGTAGTACATACGTTATTTCTCAGAATTAAAACCACTTTCTCGGAGGAAACGAGGTATCAGTTCAACCTTCTGTACGTCGTCCGCCAATATTAGAGGCAAACAATCCTGAAACCATGCTTAGCGTGGACAGCCAGGAGGGTGGCCCTTCCCGAACTTATTTATTCTCGTTGGGATACCTGAATAATGCTTCTTAGGAAGCCCCCGCCCAGGATGTGTTTACCATACTCTCCTGGCCACCAGATTTTCCGAATTTTAACCCAATCGAGGATCTTCGTTGGCGCTATGGATCCTCAACCGAGGAACTTAGCGCAGCTGGCCACGGTCCTGGAGTCGGCATGGCTCTACATTCCTGTCGGTACCTTCCAGAACCTCACGACACTCTTCTTGCACGTTTGCGCTGCGGAAGACTGTAAATTCACGCTTTCGACAGATGGTCACAACGTGACTGGACTGTGCATAATTAATTCTGTTGTATTACAAAAAATTAACATGCTTTTTTCGCATCATTATTTGCTGAATTTTTAATATGGGGTACTTCGGCACCGCGGATAGGGTTAATGTAATACTGGGATGGACAGTATTTGAGGGTTAAGCACATGCGTCGTCGTATTCAACCATAAGCCTCGCATAATGTTAAGCTACTTTCAACATCTTCTGAAACTATAGAGTTGTGTTACTTTTTTGAACGCCCCAAACCCGTTCTTTCCGCGTGTTATCTTCGGTGACAGACGAAGCGGGAGCTACCTGGCGGTACAGCTCAACCCTGGACTCTCGCCAGCAATGAGTCAGGCACCTCGCCAGAGATACGGCCTCATCGTGGTCCCTGGTCCGGCCGTAAAGATAAAGCACGAATAAGCGACTAGCGCGGCGAGAAATTAAAACCGCCACATTTTTCACGTGCACTGGAGTTCCTGGCGACAGTTTTAGTGGCCACGCGTCCATTAGAGGCACCATTAGGTTTCGACGCCATACGAATTACGCCGCGGGCCCCGTGCAGACCAGCGAGGGTCCGATCTGCGAGCAACTTAGGCTTCGAAAATCACCAGGCCACTCCATAGAGTTGCCTTGTGGTCAGCAGTCACAGCACAGAAGGATTCAAGTCGTATTTCAGTGACGGCACAGTAAGTTGTTCTGATTGCATGCAGCAGAGACAGTTTTAAGTACTGGAGAGATCTGACCATAGATTGGTCCACAGGCTCAGAAGCTCGTTGCCAACAAGGTGCACAAATCTCTGTTCACAGTAATTCAGGCTCTTAATTTACGGAGGAAATTAATTTTGTACTCTTGATGACACATACCGAGCCTACAAAGCGACAAACGGAATTAACAGTGGGATACAAAGTTACATGGTCGACCACGTGATGTATGAACACTGATGATGTGGACGAACCCAACGAGATGGTGTCACCAAACGATGCTATCGGTTAGTGGATCCTTTACGTTTTATGTATGACGAGATAGTAAAACTAGGGTATGCAGTTAACCCAAAGGTTGGTTTTAACGCCACAGTGCTGCACTGTGCGTCGTGCTATTGGAAAAAGGGGGGGGGGGGGGAGGGAGGCATGTCGTTGCCTTCCTCCGACCATTGCACTGACTGACTGACTGACTGACTGACCATGGTAGTTACAGGGATACCTACAGTTCGACATGGACTCCGAACCAGGATGTACCTCTGGATTCGCTCACGAAACGAAACTGCCAGAGATGAGAAAAGGTGATAACTAACAGACGTAAAAACTTGGTCGGGATGAAAGCCCAGAGGTTTAGGTTCGTGTATTACGAAAGATTTTAAACAATAAGCTACATGTTGACAATTTGATTGATTTACATTTCTCTGTACTATACTTCGTCTCTAAATCAATCGCTACCAGACGATTTCGTATGGCTAGCTGCCAGACACACTGTACAGGCCGCGTCTGGGGGTACTGGCGGTTGTAATGTCCCCACAGAAAATACCCTCTACCACGCACCAATTAATCATTTTCAATCAAACCATCCACATTCATTCACTTTGGAAAAGTTATCTGATCTGATTTTCTCGTAATATATGCGGCGACAGCTCGACGACGCCAAAGTATTTTCTAGTGCGTTTATTCTTTGAAATAACAGATGCATATATGCATTCTCCATGGTTGTGAGAGTGGTAACTAGGACAGCTTCTGGAGTATCTGTTGAGGGACTGACGCGTTTCTGAGAGATACATATTCTGCCTTTCTTCTCGCTAAAGCGAGCCAATTAACATTTGTACCACTAGCGGTTTGTTTGAAGAGAAAGAGACTGTAAAAGGAAAATAATTAAGGCGTGGAATCACCGGAGATCTGGACATGTAATGGAGATGGATTTAATACACGATTTCCTCCATAAATAAGGTTTGTGACTTTTTTGTTCTGGAGTGAATGAACGAATGAGTTTTTTTTAATCATTTGATGATCACGTTGGCCCTGTAATTAGTGGGGAAGTTTCAGCTGTGTCGAAGAGAGCCTGCAATCACAGAGTGTGTTAAATCGTCCAAAAAGGCTTCGTACACATCTGGAATTCGCTATCTTTCGTAAAAGGAACAAATTGTCCACACGATTGATTCTCCCGACTGACTGCAGTGTTTAACAGTAATAATAAATTTAAAGATCTCTTACAGCAAGCCAGCCGCTGATTACCAAGACGAAGGACTCCACCAAAGATTCTATTTGGCTGATTTCACGTAATGAAGAATTATATTAAAAACTGTACATAGATAAAGGAGAGAAAGAGAGAGAGCGAATGAAAATAGAGAATACCAATAATCCTCCATTAGTCTAATTTTCCGCCTGTCTCATCACGGATCAGCCAAGAACGGGGAGGGCCTTACTTTACTGTATAGATTTGTGTGAAGGTGAAGGGATCTTAAAGGAAACAGACACACGTCTATACAGACAAGACACTACACAGAGATAGCGGCTAGCTGCATTTATCATCTATTCTTAGATAAAGAGACGGCGACTTATTATCCGAACATTTAAAAATGTTAAACGGTCTGTGTTAAAGATGGGAGAGAGGTGGGTTGTGAGCGTCTGAAAGGAGGCCAGTTTGAGACGAAAACGGAGAATTAAAAGAAACTTACGGTACATCGTGCAACTTTCCTTGCGAAGGGACTCGTCCGGGATGGGCTGTTAAGGCGTCCGCCAGTTTGGCTGTTTGCAAAGTACGGAAATAGGAAGGAGAGAAAAAAAAAAGGTTCAAGTCAGAACTAGGTGGTGGGCTCTCGGAGAGAGCAAAGCAGGAAAGAAACCAAGAGCGAAACCAGGAGAGGGAAGCGACAGCGTTGTTCTCCCCAGGACGCGGTAAGAACCACAAGGTAAACTCCCCATCGCAGCGCCCTCAGCTTTACTGGTAAAATGGTCCAGAGGATAGCCCGTCACAAACTGAACACAGATCAAGCACGGAAACAGGAAGGAGGTGTACTGAACTGTTAAAAAAAGCAAAATAGAAACAGTGAGCGGTCCAAGTGCAACACTGAGCGTAAATCACCAGCCGCAGCGTCGTGGTTAATTAGTCACAGTGAGAGACTGTGAAGCGGACGAGCCGTGTTCAAAATTATCTCCTTCCATTTATTTTATGAACTGTCGGCCCGGTCACTGAAATGTTTGCTCTCTTTCTGTAGTCTTCGCCGTTGTCATATATTATTATAGAATGTGAGTCAAGTGGTACGAATACGTTACCGTCGCAAGTAAACGTGATGAACAGCGAGAGCAGGCGAGATACCACACAAATGTCTCACAGAAATGAAAACAATAAATAAACGGGCGTGAACTATGTCACAACAAAGAAATTCACGAGTCAAAACTTCCAAAACGGAACGCAACGTTAAAAACATATGTTTTGACGGAGCACAGGCTGCGTTCATTTGTTGCAGCTTGTGTGATACAGAATTTTGTTTTCGTCATGTCCTTGAGTGTGATCAAATTCACGCGAACACCTGTATCGGGCAAGGACGCGTATCTCACTCACCAGACGTACGAATTAGATGCGTCGCCGAGTCATTCCAATCATTACTGTCATTAATGCCGCGTATGACACACCAGACACGTTTTCCAGTGAGGATTCGGTTGACTTGTCGCTATGTCATCAAAGGTTTGCGGTTCCCAATTCGAAAGCAACTTCTTTTCGGCTGCTAATGAAGTAGTTGTGCAGAATCAACTGTCAGAGGTCCCCTCCTCACACCCCACTATTGCAAACGGACGTCACACCACGACACAGATACAATTTGAATAAAGCGCACAGCGGGAAAAAAAATGGCACCAGGCAGGTCCGAACACGGCTCGCCGGCTTGGCAGTCCAACATCGTGACCACTTAATCACAACGATCGTGCTCTCCCAGCCTGCTCTATATACTGCACTTCTTGTCCTTAGACCGTTCACCGTTCCTATTTTGCTTTTTTTTCACAGTCCAGTTCACCACCTTTCTGTTTTCAGGCTTGATCTGTGTTCAGTTTTTTTACAGGCTGTCCACTGGACCATCTTACCACTGAATCTGAAAGGAGTGCGATGGGGAATTTTCCTTCTTAGGCCTCCAATTGTGAGACAGGTGGCGTGGGCAGTTTCAGTGGGCTGAAAGCATACCCTGTCAACGGCTTTTACCAGAACGGATAGTTTCTGACCTGAAGGGACATGCCTGTTGGTCACGTAGGCTCTGCAAGAGCTGATGCTGTGTTCCAAGTCTGTAGCTCGGGTGCAGCCACATGTATGATGGAAAATTTGTAAGATCCATAAATTAGCAACAACACTGATTAGGCACAATTACAATATACTAAATGGTTGAAAACACACACGAACCGACGGGATGCTCTTTATCTGGTAACACAATCCACCGTTACAAACAAGGCGAACATCACATCCAACGTGTCGCTACTGCTTTTGAGTAGTACTTTTTCACTTCACTAATTACACATGAAAAATGCGCCCCAAAAAAATACTACCTCTTGTGATTTTACCCGCTGACCTGGTACTCAGTTTTTCTTCATCATAAGATAAATTCAAATTCACAACGTGATCTTCAGCAACGAACAACGGAAAATTTTAATTAAGTGTGACGTATGAAAAAGACCTCTGCAACAAGAGAATGTGATCCGACATACTTGTATTCTATGCGTAGACAATGGACGACCCTGATGACTCAAAATACAGTACCTAGGGCGGAAG
Organism: Schistocerca serialis cubense; assembly: GCF_023864345.2. NCBI lineage: Eukaryota > Metazoa > Arthropoda > Insecta > Orthoptera > Acrididae > Schistocerca > Schistocerca serialis. The sequence goes on along the minus strand of NC_064645.1, from coordinate 325,334,750 downwards.
ATGTTTTGTGCCACATGTACTGTCTTTGACACCTGTGTGTGTATTCCTTACGGACTGAAGAGTACAGCTAAGAGAAGAATGAAACTTTAAGCGGTTCTGTTAGAAATGCGCTAAGATCACCGTGATCACTCGACGGAAAAATGGATATTTTAAAATCTATATACCGTCGAAACCTGGATATACTGTGCGGATGCATATTGACGCGCGCGCGAGAGAGAGAGAGAGAGAGAGAGAGAGAGATGTCTCTATTGGATCTCCCTGCACATTTATGCTAACAACTACAATTTATTCACGTTCTGAGCCGACTGTCACTACCTGCACAAATCGTGCCTCTGTCTTCATACAAACAGAAACACCCGCGAACTGCCTCACGGAGTTTCCCATGTTATCCAATAAGATTCTTACACCGTGTGTCTAATAATTCCTAGGTGTTACGGAGGGGAGTTAGTAAATAGAAGTTCTGATAAGGAGCCCATGTCCAGAGATGAAGTGTGGATTAAAAAATCAGTATGAAGATTTGATTACATTCAAAATTCCCGCTTCACGGTACGCACGTAGCGGAGACAATGAGCTGTGACCTGCGTGCTGTAGGTGAACGTGACTTGGACAATGTTTCGAGCGTTGTCTTCTACGCGACGAACGATCCCCTGTTCAAAGTCTATAGTGCAGCGCGCCCGTGGGACACAACGCCAACTCTCTTAGTTTCCAATGTATCAGTTTCTCACAGCCGTTGCTGTGGTCCAACAAAGGTGCTGCGCGATGTCGTAATTGTAACAGGGACTGAAGACTGCGTACTCAGCTTGCGTGCGAACCGTGAAGTAGGAGATTTAAAAGTCATTCGATTTCCGGCGGGGTCAGGGATTTTCTCTGTCTCGTGATGACTGAGTGTTGTGTGATGTCCTTAGGCTAATTAGGTTTAAGTAGTTCTAAGTTCTAGGGGACTGATGACCATAGATGTTAAGTCCCATAGTGCTCAGAGCCATTTGAACCATTTAAAAGTCATCCGATCTTAAACCTTTTTTTATGCGCAAGGTACATTTTCGGACATGGGTTCCTTATCGAAACATCTGAGTCTCCTCAACAGACCCTAGAAGCATGTAATAGGAATTTTGAATCATAGAGTACATTTTAAACCGAACAGTCGAAGTCAGCGAGTTTTTGTTTTTGTTGCTTTAAGGGGAGAAGGACGTCAAACGGGCCGACTTTGAGCAGGAGAGGCACCACAGGACATTTTAATTTCCACTGTCTATACTTTTACAAATAAATTCATAAAACTTCCTGGCAGATTATAACTGTGTGCCCAACCGAGACTCGAACTCGGGACCTTTGCCTTTCCCGGGCAAGTGCTCTACCAACTGAGCTACCCAAGCACGACTCACGCCCCGTCCTCACAGCTTTACTTCTGCCAGTATCTCGTCTCCTACCTTCCAAACTTACAGAAGCTCTCCTGCAAAATTCGAGTCTCGGTCCGGCACACAGTTTTAATCTGCCAGGAAGTTTCATATCAGCGCACATTCCGCTGCAGAATGAAAATCTCATTCTGGAAATTCATAAAACTTTGTCAGCATGACCAGGAAGGATTCAGAATTCACACTCATAGCAGTGGAAGTTCGAAAACATAAAGTAATTTTTTTTTTACATGTGAAATTTCATCATTTTTTCACTTACTAATGGCAGCATTTGTTGCTATAGGTACACTTTTCTTCGTAAGTAAGAGATGGTTCGATAAATTTTGCACAGCATACAAACCATACTCAAGGGTGTACGAAACTCTAGAATTTTCCAAATCTATTAAAAACTGTGGTAAAAATAAGGTAATTAACTACAAAATTTGTGTTTTTTCTAAACACCAAGTTTAAAATACAACAGATCATTCGTTTTTTCATAAATTAAACAAATTTTAGAGTTTCATACACCTGTGAGTATGATATGTATGCTGTGCAAAATTCATCGAAGAATCTCTGTAACTTATGAAGAAAAATGTACCTATAGCAACAAATGCAGCCATTAGTAAGTGAAAAAATGATGAAATTTCACACATAAAAAAATTATTTTGTTATGTTTTCGAACTTCCACTGCAATGAGTGCGAATCTTGAATGCTTCCTGGTGATGCTGACGAAGTTTTATGAAATTATTTATAAAAGTATAGACACTGGAAATTAAAATGTCCTCTGATGCCTCTACTGCTCCAAGTCGGCCCGTTTGACGTCCTACCCCCTTAAGTCGGAAGACTAGCTTGCTACAGTTGTCTCCACTATTCAAGCCTCTTCATTTCTGCGTAACTACTGTAACCTATATGTATCTGAACCAGCTTACTGCATTCAAGCATCTGCCTCCCTTCACAAATTCTAGGTTTTACCTTACATTACTGTTGATTAATTACAAACCAGCGGATTTTGACGAAGAGCTTCAATAGCCAAGGTTCAAGTTTTGATTATTCAGCAAGACAGTAAAGGCGACGGCTTCGGCATCAGCGCCGTGATAAAACGCTCCCTGGCGGGCGGCGGTTGTGATTGATGGGGCGCTATCCCTCCTCGAGACAAGGCAAGTGCGAGGAACAACGCGGGGCGAAGTTAGTGGCTCGCGGGTCAGACGCCCGCTGGCGGCGCTGAGGAGAAATTACCGACAACGCTCCCAACTCAGCATCCATCACAGGCGCGGGCAGAGAAGAATGGCCTGGCACTTACACACTCGCCTCGCACGTGTAGCGCGTAGCGCCAGATCGACAAATGAAGCGCAGCAGTGCAGCCCGAGCAACACGTTGTGCTACACTGGAGGAACGACCAGTATCATGTTCCCAACAAACTGCGACCATCTATTTCGCAGGCTATGGCGTCTACCTTCGATAAAAACTGGAAATGTAGCACCACAGGGCTCTTCGCCGCGATTCAGAACTTACTCTTATTAAACGTAACCGTCACAACGGATGTTATTTTGGCAAGGAACGTGTAAGCACCAATCAAAGTCAGTTCCATACCCAGAGTACGAACGTAGGAGGCAGATGCGGGAATTCCACGTTACTTTCAAAGTGGAGGTTGTCTCTTGGGCGTTTTGTTATGAAGTGTGTGCCTGCATCATGAGGATGAGTGGAAAGTACTGAGTGCTCGTAAGGTGTCAAGTTGTGTTGCGAAACTGAGCTAGCTCTTTTGGTCCATGACACACGAAGCGTCGTACACAAAGGCGTCTAGATTGAAGCTGTGTTCCTAGACTAGACTGGGCTGCCAAGACTGATACTCTTACTATCTAGGATGGACTGACTGGACAATCTATTTGTACCAGGCTCAGAGCACACCACATTGGAGACTAAAGAAGGAAGATCCATTGCATAGACCAGAAGCATAAAAATTTAACACCATCGTCTTCGTATCCTTCAGCGACCCAGGCAGTGTGTTTATGAACAATTTGCCTCCATTTTGCTCAGTCTCTATATACTTCTTGTCTTGATACTTTTTCCCAGTTTTCTTCTCTAGTATTCAGGTCTTCCTTGACCTAATCCAGCCAACTTTTTCCTTTGTCATCCCAAAGGTCTTTACCCCTGCACGTTTCTATCCAAGTATTGTTTTGCAGGCAGTTATCTTTGATCCTCTTCATATATCCAAACAATTCGAGCGATACAGTATTCCGTCTCCTAATCATTCACAGATCCACTTGCATAGTAAGAAATGTAGAAAAGGTGTAAAGCTGATTGTTAGAAATTAAACCGATGTGTGTACTCTACATCTGTTGCTGAACGATCAGACTAAATGTTTGAACTTCTACATAATCGTGAATGTGTAAACAATCTGAAACCTTGGTGTTATCGTTCATAAATAGGTAATTGCAGGGTGGTGATGAGGTCCCATACTCCGAGCAGCGTAGGGAACGATGCGGGAGACCCGCACCGCCAACTAGGCAAGGTCCTGGCGGAGGTGGTTTGCCATTGCCTTCCTCCGACCATAAAGGGGATGAATCATGATGATAAAGACGCCACAACACCACCCAGCCATCTCGAGGCAGGGAAAATCCCTGACCCCGCCAGGAATCGAACCCGGGACCCCGTGCGCGGGAAGCGAGAACGCTACCGCAAGACCACGAGCGGTAATCGCAGGACGACGACCTCTATTCCACTGCACAATTAGTAATAGATGAAATGTTATCTTAATGACTTTTAGTCCGCCCCGGTAGCTGAGTGGTCAGCGTGACAGACTGTCAATCCTAAGGGCCCGGGTTCGATTCCCGGCTGGGTCGGAGGTTTTCTCCGCTCAGGGACTGGGTGTTGTGTTGTCCTAATCATCATCATTTCATCCCCATCGACGCGCAGGTCGCCGAAGTGGCGTCAAATCGAAAGACCTGCACCAGGCGAACGGTCTACCCGACGGGAGGCCCTAGCCACACGACATTTCCATTTCAATGACTTTTGAAGCTGTACAATACAGATGGATTTCTTTAATAGGCACCAGGGATTCTGTAGTGGAAAATGGGCTTACAAAACGAAACCTAGCTCACACGAAAATGAAGTATAATGAAATAAAGCCAGAACTGCTTACTTTACTTTATGCAAACACAGAGACACAAAAGCACACATTACACTACTTTAAAAGGAATGAGCACACTGAGAACGTGTTACCTTAGACATGGTAACAGACGAAGTCACTCCCCACAAACACGTCAACGTCACAGCTTGTTTCACCTAGAACCACTAACGTTGGCGTTCCGTACGGTCCCGTCCACGATCTGTGTGAATCCGCCGATCGAAACGCTTCATGGATGGTTTTGACATTCTACAACTTTTACCCTCAATCTTCAGGCATTTCAGAGTAAACAAGCACACGGCGTAGGATTGGTCAGCAGCTTCGATTCTAATTGCCATTCCACCAAGAAGAGCGCTATGAGGCCATGCACCAGACGTCCGGCTCAACATGCTAAACAACCTTCCAAAACAATAATTTCGTCCGCCTTCGGCCAATGCTGCTACTGACATGTGTTAGCAAAGACATTACTGTATCGATTACTTCCAGCCAACGGATTAATGGTCATGATCATCTGTTTATTACAATAAATAGCTGTCAGCCACAGCTGCGAGTCATGTTGAGTAAGTCAGCTACTGTTCGCGCAATAACATCAGCTGCCTTTACGTGTCTGCCTGTTCGCGTACGCGTAGCAACGTGATGTGCGCCCCACTCTACGGCCTTCTAACTTGTCCCAACGCACGATACGTCGCCATGTGGCAAGCAATACCTACAAAGGGATATGGACATAGGCACGCATCTATCAGCATGCTTTTGAAGTAGCTATACATTATACGAATTGTAGATTGTCCAACAAGAAGTGTGGAAGTATAAGCATTGTACTGATTACTTTTAATCATATCACGTAGCACGTACCAACCAATAAAACAATTTTCACCAATATGATGAAGTTCAAAAGTCAGAGTAAACAGCTTTTTCAAAGAGTAATGTTTCCCCTCTTCGTCAAAAGTATCTTTCACTGCATACATTCTAAAGGACCCTATGTTGTACCTCAGGAGTTCAAACTGTCTCCATATCAAACTTCACCGAAAGGGGTTCGGCGGATTAATCGTGAAAATAGAGGAGTGTTACTTTCGGGTTTATAATATCACTATGGATAAAACTTTCAATTATGGTCTCTCTTTTCATGATCTGATTTTGACGAACTAAAGCTTGCTAAAGCCATACTCAAGTAAGCTGCGAAAACACCACGAATATTGGAGGAGGAGATTAATATTTAACGTCCCGTCGGCAATGAAGTCATTAGAGACAGAGCAGAAGCTCAGATTTAGGAAGGGGGAGAAGGAAAGCGGCCCTTCGAAGGAACCACCCTGGCATCTGTCTTACGTAATTTAGGGAAATCACGAATATACCACGAAAAGTCGTCTTGCAGTTTTGGAGAAGCATCTTCAGACAGATAGACACGACAGTTTTACAAATTTATTATTGGTGTAGCCGAAGGCCATGGTAACAGGTAGGAGTATTTCTTCTTTAATTAAAGACTGCTAAGCACAAGTAAAGGCTTGATTAACTTATCGGTGGAATAATTTATAATTAATGTCTTCTCAAGAAGCGTAAATAAAGTTAGGTTTGTCAGTATACAATCCAGTGTTTAAAGCGGCTCACTCCAGACACCTATAAACAGCCCCAGTGAAACCTGAGGGCATCCAGTAACGAACCAAGAACAAAAAGACTACGTAACTTGTGGCTTCGGCAGTAGCAGCGTAGTGCAGATAGTATTTCATCGGCACGCGGCCCCAGGCAACGCACAGTACTACTAAACGAGAGGGGGTCGGGTTCAGCGCACCCGTGTCGCTTAATGAATTATGTGAGGAGATAATTCGCGGAGATAGCAAGGCTGCCGATCGGGGCTGACCTCGGCTGTGGGTAGTCTGCACGCCGCTAATCGCTAATTACCTCAGCCCTCAGCGAACACACGCACCACGACGAAGATCCACTCCTGAATATGGATAAACTCTCCCCGTTGTCCGTTGCTGCTTCAGCTTTCTGCGTCGAACCACCCTTGCGATAGTCCATACGGCGACAGAAGATGCTTGAAACGAAGTGAGCTTTGCTTACCGCGCCCAATCAGCAACGACATTTTTGTCCAAGATTCTATGACAACGTCTCGGCGTTCCTGCAGTTGTAGGCAAGGCGGTGAAATTCGTACAGAGACCTCGGTTCGCAACCAGTCTACTTGAAGTGGCGAATAGGTTTAACAATCCATCGTCTCGTTTTCTTACTGGAGAATCTCAAGTCCGCTACATTTGTTTCAGTTTCGTTCAAAATAGAAGCTAGTTTGATAGTATTGTGTTCCTTATCACGACTGTACGCTACTCTCCATTAAAATTGCTACACCACGAAGATGACGTGCTACAGACGAGAAATTTAACCGACAGAAGGAAGATGATGTGATATGCAAATGATTAGCTTTTCAGAGCATTCACACAAGGTTGGCGCCGGTGGCGACACCTACAACGTGCTGACATGAGGAAAGTTTCCAACCGATTTCTCATACACAAACAGCAGTTGGCTGGCGTTGCCTGGTGAAACGTTGTTGTGAGGCCTCGTGTAAGGAGAAGAAACGCGTACCATCACGTTTCCGACTTTGATAAAGGTCGGATTGTAGCCTATCGCGATTGCGATTTATCGTATAGACACATTGCTGCTCGCGTTGGTCGAGATCCAGTGACTGTTAGCAGAATATGGAATCGGTGGGTTCAGGAGGGTAATACGGAATGCCGAGCTGGATCCCAACAGCCTCGTACCACTAGCAGTCGAGATGACAGTCATCTTATCCTCATGGCTGTAACGGATCGTGCAGCCACGTCTCGATCCCTGAGTCAACAGATGGGGACGTTTGCAAGACGACAACCATCTGCACAAGACAACAACCATCTGCACGAACAGTTCGACGACGTTTGTAGCAGCATGGACTATCAGCTCTGAGACCATGGCTGCGGTTACCCTTGACGCTGCATCACAGACATGAGCGCCTGCGATGGTGTACTCAACGACGAACCTGTGTGCACGAATGGCAAAACGTTATTTTTCGGATGAATACAGATTCTGTTTACAGCATCACGATGGTCGCATCCGTGTTTGGCGACATCGCGGTGAACGCACATTGGAAGCGTGTATTCGTCATCGCCATACTGGAGTATCACCCGGCGTGATGGTTTGGGGTGTCATTGGTTACATGTCTCGGTCACCTCTTGTTCGCACTGACGGCAGTTTGAACAGTGGACGTTACATTTCAGATGTGTTACGACCCGTGGCTCTACCCTTCATTCGATCCCTGCGAAACACCACATTTCAGCAGGATAATGCACGACCGCATGTTGAAGGTCCTGTACGGGCCTTTCTGGATACAGAGAATGTTCGACTGCTGCCCTGGCCAGCACATTCTCCAGATCTCTCACCAATTGAAAACGTCTGGTCAATGTTGGCCGAGCAACTGGCTCGTCACAATACGCCAGTCACTTCTCTTGATGAACTGTGGTATCGTGTTGAAGCTGCATGGGCAGCTGTACCTGTACACGCCATCCAAGCTCTGTTTGACTCAATGCCCAGGCGTAATAAGTCCGCTACTACGGCCAGAAGTGGTTGTTCTGTGTACTGATTTCTCAGGATCTATGCACCCAAATTGCGTGAAAATGTAATCACATGTCAGTTCTAGTATAATATATTTGTCCCATGAATACCCGCTTACCATCTGCATTTCTTCTTGGTGTAGCAATTTTAATGGCCAGTAGAGTATGTACACTGCACGCTTGTAATTGCATTGATTGTTTTGGCGTTGAAGACAGTGCAGTTGAGCGCCCCACAAACCAAGCCACCACTTGTTCAATAGCCTGGCGCCCGAAAATGTACGCCACTTTCCAGAGAAACTATCGTCGCCGAGAAAAGCGATAAGTAATGTTTACAAAGTGAGGGTTATCGATAGGACGTTAAGACTAAGTAAATGTTTGGGCTGTGTGCCATTCAAACGGCTGCGTGAACGGCATAACATTCTCCATATTCAATGGTTTTTTTTTTCTTCGGAATTTCTTGTTACACCAACAGAAGTCGTCTCTCTAAATTTACATCATACATATCTGCTTATCTGATGGAAATAAACTAGTTCCACTAAACAAAAATAGAATAAAGCTTATGCTAATGACTGATTAATGCAGTTGCGAAAAAGCGGCGGGATGATCCATGAGCTCTAGGTCACTATTCCTTCAGGTGAAAAGAATACCTTTAATTTAATGGTTCAAAAACAGAAGTGAAGAAATTCGCCACGTCACTCAGTGTATCTGTGTTACGACGGCTTGAATTGTCTTACCTTCAAACACACCTTTCAGAGAAAATTGAATTCGAATATTCTCTCTCAAATGCGGTTCAGTTTCACTTTCTCTCCCATTTTGTTAATATTAATATACATATCAATAACTTGATGCGACTGGGTGGTGAAAGTGTTAAAGAGTTAGGATCCAAAGGTCTCTAGTTCGACCATCGTCGGTCCCACGACTTAAATACGACTTCTAGTTTCTCTCACCTCTGACAGTGTTTGTGAACGTGAAAAATGTTGAATTGCACCGCAGCTTCTCGTTAACTGGCAATGTAAGAACTCAGTTCAAATTTAACAGGCGAGCAATGGAGAACGACGTTGTGACGTGGCAGACCAAGAACCATATTATGATATTATGGATACACTGTTCGCGGACAGAACACACATTCTGCATATCGCTGTTGACGGCGTTAATTCTGTTTCCATTTGGATATGAGTTTATAATTACTTTACAGTCAGGTAGGGATGTATCTGTCTTTCACTTCTGTATCTGAATTTTAATTCATGCACGCAGATTTGAGCTACACTTTTCGAAGATTAGTGTTCAGCCAGTTACGGATTTAAGTGTGCATTGCTATTCAATGCTTTTGGCTCTATATGACGTACATCGTAAATATATTCCAATGCAATCATCTGCTGTAATTTTTAAAGCTGACGCGAATAAAACTGATACTTCGTGTATTTATGAATGGTAAAGCCACAACTTTCGATAGACCCTTGCCTAAGAAAGCACTGTAGGGTTCACACTTACCACACTTTACGCAGCGCACACACGCGGGTGGGCGTGGAAGCAAAGGAATTGGCACGGCGGATCTCAGAGCATGGCATTAACGTCTATCAGGAAGACTTTATATCGCAGCGCACCCACGATGCTAACGCGGCCACGCAACGCAACTTTCCAGTTACCTATGCGAACAAATCTTAACTACAACACGCCGCGACTAAAAGGATAATTGAAATAATAGTCCGTTCCCTGTCGAAACTATAACTAGCACGCATTCACCTAGTAGAAAACGTGTTCTACCAACGTCAGCAGTAACAGGAGCCTCCAGCTAATACGGAGGCGCTATTAAGATGATGACCGACTTACTTGTACAGCGTAATGCGTACGGCGTTAACTTGCGAAATGGGCGTTCTAAGACGATCCAGATCGAATCGACATATTCGATTTAACGACTGTGTATACGGTGCACTGTCTGCATCGGCAGAATGGGGGCAGTTACTAGGAAATTTCACGTTACCGTTTAGACCGAACGAGGGGGTAGTCGTCCATATCCGTCGCAGACATTCAATTCGTAAAAAGTTGAAATACGACGATACACTGAACAGAAGTTACCAGATTCACAGTCCGAGGAGGTGCACGAATTGATCTCCTTACTGTTGATTGACGTATCTTCGTGTCGACAGAAAGATTATCTACATGGAACTACTAAGAGTAACGCGTACTAATTCTGCAAACAGCGAGAATGACGACTAAGAATAAAAAGGGAAAGACCGAAGTGCAACGTCCTGCTTTCGTACCTGTATTAGACGCCAGACACATATCATGGGCTCGACTGGAGAAGAATATATTTTAAGAATTGTCTCAAAGGCCACTTTACGGTATAAAGGGATGAAAGTATCACGTGAGCATAGTCCAAGGCATCTCTTCGAATTCAACTATCACTGTACCATATAGTTTAAGAATTGCAGAGAGTGGAAACTTAAGTTCATTTTTTTATACATAGTCTATACGTACTATACAGATGTTTCCCAGAAATGTGTGTTTTAGGAAGCAGCAGCTGTGCGAGACACGGCTGGCCCTCTTTGTGCATGATATACAACAGGCTCTAGATACCGGCTCCCAGGTTGATGGCATGTTTCTGGACTATCGAAGGGCGTTCGACTCAGTTCCGCACTGTCGCTTGCTCCAAAAAGTGCGCGCTTACGGTCTATCCGATGACATATGCGATTGGATAGAAAGTTTCTTAACAGACAGAGAGCAGTATATCGTCCTGAATGGGGTGACTTCAACAGAAATAAGCGTAACTTCAGGTGTGCCCCAGGGCAGTGTAATAGGTCCGCTGCTTTTTACGATATATATAAACGATCTGGTTGATGGTATTGAGAGCGGCATTGGACTGTTTGCCGATGATGCTGTAGTCTACAGGGAAGTAGTATCGCACGAAAGTTGTGAACAAATCAATGAGGATTTGCAGAAAACAGATGCGTGGTGTAATGACTGGCAGTTATCTCTCAATATTAGCAAGTGTAACCTACTGCGTATAACAAGGCGAAAATCTCCATTTTGTACGAGTACAAAATAAATGCCCAGTCTTTGGAAGCGGTAACATCTGTCAAGTACCTGGGTGTGACTATTCGAAATGATCTCAAATGGAATGATCAGATTACACAAGTAACAGGGAATGTGAACTCTAGATTGGGGTTTATTGGTAGAATCCTGAAGCAATGCAGTCCTTCAACAAAGGAAATAGCTTACAATACGTTAGTTCGTCCAGTCTTAGGGTACTGTTCGTCTGTATGGGACTTAACAGGTGGGTCTCATTCAAGAGATTGAGAAGGTCCAAAGAAACGCGGCAAGATTCGTGACTGGTACATTTAGCCATCGCGAGAGCGTAACAAATCTCATAGAAAGTTTGAAGTGGGATACACTTGCAGATAGACGCGCTAAACGGAAGGGGCTGGTCATTAAATTCTGAAATCCGATCTTCGCCGAGGATGTTGAGCATAAATTATTACCACCAACTTTCATATCGCGCAATGATCACCATTCAAAGGTAAGGGAAATAAGAGCTCGTGCTGAGGCGTTCAGACAGTCGTTTCTCCCTCGTGCGATTCGCGAGTGGAACAGAGGGGGGAAATATGACTTTGGCGCGAACTGTGCCCTCCGCCAGACACCGCTTGGTGGCTAGCGCAGTATATATGTCGATGTAGAAAAGTTGTGATGAACTGGGAGGGGTTGTACAAGATGTCTTGAGAAACAAATCGAGGATAGGAACCTGTGTCCGAAAACGGTTTCGGTTGGGGGAATAATGAGTATAACTATTTGGGGAGTGTTTCTCAAACGAACCAACGCGGCTATTGATCATAACCTTTAACTCACGAGGTGGGGTCTCTCAGAGCGTGTGAAAATGTTCGAACTCTTTCTCCAAGGCCAGTTGTGGTTGAATGCTTCTATACTCCCCCTAGCCTCCTTACACTGCCAAGCCTACGCTGTTTTGTCGTCGGTTGCGTTATCGCCTTCTGCGTTTATTGTTGACGTGTGTTACTGATAGGTGTTCGAGTCTCCTAGACCGTGCCTCGTGAATTACGTACTTGTTTTCTTCAGTACGGTACAGTGTTCGCACGAATGTGTAATTTTTAACTTTCCCGAGTTTGATGAAATTGTTAGTCGGTCTATAGAGGAAGGTGTCAAGTGATACAGATCAAGAAATGACGAAAAAGACGACGATTTTAAATTAGTCAATGCTCACAGTTATGCTATCGAACGAGAGTCATTCAGAGGTAGAATTTAAGGCAAGTTGTGATGGGGATTTGTCTGTTTCTTCAATGAAATACTTAAAGTGTCTGTTGAAATAGAAAGTGTTCTGAGTGGTGATAAAAACGTAGTTCCCAGCACTGAACGTCAATTTGACAGACTTTCTTTTTGTACCTATCGGGTGGAATTTTTATCCGCAAATTTAAACCCTGGAATTTAGTTTTATTTGGAAAAATATTTGCTACACAGATTATATAATTTTTCACAATGTAAAATTCAGTACTCTAACCGTCAATTTATGTGTAGTATTTAAAAGAACCACACAAAATTATGTGATTTTTTTGTGATATATAGTAAAATGCTGCAGGCTTTGTTTAGTGCAACAAAATAAACTAAAAGTACTTAAACAACACTTAAGTAATTGTAAAAATGAATGTTATACAGCATAAATTAGAAACTTGAAATGGAAATGCAGTGTGGCTAGGGCCTTCCGTCGGGTACACCGTTCGCCTGGTGCAAGCCTTTCGAGTTGACGCCACTTCGGCGACTTGCGTGTCGATGACGATGAAAGGATGGTAAGGACAACAGAACACCCAGTGACTGAGCGGAGAAAATTTCCGACCCAGCCGGGAATCGAACCCGGGCCATTAGGTATGACATTCCGTCGCGCTGACCACTCATCTACCAAGGGCGGACAAACTTTAAATGATTTTTGCCTTAAATCTCGGTTTAAACATAGGGGTCCCAGAACCCCACCTCGTGGTTTACGTAACAGAAAAGTCACCACGCGAGTTAAGTGTTAATCTTAATATATTTATGGAATCTATGAGAAATTTGCACCTGTGAAGGTAACTATGCTTGAAAAGCTCAATCAGTACATGAATTGCCTATGGAAGGTCCATATTCCAGTCCCGTTACCGTAAATCAAAAGTTGTCTTTCAGTCTGTCAGAACATCTCACCAATATAAATGACCACCATCACCACCTAGGGTGGTGCTATAGACAGACTGAGGCGGTGCAATTGATACACAACACCGATTGCGGAAAAACCGACTGAAGTGCAGTGATCCAGCCGCACAAATGTTGGTACCCCTGCAGTGGAGCGGTAGCAATTACGAAACCCGATCGAGAGTAATACCTCAGCCACGCATTAAAAATAATTGCGCGCTAGGCGTATCGTACAATGGCAAGCGCAGTGGCGCGCAGTGCTCGGGAATGGAGGAAGAGAAACTATAGTGGTCGGCGGCCAGGGTCCGCGATAGCGATCGGGAGGCGGGGGAGGAAGCAATGAACTAATGGAATATCTCAGCCGCGCTGCGTTCTGAGACACTAGCGCCGCAGCTTCTTCCCACATGTTCCGTCTCTCCTGGACCAGGCGCATTAAATCAATTTTCCGCATTGGCTGCTCTAAAAAGACAAGCACATTTATTTTACTCTTGCCTCCTTCCTTAAAACAAAAATACGTTGGTATGCTCTTTCGGGTCATAATGACCAGACTAGTGTTTAAGGGCACAATACTTACGAATTACCAAAAGTTATCGTAATTTCAATTTTAGGTACTATTTGCAACAAAATAACTGAATTTTCATTATTACGTGCAAACATCTCCACAACAAAAACACAAATATTTTTGTTTCGTGTACTTAATCGTAACGCCCTGGCTTTCAACATGATATAGCGTAGAAGAGTTTTTAAAATTTAATTTCTAAACAGAATGAGGTAGCATCCGGAGCACATTTTAGTTCAAATGACGTCATACGAATTCTACAGCTATACTGAAGTCCCCACTCCTTTAATATAATATAACTGTCTCTTACGCATATTTACAGTAAGTTATAGAAACAAACAATGTCACTATTATTTGTGAAATGCAAAGAGTAAGTATACAACACACTTGACGTCAATGAAGAATGTTATTTATTCTGGAACATAACCTACATTTTCTAAGGAAAGAATTACCAAACAAATTTAGTTTAAATTTCAATCCCTTCTCCCTCTTTTTCGGATGTTAGTACACATCACTGGGCTCCCCACCAATTCATTAAAGAATTGTCGACACCAACTTACATAGGGAGAAACGATCATCATAATGGAGTAAGGGAAATCAGAGCTCGCACGGGAAGATACAGATGTTCGTTTTCTCCGCGCGCTGTTCGAGAATGTAATAATAGAGAATTATTATGAAGGTAGTTTAATGAGCCCTCTGCCGAGCACTTTAGTGTAATTTGCAGAGTATCCATGTAGCTGTAGAGGAACTGCTTATATATATCAAGCGTCTGATTACGATTGAGTTAGTATGTTAAATATTTGAGATAAAGCACGCAAAACGTTTATGGCCGAATACTCAAAATCCTAATATGTAGGTTTTATTAGTTTCGGAATACAAGTTTTTCACACATCTCAATGTTTACGACATATACGTGTTGTCTAATGATATGATTTTGCGGGACATTCAGTGGTATATGCGGATACTGTTAGCAAAATGTGCTGCAAAGAAAATTGATACTACAGAAGTACAGTTTTACTATGTGGGGAGAGTGGGGGCCGTCGGCAAGGAAAAGCTTCGAAAACCTTTGAAGTTTAGTGTAAACTTTGTTAGAAGCCGACACACACACACACACACACACACACACACACACACACACACACACACACACACACAGTTATGCTGTGTGTTAAACTTTTAATGGAAGACTATACTTCTTAATCAGTAAATTACGATAGCATAATAAATTCGGTCAATTATTGTATGAAATATTGGAAGTCAAATGTTTGTCAACCCTGGAAGCCCCTAGACAGGAACCTGGAACAGGAACAGTGCAATAGTTTTGCCGTTTGGTAATCAGCTCCCACTACTGCCAAACATAGCAGTTCAGTTTTCATGGCTGAAGTTCATGCAACAGTGGCGTCCGAAATTATTGCTTGGCAAATCATTCACATGTGGGGGGAGGGAATGGGGCAGATGAAGCAAGCGGCCGACTGTTTTATCCTAATGGTGAACACAGTGTCACAGAGTAACATATCTTTGTCTGTGACGGTATATAACTGCCAGCACCAGAGCCCGGCGGAAACGAGCGTGAAGCCTTTGTGGACAGAGGCGGGCTGCTGCAGCGTTCCGCGCGTGCCGACACATCCGCTGCTTTCAGGCGCCGCCAGCAAGGCTCAAGGGGTCGCCGTGTCCCCTCCCGTAAGAGCTCAGCGCCCTTTTGTCCGCCCCTTTCTACACACGCGTGACTCGTTCCGCGGCAAGGCGGCGGTTAACCTCCAGGAAACCAAGCCATCGTCGGCCGGGTGTTGATAGGGCTACGTTTCGTACAACGTCGTATCCAAGCCAAGCGCAGCTGTAAGATGAATGCTATGAGGCAGAGTCGCCAAAAAAAATACGGGGTGACTGTCAAGCGCATTGAACACTTCAAAAGAATCGGTAAAGACAGATGGCCAAGAACAACGCGGCATATATGATACAGTATGAGGCAAACGAACTCCGAGTGATTTCTTTTTCAATGTTTACAAATGTTCTGTGTGCCCATCTTTCATCACACGGCCCACATGTAACCGGAAGTCCAATTGTGCCCATACCCGATCCTGCGTATCAGTAGTTAGAAGTCTCAAGAGGTCCTCTGGTAGAGGTAGAAGGTACTGTCTCTGATGTTACCTCACAAGAAAAGATCACAAGGCGTGGAGTTCTGCGATCGTAGTAGCCACGCCAACAGTCCAGGCCAGTGACCGCAACACGGCCTGTCCAACCGGGTGGCAACTTCTCATTCGGGTAATCAGTTACAGAATCGTTGCATGTGAATCACTATCCTGCTAGGATCTACTTCAGTGAACCGAAAACCTGCAAATCATTAGGGGGCGAGGTGCAGACTCAGTGATGGATGGACCAGACTCCCAATGAAATGACTGAGGCTTGTCGGGGGTTCTGATTGCAAATGTGGCTTCGCATTGTTGTGGAGAATAACCACGTTGCTCGCGTCGAGAATCCGTGGGTGCTTCTTGCTGACGGCAGCCTGCAGACGTAGCAGTGTGCAACAACTGTCGGCATCGACTGCTACACCTAGTGGCATAAAATCCAGCACGACTAGTCCGTGGCGATCCCAGATCTAACATTACTTTCACAACAGATGGCACCGGACTTTATTTGCAACATACAAAATCGTAAGTTTCCACCGCACCATGATCTGCAACTTTGATTCCGGGGTGAAAAACAGTATCCACGTTTCATCACCATTAAGAATACGGTCCAGGAAGCTGTCACCCTCCGCGGCATACTGTTGCAGATGATTCAGCGATTCTTTAATGTCCGCAGCTCGTGGTCGTGTGGTAGCGTTCTCGCTTCCCACGCCCGGGTTCCCGGGTTCGATTCCCGGCGGGGTCAGGGATTTTCTCTGCCTCGTGATGACTGGGTGTTGTGTGCTGTCCTTAGGTTAGTTAGGTTTAAGTAGTTCTAAGTTCTAGGGGACTGATGACCATAGATTTTAAGTCCCATAGTGCTCAGAGCCATTTGAACCATTTTGATTCTTTAATCATCCCATCCAACTGCTTAGGTGCCCACCGAAATGAAACCTTCCAGTACCCCAAGGAGCCGTGAATGAGGCCGTGAACACTCCATGACGAAATTCAAAGCTCCTAGTAACTGTATTTGAGATGCAAACGCCGATCCGCTTTCACCGTTGCATCCGCGACGGAAATAATAAATCAGCGACGAACGCTGCATGACAGAACGCTCATTGTCATACAAGATTTCAGTCTTTTGCTGACTAACAACGCTTTTTCCCGTATGTGAGTTGCATTTCCCTGTGGATTTCGAGGTGCATTCGTCCCCTGCTCTACATAAAACGAACCGCATTTTGTTGCTCGTGCGCTGTGGGCGTGTGAAACACAACCGCCACTTCAACAATTAACAGGAGCGTCGTGCCGCGGAGCTATCTGCGGGAAGGCCGTCCCGGTCGAAGAAAGGTCCACCGCTGAGAAATGATACTCTGATTTCGCTTTTACAGCCATAATTTGGCTAAAGAAAGTAGGGACCAAGACTTCCTGATGCTCCCCCATATCACCTACGACCATCATCTTGTGTCCTCTGTCAAGCGTAGTTCGGCGAACACCTTAGATGCAGATGAGCATCGTTACGTAGTGAAGTCATAAAAAGGAGAAGCAGCTCTGCCATACTTTAAAATAGACTGCACCTCTACAACAGCGTGATGCACACCGCTAGTTTGTAGCAATTTATGACGCTGAGTGCATGCCAGCAGCAGGGAGCGCCCCCGTGGCAGCGCCTGTGTTATTCATCGACGCAGTCCCTTATTTTCAGATCTGACACGGTTCAAGGCGTAGGCTCGATTAGGGACCGACCACTATGTGTGCCTAGAGCGCATTCCGCTAAATTATGGCTAGAGTGAGAACAGAGCACGGAACCGGTCGGCTATGGAAATAGGAAAATGAAGGGAGGGATATTAGGCTTTAACGTGCCGTCAACGGTGAGGTCATTAGCGAAGCGATGTAGGCTCACATTAAAGAATGAACAAGGGCACTCATCCACATGCTGACACTGCGTTACCCAGTTTAGGGAATCCACGCAAAACCTAAATCTGTATTGTCACACAAGCCTTTGAACAGCCGTCGTCCAACATAAGAGAACAATTTAAATTGCTTGATGGAAAAATTACTGAACACTTAACCGTGGCCTTCTACTAAGACGTACATCGTTCGAATATTAGTGGTAGATGAAACATTAACGAGGAGATTTCGAATGGCAAGTTACACATTATTATGGCAGGCCAAGTAACTTTACTGAATGGTGGACTACACTTCAAATTGACACCGGTACATGACTGTTTTTCAACATAGCATAGCTGTCAACATTGAGAAGAGGCTGTCAGTAATCACATGGTAAATGTGGAGGGGGGTCCGTTACCCCACCCCTTCCGAGAAATTTTTAAAGTACAAGCCTGATTTAGGCCTTTAAATGCTGTATTTCATACACTTCCTACCCTAAATGAAGAAATATTTAACTGATAACATTTATTTTAATGTTAAAATTGACCGAAATTATCTTCCTCAATAAAAACATTTCCAGCTGCAATGCCATTCACACCTGCAACGAATGTGTCACAGTAATCAGCAACTGATGTCCACCCCTGCCGCACACACGTTTACAAATGACTGCTGCCTCCTTGTATACATTAATTTCTGCCTCACTGCAAGCGCCTTTTTTGTGACCCCCTTTCGCAGGGCAACATCTCACGTAACTAGCTGAAGGCAAATTTTTTCCACACTCCGATAACAATCCTGTCGAACATTCCATTGGCACTCCTCTGCCTCATAGCGTATGCGCGCGCGTGCGCGAGCGTGTCAAGTCTGTAAATTTTGCTTCTTGTCCACTCTCTTCCGTAAAGGAACGAACATACAGCACGCAACACTACGGACGGCGCAAAAATAAAAACCGGTGCTGCGTAGCGCCATTTAGTGGTAGCACGCCGGGAATAGTTTCACTTTGATCTGTACCGACACTGTTAAGGAACACTGGGTGTTGCCACGATATCGACAACATTCTGCGAACGTCGGTAGTTCTATACTAGCCGCGAACAATGTTGGAGAATGTTTCGAACTCAGAGTAAACGCCTTTAGTAGGCCTCGGTGGCGGAATTATTCGTGAGCAGCTTTGGTCCGTGCTCAGTAAGGAAATCATTACACCTATCAAACATTTTATTAGCACATTATTAGCGAAATGTCAACAGTTCCTTTTCCTGTTTTTTAAACCATTAAGCTGTAAAATGTCTATTCCCGTAATTTTTAGAAACTGCCCCTAACTCCGTAATTAAGGTGACAAATCTGTAACAATTACGGACAATCCATAACAGCTGGAAGCCCTGATAGTCACTTGATATCTGAACAACGGCCGGAAAGTTATAGCAATCTTTCAGTTCCTCGACGATGAACATCCGCTCGTTGGCAACGGATCCGTTGGAAAATCTCGACCTCCTAAAACGCTCTTCTTGCCGAACAGATGGAAATCTGACGGTGCAAGATGGGGTTAACCGCCAGCATCACCCAGGTCTGTGCGCAAGGACGTAGCCAGGATCTTGCCAACGGGGGAAGGGTCTCCGATTTGTTAAAGACGACCTTAAAGAGACTCATGTTTTACATTTATTCTGAATATTTCCATAAAGAGTTACGAACTATTTTATCGACCAAGCGAAGATATAATCTCGTTAATCGGAAGTGCTGCATTATGTCAAATCACTACGAAGCAGTCATGCTCCAATATCCTTCCACCATCCAAGGTGATTTTAAACTTTTCTTTCAGTCTGGTTTTGAGTTGAAGTGATTAGGAATGGACGAGCGCCAAATTTTTGGAACGCACTGATTATCACCGGCAGCGTTTTTTTCTTAATAAAGAGATCTCTGTTCGACAGATAAGCCAGAAAAATTTTTGATGGCGAAAATGCAAAGGATCTAGAATTATTCAACCTTACACTTTCCCAAGCTTCCTCATGTAAGAATGCATCTGTCATTTCTTTCAATGTCAGAAAGATAATTTTCTGTAGCCGGCCGTTGTAGCCGAGCAGTTCTAGGCGCTTCAGTCTGAAACCGCGCGACGGCTGCGGTCGCAGGTTAGAATCCTGCCTCGGGCATGGATGTGTGTAATGTCCTTAGGTTAGTTAGGTTTAAGTAGATCTAAGTTCTAGGGGACTGATGACCTCAGATGTTAAGTCCCATAGTGCTCAGAGCCATTTGAATTTTCTGCATTACAGAATGTCTCGGCTGACAAATGCATGAGCCTAAATGAGGATAAATTAGATTGTTATTTATTTACCATAAGGATTTTAGTGCCGCGAGTGTTCGAAGACATATTCAGCTCGTCTTCGTGGCAGCTCTTTAAGCAGAGGGGCTGCATCTTTAAGAGAATTATAATCTATCAGGAAAAACAGGTATTCTGAAGGTACTGGCTGTGACCTATAGTGACAGTCCTCCCCGGCATTCACCTAAATCGAAAATGGGAAACCACAGAAAACCATTTTGCCGGCGAATGTATTCGTATCACTTCGGCCCCCGAATCCAGAGATTGCTACCTCAGCGGCTCAACATGCAGAGCTACTCCACGTTGGTGGAGAATCTGCAGAAACTGGCTGTTGTACATTGTTTTAAAATGAAGTGCACCACAACAAATGACTGAATGCTGACATAGCATGTTTTTCCTTTAATTGTGCATGTTTAATCATTTGATAATGCATGAATGCATGCAAATTTTATGATTTTATTATGCACGGATTTTTTGCCATCAGTTATTTTAGTATTATAAGAGCTCAGAAGATTTTGGACGTAAGGGAGAGTGAAAGACGCAGATTACAGTAGGATCGGACAAATTCAAACAGCCCGGTGAAAAAATCTTTTATAAACGAGCGAACTCTACAATGATCAGTCATCACACACACCTTCCGGTCTCCACAAACCCTTCCCCACTGATCAATGCTATTTTTGGGCGATGCAGGCAAATCGAAATAAATTTTTATACACTGATTTTAATTTATTATTGTTTCTAACGGTATTTACCGCTCCGCTGCCTCGTGAAATACTGAAATTTTGCAACCCCAAAGTTATACCAGCCTCCAAGTGAGGACTTTCAGTGTTAACATCGAACTGTTATAGATAGGTAATTAAGCTACTATGATAGTGCGGACATATTTTTAACTTACCATAAAGCTAGCAGACGAATCAAAATCAGTTTTGCCCTTCTTTCTAGTTACAAACTTATCCATAATTACGAACTATCACAATCGCACGCAGCACAAAAGCAATAAACGGTAAATTGCTTGAATTTCACTGTACGGCAATTAGGTCGTTTGTGTAATTTCATTTAAGTTATACGGGGGTCCGGACCCCTTGGAGAACCCCCCCCCCCCCCCCTTTTGGCTACGCCCTAAGGAAGTGAAGGAGGACACAGATAATAAGAAAACATGAGTAGAGAACAGAAAAATCTTCCCTCAGCAAACATCCTCTGGGCACTCATTACGCAACGGTCACACACATTTCTGCTCCTATCCACCGATGAGTCACCACTTTTACATATTGAAGACTGAACTTTTACTCTGCGGTGATTCCTGTACGCTACATTCGAATATTCGAATCCGGAACATTGCCTATAGCGAGCAATGTTTTACCGTGTAAGCTATCCAGGCACGATTCACATCCCACCCTTACATTCAGGAACTATTATACACCTCTGACTTTTCGAACTTCACGGAAGTTCTCCAGCATAATTTGCGACGCTAGTATTTCTGGAACAAAGAACACTTCGTAGAAACCTCAGTCGCTAGTATTTCCTGCCTACAGCCAGGTTCTCTGGGTTCAAATACCAGTCCGGCACACAGTTTCACCTGCCCACCAAGTTCCGCTTTTAGGTTTTGCTTACATTTTTATGCTCACTGCTGAGTGTTTCCATTGTCTGGCACCGTGCGGTCCGCAGTTCGTACCCCGGCAGCTTGCCGGCGGCCGCTGCAGCCACGCCTCGGCCTGAGTGGGGCGCCTCCTAACGGGACCGCCGGAAGTCGAAGCGTCGCTTCCGCCGGCCATCGCCTTCGGGTCATCGGGACGACTAACTGTGAGATCGCGTCCTACCTTACCGCTAACGCGCCACCACACATGCAGGTAGTGGGGCTGTCTTCGCTTTCCTGGCATTATCCAAGTCAAGGTGTTCATGTACTCTCAGCACAGAACATTTTACTCTTCTATTTCAGTTGGATTTCGAATGAAATTAGTAGCAGCATAAAAAGTCATCTATATGTATAGAAGACTGTGTGTGTGTGGGGGGGGGGGGGGGGGGGGTGAAGTTCGTGCAGGACCGTGCTGGTTGTTGCCATTCATCACCTTCTTATGTATGCTAATGTGCACTGAAGAGCCAAAGAAACCGGTACAATTGCCTAATTACCGTGAAGAGCCCCCGCGAGCTCGCAGAAGTGCCGCAACACGACTTGGCATGGACTTGACTAATGTCTGAAGTAGCTGGAGGGAACTGACACCATAAATCCTGCAGGGCTGTCCATAAACCCGTAGGAGTACGAGGGGGTAGAGATCTGTTCTGAACAGCACGCTGCAATGCATCCCAGATATGTTAAATAATATTCATGTCTGGGGATTTTAGTGGCCAGCAGAAGTTTTTAAGCTCAGAAGAGAGTTCGTGGAGCCTCTCTCTAACAATTCTGGACGTGTGGGTGTTCGGATTGTCCTGCTGGAATTGTCCAAGTCCGCTGGAATGCTAAATGGGGATAAATGGATTCAGGTCATCAGACGAAGTGCTTACGTACGTGTCATCTGTCAGAGTCATATCTAGAAGTATCAGAGGTCCCATACCAATCCAACTGCTCACGCCCCACACCATTACAGAGCCGCCACCAGCTATTCGCGAGGCTGTCTCCATACCCCGACACGTCCATCTGCTCGATACAATTTGAAACGACACTAGTCTGACCAGGCAACATCTTTCCAGTCATCAACATTCCAGTGTCGGTGTTGACGGGCCCAGGCACGGAGTAAAGCTTTGTGTCATCAACGGTACAGGGTTCGTACGCTGACACTTGTTGATGCCCCAGCACTGAAATTTTAGCAATTTGCGGAAGGGTTGCACTTCCGTCACGCTGAACTTCAGTCGTCGTCGTTCCCGTTCTTGCAAGAGTTCCTGCCACAGCTATGTCGGAGATTTGGTGTTTTACCGCATTCCTGAGGTTTACGGTACACTAGTGAAATCGTACAGGAAAATCCCCCGCTTCATCGCTACCTCGGAGATGCTGTCTCACACCGCTCGTGCGCCGACTATAACGCCAGGTTCAAACTCACTTAAATCCTTATAACCTGCCATTGTAGCAGTAGTAAGCGATCTAACAACTGCACCAGACATTTGTCTTATAGGCGTTGCCGACCATAGTGCCGTATTTATTTCTGTATTTGAATACGCGTGCCTATACCAGTTTCTTTGGCGCTTCAGTGTATGTAATAGGTGTTTCACAATTCATTTCACACACTTCTGGAGGTTGTAAAAGAGACTTAGTAGATCAAATTTCACATAGAAACCCATGTCTGGAATCTTCATCCAATTACGCTACAGAGCGACAAAGTTATGGACGCCGGCGCCTGTAAATAGAATATACTCCTACACAGGATGATTCCGTGATGTTACGAACTTTATACGGGTCCTAGCACCAGAGACGAACGAGTCGAAATTTACGAGCGAAAATTGTTCTGATAACCATGACAGTAGAATACATAAACTGGTAGTGTTGTTCCTAAGACTGTAGGATAGGCACCTTACGGAGGTGGTAGTTTGGACCAAGAAATAAAAAACTGACTTGTTCAATAGAGGAGATGTGTTTCACAGCAGCAAAGATGAACAAGTGCTAGTAGCTTTTAAGGCACGCAGTTTAGATCCAAAGTTTACTACACATTTTTCTTTTCTTGGTCCATTCTACCGCCTCTGAATGTGACATACCCTGTATTAATGGTAACAACAGTACCGACACATGTATTTCATTGTCAGATGTATCAATGTGTTTCGCTTGTAACTTTCGACTCGTTCGTTTCCGGTACAGAAAGCCTTACCTCAGATTGATATTTTTATACGACTTCACCACCCTTGAGTTTGTAGCATGATCCCCGCATCACCCTGCATATACATATGATTACAGACGCTGGCGCCCGTAACTCTGATGCTCTCTACTAACATCGTCGGATGACGTTTCCAGACATGGGTTCCTACATACAACTTAATCTACTTAGTCACCTTTAGAATCTCTAGAAGTGTGTAACATGAACTGTGAAACATGCACCAAAAATCTCGTACAGTACTTTACCGATTCACTTAAAATTTTTACATGATTCTCTAATGAAAATTCTGATGGACATAGGCTATATACATTTTTAAACAACAATTGTGCAACATTTGTGTAAAAATCGACTACGAGACAGAAAATGCTGTGCTGTGGAAATTTATACTTTCGAGTCTCTTATGGCAGTCAATTTCAACAACAACAGGAGGGCAAGCAAACCATTTCAAAAATTGTTTCTCACATATGTACTATTTCTCCTTTACATATTTTCGGAAAAATGTTTTTAGAGAAAACAAGGCATGTGTGTTTATGGCTTTATGGCTTTTAATTAGAATATCAGTACAGAATTTAAATAGCCCAAAACTTTACAATCCTACTCTACCCATTCGTACATTAAAACTCTGCGAAATACTGCCATTGTAAGTACTATCCTCAAAGATCCGGCAGCTGCCGAGGTCTCTCCCATACTGCGTATACCAACGATTGGCTTGGTTCAAATGGCTCTGAGCACTATGGGACTCAACTGCTGTGGTCATAAGTCCCCTAGAACTTAGAACTACTTAAACCTAACTAACCTAAGGACAGCACACAACACCCAGCCATCACGAGGCAGAGAAAATCCCTGACCCCGCCGGGAATCGAACCCGGGAACCCGGGCGTGGGAAGCGAGAACGCTACCGCACGACCACGAGATGCGGGCATACCAACGATTCCAACCGATTTACCAATTTATTTTGAGCGGTTTAAATTCCCAATCAAAGTGTCGTTTGCAATAACAGAGAACCTAGGTTCAAGGCCAGAGAGTGGGGAAAATGACACAGAGGTGGTGGGGAGTTTAATAGAGCGAAGGTGCTGCGTCAGCTGATTCATCTACAAATGGCTATTGGGGACGATGGTATTGGGAGCAAGAAACGTTCAGACAAACTGGCGAAAATGGAACAGCATCTAATGTCCCACAGGCCTACCCCGACCACACCATTCCCATACTACAGTCGTGAACCAAGCAAAAATTAAATGAATAATGTTAGTGGACACGGACCGTAAATCAGGAGTGCATCACACTGGGCGATTCAGTAACAGATTCCACGCCACTCTTCGTTTCTTAACTCGACACCCGCAAAAAAAAAAAACGGAAACTTATTCTTCCCTCCCCTCCCCTTCCTTTTATCATTATGTTCTAATTATCGAAGCATTATTCTCTTCAGAACGAATTTTCAATCTTCATCGGAATTTGGAACTCCCTTTGAAATCAAATCTAATGTGCGCTGACTCACAACTTGAACTGGTGTGCCACAACGGTATACGAACTTTGACCGCTGGCTTTCGCCGGCAAGTGCTCTAGCGACAAAGCTATCAGGAGTGTCAGGTATGCACTTCTGTGAAGTTTGCAAGGTAGGAAATGAGGTACTGGCAGTAGTAAAGCTGTTGAGGGCGGATCGCAACTCGTGTTTGGGTAGCTCAGATGGCGAGCAATTGTCCACAAAAGGTAAAGGTCTTAAATTCGAGCCCCTGTTTGGCAGAGTTTTGAGCTGCTAGAAAATTTTAATTATCATCTCTTCTCACTTGTCATTCTACAGATCTCTTCTTCCGATAATGTCAAATGTTCTGAATATGATTAATTATTGATTTAACGTTGTGACATGTTACATGACTGTGTATCAGTATTATAGTCGCCTATTGAATTATTAGTTGTTTTTCTGATTTACTCCGCCAAGCAACTCCAAAAGACTACGGCACATCTATTGGTAAAATCCGTCAAACGCTTGTAAATGGGAGTGTTCACTAGCACACCTACGCACTCACGATGAGAAATGAGAACTACCTTTTCGTTCAACCGTACAAATGAGATATGAAACATCTAACGTTAGATCTAAGATCGACTCTGAATGAAAGAGATGACGAGCCGAACAACTGTAGTCATACTGTGACTTCATCACCGATTTCGAACAGACTGAAGTGTTGCCAACGAGAAGATATAGGGATGGGGAGGCCTGCTTAATTTTTAGATTTCTGGGCTTAGTAAAATAGTCTCAAGATGGCGAGTCGGTTGACAAGGAAGGGATGAGCCGTTGAGTTCAAATTCGCTTCCGCAGAGGGAGGCATTTTTCGCGGAAGTGCTACTGTGGCGGCATTGCAGAATGTCAGATCTAAACGCCAGGGGTCTTCCCCGCCTCTCCATCTGAAACGGCGCAAGAGGGGTTATCGCTGCCTCCCTGGTCAAGTTGGTAAAAGGCTACCATCATTTCCAGGGTAGCCACTACACTGTCACCATCGAGGTGACCGGAGTCCATTCGGAGCTTCACTCTTAAGTGCAACGGCCGTTCAATAAATAATGCAACGAATTTTTTTCTGAAAGCAAATTGGTTTTACTCGGCATCCCAATACATCATATTATTGCCCACTCTCTTAGCTACAAAACCCCATTTTTCAGCATGATCTCCGTTCAATGGGACGGCCTTACGCCACCTAACTGGGAAGGCTTGTGTGCCCGTATTGATTCCGCTCTATTGTCAGCGATGGGGCCAATGTCTTGCTCCATCAATAGTCTCCCAAAACTCACTCACAGCTTCCTGCCTGACCGGGTTGACTCCAAATACGTTTCCGACGATTGTCTGGTTGAACGCATATGCGGCACTCATCGGTGAAGAGAACGTGAGGCCAATCCTGAGCGGTCCGTTCGGCATGTTGTTGGGCCTATCTGTACCGCGCTGCATGGTGTCGTGGTTGCAAAGACGGACCTGGCCACAGACGTCGGGAGTAAAGTTGCGCATCATGCAGCCTATTGCGCACAATTCGAGTCGTAACACGACGTTCTGTGGCTGCACGAAAAGCATTATTCAACATGGTGGCGTTGCTGTCAGGGTTCCTCCAAGCCATAATCCGTAGGGAGTGGTCATCCACTGCAATAGCAGCCCTTCGGCGGCCTGATCGAGGCATGTCATTGACAGTTCCCCCCCCCCCCTCTCTCTCTCTCTCTCTCTCTCTCTCTCTCTCTCTCTCTCTCTCTCTCTCTCTCTCCCCCCCCTCCATGTCCAAACAACATCGCTTTGGTTCATTCCGAGACGCCTGGACACTTGTTGAGAGCCCTTCCTGGCACAAAGTAACAACGCGGTCGCGATCGAACCGCGGTCTTGACCGTCTAGCCATGGTTGAACCACAGACAACACGAGCATTGTACCTCCTTCCTGGTGGGATGACTGGAATTGATCGGCTGTCGGACCGCCTCCCTCTAATAGGTGCTGATCATGCGTGGCTATTTACATCTTTTGGCGGGTTTAGTGACATCTCTGAACAGTCAAAGGAATTGTGTTTGTGATACAATATCCACAGTCAACGACCATCTTCAGGAGTTCTGGGAATCGGGGTGATGAAAAACGTTTTTTGATGTGAGTGTATCAACGGCTGTCTAACCTACAGGAGAAATAAGTTATAGGTAAAAAAACGCAAAACAAAAAGTTACCAAACACCATTTCAATACTTGAAAATTGGTGGTAAGGTCTTTGCTGCGGTCACCGGTCACTAAGCTTACACACTACTTAATCTAAAATGGTTCAAATGGCTCTGAGCACTATGGGACTTAACATCTATGGTCATCAGTCCCCTAGAACTTAGAACTACTTAAAACTAACTAACCTAAGGACATCACACAACACCCAGCCATCACGAGGCAGAGAAAATCCCTAATCCCGCCGGGAATCGAACCCGGGAACCCGGGCACTTAGTCTAACTTCAACTAACTTACGCTAGGAAAACACACACACACACACACACACACACACACACACACACACACACACACAAAAAACAACCACCACCACCACGCCCGAGGGAGGACTAACCTCCGACGGGATTTCAATCCTTGGTCGATTTTATATGGAAGAGGTTTCTACACACAAATCCATTCGTGTTTTTCCCTACCAATGCTACCAATATCACCAGTAACCTATCACTTCCTACGCCATTTATGTAGTATACTAAATCTGCCGATCCGTAGTTTTCATAGAATGCAACTCTAATCGTACCCGAGCTTCTTATTTAATTAATCTCGTTACGAGTGGTGGCCAATCAACGATGTAATTCCACCCAGAGCTTCACAGGCCTGGATGTTTTTATCCCAGCTTTGAGTGTTACAAGATGAAGCGCAACAGGATTTTTTTTTTTAAGTTTAGAGGTAACTAAAACGAGAAGCTGCAGAAAGCTTGGACATAAAAGAAATACTGAAGTTGCATAAAGACGATGAAAATATTCATCGTGAAGGAAAAGCAATATTTCTTGTAGTTAATGGGTGGTTAGTTCCTGAGCTTTCCCCTGCAGCTAAACACCTATGACCTTTAACGACTTGGCCACAGCTGACTCTTCAGGCCCTAGCGTTTGCTGGAGCCACCTAAAAGCCACTGGCCCACGGACCGCGCTATCGAACGTCAATACTGAGCGCGCTGAGTTGAACGTGCTGCGGAACTATACGACTTGTGCATACGCTGCGCGTGCCTCAACATAGTATATGCGATCGCAGCGCGCTCCAGCTACTCGCAAATTATAATATTTACGAAACGGAAGAGCTTAAAATTCCTACGGTAATTCAGTTAAAACGCACATTTCCTCGCTTGACCATATGCTAGTGATTATGACCTGTCTGTGGTGTACACACCATCTCCAACATCCATGAACATGTTTTAAGCCAAAAAGGAAAGTACTATGTCCAATCAATAGAAGTTCCATTACAAATAATGTTGTTCCAATTTGCAATAGTTCTCCACGTAAGAATTTTATTTCATCGTCCTCACTTTTTAGTAAACTCCTAAGTCATTCTTACGATCACTGTTGCCTTCTACAAAACTCAAGAAATACAACGCTTGAAACAGGAAGGTGTAAAACATCTTACTGCAAGTAGCGCAAGCTTTCTTTTAGATAAACCCAATCGAACTAACTCACTCCTCAGAATGGCAGAGGTATGGGAACCTATCACAATACATTAAGTTTGGTAAAATGTTTGGATCCAGCGAGACGCGAACCAGCAACACATCACCCGTTGGCTTACAATTCCACATCTTTACTCATGACGCTACACCGACCGTGAATACGTCCGTCGTACGCCCCACATTGATTTCTGCTGTTCTTTCACGAAGTGTAGCTTGTATGTTAACACTGCCAACTCCACGCAAACGCGGCTACTTTCTGTATTTTATCGTAAATGTCTTCTTAACTGACAAATTACAACAAACTGTACGAATATAAATGCGTTTTGAATTGCATACTTTCATAATTCGAATCTTACAGTAATTTTTTTAACACCAATATGACGTTTCTCGATGTTTTACTACAGAAAATCGTTCAATTAGCGACCGGTTTTCGAGATATTTTCAGTTTGCTGGTGATTCGGAACGTTGTGTACTGACGTGACAGAAGTCATGGTATGCCTCCTAATATTGTGTCGAACCAGTTTCTACCCGGCTTCGTGCAGCGCTCTAGGTGCCACGGACTCACCAAGTCGTTGGAAGTCCCCTGGAGAAACACTGGGCCATGCTGCCTCTTTAGTCGTCCATAATTGAGGAAGGATTTTGTGCAAGAACTGACCTCTCTAGTATGTCCCATAAACATTCCATGGTATTAATGACGGGCGATCTGACGACCAAATCAATCGTTCGAACTGCCTAGTACGTTCTTCAAACCAAACGCGGACATCTGTGGGCTAGTGATAAGGCGCAATGACATCCATAAAAAAATTCATCCTCGTTTGGGAACATGAAGTCTATCAACGGCTGAAAATGGTCTCCAAGTAGCCCAACATAAGCACTTCCAGTCAATGATCCGGTCAGCCAATTCCATGTAAACAAAGATTTCACCATTATGGTGCTATCACCGATTTGCACAGTGCCTTTTGGACAACTTGGATTCGTAGCTTCGTGGCATACGCGCCACGCTCGAACCCTACAATCAGCTCTTACCAACCGAAATCGGGACCCATCTCACCAGAGAGGATATGCCTGAAATTTGGTATTCTCGGCATAAACTTGATACCATGGATCTTGGAATATTTGATTCCCTGGCAATTTCCGAAATGGAATGTTCCTTGATTCCAGCTCCAACTACCATTCTGGGTTCGAAGTCTGTTAATTCCAGTCGTGTGGTCATAATCACGTCAGAAACATTTTCACACGAATCACATGAGTGTGAATGTCAGATCCCCTTCTATACCCCGTGTATTCCATACTACTGCAACCTGTGTATGTACATATCGCTATCCCATTACTTGTCACCTTAGTATATCTAATTATGGACCTCTCGCGACTCTGTGGTGAAGAGATGCGTCATGTGACGTAGCTGGCGTTCTTGCATCTTCTTGCTCTACGTTCAATTGCACGTTCAGAATGTCTAACATAATAGATATTGCTCTGAAAGTCTGGCTGAAGTGATTTTCCTCGCTGTGACGTCAGAAACTCGGCACGTCCAACGTTCGACGGTAGGGTCCTTGTGCCGACGGCTTAACCTCACCTCCCGCAGGGTGTTTGGACAAGGACGCTGCGCCCAACATCAGCGCAGTCACAGGACGAGACGGGATGCATCCATTCAGCTGAGCGAGGCCTGCAAGTGGGACACGCGAGGTCTGTGAACCGTGCAGAGCGGCCGGACAGCGTCCGCTGAAAGCAGAAGCACGTAGCGCGCGTCCCAACACTGGCTGCAGGTTGCGGTGGAGGGGGGACAGGCTTCCAGCGCTGGTCGAATGGCGCAACTGCCGACAGCTCACAGCTGGGCGGCCGACCTTCAGCTGACGACCCGAGCAGCACACACGGCGACGCCTGCTCCTGCCCCATTTTCACAACCACCATTTCGCGCTTTCAGGTGTTCCGCCGCCTTTACGCAAGTAAGGAACTGTCAGCTGATCTACCGTTTCTAAGGTTACTTGATCCGCTGGGATGGCGACCCCCTTTTTTCCTACTTAAAAAGCACGTATGAGATCAGGGTCTAACATCGTGCAGGTGACGAACTCAGTACGGTCGAAGCAAAAGCCGTCCCATGATCTAGCTTTAGAGCCAATGCAGGCTCATCAAGTGGTGAGCCTATAATTATTGTACACTGCATAACTAGTGCGGCTAGTCGCAGCTCTAGTCCTAGAAGTAGGATCTACTCGGGAATGGGCCCGCAATGGTTGAGAGTTAGACAACTGGAGAATTAAAGGTTTCTAAAAACCATTATGAAACGACAGTCGCGGGTTCTACACGCTTAACAGATGCAAGACTAATTTGGGGAAAGAAGGAATCAAAAAGGGAAGCAAGGGAGTTTACGGTTTTCATGCCACATTGACGACGAGATCCTTGGAGACGGAACATCAGCTCTGATTCGAGAAGAAAATCGGGCGTCTCCTATCAAACAAACAATTCAAGCATTCAAGCGTAGATCCAAAGACGATGGGGTAAATCATTGTGGCCATGATAAAATATTCCGAAGAACATTTTACTAAAGTCATTTATATATTTACGTATGTCAATTACGACGTTTCTCGACTAATTTTCGTGACAAAAGCAGCATGAAACCGGTCTAAAAATGACAGGGAATTCTGCAGAATTACAGGTTATGTGTAACACAGAACAGCTTTCAGTTGCCCCTTTGAAGGCTACCCAACGTGGATGACCTTAGGCTGCCGTCACTGCCACCGACATCGGCGGAGACGGCCGATGTTTTCAGATCAGTATGTCACTATGTTCATGGTCACAAATGCAGCCCATCTAATCGGACAACAATCAGTGAAATTCAAATCAGATTGTTTCCTTCCGCCATATCGGCCGACGTTCTCATACACGAAATATGGACCGTGAGAAGCTGGTAAATATAGTCCAAAAAAGTAGTTTGTGGCATCTTGAGGATGTGAAATTTCATGATCGGAATAGTGTTAGGAATCTATGGACTGAAATTGCAGCTTTAGTGGAAATCACAATTAGGCAAACTCTCTATACTGGAAGTTTTAGGCGTAAATCATAACCTCAAAACAATTTGTTGAAGTGATAAGGCTGGTGTATCTTTTATTATTGTTACTGCTTACTGACGTTTTATGCCAGTAAGGTGGTGATTATGTAATTGAGGTGGTTTGCTAATTCGGTGCAAGATTATCCACTTTTCAGCGCTTCATGCATTCGGAGGATAAGTGTTATAAAAATTTATGCTTGTCTTTCCCACGTACGCTGATTGACAGCCATTGAACGTTAAGTTACCCATGTCTTTTTTGTTGAATTTATTTTGTTGTGTGTTTGTAATCTTGCTTTACAGTGCCAGTACAAATCATCTTGTGTATGTGATAGAACGTCTCTCTCATGCATAAAATAACTGAGGAAAGAATTCCCAGTACTAGCCTTTTTCTTTACGAGACAGATGTAGTACATTCATATGCATTCAGCTCTTTTAATAGCAAAAGCTGCAATTTAACACTCGCCTATGAGCATAGACGCGCCGTGGCATTCATCAAGTTCACGGAGGTTAAAATATATTAGAATTATATATTAATACCTTCAGCTGCTGACGGGCGTTGATATATATCAGTATCTATATAAATTAAAACATATTCTAACCACCTTAACAAAATCGATTATAACCTAACCTCATTGATCTCACCAATAACTGAGGAAGGAGGTCAGAAGTACTGTGTCCAAGCTGTAGGCCGATATTATCGGTCGACCTCTGCTGACGGAGTCGGGTATTCGTCGTCGGTGGCACTGTGAACGCAACCTTACGGACTGACAAACCGCAGAGAACATTCCAGCCAGTTGAAGGCGCACCTGCTCAGGCTGGCCGCGCCTGCTGGCAACAACACATCTTGAACGGTTCTGGAGTTTACAGATAGGAACTGCCAACTAATGGAAGCTGAGTAAGCCAAAACAAAAAGGGAAAGATCTTTCCGCAAGGAAAAAAAGCAACTCTCACTTCCCTGACAGCAGGCTGTAACGACTGGAAGAAACGGAACTCCTCTCATTAACACGTGGTACAGCCATCTTCCTTAGACCTGTCTTCAGAATCGTAGTGACAAGTTAAATACTGACGATAGTGAGTGCAATGTTCCACTTTTTATTTTTAGTTATTCTATTATTTTTATTTGATAGCCTTCCCTGGATCATTCTAGTCGGTTATACAGAAGTTTATATAGGTTGTAGATATTCAATCAAACAACACAATTCAATACTAATTCAATATGATACTTCAACATTACAATAGTGACACAAAGATTATTATAATTTATTGTATGACGGATGTTTTGTTCTCCGTCTGCACAACACTTCTTCATTGTTGTTGGTTTGGGGGATTTAAAGGGACCAGACTGCTAGGGTCATCGGTCCCTTTTTCCAAAGACAAAAAACACCCACAGAGAATAAAAACGAGTGACAATAGAGCACAGACGACACGTAACAAGAGAAACTGAGACAAAGACCAGACAAAACGAACTAAAAGCACACAGAGTGTGACGGTGGTTGGCCGACCAGAGAAATAAAAAAGGAAAAGCCAACCACTAGAAGCACATTAAAAAAACAATTTAAAACCGGAGGCCAAAGGCCAGAATCAACACAAAACAATAAGAGAAAAACAGAAACACTCAGATTAAAGAATAAAAACCCCCTGCCCGAATAAAACGTAAAACTAAGTCAGCCATAGTCGAGTCATCTGTTAAAAGGGCAGGGAGCGAGTCAGGCAGTGCGAACGACTGCCTGAGCGCGGCTAAAAACGGACACTCCAATAAAACATGAACTACGGATAAAACGGAGCCGCAGCGACATAGAGGCGCGTCCTCACGGCGCAATAAGTGGCCGTGCGTAAGCCGAGTGTGCCCAATGCGCAGCCGGCAGAGGACAACAGACTCCTTGCGAGAGAACCGCAAGGAGGAGCGCCACACACCGGTAGCCCCCTTGATGGCCCGAAGTTTGTTGCGTGAAGGCAGGGCGCGCCATTCAGTGTCCCAAAGGTCCAGAATTTTGCGGCGTAGGAACGCTCGCAAATCTGTCTCCGGGAGGCCAACGTCCAGAGATGGTGCACTAGTCGCCTCTTTCGCCAGCCGGTCAACATTCTCGTTGCCGGGGATCCCAACATGGCCTGGGGTCCACACGAAGACCGCAGAGCGGCCGTAACGCGCAAGAGTATGCAGGGACTCCTGGATAGCCATAACCAGACGGGAACGAGGAAAACACTGGTCAAGTGCTCGTAAACTGCTCAGGGAATCGCTACAGATGACGAAGGACTCACCTGAGCAGGAGCGGATATACTCTAGGGCTCGAAAGATGGCGACCAGCTCAGCAGTGTAAACGCTGCAGCCAGCCGGCAAGGAACGTCGTTCGAAATGTTCCCCTAGAGTGAGCGCATAACCGACTCGACCAGCAACCATCGAGCCGTCGGTGTAAACAATGCCAGAGCCCTGATACGTGGCCAGGATGGAATAAAAGCGGCGGCGGAAGGCCTCTGGAGGGACCGAGTCCTTCGAGCCCTGTGCCAAGTCGAGCCGAAGGCAAGGGCGAGGAACACACCACGGGGGTGTACGCAGAGGCGCCTGGAAAGGAGGCGGAACAGGGAAAAACCCAAGCCCGCAGAGAAGCTCCTTGACGCGTATGGCGATCGGACAACCCGACCGGGGCCGACGTTCCGGCAGACGGACGACTGACGGCGGGAACAGGAGACGATAGTTAGGATGCCCGGGCGAGCTTAGAACATGGGCAGCATAAGCGGCTAGCAAACGTTGGCGTCGGAACCGCAGTGGAGGGACACCTGCCTCCACGAGTAAGCTGTCCACAGGGCTGGTGCGGAAAGCACCAGTGGCAAGGCGTATCCCGCTGTGGAGAATTGGGTCCAGCACCCGCAACGCAGACGGGGATGCTGAGCCATATGCCAGGCACCCATAATCCAGACGGGACTGGATTAACGCCTGGTAGAGCCGTAACAGGGTAGAGCGGTCGGCTCCCCAGCGGGTGTGGCTCAAACATCGCAGTGCATTGAGATGCCGCCAACACGTCTGTTTGAGCTGCCGGATATGAGGCAGCCAAGTCAACCGGGCATCGAAAACCACCCCCAAAAACCTGTGCGATTCCACCACCGAAAGAAGTTCGCCGTTAAGAGAAAGCTGCGGCTCCGGGTGGACAGTACGTCGCCGGCAGAAATGCATAACGCAGGTCTTGGCTGCCGAAAACTGAAACCCATGCGCTACAGCCCAAGACTGTGCCCTACGGATAGCGCCCTGTAGCTGACGTTCAACAGCTGCAATGCCGGGAGAGCTGTAATAAAGGCAGAAGTCGTCAGCATACAGGGAAGCGGAGACAGAGTTTCCCACGGCCGCAGCAAGACCGTTAATGGCTATTAAAAACAGACAGACACTTAAAACGGAACCCTGTGGCACACCGTTCTCCTGGACGTGGGAGGAACTATACGAGGCCGCGACTTGCACGCGGAAGGTACGACACGACAGAAAATTGCGGATAAAAATCGGCAGAGGACCCCGAAGACCCCATCCATGAAGCGTAGAAAGAATGTGATGACGCCACGTCGTATCGTACGCCTTCCGCATGTCGAAAAAGACAGCGACCAGGTGCTGACGGCGGGAAAAGGCAGTACGGATGGCCGACTCCAGGCTCACCAGATTGTCGGCGGCGGAGCGGCCTTTACGGAACCCACCCTGAGATGGAGCCAGAAGGCCCCGAGACTCCAGTACCCAATTCAAGCGCCGGCTCACCATCCGTTCAAGCAACTTGCAAAGAACGTTGGTGAGGCTAATGGGACGGTAGCTGTCCACCTCCAGAGGGTTCTTTCCAGGCTTCAAAACGGGGATGACAATGCCTTCCCGCCATTGCGACGGAAACTCCCCCTCGACCCAAAGACGGTTGTAAAGATCGAGAAGGCGCCGCTGGCAGTCCACTGAAAGGTGTTTCAGCATCTGACAGTGGATGCCATCTGGCCCAGGAGCGGTATCAGGGCAAGCAGCGAGGGCACTGCGAAATTCCCACTCACTAAATGGAGCATTGTAAGATTCCGGGTGGTTGGTGCGAAACGAAAGGCTCCGACGTTCCATCCGCTCTTTAATGGAGCGGAAGGCCTGGGGGTAATTCGCAGAAGCGGAACTCAGAGCAAAATGCTCTGCTAAGCGATTTGCAATGACGTCGGAGTCAGTACAAACTGCTCCATTCAGTGAGAGCGCAGGGACGCTGACAGGTGGCCGATAGCCGTAGACGCGTCGAATCCTGGCCCAGACCTGCGATGGAGTGACATGGAGGCCAATTGTGGACACATACCGCTCCCAGCACTCCTTCTTGCCTTGGCGGATAAGGAGGCGGGCCCGCGCACGCAGCCGTTTGAAGGCGATAAGGTGGTCGAGGGAGGGATGTCGCTTGTGACGCTGGAGCGCCCGCCGGCGATCTTTAATCGCTTCAGCGATCTCAGGCGACCACCAAGGCACAGCCTTCCGCCGAGGGGACCCACAGGAATGGGGAATGGCAGATTCGGCGGCAGTAACGATGCCGGTGGTGACCGATTGAACCACCGCATCAATGTCATCGGTAGAGAGAGGCTCAAAAGCGGCAGTGGAGGAGAACAAGTCCCAGTCAGCCTTATTCAGAGCCCATCTGCTAGGGCGCCCAGAAGAGTGGCGCTGTGGTAGTGACAAAATGATCGGAAAGTGGTCACTACCACACAGGTCGTCATGCACACTCCATTGGACAGACGGTAAGAGGCTATGGCTACAGATTGAAAGGTCAATGGCGGAGTAGGTGCCATGCGCCACACTGAAGTGTGTGAAGGCACCATCATTTAACAGCGAGAGATCGAGCTGCGACAATAAATGCTCAACGATGGTGCCTCGACCTGTTGCCACTGACCCACCCCACAGAGGGTTATGAGCGTTGAAGTCGCCCAATAGCAAGAAAGGTGGCGGCAATTGGGCGACCAGTGCAGCCAGGACATGCTGCGAGACATCACCATCCGGTGGAATGTAAAGACTGCAGACGGTAACAACCTGTGGCGTCCACACGCGTACAGCGACAGCCTCTAAAGGCGTCTGGAGAGGGACAGACTCGCTGTGCAGAGTGTGAAGGACATATATGCAGACGCCACCAGACACCCTTTCATAAGCTGCTCGGTTCTTATAATAACCCCGATAGCCACGGAGGGCGGGGGTTCGCATTGCTGGAAACCAAGTTTCCTGGAGAGCAATGCAAAAGAAAGGGTGAAGGCTGATAAGTTGACGGAGCTCAGCTAGATGGTGTTGTCCATGGCTGGGAAAGGCGTGACGGGACTGGGAAGGCAGATTACGCCACTGGGTCACCTGCTGCCTCCGATGGAGCATCCGTGCAAATGCCATCCATTGCGTCCGCGGGACCGGCAAGAGCGAGGTCCTCAGCGGACGCCAGAATCTCCACCTCGTCCTCAGAGGCAGAGCTTGTAGGAAGCGGCGGGATCGGTGCCACCGCATTACAGTTGGTCTTGGGGACTTTCTTCTTTTTGTGCTTGTCACGCTGTGCCTTCGGCGCTTCAGGCTGCATGGGCTTCACTGGGTCAGTCTCAGGGACAGACGACGACCGCGAGGCCCGACGACCAGGGACTGGCGGTTGTTTCAACCACTTGCGGGCGTCCGCTTTTCCGCTGGTCGGAACTTGCGAAGGGAGGTCCCCAAGGGATCCCTTCCTGGCGAGAGCAGCCGAAGAAGTCTTACGCTTCTCCGGCTGGGAAGGGGGAGCTGATGTCCCCGAAGGTTGGGAGGGAGTTGCTCCTGAAGAAGATGGAGCAGGAGCAACAGGGTGTGAAGTGCCCCCCACAAGCAAGGGGGCCGGTGGATGCTGACCGATCTTAGAGCCGATTCGTGACGACGGGAGAACCGTCGTTGCAGCAGCGGCGTAGGTGGACGGCATTGCCACAGGATGGAGCCTCTCATATTTCCGTCTAGCCTCGGGGTAGGTCAGCCGGTCCAAGGTCTTATATTCCATTATCTTCCGTTCTTTCTGCAATATCCTACAGTCCGGCGAGCAGGGGGAATGGTGTTCTCCGCAGTTAACACAGATAGGAGGCGGGGCACATGGAGTATCGGGATGCGAAGGACGTCCGCAATCCCGACACGTCATGCTGGAAGTACAGCGAGATGACATGTGCCCGAACTTCCAGCATTTAAAACACCGCATCGGAGGAGGGATATATGGTTTCACATCACAACGGTAAACCATCACCTTAACCTTTTCGGGTAAGACATCACCCTCAAAGGCCAAGATGAAGGCACCGGTGGCGACCTGATTATCCCTCGGACCCCGATGGACGCGCCGGACGAAGTGAACACCTCGTCGTTCGAGGTTGGCGCGTAATTCATCGTCGGACTGCAGAAGAAGATCCCGGTGGAATATAATACCCTGGACCATGTTCAGACTCTTATGCGGCGTGATGGTAACGGAAACATCCCCCAACTTGTCACAATTGAGCAACCTCCGTGACTGGGCAGAGGATGCCGTTTTTATCAACACCGATCCAGACCGCATCTTGGACAAGCCCTCCACCTCACCGAACTTGTCCTCTAAATGCTCTACAAAGAACTGAGGCTTCACGGATAGAAAAGATTCCCCATCAGCTCTGGTACAGACAAGATATCTGGGCGAATACGTCTCAGTGTCACGCAATGCCTGTCGTTCCTCCCATGGTGTGGCGAGGGAGGGGAACGATTTGGGGTCATAAACGTTACCTTTAAAATGGGCTCTCGAACGCTTAGAGACTGCTGACGGCTGGCCGCCAGCGACAGATGATGTACCACGCTTCATTGCGGGTCATCCGCCCTGATGCCACCTACTCCGACCAAGGGCCCTCCCCACGGGCGCCACCCAGCCACAGCAAAGGCCACCTGGCAGGATGGCCATTGCCGGGAGTCCTGATGCCCCAGGGAGATGGGCATCTACTCCTTGGCATACGTGGGGAGTGAACGGCGCAGGCATCAGTAGAGCGATCCCTGTGTTGTCAGGGGGCTACAACCAAGAGGGTACATGGCGACCCCACCACAACGGACTGGCTACCGTGCTGGATCTTAGGTGCAAAAATGGCCAAGGTCGTCGTCACAGTTAAAAGAAACACTGCAGAGTGTAACGTGGTAATCGCTCAAGAGATCGAAAACGAGCGGGACACCATTGCAACGACGAGAAAGACGGCTATAGGTCTAATTGCACGAAGGATACAGTGCACCATGTAAGGTGCCCTTCCCCAATTGGCTCGCTCTTCGGAATAATTTAGATAGATGGAGGTCAAACCCGAGAGGGGACCATCACATAAGGCCGAAACGTTTGAGACTCCTTTTAGTCGCCTCTTACGACAGGCAGGAATACCGCGGGCCTATTCTTACCCCCGAACCCGCAGGGGGACACTTCTTCATTCTTTCAGATATATTGACCTCCGTTTGCAGCCTCGTTTGTGTGTCTTGCAGCATTCTGGTTTTCTCCACTTTATTTTTTACGTTATTACTGTAATTTGGAGTTCTGTTATCTTCCTTAACTCTTGTGGTCAATCAAATGTCGTTCTGTTATTCCCTTACTGATTCCTTCTTCTGGTATTTCATCAGATGTCCAATGAATGAGATTTCTTTCTGAACGTGCTCAAATACTGTTTTATTTTCTTGTATACTGTTTCATTTTAAACCACTCTCCAACGCCTATTTATCTGATATTGTTTATTTATGCATGTACTAATTATTCTCCTTTCTATGTTCAGTATTTTTGTCAATTTCTACTGTACCAATTCTGCAGATTGTTTCAGTTGCGTAATTTATTTCTGGTCTTTAACTTCTATGATGTTTTAATTTTTCCATCTATGATGATGTTTGGAATGTGGGGCGCCCAACAGCGCGTTCATTAGTGCCTGTACGAAGTCCAATGTTTTTACACAGTCCAATCTAGGCACTGTCACAAATGATGATGAAATGATAAGGACAACACGAACACCTAGTCCCCGAGCAGAGAGAATCCCCAAACCGGTCGGGGCTCTAACTTGGGACCAATTTTGCATCTACCGATAGGCTGAGGATGAGGGCTGTCAGACGTCCTTTATTGGTGTTTGCGTTATGTCTTATCACTGGTGGGACAATCTTGATTGGGCACAGAGTACCGGCATGCGTCAGCACGTACTAAGCAGCAAGTAAACAGCGCTACGTCACTACTGTTGTCTGTTTCTCGTTCGCGTATTTTCACCGGAGGCAAGCAATTTAGTACACACCAATCAAAAACATCTACTTCCAACAATGACAGGAAATAATGCGAACACCAATAAATGACGTCTCAACCCCGTCAGATTACAGTAACAGCCTCTTATGCCAGTACATAAGAACTACTACTCATTCAGCAGTTAGCAAAAGCACCCTGAGGAAGGCCATTTGCAACAGTGACCGAAACATCTAAGAAATTTACGCACTGGCAACGCGGTCACTTTTACCACTCCGTCTTCAGGCCACAAGTGTCCCATCGGGACCATCCGACCGCCGTGTCATCCTCAGTGAGAACGCGGAATGGGAGGGGCGTGTGGTCAGTACACCACTTTCCCGGTCGTTGAGATGGTATTGTTGACCGAAGCCGCTACTATTCGGTCGTGTAGCTCCTCAATTGGCACCACGAGTCTGAGTGCTCACCCCTTGCCGCAGTGGATACACCGGTTCCCGTGAGATCACCGAAGTTAAGCGCTGTCGGGCGTGGTCAGCACTTAGATGGGTGACCATCCAGGCCGCCATGTGCTGTTGCCATTTTTCGGGGTGCACTCAGCCTGAACGCGGTCACATAGCCTGAAGAATTTTATTTGCTGGCAGCGGAGACCTACGATTACATACACTACATCAGGGTGAGTTGGGATGGAGGACAAAGTATGAAACTATGGCCTCCAGCCCCAACTACGGAGCGACGCCTGCTGGCATTTGCCTTTAAAGATTCGGGAATATCACTAAAAATCTTAATCACGACAATCTGAACCTACGTTCTTCGGAATTCGAGTCCAATGCCTTATCACTGCACCATTTGTCTCCAATAAGATCTGAAATTTTAAAAAATTTGTACATATGCGTAGTAACTGAGTGCAAAGACGCAAAGATCAACAGAAATATTCATTGAAAGATACATACATAGATACATACAAATATACCATACATATCCAGTGGTCAGACCACGCGCTGCTTCCAAAAACTGGCTCCATTTCTTTTTTGTGCTTGGTTCTCCAGGGGTCTTCAGTACCGACGGCTGCCCTGTCCTTTGCCAGGTCCTCCATTTGTAGTCAAATGGGGCTTCTGATGGTAGGTTTCCCCTCAAGTACTTCTTCCTTCGTACGATGTCCTTATGGCGTACGGGCTACATGGCCCGCCCACTGTATTCTTTTGCTCTTCAGCTTCTATAGTAGGTTGGTTGTTGCATTTCCTCATTCTTGCTCCTTCACTCTCCTTTATCTAAGATTGCTCTCCTTTATCTAAGATTGCTCCCCACATCTTCATGATTATTCTCCTTTCAAATATTAATACTTTTTCCTTTTCTCGCTTAGTCATGCGCCCGGTTACTGAACCGTAAATGGATGTTGAGCATATCACTGTTTTTGTACTCTCCTCTTAGTATTTGCTGACACTGATTTTGAGATGAGCGTCTTTCTAAGGAAGACATGCATTTCATTCGCAATGCTATCCATCCTGTGATAAATACCGAATAAGGAGAAGCACTAAGATCATATCAAAAGCTGGGCGAGGCGATGGTAAAAAATGCCTTAGGGGAAGCTTTCGCTGTGTGATTTGGAGCAGTTGGTTAGTACGCGCGCTGGCTGCAGACGCAGGGAGACCCCCTCGCGAACTCGCTTCTTTCTTTCTCCGGGTCTCCAGCTGGGGCCTCTTTCCCTCGTTGCTCCCCTTCTGAGCTGCGCATAGTTTGTGCTGCCAACGAACTCTCCGCTGTTTTCAAAGCAGCGGCGGCAGATGTTACGTCCTGAAAGCCGGCGAGGCCGCCATCAGGTGGCGGCCGAGCTGGGCCGGGCCGGGTCGCTCGATTTCCTTTTCTTCGCCGCGACGACGTCGCGTCCCCCTCCTTCCAGGTGCGCACCTAGCAAGCAGGGCACACGTAACGGCCGCGAACTGCGGGGCCACGCAATGCCGACACCACTGCTACATCCTGCTCTCGGCATGCCTTCTTACTATACTCTGTGGTCTCAACACTGCTACGTATTCCCTCGCATTTGTTACCTGCTTCCCGTGAAACTTCAATCACGCCTTGTCGACAACAGTGGCGTACAGTTGTAATGGTAGGTGCGTCTTCTTGCCTCTAAGTTAGCGCACAGCATCACTGGCGCATTTAACTCCTTCCTGCCCCACCCTCCCCTCTGTTGGTCTCTGTGCCAGACGTCAGTCAGCTGCATCACTAACACTCAATCGATGTTGTTTGATATGACGTTACC
Organism: Schistocerca serialis cubense; assembly: GCF_023864345.2. NCBI lineage: Eukaryota > Metazoa > Arthropoda > Insecta > Orthoptera > Acrididae > Schistocerca > Schistocerca serialis. The sequence goes on along the minus strand of NC_064645.1, from coordinate 325,292,242 downwards.
CCCTCCAACATTCCAATGCGCATGACGCCGGAATGGTTCGTACCGCGCACTTCTGCTTCTCAGTAGCTTTGCTTCAGTCGGTTATGAGTGTTCGTAGCGAATAGTCATTGTTGCGAGGTGGTGTTAATTTGACTTTTAGAATAGGTTGCTGGGGGACGGCGCGACCCCACCACACAGTTTACGTTACGAACTCTGTGATTTTGAACATTTTATGCTTTGTATTACATACAAAAATATCACTCGGTATGACAAAGAAGGTCTGAGTGTGCGTGTCTCAGATCCAGCTTTTGAGGCTACTGTCACTCGGTGATTACATGAGGTGGAAGATACTGAAGACAATGGCACGGAACATTTCAACGGAAGTGATCCTGAACGCAACAGTGAGCACGATACTGAATCTGAACGGGATACATATATAAGCTAATGATCAGTGTGAATGACTTGAAGCCGGCCAGTGTGGCCGTGCGGTTCTAGGCGCTTCATTCTGGAACCGCGTGACCGCTACGGTCGCAGGTTCGAATCCTGCCTCGGGCATGGATGTGTGTGATGTCCTTAGGTTAGTTAGGTTTAAGTAGTTCTACGTTCTAGGGGACTGATGACCACAGATGTTAAGTCCCATAGTGCTCAGAGCCATTTGAACCATTTGAATGACTTGAAGGAACAAAAAACACTTTATACAGCCGCAACAGATACAAATCTGCTTTGAGTGTATGTATAACTGAATTTCCTTACCCCCGGCGCTTGTGAAATTATCTTAAATTTAAGCCTGGCTGATTAATATGGGTTTTGTTCCACATTTTGGACGCTAATGCACAAAACTGAACTGCTCTTTATTACCAAAGATATGAAGCTTTTTCTGTAATTGGAAGATACAATGTAATTTGAAGCTGATGCACTAACGAAATACTTTTTACAGCCCATTGTTGTTTGACTTTGTAAAGTTGTTTTGATGTCAATAAACACTAAACAACAAGGGGAGTAGCCTGTATTCATTACTTTATACTTATCTCCAAACGTCTGTCTAGAAAATGCAGTTAAGGTCTGGGGCTTGTAAATACGCCACGACACAACTTATTTCATAAAACGTTCACAACAGATAGTTAACAGCCCAAAAAAGAAAAATTCTTTGTACGTGTCATTCGCAAATACGACAGACAGCAGGTAAGCAGTAACTCCCATTTTCATTGGCAGAACCTCATGAGCACAAATACTGAACAGTGATACTTTTATTCATAATGAACGTGGAACACGGCAGCTGTGATGAATACAGGGTTCCAGAAATGACTGCAACCTATCGCCTTTAGTGATGGTAGAATTATTTTTAATTTTCCAACTACCGGTTTCAAATTGCCTAGCGACTCATATGGCGCTGTTTTAGGATTCGTTGGTCGTGTAGCTGTGGCAAGACGGAAGAGAGACCGAAATAAGCAAACTCGATGTGGCGAGGAATTTGGAAATTTTTTGCGTTCTAGAATGACAACATTACCTAGTACATTTATTTCTATGGAATTTCGTAGGAATCAAATAATTATAAGTAATGTCGTTTAGTCGATCTCATGATTCTACGATGTAAATAACTCGACAGCCAGGGCTTACTAGCGTTGATTTCTTTTCTGTCTTGTCACAGGTACTGAATCACCCGCATTATGCTATTAACTAGTAGTAAGAATTTTACTATCTGGTGAATCGCTAGGCAACTTTAAGCCTGAACCGCAAAAATAAAAGTTTTACAGTAACGAAAGGCCACTTCTCAATTCTGAAAGAGCAATATACGGTAAAACTCCCTAACACGTTACATAAGTGATCAAGTGGAATGCGCGAGTTACAGGGGAGAACGAGCAACCGAAAAACATGTCGCAAACAAAAGACATTTCATCTGCATAAGGTATCCACAATGTAGAAATGTATTGTCGGGATGTCAGGAGTAGGCTGTTTACCTTTGTTTTGGTTCTCTCTCCACGATCCTAATACACTTGACACAAAAAAATCTGTCGATTCGAGTCTCTGAAATTTGTCGTATCGGTGTCTACACAGCTTCTTAGCAGTTTCCCTCACCTATGTTTCTTTACTGGAACACGAATTGGCTTCATACATTTTCACAGAGCATATGGAAAAGGCCACACGAGGACAATTACGGTGACAGAGAAAGCGATTGCCCAGTGAGTTTGGAAACGAACTACAGGAATAAGACATTTTAACATGGTGACTGGCAGAAACAAAGATTTTCAGTTAATTGAGAGTGCCTCTTTACGTCATTCAAGTTAGTGTAGCAACGGAATAACCGATACAGAAGTGGGCCCTAATACCAAGAAGGTAACATTATCTGGTGCAGAACGCACGATACCATATCGAGAAACCTGGAGCCCCTTCGAACGCGAATATCGTTTTTCAAGCTCTACGGCATCATGGTGGCTTGGACATGTGAAGAACTGTGTGTACAGCAGGGGTTATTTAAAGGAAATCGGTGCCTCTACAATTACCGAAGTACAAATAACCACAACATACACGCGCGAAGGCTCTACGTCGTGTCTGTGACAAAGTGGAAAGTTAGTTTACATGTAAACCATTTTGAGAACTGTTGTGTGTCCGCCAACTACCACCGGAGCGCGCTGCGCTAGCACACGATCACGTCGCTCTGCAGGTACCGGATGAACAAGCCGCATCACTTCAACGTGATCAGCAGCGTTTTGGAGTTTACGTCAGCGCCTTGTGCGGGGAACGTCACGTCCCGTGTGAAGGCGGCGTGCTGTTTACAGCATGAGCGATTTTTCAGCCAGCCGATCACAGTAGAGTTTTGCTCGGACGATGATATACAGATGAACGCAAATAAGCTATAGAGACAATTTGCCGTTCAGTCAGGCATACAAGTTTCCACGTATCGCCGCCCATGTGTTGCTTTTAATCAGTCGATTCAATCACATTTTGTAGAAGCAGTGCGAAAGAGCAAAGACACTTTGCTTCAAATTTTAAATAAGCAAAATCCAACTTGCTAAAACTGACGTTATATACTGAGAATAAGGTAGGTGAGAGATTTTCAGCACTAGGTACTATCACTATCTTTCTGGAAAGTGATATGTAGAGGCAGGAAGAAAACGTCTTATTTTACGGCCAAACTCCATGTCCTTTTGCCAAATTCTGTTTTTGCGACTTCGATTTTTATACGAATTCGGTGGTTTTTTTTTTTTTTTAATTCGTTTTTTCCCGAATGCCGTGTTGTTCCTTGCAGAATTCGGTGTAGGGTTGACTGACTTGCTGTTGTTTTTACCAAATTAGGTAGTGTTTTAGCCAAATTTTTCGATAAATTTGGTGCTGATTTTTTTGAAAAATTCGGCTGTGCATTTTTTTAATTCGGTGTAGTTTTCGTCGTCGTATCGAAATTCGTTACGCAGTAGTTGAATTTTCATTTTAATATTACACACGAACTTCAACCTTGAGGCATTAGAAGTCAACGTGTACGAATATTAGTAAACTGACATCTACAGACTTATGAAGTTTTTGTACAGTAAAATCACAAATTTTCGTAAAATCACGTAAGGAAGCTGATTTCACGTTCTTTCACTAGAAGCCGCTAATTTTGCGTTATCGTTTTCGCTAAATTTTCCTGTCCCTGGTAACATGTTTTAACTAATGAAACCCCTTGATCGACATTCCGGTGTAAATCTTACACATCGAACGACACGACGAAAGAGTGGATCTCATGTCTTATGGGATTTCCACATCAAATCACAGAAGTGCTGTCGGGCTGGACTAGCACTTGGATGGGTGACCATCCGATCTGCCGAGCGCTGTTGGCAAGCGGGGTGCACTCAGCCCTTGTGAGACAAATTGAGGAGCTACTTGATTGAGGAGTAGCGGCTCCGGTCTCAAACTGACATACGACCGGGAGAACGGTGTACTGTCCACATACCCCTGCATATCCACATTCAGTAACGCCTGTGGGCTGAGGATGACACGGCGGCCGGTCGGTACCGTCGGGCCTTAATGGCCGGTTCGAACGGAGTTTAGTTTTTTCTTGGTTGAAAGACACAATACATGTGCGTGTGGAAGAAATAATACTGCCTGACAGTGACAGTTGCCACCTTAAACGTTTATCCGGGGTCACAGCTGCGAGGTCAAAATGCTCAGAGAAGATCGAGAGCTGATGAGGACATTAAGGCGCACACTCACGTGTCCCACGTAATCTGCGAGGAAGGACACACAAATTGCGGTGTTAACCGCGCTTAATGGCACAGCAATTCGCGTTTAGATGACTAAGAGCTGAGGAAATTATGAAATTCGTGGATAAATTCCGCACCACCGCTGGAAAAGCAGGGTCCAATACCTCATGAGTAAAGATCGTAGGAAAGAATCATCCTGAAATAGGATTTTCCAAGGCTCTGTACATTGCCTAGTTTAGTAGTTATTGTTGAATTTACCCTTTGATGAACCGTGTAAGAGCTGTCGTTGGTATGCAAATGATGTAACACACACTGCGAGCGGCTAACACTGCTCCGACACATACTATGGTTTTCTATAGCTGCATCAGTTTGTTTAATGAAATCCTTCTCTTAGAGAGGAGTGGGTTATTTGGGGGAGGAGACCAAACAGCGAGGTCATCGGTCTCATCGGATTAGGGAAGGAAGTCTGCCGTGCCCTTTCAAAGGAACCATCCTGGCATTTGCCTGGAGCGATTTAGGGAAATCACGGAAAATCTAAATCAGAATGGCCGGACGCGGGATTGAACCGTCGTCCTCCCGAATGCGAGTCCAGTGTGCTAACCACTGTGCCACCTCGCTCGGTCTTCTCTTAGAGAGATTGTTGTCGTATGCTATATTAAGTATTACTGCGTGATTACGATGTACGGAAGTGTACGATCTGATATAAGAAGATTATGCTGGTCTGTTTAGATCGAAGTGCGCTACGCTTCATACCGCGGGAAGGCTGTGGTGTTGTCTTGGGATTCAAACGAGTTAAATATACTATGTAGTTGTCCACTATTAATATAATAGACGATCTGTTAAGGCACTACGAACGCCAGTACGCACTGAAAAATGATCAACGGCGTACAGGCGACAGGAGTACTGGCAAGTGTCTTTTAGTGAAACTACTAACCAGGATAGAGGACATTTGTCTTTCACATTACGTAGCCACAGATATTTAGTTAACGATTGGCTTGATATCCGTTTACATTCCTACATGCAACTGCAGATAGACAGCACGCTGACTACACAGAATAAAATCAACTTGATACAAAAACAAAAGATGCTCATTCCCTTATCGGCAAATGTTCTACACTTATCGCTGTGATTGGTTTGCACACATGATAGAAACCGGAAAACAGGTATCTTACAGACGTACGCGGCAACCATCAGCACTTCACAACTAGAGCTGAGTGCAATGAATGTGTCTACCTGAACTAAGGGATTAATTTCTTTTGTTTGCCACAATCCTACTTCTCTCTGACTGAAGTTTCCAGTACAGTCCTCGTGCCATCCAATCTACACTTTCGTGACTACTAATGTCGTGTTGAACCTCCTTTCCCCTGGCGTTGTGAAGCAATTCTACGTAGCATGGGCTCAAGAAGTCGTTAGAAATCCCCTGCAGAAATACTGACCCATGCTGCCTCCGTAGCAGCCCGCTTCAAGTGCTAAAGTTTTGCCGGTGCAGAATTTTGTGCACGAACTGATCTTTCGATCATGTCCCATAAACGTTTGATGGGATTCATGTAGGGCGATATTGATGGCAAAATCATTCGTGCTAATCGTTCAGAATCTTTTTGCAACCAATAGCGAACTATTTGGGTCGGTGAGATGGCGCATTGTTATTCATAAAATTGCATCGATGTTTGGGAACATGAAGTCTCGAAGTAGACAAACCATCATTTACAGTCAATTATCGGTTCAATTGGACCAGAGGACCCAGTCCATTCCATGTAAACACAGCGCACACTTTTATGGGGCCGCCACCAGCTTGCACAGTGCCTTGTTGACAACTTGCCTCCATGGCTTCGGGGCTGCGCCGCGATCTAACCGTACCATCGGCTCCTACCAACTGAAATCGAGACTCATCTAACTGGGTCACGGTTTACCAGTAGTCAAGGGTCCAACAGATATAGTCAGGAGCACAGCCGGGCACTGCAGGCGATGATGCGCTGTTAGCAAAGGCACTCGCGTCTATCATCTGCTGCCACAGCCATTAATGCCAAATTTCGCCGCACTGTCCTTCGTAAGTCGTACGCCCCACATTGATTTCTGCGGTTGCTTCACGCAGTGCGGCTTGTCTATTAGCACTGTTAACCCTACGCAAACGCCGCTGTCTCGGTCGCTATGTGGAAGCCGTAGGCCACAGCTTCGTCCGTGGTGAGAGGTAATGCCTGGAATGCGGTATTCTCGGCACACACTCGACACTGTGGATCTCCGAATATTGAATTCCCTAACGATTACCAAAATGGAATGACCCATGCGTCTAGCTCGAACTATCATTCCATGTTCAAAATCATTTCCCATCGTGCGGCCATAATCACGTCGGAAATGTTTTCAAAAAATGGCTCTGAGCACTATGGGACTTAACATCTATGGTCATCAGTCCCCTAGAACTTAGAACTAATTAAACCTAACTAACCTAAGGACAGCACACAACACCCAGCCATCACGAGGCAGAGAAAATCCCTGACCCCGCCGGGAATCGAAATGTTTTCACATGAATCATCTGGAAACTAGTAACAGCCCCTGTGTAGGCTAAACTGCCGCCATCTGTATACATGCTATTCCATGACTTTTGTCCCCTCGTGTATTTCTCCATATACCTAAGCCTCCCGCGAATCAAGTATTTTGTGGCATACGCTGGGGTAGCACCAGCAGATACAAATAATCCACGGCAGAACCTGCCTTGCCAACTACTGCACAGCCAGATACGTACGGTCCTGTTGGAAACCCGCCCCGTAGAAGAGGGTTTCGGTTTTATGAAAGCCTTTGTCGTTGGCCCGCGGAGGCACACAACGTTCCGGAAGTTGGTCCACAACGGCTTGGTCAGTGGACGCGGTACCGAGAAACATAAACCGTGCCTTGCATGTCAGTGGCGCTGGCCAAGGCCATGCGCCATCGCCCAAGAGGGCGTTTGAGAGCTACCGCTACCAAGGGTCCGTGGGATGCAGGTAACCGAAGATCTGAGAGACCTAGGCAATGGCAGTAGTGACTAATGACTTGCGTCTTCATACACTTAAGTCTACTCCTGTATATATAATGAAGTATACGTTTCACAACAGGAACAATGATTTGTTAAATAGTGCCTTTTTAGCATAAATAATGCGTGATGGTTTGCTAAGGTCTATTCGCTTTCAATGAAACTGCTTAATATGAGAGCCGATTTAATTTATTTCTAAAAAAAATTGGGACTACTTATGAGTGTCAATTATTAAACCCCTTTTTCTTTGCAGTTTTCAGTACAATATATGCAGTAGGGAGTGGACTGGATTTTGTAGCAGCGGGCAGCGAACAACTGTCTACATAGTTACTAGTTCGAATACCTGTCTCAAAGATTTCAGTCCTCTCTGAGGCAGTAAGACCACGTTTGTTGCCTGAAAGACTGGCCTTTGTGTGTCAATGTACAGTGCCTCTATGGACTCTTTGTACAGGATCGCAACAAATGAGGAAACTTAAAAGCTACGGTGACTCAGCGTTACTCATTTTTACTGTTGAAACCACTACGCGTTTCCATAGTCATGTCACCATCGTCAGGTGGATTACGATTAAATGTCTATGTGCATAATGTTGCAGAGCGATACGAGGTCGAACGAGCATGTGACAACTGTGGTAGGGAAGGCAAATGGTCGACTTCGGTTTATTGGGAGAACTTTAGGAAAGAGTGGTTCACCTGTAAAGTAGACCGCATGTAGGACGCTGGTGTGGCCTGTTCTTGAATACTGCTCGAGTGTTTTGGATTCGTACCACGTCGGACTGAAGGAAGACATAGAAGCAATTCTGAGGCCGGCTGCTCGATTTGTTACCCGCAGGTTCGAACAAGACGTTAAGTGTTACGGAGACACATTGGGAACTCAAATGGGAATCCCTGGAGGAAAGGTGACGTTCTTTTCGAAGAACACCATTGAGAAAATTTAGAGAGCAAGAATTTCAAGCTGACTGCCGAACGATTCTACAGCGGCAAACATCCATTGCGCTTAAGGACCACGAGGACAACATACGAGAAATCAGGGCTCATACACACAGTCGTTTTCCCCTGGCTATCTGTGAGCGGAACAGGAAAGGAAATGACAACTAGTGGTACAGGGTACCCTCCGCCATGGACTGTACGGTGGCTTGCGCAGCATCTATGTAGATGTGCAAACTGACATTCTCATTAATACTACTTTTACGATTCAACAGTTAACAGGCATTGCCCCACTTAAAAATCTGGAACAGTTGTAAATAACACGTGCCGTCGTCTACAATTCAATTCTGTGAAAACAGCATATCGATAGTGCCTTCCATGTCTGAAACATCTGCGCTGCAACTGTTACGCGATTGATCTTGTATTTGCAAGCGAACAAAAAATTACGTAATTTTAATTTTTAGAGGTGATAATTGAAGCTCTATTACTGTCCCTCGTCTATACGTGCACGAGAATATGGGGGACAGCTTTCGGCCACAGTGCAGTGGTCGCAGTGAAATCCCCGCGCATGCATCACGTTCAGCCAGAGGCGCTACGACTAACAAAAGGAGCAAGTAGCACGCCACGCAGCAATCGGCCTGCTACGAAAGGTAAGCCCGCCGCAATTTAGATCATTAATACAGCACCGCTCCACTCATTAGGACAGTGCGAGCCAGCGGGCGCCGGGCAATTTAGACCCGGCGATTCTGGAGCGATCTGTTCCCTTCAGCCCGACCTCATTAACGCCTAAGACGGAATAATTTCACGATTTGCGACTCGCAGCTTCCTGGAACGGGGCCGCTCCGTGATGCAACAGCAGGTCAACAACCTCTTGAGTAGTTGATTACTTGTACGTTACTTAGATAATTTACACTACACATCGTAATGGTGTACAACTGGAGAAATTAAACTCAGAATTTGCAAATGCAGGGATACATTACGCCCTTTCAGAGATTGGTATAGCCAGTAACGGAAAAAAACATTACTCTTGGCTCAGCGCGCATCGCGCTAGTTTGCGAGACGTAGTGGGCCGATTCCTGACAGAATCCGCGCAGCGGATCTGGTACGCCGACCGTGCTGTATGTTGTTTTTACGCTGTTTTTCCACGCTGGTTTGAACAGTTGCTTCGTTTATCGATTAAAAGAAATGCGAAGGGCAGAAAGCATATTTTAAAATTAGTTTTCATTCCTGAGATATGGAAGGCTATATCTGCGTCTATACTCCTTATGTCTGCCTACTATCACACACTCAGAGCATAATAATAATAATAATAATAATAATAATAATAATGTCACTCTATACGCACCCTATACGAACGACTATACATGTTTCATATTTCATGTTACACACTTCAAGAGGTTGTGGAAGGTACTTAGTAGATCAAGTTTTACATAGGAACCCATGTCCCGAAGCGTCATCCGACGACGCTACATAGCGTCAAAGTTATACAGGCCGGCGTCTGTAAATGTTGTTTGTATGCACAGGGTGATTACATGATGATACAGAATTTCTAGAATGATGGTGAAGGGTGAATGTATCAATTTGAGGTAAGGGTCCGGAAATGAACAAGTCGAAATACCCCTGACAGTGAAATACGTGAACCGGTACTGCTTGTTAAGACTGTAGGGCTGTAGGGTAGGCAACTGTCAAGAGGAAGTAGTATGAGCCAAAACAAGAAATAATATGTGGTAAACATGGGCTCTAAAATGCATACTTGAGGAGCTATGAGGACTTGTTCATGTTTGCTACCTTGAAAAACATCTCCTGTAATAAACAAGTGCCCATCTTGGTACATACTCTGAAAGTTGCCTACCCTAAAATCTTAACGCCAACAGTATTGGTACATGTATTCCACCGCAAGATGTATCAGACTGATCTTTTCTAACTTTCGACTCGTTCGTTTCCGAATCAGGGACCCCTTACATCAAATTTATACATTTATCCAGTTTCTAACATTATCATGGAATCACTCTGTATATACATACATTTACGAACGCCGTCGCCGCCTGTAACTTATGCACCGTAGCGTCGCTGGATGACGTTTCAGGACGTACGTAAAACTTGACTTAGTAAGTCCCCTATACAGCCTATAAAATGTGTAAGATGCATTGTTAAACACCCAGTCATTCATCACAAAGTCCACACCATAGTGGATTCTACATTTCATTTACGATATAAATGTAAACGTTTGTGTTCTAACGACTGACTATGTTCCAAATTTACTTTAGTGTTGTAAATTTGATTGTACGGTCAATATGGTTAGCCGTTTCAGTCTCTTGTTAGAAACTACGTTTAGCGTGATTCAGGAACAATACCGTGGACGTAACAGTTTTTTGTTCTCATCAGGATGCTTGATATAGGCGAGTCCCCTTGCCTCTCGCCATTGGCGTGCTTGATTTCGATAAGTATCCATGGCAGGTGAGCCTGTAGCGGCCACCATGAGAATTGCTTTGGATGGATGGAAAAACAAACCGAAATCAGTCACCCTGCAGATGGGGACCACCGAATCGAATATTGCGATCGTTGGGAACTAGCGACACTCAACCCCGCACGGAACAGAAAACTACGTTATCAGACGAGTAGTCTACCAGACAGAAATATCTTTGTCTAGTCATGTTATTTGTACTGTACAATCAGATCTGCAACACTCAGGTAACGTTTTGACATAATTATCAACCGTTAGAACGCAAATGTTCACATCTACATTGTAAACGAAATGCAGAAACAAATGCGTCGGTTCTTAATTGCAGAAACAGGCACCCTTGATATTGATTACAGCGCCTTCTACCACAAATAAGAAACAGAGGTTTGAGTAAACCGCAGGTATTTTTTGGGTAAAATCCGAATATGCAATAAATATACAAAAACTGACAGAAGAATATTAAATGACTGCTTGCCATGAAAATTGTTTTGCTGAACACGATACCTTCCTTCTGACACTAGCGCAGTCTTCTAGCACATTCTATCGTTTATCTGAGCCACGGTCAATCACACGTGCCATAAATTTGTTGATTTTCTAATGAGTGCTTCGTTATGCCAAAGCTGTTTCTTCAGCAGCGTAGAAATAAAGAGTCAGGACTAACGTAGAATTACGGTACTGATTAAAGAATCCTGGTGTCCCGTTAACAACTTACCAATCAAAAAATTTGTGTAATGGACAAGACTTTCTGTGCATGGTGCTCTTGTCTCATTTCAGCAACGATAGTGAGAATTCACAACAGCAACTTGCTGCAGCGATCTAAAGTTTAATGTACGTTTAACTTCAACCCCGGACTAAACTCTAAGCGGTTACCTCATAAAACTGGAACCCAACCTCACCGCTTTCTTATTAAACTCTGCAGTGAAAGAGCAATAGAGGTTGTCTCACATCAAACAGAGGTTTGTCGTACGATGTGTCATCCCAGATATGGATGTTAAGTTCGTGATGGTGAAGTATTGAATATTGAAACGGGTTTTATGTAATAAAACGCTATGAAACATACTTAATGTAGACAAGTTTTTCATATGGCTGTGACCCTATTAACCCACCTAAAATATTTATATAAAAGTGGGGCCAAATGTTACAACAGGAAACACGGCGAGATATCAGAACGTTGTACGTCATGGAGAGGAGAGGGGAAATAGGCAGCGACGGAGGAGAAACAGGGTTTCATGTCACATCAACATCGAGGTAATTAGCGATGGAGCACAAGCTCTCACTGGAGCAAAATAGGGAAAGATATCGATCTTGTCGCTTTAGAAGGAATCATTACTGCATATGGTTTAAGTGATTTAGGGGACCACGAAAACCCATTGAAGTTGCACGTTAATATTTCTTTGGAAAGTTGGCCACTGCTTCTGCTGTGGTGTGCATACACAAACTCTGAGTCTGAGATGATGACATCCCGAGTAGCGGCGAGCAAACAGTTGTTGAGAGGAGTTTGAGATGATCGGACGCAACCTGCGGTGGAGAGAAGCCGCCTGCCGTGACCGTGGTAGTAGCGCCGGAGTAGACTTTGGTAGTAAGTGAAGATTTTTGTAATCTGCCTCTTTGCTGCAGGTAGTTGTTGCTTGCGCACTAGAGGGATTTTATCAGATTTGTGTGTGCATAAACAGAGTAATATTCGTACCTTTGTTGTGACCATATACGTGATTATTGATTATAGACATTGTGGAATAATTTAAGTTGTTGCCAATCGTTCTGTCTAAGAAAAGGAAAGGTATGTGTGAAGTTTGTCAGTGCGTTAGTTGTCAATTTTCAGAATATAATAAATTAAAAGATTTTATTGGTTTTTTTCGTTTTTTTACACCCCTTAAGGTTTGTTGTCCAAACACCTCCTGATCATTCAGTATCGATACAAAAGCATGGCAGTAGTTTTATCAGTAGTTGTGACCACGCATTGCACTCTGCATGGATCGCAGTATTTCTTATGAATTATTTTAGCATGTTGCTAATGCATAATATTCAAGCAGTTGCAGCGGCAAGACGAGGGAAGTTGTATGTTGCGTGCAAGAGCATTATTGTATTAATTGTTAGGAAATGTTCGAAAATATTTTTATAATCGCTGTGAGGTACAAGAGAAGTTGATTTTTCATGATTTACAGTAGTAATAACTTTTTGTTCTGAGTCAGAACAATATTGAGAGATATGAAGCTTTACACATTTCCGTACGTCTTTCACCAGGACAATAATAATTACAAAGGATGAATTAAATTTCACCCATACCAAAAAAGACTGCTTCAACCACCGTCCTTCCAAATACTGGTCCAGTGTCTGAACCCCTGTCCCATCTCACTTGTTAATAGGTGGGATGAAGAGCATATGAAGGATTTCACGTACTGTCGGCAATAAGGTCATTGGGCGCAAGCCATATCCCATCCGAAACCTAAGAGTTTCTGGTTGATCACTTTAGGCTCATTATCCGAGATATCTGGAATCACCACCTACCATCTATTACACTAAATAGGACAAATACCAAATCCACTCCCTCAGAAGAAGAGTCTAGGAGTAATAATAGATGAAAATCTAAATTGGAACCAGCACATAATTATAATGTAGAAGAAGTCGTCTCTTCATGTCCAGCAAAATTTTCAAAAACTTCCCTTTTGGGTGAAAAAGAAACTTGTACAAACACACTTCCATTAGTGATCACAGCGATGTTGTCCTGCAAGGCCTTTCTCATTGACGCTCACGGCACTTGGAACTGATGACGAATGTCTGTGTTTGTTATATCTGTGATGTTCTATTCTTTCATCACAATTCACCGCCATATGCACAGCTATCTGGTTGTGTGCTGACAAGCGCAGAGATTTCTTTACCCCCCTGTCTTCTCTCCTGTCATATCAGCTGAAACTTCTCTTCGATCTTAACGCTTTCTCTGAACAAGATGGCACAAACACCCGTTCCTGCGAGAGCAAAATCCTTTCTGTGCCACTTTATCGTTCAGCCACTTTCAGTAGCAGAAAACCGACTCCGGAATAACCTCCCACATTATATTAGACAACTGAATAACATCTCCAGCTTTAAAAGAGTTTGACATATCTACTGTACGCACTCGTCAACTGTGTATCTTTCCAACCACATCATTTCCCGATACTCGTAGCTCGTGTAGTCTTCAGAAATTTTCTTTTCCCAGAAATCGCTATATCAGAAAACATTCTGTACATCTATAAATTCTTTTTATATCTGCCACTGTCATTTATCATCTGTCATCGTCGACGTCAACAGCTTTATTACTTCATGGCATTTTTTACTCACATTGTCACTATGGACACTCAATTTTAATACAGTTTATCATATTACAATTGTCATTTCTTAGGTAATTAAGATTTAAAAAAGGTATGGTACGTGTGAGAGAGGACCTGATAGCCCTAATCAGTAATAAATAAATTATTTACAGACGGAGCACAAGCTCAGGAGGAACAAGGGGAAAGCAGTAATCTTTCCGTGGTCTTTTGAAGACACTATCTTGACATTTGATGGAACTGATTGAGGGCAACCACGGAATATAAAACCCTCGACGGGGATTTTAACTTTTCTCCATTGCGGCACAGCGTTCGGTAATCTTCATTACGTTGCATTCTGTAAGGGACGCTAATGCCATTCACAGTGTTTTCTGTACTTTACTATCGGCTTTCAGGCTGTTTAGGTACTCGCTCATCCATAATTCACTTGCCCTCAGCCAGCATTAAATCGTTCTGGCGGAAGCTACCTTGAGGTCTCAGCACGATGCATATTTACGACACAAAAGCACAAAACGGGTTGAGCGGGATTCGGCCTAACGGCGTTAACACAGGCAAGGTGAGCGAGAAACCAAGTAAGGATCCTGGTCCGAGTTACGGTGCCTTACCATTCGTGAGAGCCACAGTTACCGCGACTGTGTATCCACGTATGTTTATATATCTACACCACCCTATTCAAGTTACTGTATGGTTAGAGAAGGATTACTGTCTACTCTAAAACATGGTACAGCTTCATCCACTAAAGGACTAAAATAACGTCTGAGTACATACCCCCATGTGCAGATTGTTATTAATTTAATGTTACGTTCATCATTTCTACGGGACCAGAATGCAAGGGTTGTAGGAAACTTCTGCTTCTTTGACTGAGAATCAGTCCTTTGGAATGCACAGTGGACTCCTACGAAATGTTAACTACGTTCCTTTGCCTGCCAGGACAGACTGTTTCAGCAAATAACTGCTCCATGATCATTCGGAATATCAGCGTTTCTATATTAATATTGTCTTGTGTTAGCCCCACCCACTAAAGATCTCATTCATGTTCAGCAGTGTCCACCATGCTCATAGATATAAATGTATGCATTTTAGACCTCATATTCACTGTTTTGGTCCATACTAAGATCTCTCAAAATATGGAATGCTTTGACAACCTCTATTTGAGACGAGAGAGAGAGACTTCTAACTGAGCTCTGATGACCACCGAAAACTTGTCTGGAGACGCTCCGTACAGCGATGGGATACCAAACCGAATAACGCCAGCCATACTGTCCGATAACCAACAGAGATGATCTGCAGTGCCATTTCTTTTTATAGCAGAACGCCTTTGGTTGTCATACGTCGTACTCTTTACAGACGTGCGGTACGTCGACACTATTCTACACCCCGTTTTATTGCCCTTCATAGTAAGCTATCGTGGCCATACATTTCAGCAAGATAATGCCCGCCCGCACACAGCGAGAGTTTCTACTGCTTGTCTTCGTACTTGCCGAACCATAGCTTGGCCAGCAGGGTCGCCGGATCTCTCCCAGCCGAGAACGTCTGGCCTCTGGAGCATTATGGTTAGATCCTCTATATAGCTCGGGATTTTGACGATCTAAAGCGTCAATTTGACAGAATTTGACACGATATTCCTCCGCAGTACATCCAACAACTATGAATCAGCGTCAAGCCGAATGACTGCTTGCCAGAGGTGGGCCAATGACTTGCTCATTTTGTGACACTCTTCCTCTTGAATAAATCAAGTAATGTTTTTAAAATCTGATATACAGGGTGGCCATTCATCGTGATCGGGCCAAATATCTCACGAAATAAGCGTCAAACGAAAAAACTACAAAGTACGAAACTTGTCTAGCTTGAAGGGCAAAACCAGATGGCGCTATGGTTGGCCCACTAGATGGCGCTGCCATAGGTCAAACGGATATCAACTGCGTTTTCGTAAAAAGAAACCCATTTTTTATTACATATTCGTGTAGTACTTAAAGAAATATGAATGTTTAAGTTGGACCATTTTTTTCGCTTTGTGATAGATGGCGCTGTAATAGTCACAAACATTTGGCTCACCATTTTAGACGAAAAGTTGGTAACAGGAAGGTATTTTAAATTAAAATACAGAACGTAGGTACGTTTGAACATTTTATTTCGGTTGTTCCAATGTGATACATGTACCTCTGTGAACTTACCGTTTCTGAGAACGCATGCTGTTACAGCGTGATTACCGTAAATACCACATTATTGCAATAAATGCTCAAAATTATATCCGTCAACCTCAATCATTTGGCAATACGTGTAACGACGTTTCTCTCAACAGTGAGTAGTTCGCCTTCCGTAATGTTCGCAGATGCATTGACAATGCGCTAACGCATGCTGTCCGAGCCATGGTATGGTGCTTCGACGATCAATCCACCTGTCATGAAATATTCTATTCAATACCGCTTGAACTGCACGCGAGCTATGTGCCGGACTTCCATCATGTTGGAAGTACATCGCCATTCTGTCATGCAGTGAAACATCTTGTAGTAACATCTGTAGAACATTACGTAGGAAATCAGCATACATTGCACCATTTAGACTGCCATCGATAAAATGGAGGCAAATTATCCTTCCTCCCAAAATGCCGCACCATACATTAACCCGCCAAGGTCGCTGATGTTCCACTTGTCGCAGCCATCGTCAATTTTCCGTTGCCCAATAGTGCATATTATGCCAGTTTACGTTACCGCTATTGGTGAATGACGCTTCGTCGCTAAATAGAACGCGTGCAAAAAAATCTGTCATCGTCCCGTAATTTCTCTTGCGCCCTGTGGCAGAACTGTACACGACGTTCAAAGTCGTCGCCATGAAATTCTTGGTGCACAGAAATATGGTACGGGTGCAATCGATGTTTATGTAGCATTCTCAACACCGACGTTTTTGAGAGACTCCCTGTTCTCGCGCAATTTGTCTGGTACTGATGTGCGGATTAGCCGCGGCAGCACCTGAAACACCTACTTGGGCGTCGTCATTTGTTGCAGGTCGTGGTTGACGTTTCACATGTGGCTCAACACTTCCTGTTTCCTTAAATAACGTAACTATACGGCGAACCGTCAGGACGCTTGGATGATCTCCAGGATACCGAGCAGCAGACATAGCACACGCCCGTTGGGCATTTTTATCACAATAGCCATACATCAACACGATATCGACCTTTTCCGCAATTGGCAAACGGTCCATTTTAACACGGGTAATGTATCACGAAGCAAATACCGTCCGCACTGGCGGAATGTTACGTGATACCACGTACTTACACGTTTGTTACTATTACAGAGCCATGTATCACAAAGCGAAAAAAGTGTTCCAACTAAAACATTCATATTTCTTTACGTACTAGACGAATATGTAATAAAAATGGGGGGGGGGGCACAAAATACTTGGGTGTTTTCAGCTCGTTACTAGATGTAAGTAAATAGGAGGTCGAGTTGACAGGAGCTGAAGGAGTCCATGTTTCAATAATATGCGGTACGGCACACTGTTAGAGAGGAAGATTATTACTCAAGACACGCATAGTACAATGAAATTACATCTTCAGTAGCTGCAGCTGCAGCTATGAACTGACAGTCTCGTAACATGGAATACCATGAACTAATACAACATATTCTCAGGGACTAAGCCCGATGGGCCCTCCTCAGAGCATCAATGCAAACATTACAGAACTGGCTGAGGACCGATTACGAAAGTGGGTCTGCCTAGGTTGAAATCTAGCTAAGAAGTGAACGAGGCACACTCCAGTTCCGTCGAGCTGCACAGCCCGCTAGAGTGCGCTGCGCTCGGCAGACGGCGGGCTGCCAACCTTGTGTTGGCGCGGCGTTGTAATAGTATCTATGGCAATGATACTACAGTGCCTATTTAAAAAAACGCAGCTAATATCCGCTTGACCTATGGCAGCGCCATCTCGCGGGCCAACCATAGCGCCATTTGCTTTCCCCCTTCAAGCTAGACGAGTTTCATTCTTTGTAGTTTTTCGTTTGATGCTTCTTTCGTGAGATATTTGGTCCGGTCACTATCAATGGACTACCCTGTATATGTATTCCTTCGTGGTGCGCTGTCTTATGTGTGTTAAGAGAGTATTTGGGTACTCGGACAGTAGCTTCCACCTCTTGAAATGGTTTCTGAGAGCGAAACACTGCCAGTGCAGTGCACTCGACGCGCCACTCAGCCTGTTTAGAGGTAGTGCAGCTCGAGGGGCAGACAAAGAGAGAAGGTAGCCGGTAGCCGGGCAGTGCAGGCTTTGGCAGGTGAATGCTGACCCTCAAAGGGGTTGCAGGGCGGGCCACAATGGGCGCCCAGTGCGCCGTGGGAACCTGCGGGCCCCACCCCACGGCGGAGCATCAGCAGGGCCGGAGCGTGTGAATGAACCACCACAGCGTGCGCGGGTACATCCAGACAAAGCGCGCCTTTTGTGGACCGCTCCAAAGCCAGAGCTTCCTTAACCGTCTTCAGCGTGCACGTCTGCGTACGCTATGACCACGTTGCTTCGTGGGTAGCCGTTGTCGGAACGTTTCGATGTTTCATTGAATTTCTATGTTTGCAACGTCAGTGTACATCTATATACATATTCCGCAAGCCGTCTACCAGATGGTTATAATTAAAGTGTAGCTTCTCCCAGATGTCAAGTGTGGACTGTAATTATGGTATGATAGCGAAACTTTGTAGATATTCTACTGCGTTAATGTGAAACCGATTTACGCTGAAAAAAAAATTGTTCCAATTTTCGCAACCACGCGTAAATCTGGCTTTGTGAATGCAAGGAAGACGTACAGAAACGTTCCCATATGAAATGGATTAGGAACGGGACATAACCAGGAAAAGTCAAACAAGTGAGAAAGCCATAATGTTTATTTTATTATTAACCGCCACTTACACAACTTCTCCAACATGAGCACTGGAAACATGGACGAGATGCTGCAGCACAGATTTGCACCTGGTGGCCAAAATTGGAACAGTTTTTTTTCCCGGCATAAACCGATTCCGCATTAATGCATTCGCATATCTACCAAGTTTCGCTGCCATACGATAATTACAATCCACACTGGACTTCGTGAGTGGCTGCACTTCAATTATAACTTGCTGTTGTAAGGTACACTGCAGAGGGTACTTTGTACCACTCCCTGTCCTGTTCCACTTGCAAATAGAGCTAGGGGAAAACTACGATCTATATACTTCCGTCAGGGCCCTGATTTATTTTGTTTTCATGGCCCTTACGCAATAAATACCATTTTGGGAAGTCAATCGTTCTTTTTGTCGCAAATCCCGGTTATCTAAATTTTCTCAAAAGCGTTTAGTGAAAACTACGTCTTCTTTCATCCAAGGACTTTCCATTTCAGTTCACGGAGTATTTCCATAATACTCGCGCCCTGATCGAACCTATCGGCAACAAATGTAGCGGGAGATGTAGTCTTCACCCCGGAGACTGATTTAACGCAGCTTTCCACACTATTCTGTGTAAGCCTCTTCATCTACGAATAACTAATGAAACATACATATTTCTGAATCTGCTTATTGGACTCATCTCTTGGTCTCTCTCTCTACAATTTCTACCTCTCTCACTTCGCTCCAATACGAAATTTGTGATCACTTGAGGTCTCAGAATGTGACCTATTAACCGATCCCTTATTTTAGTCAAGCTGTGACACACATTTCCTCCCCAATTCTATTCAGTAGCACTTCATTAGTTACGCCAACTACCCCTCTAATCTTCAGCATTTTCTTGTCCAAACTGTTTATCGCCCACACTTCACTTCCATACAAGGCTACTCTCCAGACAAATATCTTCAGAAAAGACTTTCTAACGAATCTATACTCTATGTTGGCGAATTTCTGTTCTTCAAACAGGCTTTTTTGTCATTGACAGTCTACATTTTATAGCCTCTCTACTTCCACCATCGTCAGTCGCTTTGCTGCCCAAATAGCAAAACTCATCAAATACTTGAAGTGTCTCGTTCCCTAATGTAATTCCCCATCAACATCTGATTTAATTCGCGTAAATTCCACTATCCTTGTTTTGCTTTTGTTGATGTTCGTCTTATATCCTCCTTTCAAGACGCTGTCCATTCCGTTCAATCGCTCTTCCAAGCCTTTTGCAGACTGACAGAATTCCGATGTCATCGACGAACTGCCAACTTCTTGTTTCTTCTTCCTGAAATTTCATTCCTTCTGCAAATTTTTCTGTGGTTTCCTTTACTGCTCGCTGAGTGTACAGATTGAATGACATCCCACCCCTCCTACAGTCATTCAACAACGACACTTTCCAGTACACCACGTCTTTATCACTCAACAGTCCCAGACTGTTGCTCACGCTGTCCGACAGATCAGTTGTCTACATAGATAATCAGTACGGCTGTATCGTATTACCCGGAGGACCCCTGACGATATCCCTGTCTCTGATGAAAACTCGCCGTCGAGGACAGCGTACTGAAATTGCTACTATAGAAGTATTCGAGCCACACCCTTACCTGAGAACCTATTCCGTGACCAAACCTTCATTGACAATCTGCGAAGTGGTATCGTGACAAACACCTTCCGTAAATCTCGGAATGTGATATCTGTCTGCTGCCCTTCATCCATGGTTCGCATGTGTGTGCAGTAGGGTACCAGAAAAAAAATGGGTATTTCAGCGCACTGTTAGCGGTCACGAGTTACACCCAGAACGTAGAGGAATCTGGCCAATTCTCTTTGCATTTACAACAGCCTCTTTTAATCTGCAAACAAAGCCTTCTCGCATGCGTTTGCCATGAGGAGCTTATAGTACTAAATCATGCTGTTTTATCTCTCAGTGGCGTAATGCAGCTCTCCCGCGAACGCCAAGCGCAAGAAATGTACTCCGCGATTCTCTTGCAGAGGAGTCTAGAACAACCTTAATTCCCATTAAACCCCACTGACTCACATCTAGGTGTAAATATTTCGATTTCTTACTGCTTTGACGACTTCACCTTAAGTATGCGAGCTGGTGATACATATTTCCTGAATTATAGGTAGACGTAAATAAGGCGACCTCTTGGGGCAAATCAGACGTGTTCTCCACAAAGCGAGATGGTAGATCGAAGAAGCGGTTAAACCGGGTAGTCAACGTTTCTTACCTATAGCCGTCTCTCTCATCTCTATTAGTAGTAAAATTTTGTGATCGCCCACCGGTTCTCAGCAATGGTGATTTATGAGGCACAGAAGTAACTTTACAAAATTTGTACAGCAGAGTTAAAAAAGTAATAATAGGCTTAAAGAATAACGAAGAGCGCTCGGGAATAACGAAGAGCGCTCGGGAATAACGAAGAGCGCTCGGGAATAACGAAGAGCGCTCGGGAATAACGAAGAGCGCTCGGGAATAACGAAGAGCGCTCGGGAATAACGAAGAGCGCTCGGGAATAACGAAGAGCGCTCGGGAATAACGAAGAGCGCTCGGGAATAACGAAGAGCGCTCGGGAATAACGAAGAGCGCTCGGGAATAACGAAGAGCGCTCGGGAATAACGAAGAGCGCTCGGGAATAACGAAGAGCGCTCAAGAATAACGAAGAGCGCTCAAGAATAACGAAGAGCGCTCAAGAATAAAGAAGAGCGCTCAAGAATAAAGAAGAGCGCTCAAGAATAAAGAAGAGCGCTCAAGAATAAAGAAGAGCGCTCAAGAATAAAGAAGAGCGCTCAAGAATAAAGAAGAGCGCTCAAGAATAAAGAAGAGCGCTGAAGAATAAAGAAGAGCGCTGAAGAATAAAGAAGAGTGCTGAAGAATAAAGAAGAGTGCTGAAGAATAAAGAAGAGTGCTGAAGAATAAAGAAGAGTGCTGAAGAATAAAGAAGAGTGCTGAAGAATAAAGAAGAGTGCTGAAGAATAAAGAAGAGTGCTGAAGAATAAAGAAGAGTGCTGAAGAATAAAGAAGAGTGCTGAAGAATAAAGAAGAGTGCTGAAGAATAAAGAAGAGTGCTGAAGAATAAAGAAGAGTGCTGAAGAATAAAGAAGAGTGTTGAAGAATAAAGAAGAGTGTTGAAGAATAAAGAACAGAGTTGAAGAAGAAAGAACAGAGTTGAAGAAGAAAGAACAGAGTTGAAGAAGAAAGAACAGAGTTAAAGAATAATAAAGTTAAAATAATAATAATCACGTAGCAAATACTTTCTCAAAATTTTATGGAAGCCTAATGAATCTGTTTTTAAAATCCATAGAACGCCTGTCGCCCAGCATGAAAGTTGGAACTACCACCAGTGGGCGATATGAATCAGGTTGAGAATCACTGTTCGAACAGTGAGGAAGATTGAAGAGGGACGTTAAAAGAATCTTGACAATTATTTATGAAATTTAGTAGGCTGTCTGCTCGGTCGACACTGAAGAAAGAAATCAAAGGGCTAAATTGAGCAAAAGATGAAAAAAGAAGACGAGTAAAACAATACCAAGTTCAAAACCGAAGACGTCTACATGCATAGAAGAAATGCTCTAGATGAAGTAAGAATAGTGGTAGTGGCGATGGTGATGGTGTGGTGGATATGGTAGAGATGACGAATCTGGAGCTGCTGCTGTTGTAGAGAGCCAATTATACGATCGTTTGATAAGCTGGGAACGTAAGTTAGTACAGTGACATTTTTAAGAAATTCGCTTTTTGACAGTGAATGGCAGTGTGTGTGAGAGGGGAAATGTGTATCACTCCGTTACAAGCAGTATGTACGAAAGCGACACTTCGCTCGTTTTTCCACAACTGATTGTTGCCAGAAAACAAACCGCAAATGACTCCGCCAAGGCCGCAGGGGCCACAGAAATACCCACGAGGCCGCCAATGCTTAGTGGTATGTAACGGAACTGCGGTTCTCTTTGCCGAGTTCTACTTTGACTGCCGTCACTAGCACCGAACTTACATATGCGGCCCTTTTACCCCGAGTATGCCAGTCTCCAACTATTTGGGTTGACTAAAAGCAAGTACCTTTCCCCACTCTAATTTACGTCTTCGAGCATGTATACAGGGAGTACACAAAGTTCGGGAACACTTTCTATTATTTATTGCATAATAACTAAACATTGTACAGGTGTCACACACATTGAATTTTGAAGAGAAACTTCTCACTTTTTTTATTTTTTTTACGAACATTCGATATGCGAACCATGATTGACCCGGCAGACGTCAAGACGGTAATCTAACGTTTCTCGTACGCGCTCCACATTCACTTCACTCATACTGGAACGCCCGCTTCTCTTTGCCGGGCACAAGCAACGCGTCGTAACGAATTTATTGTGCCAGTGGTAAATTGCCTTCCTTGTTGGTGGCTTCTTACCATACATGGTTCTAAACATCCCCTCAACAGCTGTAGCACAGTTGTTTTTGTTGAACTCCAACACACAGAAAGCTCGCTCCGCACCTGAACTCGCAATGTTTGCGACCAGCGCTGACTATCAGCAAATTACCAAACTACGCTGTGGCGGTATGAAAAAAATTTTCAGAGTTTCTCTTCAAAATGACGTATGTATGATATCTGTACAATGTCTGGTTCTTGTGCAATAAATAATTGAAAGTCTTCACAAACTTTATGTACACCTGGTATTGTTTCCTGAACAATACTTAGCAAGAATGATTCTCTCACCCAGCGGCTTCTTGCCTATCGATGGAAATGCTCTCACATACATACACCTATACTTCGCAAACTATAATATGGTTGTAGCGGAGTGTCACGAATGATTCGTGACACGAACGAACTGCCGATGAACCTCCGTATCTACAGCATAATACGCGAGCCACGTAATGGTGTGTGGCGAGGGCTACTTCTGGTATCACTAAGTGATCCCGACTAACCTGTTCGACTCGCGAATGGCGCGTGGGGAGAAAGATTACCGGTAAGCTTCTGTGCTGACTAATTTCTCGAATTTTCTCGTCGTGCTCATTACGCGAGGTGTATGACTGTAACTTCTCTGATTTTCTTGATGTGACCATTTAGCAGGACGGAATGTGGAAGTATGTTGCCAGATTCTTCTGCAACAGTCTGGCCATGGTCGAAAACTGACGATAAAATACTAAAGATTCAGTCGAACGGGTGTTTTGTAAGCGACTTCCTTTGTTTATCAATCACATTTCCTTAATACTCTTCGTATGAACCTTCAGCCTGAAGTCTGTTTCTCTTATGATTACGTGTCACTGTATGTCGCACAGGACAGTTACTATTGGGTTTTTACGGTTGTTATTATCGCCGTCAGCGTAATCAATAATAGATGGCTATTTAAGCGCAATACACCCACTTATTGTCGTTCAGTGTTACTGAGGAACTATCCAGACACGCTTCAGAACTAACAGTCCAGTTAGGGAAAAAACTGCATTCGCAAATTTTTGTACAATGGTAGGTGTGAGCATTATGAAGAGGACATTAAAAAATCCCCACAGTTGGGGTGGGAACGAGAGGGCGGGGACCGTTTCAAGGTCAGGATTTTGAATTTAATGAAATCTAATACCGCTGTCTCTAGAGAAAATATTTCCCAGTACAAAATTAAACTACATTAAATAGCCTACGCTAAATGTCCTATCTATTTTTTTCTGTAGAAAGAGTTTCCGCGTTGCTCGGAAAAGAAAAATCGCACGTTATTAAAAATAATGTTTTAGTGGTATAAAATTAATGCTTGTCTTTAAATGAAGTGGTTTAAGAACAAATATTAAAACGCGTGTACCACATCTATACATGTATTCCAGACAGCAATAATGGAGACACCTCATAAGTGCGTGGCAGCATTTTTACGAGGTACGGTAAAATTGTTGGTATGATGTCCTCTCTTCCTGCAACCTGTGTACAACAGACTTAATCATATCACGTTTTTCATTATACTGCAATACAAACTCATATCTTATAATTAATGGACAGACCTTCTCCTGCTTTTATCCCTAGAACACTGTATCTATCCCGTGCCATAATCGCGCAATATATCATTTTGGGGTGGAAAGTGAAACAATATCTAAATATATTGCCTCTTACACTGAAGGAATGACACGTCATGTTTCTTTAAGACGAAGGTGGTATAACGCCCGGCGCTTCACAATTAGGGCGAATGGAACTTTGCTAGCGCCAGCGCAGTGCCGTTAGTAACAATTTAAAAAATCCCTGGTGATAATGACCCAGGTGTCTGCTATGCTTCATACAAGAGAAAGCTATTAAGTACGTATTCCGCGGCGGTAACATTACCGAAAACAAAATCTTATCTGGTATTTCTGTCAGAAATCAAGATGGATATACTTGTTCCTCATTCCAAGAACAAAAACCGTGTTACTGCATCTAACAACTTAAGACACACTGAACTTAAACATTGTAACTCGCAATCGGTGACACAAAACAATGAAACTGTATGCTAAACTTTTTCTCGATCTGCATGAACGGGAACCTTTGACGAAACCAATGTGCAATTTTACAGTCAATAGCTAACAGTATTTGGAGATAACTCAAGACATTTCAGAAATGATAAGAGGAAAAAATGATCGTTTTGCGATTCAGTTGTTATCTTCGAAAATATTACTTGTTCAACGTACCAATTTCATGATTATTGGGATGCTACCCAATGATTTACATTTGTAGTATACGATGTATTAAATAAATTAAATGGAAAGACAATTGCTATTAAGATTGATGGAGAACCAAGATCTCATAGAAGTACATTTGCAACAATGATGGCAAGAGCTCTTAATACTAGTTGGTGCAATTAGACATGAGACAATCGCCATTTGAGAAAGTGGAACAGAAATTGCACGGCAACGACTCCCTCGAATTTTGGAAAAACCCCAAGAAGATAGGTGTATGCAAAGAGTCAAACCGACCAAAGTGGCGCAGTGGTTAAGGCACTTCGTTATTTGGGAACATTGCGATTCAGTTCTCCATTCGACCATCCAGACTTAGTTTTTCATAGTTTCCCTAAATTCCTTACGGAAATTGCCGGAATGATCCTTGAAAAGAGCCCGGAGACTCCCTTTCCCAGTCTGATGTTGTAACCTGGCTCCGATGACATCGTCGTCGACATGCCGTTAACTCTAACATTCCTTTCTTTTCTGAAAGAAGAAGCAGCGTATTAGGAACTACTTAGGGTGCAGTATGCCCAGTTCGTCTTTGCCCCTCATCCTTATGTGTCCTATCTCCGAAGAGAAGGAGAAGAATGCGGCCTATAAAAGATGGTATTCTGCGTTCTTCCGTTTCCCTGCGAAGCACAACACACCGCGGCCCGGCACTGCTATGACCGCCAGGTACTCACGTCCCTCTCTCGGACCACCCAATAAATAGCGCTCCGTTTTGTGGACAGAAGGTATACAACGAAGAGAATGTTCATAAACTCTTAACAACCACTGTTAGCCCAGGCTAAGAGCTACCGAGGCCGTAAACGGCCGGGGATCATTATTCGCTGGAATGCGGGCACCAAATGCGTTCCAACACCGCGTCGTCTGGCTGGAAGACTGCAAATCGCTAGACGTACCTTTACCACTGCACAGCAAGGGCGGTAGTGTTTGATAATACGATTTACAGCAAAGGTGGAAATGGGGGGTTGGAGGGGGAGGACACGTTACACGTTAATGACTTCAAAGCTACACTAGACGACAACTGATTTTACTCAAATGACAACCTAACTCGTAATGGCTTTTTTTTTTTTTTTTTTTTTTTTTTTTTTTTTTTTGCATGGGCCGCAGATCTGACCAGAAATGAAGACGCCAAAGCAGAAAGCTGATTGTGTAGCCTGGTTCATGGCGACAAAGTGCGATGGCCAAGTTCAAAGAAACTTACGGAGTCAGTACAGGAGGGACCAAAAGTTCCGTCGAACTATTCAGGTCTGCCATACGTCGTTTGTGGAGACGGAGTGTTCTCCATGAACAGGGGATCGGCTATTTATCTACTGCACTTTCCAACATGGAACGAGTCCGATAAAATCATTGCGAATGAAAGGAACAGTCTTTGAAATGCCATTATCAACAGTGCAAGTTATGTACAAGGGGTTATGCCTTTATGCCTGTAAGATGCAGTTGCTTCAGGAATGAAGTCGACGGCCAAATCTCAGCGCGGTCAGTTCGCAGTGAAGACGCTAGCCAAGACAAAAGCAACAATTAGATTTTAGAACATATCTGTTTCTCCGATCAGTCAACTTTTCATGTATTTGGAAAAGCCTGGTGTCGTAACGTTCGTACATGTGGTTCGGAATGCCCTCACGTTACACGTGAAATGGAGAGTGTCCCAAGGTCAATACATGGAGCGGACTTACGCGCAAATGTGCCATTGGTCCATCTATTTCAACGAGTCCACCGTTAACAGTGATGTCTAACTGAGCACGTAACACGAGTTTGCTGTGCCCCAATTGGAACACCTACATCTTGACGTCATAATCCAACATGTGCACCACCACCACCACCACCACCACCACCACCACCACCACCACCACCACCACCACCGCCTCGCTAGTCCCTTATGTCGGTCAGTATCTGGTTGAAAGATTTCCGTACATATGAACTAAAGATGGTGCAATTCCGTAAGCTGCCACGATCACTTTACCTTACAGCACGGAACTTCTTTCTATAGGATTTTGTAAAGGATCAGGTGTCCAGAGCCAGCGTTACGAACCTATAGCAATTTGAGACACGTATTCGAAACGCATTTGATCTTGTCTCTGTTGAGTTATTGGAGAGTACATGGAGAGAAACTAACAGCAAATGGACGTTGTACGTGGCACTACTGGTGTAAGCATTCGAGTGTATAAATGAGGAAACAAACCTTTACGAGATGACTTCTAACAGTCTGTTGTGTTGTAAGTTCTAAAGCTATTAACATCCGAAGTTTTAAAGATAATTTACTGACACAGTTTATTATTGGAACGGGAGAAGTATTAGCGCAAATGCTGCCTACTTCGAAGTCGCAAGAGCGAACATATTACTTCCAATAATGGTTGTTATAGAGTAATATACGCTTCACTAGTACATCTATACTCCGCAAGCCACCTTAATCTGTGACGGAGCGTACCTTGTGACCTAATGTCACTTCCCTCTCTCGTATTTACAGCAAAAAACACCCGCAGAGGTGCAATAAAACACGATTTCAATTGAGATGATACGGTAAAACTCAGAATATTAGACTTTGCAAGCGCTAAAACTATCTCCCAAATCATGTCTTCATTTCTGCAAATGCACTTACGAATAACGGCAGCACGATACGAGAGTCAGTCCTCAGGCGTTACTGTAGCGTTGCACAGTCACGAGGTTCCCGCTAAGCACGGCGTGATACGATGAAACGATTAGTCGACTGCGTGTAACTTGGGGAAATAGCCCAGACAGGACTGGGCGCAATAAAGACGTGAGTCAGTGGGCGGCGGCTACCGGAAAATCAATGAGCCGTCAAGGGCCTCGCGTGGGCGAACGTGAGCCCGCAGCCTTGGGTTCGAGGTGGACCGAGACCGTGTCTGCAGCTTGGCCGGAACAGCCCATGTTGTCGGGCCAGCGGGGATCACTCGGGCCACATTAACGAACGCGCGGATCCACGGTGGGAGGGGCTGGGGTCATGACCCTCCTCCACTACACTCCCCAAAAGCACGGTACTACGTTTACAATAAAACACATATATAGTTATTATTAAAATCCTAGCCATCTGTGACACAAATGTGGGTGCGGTGGGGAGGGGGGTGGGGGAGAGTGGTAAAGGGGATTTAGGAGTTAGCAGAATACTGTGTTCCACGTCCCGAATCGAACGCAGGATCGTGAACCCCGTCTGTTAATGGCCGTCTGTTTTGGAATGATGATGCTCATCACGGAGCAGAATCACAACGTGTCCAATATTTTATACTAATTTCAGATACCATTGTCTTCAGCCGGACGACTGGTTCAATGACTCTCACCATGTTACTCTAACCTGAGCCGGTATCTGTCTCTGCATCACTACTGCAACGTATGTCCAGTTTAACCTGCTTGCTGTATTCATGCCTCCGTCTTCCTCTACAAAATGTACTCCCCATATTTCACTCCTTTACCAACAATTAACTATAGCTAATTAAGTCAGCAGTTCATCTATCCCTTATTTCAATCATGTTGTCCCAAAAAGGTCTTCCATCCGCAGTTAAGACTGAGTTCCTCTTGATTAAAGAACATTTGTCAATAAAGAATATAAATTTAAATGTTGGGTAGTCATTTCTGGAAGTTGTCTTATTTGTAGCCCTGCGCGGAAGTGAAACATCGACGCTAAGCCTTTCGGGCAAGAAAAGGAGATTTTGAAACGCAGTGCTACAAAAATGAAACAAAAAAAATTGCTGAAGATTAGATGGGACATCCATTGACTAATGTGGTGGTACTGAATAGAGTTAAGGAAAAACCAAATAATGAAAACGTTTGCACACAGCATGGAGAGCTACATCAAAACACACTGCCGGGAAAAAATTAGTACACCTGGAAAGTCTTATATCTTATATGGATATGCTGACGAGCGTTGATATATATCAACGGGGACAGGTGAAAATGTGTGCCCCGACCCGGACTCGAAGCCGGGATCTCCTGCTTACATGGCAGACGCTCTATCTAAGCCACCGAGGACACACAGGATAGTGCGACTGCAGGGACTGTCTCGCGCACGCCTCCTGCGAGACCCACATTCTCACCTTGTATGTCCACGCACTACATTCACAGTGTCTCACCTCAACATACTCATTACTCGTGGAAGACATTCTTCCTAAGTCCCGTAAGAGTTCGGCGAATGTGTGTGCATCTGCACAAAAGGAGGTCATGGCCGGTATTGCCAGAACTATATACTTACATGGATACGCCGTCTGTTCTTTCGGGGGGAGTTCGGCGAATGTGTGTGCGCGTCTGCACAAAAGGTCATGGCCGGTATTGCCAGAACTATATACTTACATGGATATGGTGTCTGTTCTTTCGGTGTATTATTCTGGCAATATCGGCAATGACCTTCTGTGCGGATGCACACACATTCCCCCCAACTCTTACGGGACTTAGGAAGAATGTCTTCCACGAGTAATGAGTGTGTTAAAGTGGGTGTGCGCGAGATAGTCCCTATCCTTTGTGCCCTCGATGGCTCAGATGGATGGAGCGTATGCCATGTAAGCACGAGATCCCGCGTTCGAGTCCCGGTCGGGGCATACATTTTCATCTGTCCCTGTTGATATATATCGACGCCCGTCACCAGCTGAAGGTATTAAAATTAATTGTAATTTAGAAAGACTTAAATCGATTTTGATCCCATGACGGCATATGCCACCTGGCGAATAATGGATGTACAGATAATGGTTTCAATGTCATCCGCCAACGGATAGCGTACTGCAGTAACTATCAGCTCGCCAGCTGTGTCTACCATTTAATAGGGAATGCTCAGAGCCAGGGGGGCTAAGCGTGGTGCAAATGTGTGAAAGAAGCAGACAATCATGCCACGGAGACGCACTCGTGCTTCCGACAGCCAACTTAGCGAGTGTGGAAGAGGTCTAATTGTGGCCTTCCGAGTGACGGAATTGTCCTTTCGGAGAATTGCTACGCAAGTTGGACATGCTACGTCAGTTGTGCAACGACGCTGGTATCAGTGGTCACGTGAACATCCTCAACTCCAGTAGACCAGGTTCAGGACATCCACGCAGCACAGACACCCGCCAGGATCGTCGCGCAGTGGCAAATCATACGGCTATTTCACAACAGATAAGAGGGCTTGTGAGCCCAGATGTGTCAACACAAACTGTTTCGAGCCGATTATTAGCAGTGGGACTGCGGGCACGCCAACCTGTAGCCTGTTCCACTCA
Organism: Schistocerca serialis cubense; assembly: GCF_023864345.2. Taxonomy (NCBI): domain Eukaryota; kingdom Metazoa; phylum Arthropoda; class Insecta; order Orthoptera; family Acrididae; genus Schistocerca; species Schistocerca serialis. The sequence continues at coordinate 325,261,663 of NC_064645.1, read as the reverse complement.
GGCCATAGCATCGACGTGCGCGGCTCGACTACTGCCATCAGAGGATGGAATAGCGCGCTGTGGTCTTCAGCGATGAAAGCAGTTTCTTCCTGCGCTCAAGTGATAGTCTAATGCGCGTATGACGTAGACCTGGTGAGCGCTGTGTGGTGAAGTTCATTAACCCAAGACACACTGGTCCCAGCCGAGATCTTACTATCTGCGGTGCGATAAGCTACAACTCACGTTCACCTTTGGTGTTTCTGGAAGGGACGCTAAGCAGCGCTCAGTACGTGAAGAATGTTGTTGGACCCGTTCTTTTGCCGTTCTTGCAACAGGGAGGTAGTGCGACGTTCCAAAAGGATAATGCTCGCTCATACACCGCCCGTGGAACTATGTACTCTGCAAGAAGTGCAGCAACTTCGCTGACCAGTAGGATCTCCCGATTTGTCCCCAATTGAGCATGTGTGGAATATGACGGGACTAGAAGTGAAACGTGCGTCTTGTCAATCAACAACTCTTCCACAACTACATGAACAGGTCGAGCAGGTGTGACGTAACTTATCCCAAGACAGTATTCGTCATCTGTATGATGGATTGGATGCCAAAGTCGGCGCCTGCATTGCCGCCTGTGGAGGTTACACCACGTATTACAGCACTTACTAATGCAGGTGTTTCAGCGTGGGTCGATATCTGGTATCTCAGAACCGCTTGTGCAATTGGTCTGTAAATGTAACCATTCCATGTACTCCATTTGCACTGTTGCAACAATAACTCTTGTATTACTTGAAACCTGTAAAAGGGTTTATTGTCGCCTTCCGGCAGTGTAGTTTTCCGACTGACGAGCGAAAAATCGCATCTTCATTACTTATCCGATGTACCCATATAATCTTCAGTACTCTTAACTAGCACACTGGACTCGCATTCGGGAGGACGACGGTTCAATACCGTCTCCGGCCATCCTGATTTAGGTTTTCCGTGATTTCCTTTATCACTTCAGGCAAATGCCGGGATGGTTCCTTTGAAAGGGCACGGCCGATTTCCTTCCCCATCCTTCCCTCACCCGAGCTTGCGCTCCGTCTCTAATTACCTCGTTGTCGACGGGACGTTGAACACTAATCTCCTCCTCCTCCTCCTCCTCCTCTTAACTGGCGAAACGTCTTAAAAGATCATCTCTTTCCTTTAATTCGAGTAGAATCCACGTTTCTTTTCCGTACAAGGCTATGCTCAAACAAAATGATTCCTGGCATATACATTTATATTCTATGTTTAGATACTTTTCCAATTAGGCTTCCTTTTTTATTGCCAGCCTACACCTTATATTCTACCTACTCCTGTCGGCAATAGTGACTTGGCTGCTGAAATGACAAACATCGACGTCTGCTTTCAGCGTCTCGTTACCTGAAGTTATTCACAAAGCATTAACCGTCTTAATTCGCCTTCCCTCCATTACCTTCACTTATTTTTTACATTTTGCATGAGTTATGGAAACGTGTAGCAACATTCAGGAAGACTAAGATGTCATTAAGGCAACAAAATTCAAGTTCTAACTGGAGAGGGATGTGTAGCGGAATCGGCAGTATTTTTTCCCCCTTCAAAGGAAGTATGCCGTCATTTTTCAAGCGGTTTCGAAAAAAGAAGACGGAATACTTCAATTAGCATGAACGGTGGGGCTTCAATACTGCAATTCTGAAATGAGACACCCGTTCCCAAACAACTGAGGTGCCTAGCTCGGTTGAATATTGCAAGTCTTTATGAAGGTATAATCAGGGTGAAGAACACTGCACTGGAATGAGATTAACATCCCCTGCATATACACTGATAAAAATGTAACAAACACCGAAAAATTTCTGCTGGAGAATACGAAGAAAAAGATTTAAAACGCTCTTTTTAGGTTAAATGGCGAATACAAAGAGGACGAACAAATCATCACTTTTCTGTTATCAGAAATTGAAAATTTTGTTCCATTAAACTAAGAATGTTTTAATGGCACAAAAACGTCCAAACTGTCAGGGTACGGCTATCTGAGGTGCCCTGGTAAATCAGGATGTGACCGCCCATTAACAGTGAATTTCCTGCGTTAAGCGTCGCGTCGTTGGTAATTACGATTCATTATGCAACACGAGGTTGCCGTCCCTGTTCACTATTTTAGCTGGTTTGTGCTACACGCGAAAGAAAAATACCGTTAGGAACGTCTTATCCAAGTAGCAATGAAGACAACCGACGTTAAGTGTAAAACAAGCGTAACCACAATATTACACTTTTGAGGGTAATCAATATTGCAATGTGAATCATTCATCTGAAAACAAGAATAATTAATAGTTTTCCAAACGGAAAGTACAAAAGTTGTCAACTATATTCGATTCCCGCCGATTTGTCCCACGGTAACCCTTCGCCACTCAATTTGCAGCTGTCTTTTCAGAAGATTGATGCAGAAGAAAAAAGAAGTTGGTGGCCTCAGATGCGATGTCTAAGAAGCTGTGAAATATATTTTCGTCCGCCAACAACGTAGCTTCTTGTGTATAGTATCGGTGCTGGAGAACACACTTTTCTGTGGAGTTCAAAAACGAATAACTCGCCCTCTGTGCGAAATCACCACCAGAAGTGTCAGGTGTACGTGAAGACACTTATGGAACTGTTACCAATTACAAGATATAGAAATCGGTAAGTAGACGCTGTTAGTTCAGAGAGATTTTTCATATGCTGCTACTGAATAGGTGGCGTCCGTGGAAAATTTCTGCGATAGGATGAAGATTTGTAGATAACCAGGGGAGGAAGATCTGGGGTAAGTCCAGCCGACGACACACGGAGCACATGCAAAGGCGGGACGAAGATAGTAACGGAAATCGAACTTGTCCTGTTTTAAGAAACCACCTTGTTCGCCTGAGTCCATTTAAGAAAACTGCAGAAAACCTTGGTAGGATGATCGGAGGAGGATTTTAATCTACGTCCGTCCAAAAACGAAGCCACTGCCTTAACCACGGTTTCATCTCGCACTGAGATGAACTCTTCTTGGTACAAAGATTGACAGTCAACTCAATACGAACACATACACGTAATGGGTATGAGGAGGAGTTTGACTTAATTAAATGCGGTAGCTCGCTGAAGTCGTTACCAACAATAAAATATTTCAGTGTTACACGTGCACAAGAAATTAGTATTCGCTGAACTAATTCTTTGAAAATCAAATTCATCCACTTAAGAAACTGACGAACTCTCCTTCAACCGATCGAGTACTGTTTATCTGTCTTGGATCTTTGCACAAGATTAACAGCAGTAGTGAAGAAGACTAGGAAGATTGTGGAGTTGTGTACCACCTTTAAGTCTAGTAATAATATTTTATATTCAGGAAACGACTGTGGGAAAAGCGACGATGCAGCCGCGCATCAGAAAGGATATAACACTGTTTCAGTAAAATTAGTAAATTTCGGTGTCTTACAGGAAGTCGTTCACACGGCGCGCACAGATCGCAACTAGAACTGGATGGAGAACTAGCGTTATTCGTACACTACGTTCCCTCTGGTACAGAGCAAGCGGCAAGCAACAGAGCAGACAATACATTTCAAATAACGAAGCATGACGCTCAGCAGAGTGACGTTCACTCAACCTGCTGCTTGCGTTGTTAGAAGCAGACATCTACTGGCGCCAAACAGTAATTACTGCTACTGTGCCAAGCGACGGTGCTAACAGACGTGGTTAAAGGTTGTAAGGGCGACCTGCCTCTTGCTTCTGAGAGGGTTATCTCTATACGAGTGATGAAAGCTAACTTTTTCTCGTAGGCCAGAGTACTTGTGGAGTGTCGTGAGGTCAGATTTGCTAACGCCGCTGTTACGATAAAGGCAATCAGCATATTCTAGCTCGCGCGCGCGCGCGCACACACACACACACACACACACACACACACACACACACACACACACACACACACAGAGAGAGAGAGAGAGAGAGAGAGAGAGAGAGAGAGAGAGAGAGAGAGAATGGATTACATGGGCAGATATCTGGCTGACAAAACAAATTCCATCTCCTTCAGTCTTCGCAGTCTCCTTTTCAGAATGCGCATCTATCGCTGGCTGTAGTCTGTTTAAGCAAGGGTTCCCAAACCTTTTCTCTGACGGAACACGGAATCCTGCTACCTTCATGGGAAACCTTGTTTATTTTGAAGGTTAACAAGATTTCAAAAATTCACAGAACTTGTTTTATTCCTTGATTATATCAATTTTAAAGGTTGACTTATAATATAGGAATCAATTATAAAAGTAATTAGCACTATGAAAATGTCGGAAAAAGTGCCACGTTATTAACAGTTTTTCGCTGAGCACTTATTCACGGAAAACCAGGGTTCCGCTGGACACAGTTTGGAAAACCCTAAGCTAATGGTAGTCGAAAAGGAATGAATTATTATCTGATAGTTACCTAGTGACGTGAGACATGTAGACGGATCTCTGCCTGAATGTTATCCAGTAGCTCTGAAAAATGCCCAAGGGCTTGACACTGACAAACTTTTTCAGAAAACTCCTTGGAATTATCGGTCTACTGGAGTTTTTAGCAATAGTAAACAAAAAAAGTTTTATATGCTGATGCAAGTATTCTTCCAAATATTTTCTTTAGAGTATGCTAACTTCGTAGATCGTAACAGTGGCGTTAGCGTATCTCGTTTACTTCTGACTTTACGACATACATAAATACACTGATCAGCGCTTACGAGGTTCTCCGTAGCAAACAATGAAATTCAGGAAACTAACGACAGGCATTTTACACCCTTTCTTTTCAAACACTAGTACGAAGCGGTAACGTCAGCGCCACCTCGTTTGGTGAAATCTGTCATCGTCTTTATAAGAAAGGCATCTTCGTGCAATCGATTCAGTTGCCCGTCAGCGCTTAAATAGCCATCGGTGTTTAGCAATCTCTTGTTGTGTACGGAAATGATGTCACGAGAAGAGCAGTCATTTCTAATTCTGCAATTGCCTGTAGCGTTGGTTACGTACACGCGAACTGCACGTGGAGGCGCAGGACAAAGAGCGGGGGCGGACCAGTATCTGTGTGACGAAACAGCGAGCATATCTTCCTTGTTTACTTAGGAGAACAGTCTCTCTTTACTGGCAATTGCTCACTGTGGATTTTCCACTACAAAATACCTGTATCAGCGATACACTAACTGAATTCATTCCGCGAGTCTGACAACTACACTTTTCATACGTCTCCGAATTTGTTTTTCTTTCCCAATCGTGAAACTGTGAAACGAGTGGGAAGAATCTGATTACACAACGGAAATTCGAACGTAAATATCTTTACGTAAGACTCCCTTGTCTGACTTTGGATTTCGCTCTTTCGTTTGTGAATTTGTTACGACTGGGGTAGGCAGTAGGAGAAAATCCGCTTCTCGATGGAAGGAGTAAATAGTTTTTGAATATATAAGATTAAATACACGTAGTAATAATTTTGAGTTTAAAACGAGATGGCAATTTTATGGTTTAAATCAAGACGATTTAATGTCTTTTAAATATTTTTACAGCCAGATGATTTTACAAAAAACAAAAACACACAGGTAACGGGCCCGCTGTAGTTATTTTGTCAAAAACTGACGAGATCGTGAATTTTAAAAAATATAGATTCTTACAAAAAAGTTGCTATTAGCAGATTTTATCATCTTGCATATAGCAACCTCCATGTTGATGATGCTATGGGATAATGACTTACGAGAGTTTTTTTTTTTTTACATTAAGGATGTGAAAAGATGATTTCTATAATGGGCCACAGATAAAAAAACAACAGAAGCGGCGTCGTGCAAGAACAAAACGAAGCGATAGGATGGAATGGAATGGGTAGGCCGAGGCGAGTACAATAGTTAGCTGTGGCAAGGAAAGGGTGTGTGTCCGAACGAATTTCAATTTTCGGGAGTAGGAGTTCACTGAAATATCGGCGTGGACGGCAGACAAGTCAGAGGCGCACAGGAGGAGGATGTGGGTGTACTCTTGTCACATGTAGACCAGCTGCGGGAACTGGATGAACTGGTACTGGTGTGGTTTGGGAAATGCAAAAGGATGCAGGCGCGGAGCATATATCTCTAGGACAAAGGGAATTGTTATATTAGGAAGGAGCGGAGATCTGGGAGCCAAGGCACAGATTAGAGTGTGATGAATGCGATGGTTTCAGGAAAAGATAATGGCAGATGCATGTAGCCCCAAAGTTCATTTTTATATTGCCTTATGTTTGGATCTGTGTTGAACTGTTAGAGCTTTTTAGGGCAGATGAAGTGTCTACAAACCGCACAACGAAGACCCAAGTCACAATCTAAGAATTCAGTTGCGTTATACATTTATCTACACAAAATAGTAACAGAAAGGATTACTCTTTCTATTAATACTGTTTACCTTTGAGATGTACCAGAAATAGCTTCATATTTACTTGTGTATGCACTATCTTAAAAGTATTTTGTAAGGATTACTTTACTGCATTGACGTAATATGGAAGGACGTTTTAAGTCCTCTGTTGTATCAATTGCAGTAGTTCCGCTCTAGCTGGCGACATTATGGGTTGGTTCCCAGTCATAACGATGGTAGGATACAGAATACGTAGAACGGTTGGCAGGGGAAGGTGGTCGACCTTTGACCTGCAACTAAGAAGGTATTGTGTAGTGCAAGAAACAGCAACAGGAAGTAATTAGGTCTGACTGGCTTCCAGCTTTATCATCAAGAGTTCTTTTCTTTATGGCTTTCATTGAGTAAAATATAAACCAACAAGTCTCCAAGAGGTGGATGTTATTCACTGGCAAGGACGCTTCCGGCGCCGTCGTTTTCAACGAACAGCAAAAAACAGGATGCGGCAATAAAGCACCGGGGTCGTAACTGGAAAGAGACTTCGATTCTCTGTTTAAAAACCGGGAAAAATCTATTTTGTAATATCGATAATCTCCCATGCTAACGTCCTGAACAGTTCCTGCTCCAGAATCGGGAGAATTTTTGCGCTCATGGTTCTCTCTTACAGCGCCAGGAGTGAAGAAACGGATTAAATGTACTGTCAACGCTGTTATTATAAATGGTGCGCAAGCTATAACTGGGGAAAAACTGAGACACATTTCGAAACCTGTCTTTAATCAATTAGGTTTGAGCTGACGTCCTCACGAATGAAATTCAATAGGGCCATGAGCCGACGTGGAAGCTCCTGTTGTCCGTTTTCCTTACGAGGTCATTTGCTAGCATCAAGTTCACGCGTATATCGTGCTTATCTTCCGCGAGGAGGACTGATGCTTTCAATGTTACCCACTATGACGTACGGCTAGAGACGTCCGCTAATGACTGAAAGAGCAGGACTGACAATACGACCTGAAAGTGCTTCCCTGGCCACTAAATTCAATTTTGTGTGTGTGTGTGTGTGTGTGTGTTTTCCCAAGAAGCTGCTGAGGTCATTGGTCTCCAGACTTACACACTACTTAAACTCACTTATTCTAGAAACCACACACACACACACACACACACACACACACACACACACACACACGAGGGAGGACTTGAACTTCCGGCAGGAGGGGCCGCGCAACCCGTGACATGGCGTCTCAAATTCCCCAGATCTTAACGCCATACTACATGAAGGATCAGTGAGTTCGCTTTTCAATCCTTCAACATGCACACATCAACAGCTGTTGCAGCACTGCAACGCAATGGTTCCTGATCCGAATGTTCCTTGACTTAACATTCGATGCAGCTACGAACAGCCAATTAGCGAACAATATACTAGCTTACGAAATACGTAATAAGCTTTATAGCTGAATTAGAGATTTCCCCACAGAGTAACGCAACACGTTCTCCACGTAATATTTGAACGTAACTTCGAAGAGTACCACAAGGGAGTGCTGTTGGACAGTCAGTGTTCACGATATGACAATGTAGTAGATAATGCAGGACGTTTTTACTCTTTTCGCGAATGATGTTGCTGTGCACAAGGAAGTTGCAACGCTAGAAGACTGTAGCGAAAGCCAAGATGATCTGTAAAGGATCGACGATTAGGATATGGACCGGTAGTTGACCCTGGGGAAAATTTAACGCATAGCGAACAAATAGGTGAAGAGACGCACTGCTGTCGATTATCCTATTTGTGACAAATCACTGTAAAATACCTAGGAATAACCAACTGAAGCAACCTAAAGTCGAATGACCACAAAAGAAGTCAACTTTAAAAGTTTAAAGAAACTCCATTAAGTTATGGATCTAGGAATATATTGCAACCCCCTGTGTATCACTCCCGCATAGAGTTTGAAAACAATACTGGACTTATTACAGCTCGCACACGTTTATGCTATCATCCCTCCCATACTCCATACGCGAATGGAACGGAAACAAGCTCTAATAAGCGGTACAATACGAAGTACTCAGATGCACTTCGCAGTGGTTTGCAGAGTATACATGTTCATATTGAAAAGAGCTTGTGTGAAAAGCAGATTCATTGGATGAGTATCAAGGACACGTTATTTACCTAGGAAGTAAGTGCCTTAGAACAGTCGTTCGACATTTTCCCAAGTGCCGCTAATCAGTGTGAAATCCTTACCATGTGATGTCAGCACAGGAGGGGGAGAGAGAGAGAGAGAGAGAGAGAGAGAGAGAGAGAGAGAGAGAGAGAGAGAGAGAGAGAGGCGTGAAAGCGTGGCGGAGACCTCAACAAATTCCATAGGCAGAAGTTATGAGGCGTGCATAATGAATTTTTCTACTGTCAAAATTTAGAGTTTAAGTTTCAAGAAAAGTTACTCAAGGTTTGACTTTCTACCACTTAGACATCGCGAAACGATCACGAAGAAAAACGAAAAATTAGGGACCTTACAAAAGTGGACCATCAGTCGTTTTTCTCTCGCATCATTCACGAATGGTACAGAGAAGGTGGAATACGTTGGCGGTACTATAAGTACTCTCCGCTACACAACAGCAGTAGGCTTGAGTAATGCAGATTGAGAAGACGTACTATGACAGCGAAACGATATGACCGCTGTCAGACGGGCGGGAGGGTAGTTTGTAGATCCTTTTCTGTGTTTGCCAAGATAATGTTATCATCAGCCGGCCGAAGTGGCCGTGCGGTTCTAGACGCTACAGTCTGGAGCCGAGCGACCGCTACGGTCGCAGGTTCGAATCCTGCCTCGGGCATGGATGTGTGTGATGTCCTTAGGCTAGTTAGGTTTGATTAGTTCTAAGTTCTAGGCGACTGATGACCTCAGAAGTTAAGTCGCATAGTGCTCAGAGCCATTTTTTGTTATCATCAGCTTACCGGAGTTCGATGGCAGCTGTTGAGGATATTTTGCTTTTTAGCGCAGAGTCTGCTAAGATTGAATACAGGACACTGTTCTGACCTCGGCTGACGCTTGCAACATATTGAGAACATCACAGAGGTGTCGTCCTTGGTCTGATACTACAGTGCAACGCGCAAGCCTGGCTAGTATGCATTTACATTCAAGCATGCATTTCTCACAGTGTTTCCACATTTTGCCGAACCCTGCAGCTACCGATTGCATCTTCATCTGGTAAACGTCAATAGAAATCTGAATCATGCTACATTAACGTCTGCTACTGCGTTAGGAGAAAGAGTTACGTGTTATGCCCACTGATCTGATTTGCCTAACTGTGTATTGAACTTTAAGTAAAATGAGTGAGTAATAACCAAAGCATCCGCAGTGTTGCGCATCTGCCGAATAACCCCAACGCCGCTCCGTGATCTTTGAGCACGTCCTCGTTGTGACGTCATGGGCTGCCGAGTAGCAAGCGGTTTCTCCTGCTGCAGACGCCCCTCCGTCGGTCTACTGTGGGCAGAGTGTACTCGCTGTACCAACAGCGCCTGTGACCGCGTGACACAATGCCGCCATTGACGGCTGGCCCACGGCAGCCAGGTCTAATTGCCGTGGCATACCTGCACGCCGACACATCCGCCTCGGCGGCACGCGGCCCGCCTACCTGATGGCGCTGGCCCCATACAGAGGCGGACCTCGCCTTAAACGGGCGCGCGTCGCGACGGCTCCTGCTGACGAGCGACCAGCACATCTGCACCTTCTGCCGGACGTCACCCTCCCAGTACGCAGTGCAACCGACACACAGGCTGCATATAGGCACCAGATGTTGCAGTCTGCACTGCCTACCATACCAGCTAATACGGGAACTACCGTACGGCTTGGCTGACGATCACCTCCCATTCCATCCTGTGAATCAGAGGTATTTTTTAACACTGCAGCACGCACTTCGAACTGTTTTACGCCACTGGTTACATCCATCCCCCCGAACGTAGGCCATATGGTTGAACAGCCTCCTGAATAACCCCATGTACACTATGTGATCCAAAGTATCCGGACACCTGGCTGCAAATGACAAGTTCGTGGTGCCCTCCATCGGTTATGCTGGAATTCAATATAGTTTTGGCCCACCCTTAGCCTTGATGACAGCTTCCACTCTCGCAGACATACGTTCAATCACGTGCTGGAAGGTTTCTTCGGGAATGGCAGCTCCTCCTTCACGGACTGCTGCACTGAGGTGAGGTATCGATGTCGGGCGGTGAGGCCTGGAATGAAGTCTGCGTTCCAAAACATCCCTAAGGTGTGCTACAGGGTACAGGTCAGGACTCTGTGCAGGGCAGTCCATTACACGGATGTTATTGTGGTGTAACCACTATGCCACAGGCCGTGCATTATGAACAGGTGCTCGATCGTGTTGAAAGATGCAATCGCCGTCTCCGAATTGTTCAACAGTGGGAAGCAAGAAGGTGCTTAAAACATCAATGTAGGCCTGTGCTGTGATAGTGCCACGCGAAACAACAAGGAGTGCAACCCCTCTCCATGAAACACAAGACCACACCATGACACCACGGCCTCCGAATTTTACTGTTAGCACTACACACGGCGGCAGATGACGTTCACCGGGCATTTGCCATACCCATACTGCCATCGGATCGTCACAATGTGTGCCGTGATTCGTCACTCCACACAGCGTTTTCCAATGTTCAATCGTGCAATGTTTACGCTCCTTACACCAAGCGAGGCGTTGTTTGGCATTTACCGGCGTCATGTGTGTCTTACGAGCAGCCGCTCGACCATGAAATCCAACTTCTCTCACCTCCCGCCCAACTGTCTTAGTACTTGCAGTGGATCCTGACGCAGTGAGTGTGGAATTCCTGTGTGATGGTCTGGATAGATGTCCACCTATTACACATTACGACCATCTTCGAATGTCGGCGGTCTGTGTCAGTCAACATACGAGGTCGGACAGTACACTTTTGTGCTACACGTGTCGCTTCACGTTTCCAGTTCACTATCACATCGGAAACAGTGGACATACGGATGTTTACGAGTGTGGAAATCTCGCGTACAAACCTATGACACAAGAGACACCCAATAACCTGACCACGTTCGAAGTCCATGAGTTCCGCGGAGGACCCCCGTTCTTCTCTCTTACAATGTCTAATGACTACGAAGGTCGCTGATATCGAGTACCTGGCAGAGGGTGGCAGCACAATGCACGTTTTTCAACGTATGTTTTTGGGGGTATCCGGATACTTTTTATCACATTGTGTACATCAAATAACTTCTTTGTTGCTTCACTGCCCCTACCTATTAATACTTCTACGTTGCAGGCTGTCTTATTTTACAACAAATTTGATGTAGTACATATGTTCTGATGTTTTTGTGTGTCTCTTTCCTATATTTGGAACTACTATATTGTGTAAGATCTGTGTTTTCGATCTAATCCCACTCTAACACATCTCTCTCGGAGTGCAAGCGATGTATATAAACACACACTGGCTTAATGGCAACTGTAATGACAAATGTAATGAAAAATTCGTGGAAAAGCACTTTTTGTTGTAAATGTTTTCCATATGTGATGTTTTAAATGGAATGTATTGGTCACGATATCTTCGTACAGATCTTCCTGTTCTCAGTACTTAAAGGTCTGAGGAAGATCCAAACTTTTTAATTACTTATGTCATTCTTGCACTGTGTTTCTTTCGTAATATGCAGTTAAATGCGGCGAGGGTCCATCTCCCTGCCCAACCTCTATTTTGACTCCTAAGTGTTCACAAAAACATACTTGGAATTGCAACCTGGACTTATTGGCATGCTGTCTGAATCTCAGTTCTGGGCCTCACCAATATGGATTCTGTTTTCGAACACGGCGGCTCGACACGTCTGCGCAATGAAGTCCCCCAAGTCCGGCCAAACAGTTCGAGGTCGCCGTTAATAACGCCTCGCATTGCCAGACGGAAGTGAGGCGGGCTGCCGGTAACATCTGGAGTTGCCGTTACGGCAGTAAACGCTTCTCAAGCGCCCGCGGTGCGCATGACATGGTGCAGTATCGCGTGCTGCAGATCTACACGGCCACGTTCAAGGAGGCGTTACACCCACACAGACGTCGGCTGGAATCGTTTTGGAGGAACAGTAAAGGGGATCAGCAGGGGGAGCACAGGATATTGTATTCAAAGCGTTTGCGCGACATATGTAGTGTTGTCGCTAGGTTAGGAATCAAGTTAACATGACGAAGGGGAAACGAACAGCGTAACTGTAACACGAAGGAAAGACTCTATCCTGCGTTACGACTTTGCCGCCAGAGACGCAGCGTTCTCTCAATGGAGCAATAGAGGAGGAGGAGGTGGAAATAGGCTATACAACGCTGTCCCATGTTTTGGCCGCGTATGTGTGGTTACCGTTACGGTGCTGGAGTCGCCTCGGCTAATTTCTGTCTGCAGGGGAAAAAACGTTTCTGTCGTTCCTAATCCTCCTACAAGGGTGGCGGTCGGAGTCGATTAGGCTCCTATTACGGGCCAGAAATTTCACCACGGCGACCAGTGTTAGCAACACTCCTCACAGAGAAGCTTGTGAAATTCCTGGTAGGCAGGAGCGCCTTATAGAAGAGATAAGTACGAAAAAGCCTACCTCCTGCTCGTGGTTCTCATTGGCTGAAAGGTCCAAATTCTGTATACACTCAGAAAAAAAACCGGACCGCAAAGAAATTGTCTGAATGGGACGGATATAGGGAGATGTGATGTTCGTTTCCAGACAAACAAGTGATTACAGTATTACGAAAGTTGAATGATTTATTCTAGAGAAAGAGCTCCACGAACTTAACAAGTCAATAACGCGTTGGTCCATCTCTGGCCCTATGCAAGTCGTCGCACTGCTTTACGTTGCTTGTTGTTCCATGTCCTTATGAGGTATATTATGCCAAATTCTGTCCAATTAGCGCGTTAGATCGTTAAAATCCAGAACTTGTTTGAGGGCCCTGGTCATAAGGCTCCAAACGTTCTCAGTTGGGGGAAGAGCCAGCAACCTTGCTGGCCGAGGTAGGTTCAGAACGGTTCAAATGGCTCTGAGCACTATGGGACTTAACATCTGAGGTCATCAGTCCCCTAGAACTTAGATCTACGTAAACCTAACTAACCTAAGGACATCACTCACATCCATGCCCGAGGCAGAATTCGAACCTGCGACCGTAGCGGTCACGCGGTTCCAGACTGTAGCGCCTAGAACCGCACGGCCACTCCGGCCGGCCGCCGAGGTAGGATTTGCGAAGTACGAATACCAGCCGTATAAACTCTCGCCGTGTGTTGGCGGGCATTATCTTGCTGAAATGTAAGCACAAGATGGCTTTTCATGAAGGGTATTATCGTCGACGTACCACTGTGCCGTAAGGATGCCGCGGCTGACACGCAAAGGGGTCCTGTTAACAGGAAAATGGCACCCCAAACTGTAACTCCACGTTGTCGGACTGTATGGCGGGTGAAAGTGAGGACGTTATCCGATCTCTGTCTGGGGCTTCTCCGGAACCGTCCTCCCTAATCTTGAGGCCTCAATTCGAAGCGGGACTGAAGTCGATTCTCCTACAATCAATGAGACTCCAGGCCAAAGACGTCACAGGATCTCTCCCTATCAAGGACGTTTGTAGGATTATAAGCACGGTCCTCCAACCAGTTCAGGATTTTGAAGATATACCGCGCCAATTGGGCAGAATTTGGCACGATATCCCTCAGGAGGAAATTAAGAACTATATAAATCAGTGTAAAGCCGAATAACTGTTTGCTTAAGGGCCAGAGGTGGACCAACGCGTTATTAACTTTCTCAATTTGTAAAACTCTTTCTCTTGAATAAATCATGAAATTTTCCTGAAATTGTAATCATTTGTTCCTTTGCACGCGTACCTCACATCACATCTACCGATTTCCGAGCCATTCATTCACATAATTCCTTGCCGGCCGGAGTGCCCGAGCGGTTCTAGGCGCTTCAGTCTGGAACCGCGCGACCGCTACGGTCGCAGGTTCAAATTCTGCCTCGGACATGGATGTGTGTGATGTCCTTAGGTTAGTTAGGTTTAAGTTCTAGGGGACTGATGACCTCAGATGCTAAGTCCCATAGTGCTTTGACCATTTGGTAATTCCTTCGTCATGTGTTTTTTCGTCGTGGAGTAATTATGTGGAGCGGTTTGGAGCACTCGTAACGGACAAATCAGGCTGCAGCCCTTGCAGATGTGTAGGTGATGTGTGCTCCCCGCGGGCGGAGGTGGTGTACTCAAGTACATTTCTAAAATCCATCAGACGTGATCGTAAGCGATAAACCAAGTTACCTATCCAACACGTAACTCTAGGAATCTGAAGTAAGATCCCAAATGCCCGTCTAATTCTGCCCAGTCACTTCCCTGTGTTCTTCTCGTCGAGTATTGTGAATTAGTGAGGGTGGATTTGTCCGGTAAAAAACAGGCCTCTGAGGGGAGCGTGGAGCCGATAGCTATCAGGCGGTGGCGTTGGATAGAGGACTTGACCAGGATTGATACCAATAAATTTCATTTGCCTCGGTGCAGATTTGAGTGTGTTTCTGAGACTCCCTAGTTCCTTTGAACTGCATTTCTGTTTTTTGTTATAGTGATTACTGGCAGGAGTTACTATTGGAGGCAGTTCATGGCGGCGTATAGAACTGTTGGTTGTTAACATATTACACTGCAGTGATCGGATTCCTGGATTTATATTGTGGGTACGGGGCCTTTTATCATTGGCAACGCAACTGTGGAAAGTTTAACCCTGTCTCGCAGGTTAAAGTGGGGCTGTTGAGTGGTAAAAACAATGGCTGGTAGTGTAGCAGAACAAATAATTTATCAGCGACCGCCAATGAAAGTTTCTGATTAAATCCGAGGAGCACTAAGTTTTCGCGTAGGTTGGCGCGCCGCATATCGCCTAGGCTGCGTGGGTACTGGCCGCGGCCACTTGTGTGATCCGCGCGACGCCACGGAAGCCCCGGCACTCGGACGAATGGAACGTTTCAGTTTAATGAGCCACACCGTTACTAACCATGTAAATCTTAAGTAGTGATGGCCAGAGGAATTTCAACTCAGCTTTTTGTATGTGCGGGTCCCACTCTGGTTAACGGTCCAATTTGGGCCTTAGCCATAACGTTCCATGTATGGATCGCAACTTCGAAGTATGGTGCATACATGAGCAGTCTTTTGTGCTTTTACAAAAACAATGGAAGGAAAATATCTTTTGCTACAAATCGCTTTACAGTTTCTCAAAACACAGGCCTTTAAAACTTGTTTTTGTATCTCTGGTCTTCTTGGCATAACATGCCTTGGCACGTGTAGAAAGGGGTCTTCTATTCTGTTATATGTGATATTACGTCCTTCGCTTGAAGGCACACATGCTGGTTTATTTTGTATCAGTGAAGCAGTGATTGAAAATGTTAGACTAAAGAACGTGGAATTAACAAGCGTAGAACACTTGACTTTCCTTTTATAAATGTTAATAACAGGAAGTACGATTCGTTTTCCTGTTACAACTAAGAGCAAGTAGTAAAATCAGTTACATTGCGGAGCCCACATGATGAAAATACTACGATGGACTTCAACTTCTGTTGAACTAATCAGTTTCGATAATTATCATCCTATTCTTGTAAGGACACTAATGCTATTTTGTCAAAAATGTTGAAATGTGTGTGAAATCTTATGGGACTTAACTGCTAAGGTCATTAGTCCCTAAGCTTACACACTACTTAACCTAAATTATTCTAAGGACAAAAACGCGCCCACACGCACACACACGCACGCCCGAGGGAGGACTCGAACCTCCGCCGTGACCAGGCGCATAGTCCATGACTGCAGCGCAGTAGCTATGTACAAAATATAAGTTGACTCTTACGCAGAGGATTACAGCAACCAGCCACATCTTGTTTTGGTTGTAGGGTAACACCACCGCAAGGAAATTTCGTCAGGTAGGGAAACAAAAGGCGAAATCTACTGTGAAACGTGAACTAGCCATATGAAGACGAACCTGTCGGTTCGAAACCGGTAATGGCGCTGTTTAAATAAATAAATAGCATTGTAAAAAGCAGCTGGTTGGTGTGATCTTCGGTGTAAGAGTTAACCTATATTAAAGACACTAATGTTTCCATTTTATGCTCCAGTTGCTTAAAATACTGGAAAAATGCGTAACGATCTCGCTGACCCGGCGAGGTTTGTGAAGATATTTTCAAAATTTGATGTTCAGTGTCTCTAAAGCTGACAGTCTACGAAAATCACAAAAAAAAAAAGAAAAAAAACAATGGAAACGTTGGTGCGAAGTTTTCGTTTTTCCACGACACTTTCTTTAAACGCTCACTGTAAACAAACTATTTGGCCAAGTTTGAGTTGATATTGTTTTAATGACAAATCTAAAATTTAAAAGCAATAATAATCTGACATATACAATAAACAGGCCACTAGACGGCCGTTTCTGAAAGTTAAAAAGCCCACCCTCGCAGAATAGTTAGGACAGACCTCTGCGAAGGCGAGTAACTAAAATAGAGGCAAAACATATGACTGAACTCTTGAACTGCCATCAAATTTGGTGCTTACGAACGGTCGCACAATGAGTCTAATAGAGCTCCAGGAGAACTACTGAAGCTGTTGCCACTGGATTTCCCCTGTGGACTCAGATCATTAGTAAGCCATTAACAGACTGTTTGCGTGACGAATTCTGACGTTCTGTCGCTACAAATATTACAGTTCTCAGCACTGTAAAACGGAATAAGAATCCGATGCTTTGCAAAAATTAAATTTATTATGTATACCTTCTCGATTATTTTCATCATAATTAAACATTCCGCAATAGCTTATCTACGTCTTCAATAAACAGAAATTAAAGCCTATAAAAAATAGCAGCGAACTTTGTAGCCCACAAAAGCTTTTCTCAGGAGCCGGGAGTTATTGGAAATAATAAGAAGAAAGATGAAGGCAGCAGGAAGTGGAGATTGGGGAAAAAGAGACGATAAATTCGTGCAGAATACTCTGACTGAGTAAAGAATACTGTACGTAAACAATGTTGTCAATGGGTGACACTGTCTTTCGGAATTTGTATTACCACATGTCACACTTTATTGATACCTGTTTTTAAAGCGGAGCTTAAGTAGTACAACGACGAAAAGATTGAAGCAAGACTGGAGTTTAACGCCTTCGTAAAACTCAAGGCCGTCAGTTACACGAGAATGACTTGCTGACGTGTAATAACCGCTCCTAATTCCCCTCATGTCTGTCCAGGAACTACTAGGGGCGGACAAAAATGAGGAAACACTACAAGTTACCATGCCTGATACGGTGTAGGAAAACAATTGGCATTCAAAGCTGCTTCCCGTCATTTGGGATTGGATAAATTCAGGATTCATATGAGTTTCAATGGAATCTTTAGACATTCTTCCTGCAAAATAAAGTGGCGAATTCAGGTAACGTCTGAGGAGGTGGATAGCTATCGCGCACTCTCATCTCCGAAGCAGACCACAAAAGCTCAAATAATATTGAGATCTGGTGACTGGAGGCCCGGGAGATGACACACTTTATCCTCGTGTTCACCAAATCAGGCTTGTACCATGCGAACTGAGTGAACAGGTACCCTCGCGTCTTGGAACACAGCACTGCCATTGAGGAATGAACACTGTACCGTGGAATAGATCGGCCAAATGGTCACATAATTCTTGTTATTAATGCGACCTTGCACAGTAACTTCTGCCCAAATCATCACTGCATCGCTGCCGTGTTCCACTACTGGGACGCAAACTCGGCCAGAAGTTGGAAACAATGTAAAACAAGAATCATCCGACCAAAGGACGTTCCTCCACTGCTAAAAAATCCGTGTCTTATGGTTTCGGCAAGTTTTCCTGTTAGGGTCATTTGGATTAGTGAGGAGTGGTCTTGGAATTCCATCCCGCCTTGCAAGTACCTGAGTATAGAGCTCCTCTTGTTTTATTGATTGGCGACTCCACGGAGTGCTGTGTGCACAACGATCATATACGTGAAATTAAAAGGAAGGTCAGCGTTGGCCGTAATATTGATGGTTTATTGATAGCAAAATAGATTTTCAATCACACGGTGATCTTCAGTGCTGTGGTGTACAAATTAAACTCATAGGCGCTGGTATCAAGTTATTATCAGTAACCAAAGCTAAGAAACGATCAAAATAAATCAGGGCATGCGAGTTATTGTGATCGTTTCTTAGCCTTGGCTACCGGTAACTTGATACCAGTGGCAACGAGTTTAATTTGTACACCACAGCACTGAAGATCACTGTGTGATTGAAAATCGATTTTGCAATCAATAAACCAATATTACGGTCAACGCTGACCTTCCTTCAAATTCCTCTTGTTTTGGTGCAACAGGGTTCGCGATTGCGACATTCAGTTCCGGAGAGGGGTTTTTTTTTTTTTTTCAGCTATAGTCCTGTTATTTTTCGTCATAAATCCGTTCAATAACCATCCGTCACCATCACTCAAAATAATTTCGTACGTATTGCGACTTGCCAGAACATGTTTTTCCATTGTCCTTACGCGCGGTATGTATCTTCGATACAGTGCCCCTTGAGACATCGAACACTTCCGCTACCTTCGTTACGGACCCACCATTCCCCTTAGCTGCGACACACACACACACACACACACACACACACACACACACACACACACACACACACACACACACACAACACTCTTCCGACACATCCCCACGTGCGGTTCGTGGTCAAATTCAACAGCGCAATGGGCAGGCTTGGTTAGCATCTGCGTTTATGTTCAAGCATGCGTTTCTTGCTGTTTTGTTCGTATTTTTTGTCCAACCCCCATACGTCGCTCACAGCGAGATGGTACCTACAACTTGGCGCAATTTCCTCCACTTTCGTGTCAATATTCTGGCTTATTTGCGGAAGCCGTTTATCAAGAGCTTTAAAGGACTCTATTCCAGAATCACTGGTGAGCGGAGACACTAGGGAATTGATTTCGCAGGCCGCGCGGAGACAAAAGCAGCTGCCGCGTCTGTGGCTGCCGCGACGTCAGCACGGTTGGCGATCCGTTGTGTAAGCCCTGGCCGTGACTGGAGCCGGCCTTCGCCGCTCGCAGACTCCAGACGTGCCGTGCCTTACCGGCGCTGGCGACAGAAGCTGTGGTGCACACACGCTCGAGTCGTTTTGTTCGCGCTCCCTCGCGCCTTCAGACAAAACAAGGGGCGCTCTTGTACGCAGGCCGAGAGTCAATAGGAACGGCTACCGCGAGACCTGCAACGGCAAAACACGAGGTGCTGGCGGTTCCAGGGAAAGCCAGCCAACACTCACAAAGGAACCGGAGCACTAAAAAGCCTCCGCCGCACCTGAACTGCTTGTTGTGTTCCAGATCATGCACCTCCCTCTTGTAAATTCTCGCCTTTCCATCACTCAGCTTTAACTGACTACTTTTCAATGCACTTTGTTCCTCATTGTCCGTCTTGATCGCACCTCTCTCTGCACCGATCAGCCAGATCATTATGACCACCCAACCTAATAGCCGGTACGTCCATCTTTGTCACGGGTAACAGCGGCGACGCGGCGTGGCGTGGAAGCAATGAGGCCTCGGTAGGTTGCTGGAGCGAGTTGGCACCAAATCTGCACATCCAAGTCACCGAAGCCCCATAAATTCCGGGGAGGGGGCCAAATGTGTTCGATCGATTTCAGATCTACCGAGCTTGTGGGGGAGGGAGGAGGCACATCAATTGGAACTAGCCATCAGCTTCCTCGAAATACATTACACTCCCGACCTTGTGACACGGCGCATTATTTTGCTGAAAAATGCCACTGCCGTCGGGATACATGATCGTCATGAAGGGGTGTACGTGGTCTGCAGCCAGTGTACACTACTCCTCGTATGTTTCCTTGCACGAGCTCCACAGGACCCTCCGATGCCCATGTGGATGTTCCCCAGTGCATACAGCAGCCGCCGCGAGCTCTTTTCTGTCCCGCAATACAGGTATCGTGGAGTTGTTCCCCTGGAAGATGACGGATTCGCGTGCATCGGCATGATGGGCGGGATTAATCAGACCGTGCAACGCTCTGCCACTGTAAGTATGTCCAATGGACGGTCACGTGCCCATTTCAGTCGTATTTGCCAATGTACTGGTTTAACATGCACGGATCGTTGGCTGCGGAGGGCAATCGTTGGGGGTGTGCAGCACACTGTGCGTCTGGACACACTTGTACTCTGTCCACCATTAAAGTCCGATACCAGTTCCACCACAGTTCGCCGCCTGTCATGTTTTACCAGTCTACATCTGCATCTGCATGGATACTCTGTAAATCACATTTAAGTGCCTGGCAGAGGGTTCATCGAACCACCTTCACAATTCTCTATTATTCCTAACTCGTATAGCATGCTAAAAGAACGAACACCTGTATCTTTCCGTACGAGCTCCGATTTCCCTTATTTTATCGTTGTGATCGTTTCTTCCTATGTAGGTCCGTGTCAACAAAATATTTTCCCATTCAGAAGAGAAAGTTGGTGATCGGAATTTCGTGAGAAGATTCCGCCGCAACGAAAAACGCCTTTCTTTTAATGATGTCCAGCCCGAATCCTGTATCATTTCTGTGACACACTCTCCCATATTTCGCGATAATACAAAACGTGCTGCCTTTCTTTGAACTTTTTCGATGTACTCCGTCAGTCCTACCTGATAAGGATCCCACACCGCACCGAACTACGACATCCAACACCTTTAATGAAGGGTGGCCGCCCAACCCCACGACGCCTGGAAGTGGTTACACCTTCGTTTCGCCACAGCCTTCTTCGATCACCCTACAAGCCGTGGAGTTTCCGAAATGCTCATGCCGAGCCTCCGGGCCATCACAGCCTGCCTTCAATCAACTTTAGATCGTGCGCCTTCCCCATCATACACAAAGACAGCACACTAAACGCTCACACATTGAGGCTCAACCGGTGCTGATAGCTCGCTACCACCGTACTACGGAGGATTGTCCAGTTTTGGTGACCGCCTCGTGGTACTACTCATCCATCCACAGCACCTCACAGCCAAGGCGTATCTGCATTTCCTGTGGATCTCTTGCCCCCTCGACTGGAATACTTTTAAGCCATAGTTTCTCTGCCATCGTTCGTGAACAATTGCATTGCGAAGAAACATGGAAATCCAAAACACGTGGTTTTATTTTTTATGCTAACGAGAAACGTTTTCTCAAAAGCTGCTTCAGCAACTTTGCTTCATTTACATACAGTACCTTCTTTCAGTCCATTACTGAACTTTCAGCTTTCTGCTTTAGAATGTCATTCCGTGCCTGAGTTGTAAAGTGCCACCTCTGGTAATGTTTTTTAATGTCACAATGCCGTTTTGAACCGAAGTACGGAAACCTGGTTTGACTGTAGTCCCGCATACTGCCTGGTTAAGTCTGTTCAAAAGGTTGCAGGAAGGCAACGGCACACTACCTCTAATAGTACCTCGCCTAGTAAAGCACTGTCGGGCTGAAACAAAACTTCGGAATGATGACAACTTTAACCTTAATCTTCTTTCGAGGCAGTTTTAAGCGGTCACGGACGTTCACTACCGCAATCATCAGACAGACGCTGCAGAGACCAATAAGGTTCATTTATTCACCTCAAGATGATATACGGCTGCTCCGCACACAGTATGCTCCGTAACAAGACAGTATTGACTGCGAGAGGGCGTGTTACGGCTATCAACGGATGAAGTTACACGGTTCGTATCGAACCCAGTAGCAGTCGCAATTACGCAGAGGCAGTCAGCAGCATGCGACGTGGAGAGGTAATTAATAGTGATCAGGCTGCGCGAGCTACACGGAGAGGGAGTGGCGGTATAGTGCAGCTAATGAGCCCCTCACGGTAACGTCGTCCAGATCCCGCCAACAACGCTGCTGCACCCAGTGACGTCACCGCGAGGTCGTCTCCGCCACATGGGCGGGCTGCTCGCTTCTTACATACAGCGCGTATTCCGCAAAGCACTGTAGTGTGCATAACATTGTGCACTTCGTTTACCAACGTATCAATAGAATCCGTTTGCTGTTGTGTACCATTCGTGTATTCGGTGAGGGAAAGTAACTGCAAACTCCTGTATGCGTTATACACTGAGGTCGCAAATGTCATGGGATAGTGATATACATGTATACAGATGGCGGTAGTATCGTGTGCACAACGTATAAAACGGCAGTGCATTGGCAGAGCTGTCATTTGCACTCAAGTAATTCACGTGAGAAGGTTTCCAGCCTGATTATGGCCACATACTTTGAAGGCAGAATGATAGTTGGAGCTAGACGCAAGGGACATTTCATTTCGGAAATCGTTATGGAAATCGGTATTCCGAGATCCAACGTGTCAATAGTGTGCCGAGGATACCAGATGTCGGACATTACCTCTCACCACGGCAACGCTATGGCCGACGGCTTTCACTTAACGACGGAGAGCAGCAGCGTTTGAAGAGAGTTGTCAGTGCTAACAGACACGCAACACTGCCTGAAATAACCGAAGAAAGCAATATGCGACGTACGACGAAGAGTCCCGATTTCGGGTGGTAAGAGCTGACTGTTCGCGATAGGTTCGAAGAACATTCTGGACAGTGGCCGAGGCGCTACAGTCCGGAACCGCGCGACCGCTACGGTCGCAGGTTCGAATCCTGCCTCGGGCATGGGTGTGTGTGATGTCCTTAGGTTAGTTAGGTTTAAGTAGTTCTAAGCTCTAGGGGACTGATGACCTCAGCAGTTAAGTCCCATAGTGCTCAGAGCCATTTGAACCATTCTGGACAATTCGAGCCAATGATTTGGCCACCTAGATCGCCCGACATGAACCAAATGAACATTTACGGGACATAATCGAGAGGTCAGTTCGTGCACAATATCCTGCACTCACAACACTTCCGTGATTAAGGCAGCATGGCTGACTATTTCTGCAGAGGACTTCCAACAACATGTTGAGTCCATGCCACGTCGATTTGTTGCACTATGCCGGGTACAAGGTGGTCTGTCACGACATGAGGAGGTATCCCATGACTTGTCACCTCAGTGTAATCTCTCGTGTGTTATTCTAGTGATCCCTATGCGGGATAGAAGCTTGTGTCAGCAGAATGTCCGAATGATCTTTTTGGAACACTGGTTTTCTAAATTTTCGTGAGAACTACGTTTCCCTTCCAAGGATTCCCATTTAAGTTCCCAGCGCATTTCTGTTACTCTTTCATATGGGATCTACGGATCTATTGCGATCCTAGTAGTGCGTCTTCGACTTCATTCAATGTCTGTTCTCATACCTACCTCGTATGGACTCCAAACACTGGAAAAATACTCTATAATTGTTCGCAGTATCGTATTGCTTTCACGCCTGCTGCCTCACTGTCAAAACTTCCTTTAGGGAGTAATAAAGGTACTGTCCACTATGCGTTACACTGAACTATGTGAAAATGTCTCTCTCATGTACACCGAAGCTTAGCCATTTTCAGCTGTGGAACTGATGTAATAATCGCGCAGTAGAGCTGACTAGAAGAGCACGATGGGTCATCCTGCTGTTTTAATTGCATAGTTCCTTACGCGACAATTTTCTTCAGCGCTGGAAGCAGAGCAAATCATAGTGTTGTAGTGAACAGTTAAATCCTGCTATAATAAACGTCTTTCTTTCAAAAATTCCGCTTTAAGTTCCTCGGGTATTTCTGTTACACTTTCGTATGTACCTAATGCGATCGTACCAGGGCGTCTCAGTTTTATCTATGTCTGCTATGTCTACTTGATGACGCAAAACACAGGAGCAACACTCTAGAACTGGTCGCACCAGCGTCTGATACGCGATTTCCTTTACAAATAGTGATTTTGTGATGAAGCTACAAACTTTCAGGGATGATGGAGAAGGGTAAATGTTTCAACCTGAGGTAAGGGACCCTGGTCTAGTTTTAAGTGAAAATCATTATGATACCTCTGACACCGTTATACATGTAACGGTGTTATTCTGGCTAAGATAGTAGGGTGGTAACTTCTAGGGGTGGTAGTCCTGACCAAACCATAAGAATGCCTAGTAAACGTGCTATCTGAAATGTGTACCTTACGAGCTGTTAACAGGTCATCTTCGATATTGTAAAACAAGTCTATTTTACTGTAGATATGCCCTTAACTCTTAATAAAACTGTTTTTAGGCGATCGTCCCATTTCGTGCCAATACTCATTTCCACCCCCCAATAATTGTACACTGTGCCCTGAGCACGATTTAACCAGCAATCATGTAATCACGTACAATGCGGTTCTTTCTCTTTGTTTTAACAGTTTCTTAAATTAATCCAGATTTAAATGCAGTTGTCATTCATTCCACCAAATGGAAATATTGCAAACGAGTTTCTGCTTTTCCTTAAGATCACCGAAGTGGATATTCTACGACAGCAGCATCTTCACCGTACTATCTGTTGCTGCTGATTGATTATTATTTAAGTATATTGAGAAATTTAAAGGTCCCTCATTAGGGAACACCCAATGTTACTTTCGCGGCTGTGGACTGTCCTCTGTCCAGTCTAACGCACTGCGTTTTATTGGTCAAGTCTTCAATGAGCCTTAGAGTGATCTTCGCTCGTAGGATACCTCTACCATTCCACGCTGACAACTGTGTGTCGTCGGTGGCTGAGTATAATTAGAGCTACCTACGAATCTAGAAAGGTAAGTGTGTTAACCTGTCACAGTTGTATCACAAACAGAGCTAAAGCCGTATCTTTAGTAACTATATTACTTTATTTATTTATTTTGTTTCCTTGTTCACTTGCTAACACATCATCCTGCCTAATTCATTTGCTTGTATTCTTCAACATTACTGCTTTTAAGGACAGACGGAGATGTGACTATATGTCGCTACAACTACGCACCTGAAGTGGGTTGTCATAAAACGAAGCAGATTGCTATGCTCCGTCTATCTGACATGGACTGATACTCCTCTGATTCCTTTCTCCCTGTAACCTAATACTATCGTACGTACGAACTATACGACCAATCTTTATATCAAACACGCCTTTTTGAAAATCGGGCGGAATAAGAGGAAGACAGAAAAAAAAAGAAAAGGCACGGTACTTGCTTTAAATATCTAAGAATTGCTCCCCGTTAAGTCCTGAACAACGACATAGTACAGCAAAATAAACCTGACGGAAGACAGCAGAACACAGGATGCGACTTGAGTCATCGCGATTTAAAGCTGCCAGGTGTCTCATAAATCATACCGAGGAATGTGCTGAAGCAAGGTCACACGAGGCCTTGTTTTGTACAGTGTCATAAGACAAGTACATGGTTCGCCCATAAAGGCGAGCGATAACGATAATGTCGTCTTGTCACACAAGCTAGCTAGCTAGCGCTCTCTCTCTCTCTCTCTCTCTCTCTCTCTCTCTCTCTCTCACACACACACACACACACACACACACACACACACACACACACACACACACACACACACACACACACACGAGCGCGCGCGCTAGAGAGAGAGAGAGAGAGAGAGAGAGAGAGAGAGTGAGAGAGAGAGAGAGAGAGAGAGAGAGTGAGAGAGTGAGAGAGTGAGAGAGGGGGGGGTGGGGGCATGATTATGTCATGAGAAAGAACTTGTCTTTCACTGTAGTGAAAGTTTCATTACATTCACCAATTTCGTCCAGTTCAGATTGGTTGTCCTTAGGTGTGTCGTAACAATCTAAGTAATGAACTGAACTGAGACACGAAAAGAGAACGCTTACATCTTGATCTACAGAAACTTTCCGCCTGTATTTCTACTTCAATACTAATTTTCCGATGATTTGACCGCGTTATGTTGTTTAGGTAAACGATTCGGTTATTTCCAACAGTGGGCAAAGCGTTAGCAACTGTAAGACGACGCCGGGCACATACTCGGAAAATACTGAAAACGGCGGTGGAGGCAGCTCCCACAATACTTCTATAATACTTCTTACAACTCATGTCGTGAGTCATGAGATGAATGTGAGAGCTACCGATGAAAAGTACACATGCTGGGCAGTTTAACAAGGTAAACCAGACTCTAAATACCGTAGTAATCACATTGTCCATAAACGTAAATGCGTATTCATGCAGCGAAGTATTTTATGGAATACTGCTAAGGCTCCCTTCTAATGCAACAGATTTCACGCAATTCTCTTCTCGTATTCCTGTGCGGTTCAAATTCAGTAAATTCAACAGTAAGAGCAGAAATGTGGGCGTTCGCCGGTTACAAATATTGCTGGGCATGTCTTAGTTCTACGAGAATTGTCTCAACCGCCTCTCAGTTGCGACTACTCCCAACGGAAATCTGCAATAAGAGGCGTGCAAGGTCGTGCTTCTGTCGTCTTGAATAATCCTTTCCGGTTACTGTGTAAGGTCGTATAACCTGTGCGCTTCTCTCTCTTACAGGGATTTCCCTGTTTCCTTAGACCTAGC
The DNA here is from genome assembly GCF_023864345.2 of Schistocerca serialis cubense. Lineage (NCBI taxonomy): Eukaryota > Metazoa > Arthropoda > Insecta > Orthoptera > Acrididae > Schistocerca > Schistocerca serialis. The sequence continues at coordinate 325,235,026 of NC_064645.1, read as the reverse complement.
TTCATCCAGTTTTTTCATAAGACAATTTCTTTACCAAGTAGAAGTAAACAGAACACAACCGCAACGCTGAACCATGTCTAATTGTTGAAGATCTGAGACTAAACGCGACAATGAGAGCTGACAAATGTGTACAGACCGAACGACACAGCACTCTCTTACGTTGCTTTAACCGTACGAGGCAGATGGTAAACACAATGTTTTATTATGGTAAATGTTTCAAGAACAGCGTGCCTCAAAAGCAAATGTGTTAATCGTCATCTCTTTCTAGAACGTAGTAAACGTTACTTCATCAACGAAAAGTTACATACGTAAACTCTAATTAGTCAAATTCTACTGGATTACAGAACTGTGATGAATTACTGTAACAGCCGATTCGACGTGGGAGTTTTTCTTTACACTGACGAAATCTAAATTACAACAATTAAATTTCTAAGAGTTCCAAATATTTTTAAACAAACAGGTAACGTGACCTTCCATCCTTTGCGCCTTTGCCCATACTAAACACGCTACTTCAGCGTAAGATTCGCATTTTTCTTGGATTGGATCTCCATTTTATCTCGCAAAACCCCGTTCGAGAAATCTCTCTTGGAAAAAGAGGAAAAATGCCGCTTAATCCAAATTCTGCGACTGATCAGTACCTGCCTAGAGTCGTGACTGCAGACCTTCTTGTGACTTCAGAACAGTAGCGATTTCTTTGTTTGATAAAACATTATGGTCAGCATCAGTACTATCACGGCTAGCGCTCATCTTAGAGCAAACGAACTCGATGAGCTTGTGTTTAACATCGCGTCCACGGGAATGCATCACTTTATATACAAGAAAAAGTGTGGAAAGAATCGGTTGTGACGTAGATTAAAACTTACACCACAGAATTCATCCGAATGATGATCAAAATGGTAAGCCTCTAACCTGCAAGCCGATCCTAGCGATTCTGATATCTTAGAATCTGCGGAATTTCCACTTCAGTCTTTGCGTACCGGTTGTGGACAGCATGGACTTGTGCCAGTAACAGCTTGTACTGAATCTGTTATTTAATACACCGCATGTCATACATCCGCTACCGCAGCAAACGATGACCGTGCTTCGTTACTTAGCAAGCCACGATGAACTAGGATAATGGTATGCGGTGAATGCCAGATTTCACGCACCAGTGAGCAGAACCTGTCCAGAGCAGCTCCCGTTAGAAGAAGACCGCCTAGAATCTAGATCTAGCACGGTAATCGTCCCGGGTGTTTTGATCTATTTCTTGTGGGTGGGTCAGCACATTTAACGGGATAGACGAGTGTGGCACCGTTTAGAGCCTAACTTTTTTATTGGCTTAAATGTCGCCTCCAGAGACTAAGATTGTCATATAAGTGTGCTATAAATATTATACGTCAAAACCACGATTTACTCATGGGGGTATACCACATCCGAGTGCTCAAACGCAACCGATGTAGTACTATTGTAGTTAACGACGGAATAGAAGTCCTATTAACTAGTATCACAGCGGCCATTAGTATCAACTAAAACACTATGGTAAAGTCTGAAAGCACGTGCTTGTCTCGAGTCGGTTTACCATTTCGCTTGTTTTTTGTACAACTACAGAACGAGTGATTGAAAAGACTAACATAAGTTTTCGATGGCGTTGAGCCACAGTCATGCAATACTTTTTTTAAAAGTAAACCGCCATTTGATTGTGTATTATTATACTTACCTTTTGTACTATCTAGATTTCGGCTTTTATGCCATCATGAAATAGAATGCTAAAAGCTGGAACATGCAAACAGCACGACACACAGTAAAAGTTTTGAAAATTTACAAAAAGATTTAGACGCACACTGATGTAAAATTACGATATATTCACTTGTTAGACCATTATAAGTTCTATCTTTTAAGGATGTCCGAAGTCGGTGACAAGGCTAATAAATGTCTAAGATGTAACCGTCAAAGACAGTTGACAATTACATCTTAAAGACATGTACACGGGTCAGTTTGTGTATTATTGCGGAAAGGAAATGTGACTTTTTAATGAACCTCTGTTCGAACTGTCATTTCTTGAGATCATAATCTACTTAAGTTATTTAACTTTCGGTCCTACTCTACTATTAGAGAGTGTACAGCTTTTGTGCAATGGCGTTGAGGCGGTGGCTTCTGGCCACTTTCTGCAGGGAGAAGATCTAAAAGCAGCGGCCGAAACGATTCCTCGGCGATACCTACAAGAAGTCGTTTTAACTGTGACTTAGAAGCAGAAAAAGAGAGAATAAAAGAAGGATGAAAAATAAAAAGCAGCCGAAGAGAAGAAAGGCAGGAAAGAAATGGCTCTGAGCACTATGGGACTTAACATCTGAGGTCATCAGTCCCCTAGAACTTAGAACAACTAAAACCTAACTAACGTAAGGACATCACACACATCCATGCCGGAGACAGGATTTGAACCTGCGACCGTAGCAGCAGCGCGGCTTCGGACTGAATCGCCAAGAACCGCTAGGCCACGGCGGCCGGCAAAGAATGCGAATAGGAAACGCAACCGTAGAAGGACTTCTTTTCGTAACAAACATGAAGACAGAGTGCATGTACTGCGAAGAAAAATATTCAAATTCAAGCCAGAAGGCACTGGATTTAGTGCGAATTATGCTCCTTGTGGGTTCACGAACTCTGTACGGGAGTTGAGGAACACGGTTTGTCTTTTGATCCAAAAGTAAACTACTCGATACGACACTTCAGTAGTTGCAAATCATACTCACTAATTTCTGGGCATTTCTGACTACAGCTTGAGAGATATGAATACCTTAGCCTGGTCACATTGTGTAACTCTACCCCACTGTTGCCTAAAATACTCAACAGTTAAAGGAGATACGTACATTTCCCATTTTGCTTTATTGACACATTTAACGATAGGACCCTAACAAGGCCAGAAAGACTGGGGGGGGGGGGGGGGGGTATAGAGGTTGCCGAAGGGGTGGGGGAAGGAGAGGCGCAGTGCAGTTCGTGACCAGTTACCCAAGTTACTTCGTTTTATAGAACGTTTCTTAGTAGGTATATGCACTTCGTAACCTGCCACCATCAACTGTCTTGCGACAGGAACGATTCAGCACACGTGCCTCCAGTTACTGCCTTCTTGCGGAGTCAGTCACAGTGATCCCCGGTAACAACGACGGCTAAGGAGACGAGTCGGATAATTAAATTGCGCATCCCAATAGCGGACCAGGGGCATCACCGCCCACTCGCCTATGGCGCTGCCCAGAAAAAGCCGTCGGCGTGGGCGTCGGCTGTGACTGCACACGCAGTGTGCCTGACGTGAAAGTCGCGCCCGCAATCGCCTCCAATTACTGGTTTATCTCCGGCACAATGAGCGCGCCCAGCTGCGAAAGCCGGCCGCTTTGCCGCAGCCAAAGTAGGTCGGAGTCGCTGCCGCCGCCGGTATCACATACGCCCGCAGCTACTGCCCGCGGTTCGAGACCAGAACACGTGAAGAGCTTCCTGTACTCTCAATTTACAATCTACTTCGGCATTTATGAACTCAACATTTGTGTCTTTGCTATTCAATTGTTCTAGATGCTGTGTTCCTTCACTTCCGGAAGGTATCCGAATACAGTGAAGTTTTGTCTCAGTCAGCAAAATACGAGTTTGCCGAGTATCGGACCAGACTTGTGACAGAATTCAGGACTTCCTGGAAGACAGCAGAACACAAGTTTTTCTTGACGCGACGGAACCCACATATACACTACTGTTTGGAAAGAGTGACACACTAAGACCGAGAGATGTGATCACAATGAAATTTATTTCATCGATTAGGGTCATGACACTACATAAATGAGTAGCATTACAGATCTGTACATGCACTGTGACCGTGGCTGTTCGCGGACGGTGCAGTTGTCTAAAAGAAGGAAGCATCGCCAGCAGACTGTAGTGAACTGCTGGAAGGGCTGCAGAGGATCGATCGATGACTGGCGTATGGTACGGGTTGACAACCGGCGGCACGCGATTGGTTTCAACCTGACCCGCAGAAGACATTCGCAAAGTTACTTCGAATTAGTTTGAAGTAAAAAATAGTGAAAGTTGACAAATTCAGTTCCTTTTATTTATCTGATGACTGGTTTCGGATAGCAGAACCCACTCTCATATAAACAGAAAAATGGCGTACTTCGTGATAGCACGCAAACGATTTTACTATTGAACATACTTGAGTGTAAGTGTGTAAGTCACTGTCCTGCCAATTGTCACTGAAAAACTTGACAGAATTGTGTACAACATGGTTTGCGTGCTATGACAGAATAAACCATCCCGGTTTGGATGATTGGAGAATGGGTTCTGATACCCGAAACCTGTCATGAATTGAATAGAAAGAGCTGAATTTCCCAACTTCTGCTATTTTCTAAGTCAAACTGGTTAACGGAAGTTGCTGTCCTGTTTCTAACCCAGCATGCTGGAAATCTAAAAATTACTTCTAATTCTTCGTCGAATGGACTGTTTCTTTCGAAGTCGTATTTGGTCCTTCTATTCTTTCTCGCGTTAACCTTAGTAAATAATTAATGTCTGTTTCGCGCGTATTATAACGCAACTGCTGAAACTGCAGGTAATTTACAATTAATTAGTTGCAACCGGTTACTTTACAGTCGTTCATTTTTTCATGATGACGTTTGTAAATGGCAACCTATCTTCAGATACTACCTTTATTTGTCTGTCGCGAAAATTCTTTTTCAAACAGCGTTGCAGACTTTTACAACAGAAGTTTTTTAAGACAGGCACTGTAAAACAACAAGTAAACATACAACGTTCGTGACGCCGAAGAAAATGTGAACATCTGAAGATGGGGTGAAAATAAAGAGATTGTACCCTCCAAAATGCGTGTTTCGAGGCCTAATTTGCTGGCGTGGCGTGTAGGGAAAGGGGTGCCATTCGCAACGGTACTTTACCCCAAAAACATCATCACGGGCGCTACAGTTTAGACTCCGCAACAGGAGCGATGCTGTCGGTCATGTGACGACGCGGCCTGCGAGATTAATTGGGTATCTGAATCGGGCCCAAGGGTCCCCAAGGTTACCCATACCTCCTGTAGGAACTAGGGCTGTTTGTAAAATATCTATATTTTTTCCAAAAAATATTGATAAATATCGGCGATATTCTTTTCTCCGATACATCGATATTAAAATGGCAATTCGAGTGCCGATATTTTTAATTTATATTTTTTTCGCAATACTCTGTAAATATTTGGAATTGTAGTTGAACGTAATTTTATTTTGACTGTGTGAAGGACTAAGTACTTCTTGAGCTTTCATCATGTCCAGTCCCTCTCTTTGACTGTGTGAAGCAAGTATAGGTGCCACAAAGTAGTAGTCCGATTGCACTTGGGGGGTGGGGAGGGGGGGGGGGGGGAGGGAGCAGTGGGAATCCAATAGCAAGATTTCCGATGTGAAGAAACAGCACACTAGTTGCGTTAAAAAACAATTTTTAATAATAGTGTGCTATTTTTTCCCATCGACGTTCTTCAAAAACAGTTGCTGAAAATCGACAAAAATCTGAATGACAAACTGGTCTTTTGGGGTGGGCAGAGACACGCGAGAGGAAATGCTGACGCACTCGACGCTACTAACAGAAAATGTAACGTTAACTTCACCACGCAGTTTTGACAGTACGGCTGCTAGCTCGCTGGCGTTGGCAGAAATGAAAAACCCCACGAAGTCGACATTAAGTGTTCCGGACAAATCCGGTATGTGACGAAACCGAACAACGGACCCATCGGACGCTTTTTATCGCCCCCACTTACATGCAGTTACCATTATTCGCAAAGTGATTATTGCCAAGCGTGATCGCGCATCGTTTGCCTTTCAGTTCTTGCTCTAAGGCGGATAATCAGGCTGTTAACTTGTTGATGTACAAACTATCTAATAATAAATCAATAGCCGGCCGTGGTGGCCGAGCGGTTCTAGGCGCTACAGTCTGGAACCGCGTGACCGCTACGGTGGCAGGTTCGAATCCTGCCTCGGGCATGGATGTGTGTGATGTCCTTAGGTTAGTTAGGTTTAAGTAGTTCTGAGTTCTAGGAGACTGATGACCTTAGAAGTTAAGTCCCACAGTGCTCAGAGCCATTTGAACCAATAAATCAATATCTGAACATACAGTTCTAAAACCTGCAGTACATTACAAGGTGCAACCGATATTTTAATAGTCCAGTACTTCGATATCTTTTCCATCGATATGTATGTTTTTTCGACGTATCGAGAGGAGATAATGATACTTCTTTAAATACCGATATATCGGATTCCCGATATTTTTAAAAATATGAACAGTCTTAGTAGGAAGTGGCAGTCGAAACAGAGAGCGTAAATAAATGTAACGTGTTTGGTGCAGAGTTGAGCTGGGTTGCCTATTTTAAGGTGGATATATTTTGTTTGGCAGTTTTAGTTCGCTCGTTCTGTACATAATACATAGGTATTGTTGGCAGAAATTTAACTATGAAAAGGGAAACGTGGCCCCACGCGTATTTCAAATGGTTGTGAAACAATTTAGAGACGTTCCTAAGCATTTTACAAGGCAATCGAAAATACTATAAAGAAATAGGACATATTGAAACTAGAGAGTTCTTTTTCTGACACTCTGTATATGCAGGCAAGTGTAATGTTAAGCAAATGAACTACATAAAACGACATTTCCATTTCACAGGCTGGATTATGAATGCAAGTGCCAGTTGACGAGCATGTCAGTGTGGGACTAAACAACACATAAAAGCCACAGTATGACATGAATAAGGTGAACTACCCGAACTATTTATATTACACGTTTCCCGTTTTTACAAATTTGTAATCTCCGCGGGGTAAGATGAATATGCAAGCCGGTGTAATTAGAGACTTTTACAAGCGGCGAGCGCAGTATACGGAGGCGCGGTTTAAAGCCGGCAGACGACCCTGGGTAACATGGCGTTACAAGGACGATTAAGGCGGGAATGCGCCGATTTACATTCATGTATGCGGCGGCGATCGGCCCCGGCAGAGCCTGGTAGGCCGGCGCTCAGATGGACGCGACTGCAGGGAATGGGTCACTTAACGGGCCCTGCAGCGGGCGAGCCGACGTCCCCTGGGACCGAGCGGGAGAGGAAGTCTGGCGCGTGCTAAGGCGTGACTCCCACCCCGTCCTATGCGCACACCGCTTCCTTCATCCCACAACGAATTAGTGGGGATCACCAAACCTACGAGGGTCGTTTGCTCAGTCTGGTACAAAAGCAAGAAAAATGTTTATTTCGTAAACAACTTACATTACTTCTAGACAGTCTCTTTTATATACAATTGTTTCTTTCACAATTTACGACGCACATTAGATATCCCGCTGAGATCTCTACAGCACTACCAGCAGAGCTTGGAAAAACAAATGAGTTACGAAATGACGTGTAACTCACGATACTGCGGCTAGGAGACTAGTAAGCAGCACAATGTCTGACAATGGAAGACTGGCGACACAGCAACGCTCGGCAATTGTCACTTGAAACGAAAAGCCTTGTGACTCAGAGGCGTTTTCGACGACAGTTTAACACGGGATGGGTCCCTTGCAAGAAGACCATCCACAGGTTGTACGATAAATTTGTACAGGAAGGAACAGTATTGGAAGCGAAGCGTCCTCGGCCTAAGGCTGTTTGTTCGCCGGGGAATATTGAAGCGGTACGAGTTGCTGTACAGAGAAGTCCTAGGAAATCGTTCAAATGTGTGTGAAATCTTATGGGACTTAGCTGCTAAGGTCATCAGTCCCTAAGCTTACACACTACTTAACCTAAATTATCCTAAGGACAAACACACACACACACACACACACACACACACACACACACACACACACACACACACACACACACACGCCCGAGGGAGGACTAACCTCCGCCGGGACCAGCCGCACACCGGGAAATCGTGTAGAAAGGCAGCAGTGCAACTGGGAATATCTAGACGCTCCGTTCAACGCATTCTTAAAAGTGACCATATGTACCCATACAAGATGACATGTGCACAGAAGCTCACTGAAGAACAAGCAGCAGAGACTGTTTGCTCAGTGGGCGGAGGATAGGGAAGAAACTCTCAACAACGTTTGGTTTTCAGACGCGCCGCATTTTCATTTAGACGATGTGGTTAACAAAATGTACGCTTTTGGGCCACTGAAAACCCACAAGTGCTTCATGAACGACAACATTATGCTCCGAGGATTACAGCGTGGGCAGCAATTTCCAGTCACGGACTTATTGGACCCTTTTTCTTTGAAGAAACTGTGAACAGCGAGCGTTATTTGAGCATGCTTCGCAATAGCTTCATTCCACAGCTCCTTGTTACTGCCTTGCTCTTCAACACGCAGTGGTTCATGCAAGATGGAGCAAGGCCACATACTGCAAACACTGTGTTGGAGTTTTTACACGAGCATTTCGACATGTGCATCATTTCACTCAGGTTTCCAGGTCGCTTCAATGACGGACAAAAATGCCCCCCCAATAGCCCAGACCTCAATCCATGTGACTTTTTTCTTTGGGGGTACCTAAAGGAAAAAAATTTCCCGAAACGTCCACGTGATTTAATGAAGCTCAAAAGATTTATTCTTCAAGCTTGCAGTGAAATTACGGAAGACATGTGCCGTGGGGTAATCTTTAACTTCAGTGTTCGTTTGAAGGAAGTTAGGAAACGAAATGGTGGACATATTGAGCATGTGCTGAGAACAAATCTCCATGGACGGGTCTTCATTGTAGTATGTGTTCCTTTCAGATTGTATTGACAATAAAGTTTATATTCAAAAACAAAATGGTAACATTTCGTGCGCCACCCTGTACGAGGGGTAGTCAAATGAAAACCTTAAATATTTTTTTAAATATTGTTTATTGTGCAGAAGTGGTTCAAAGCTGTATCACTTTTCAACATAATCTCCCCCACGCTCAATTCAAGTCCTCCAGCGCTTACGAAGTGTATAAATTCCTTTAGAAAAAATTCTTTTGGTAGTCCGCTTGACCACTCATGCAATGCTTGGCGTACCTCTTCATCAGAACGAAACTTATTTCCTCCTATCGCGTCTTTGAGTGGTCCAAACATGGAAATCACTTGGGGGCGAGGTCTGATGAGTATGGTGGATGAGGAAGACACTCAAAATGCAGGTCTGTGAATGTTGCAACTATTGTACAGGCAGTGTGGGGCCTTGCATTGTCATGTTGCAAAAGAACACCTGCTGACAGCAATCCACGTCGCTTTGATTTGATTGCAAGGCTCAGATGATTTTATGGGAGATCTGTGTATGATGCACTGGTGACAGTGGTCCCTCTAGGCATGTAATGCTCCAAAATCACTCTTTCGTCCCAAAAGAGTCAGCATAACCTTCCCTGCTGATAATTCTGTTCGAAACTTCTTTGGTTTTAGTAATGAGGAATGGTGCCATTCCTTGCTCGCTCTCTTCGTTTCCGGTTGGTGAAAGTGAACCCAGGTTTCGTCGCCAGTACCGATTCTTGCAAGGAAGCCATCACCTTCTCGTTCAAAGCGCCAAAGAAGTTCTTCACAAGCATCAACACGCTGTTATCTCATTTCAGGAGTCAGCTGCGTGGCACTCATCTTGCAGACACTTTGTGAAACTGGAGCATATCATGCAGAATATGGTGTGCTGACCCATGACTAATCTGTAAACATGCTGCAACGTCATTCAGTGTCACTCGGTGGTTTTCCTTCACTATGGCTTCAACTGCTGCACCGTTCTGTGGAGTCACAACTCGTTGTGCGTGACCTGGACGAGGAGCATCTTCCACTGAAGTCACACCATTTGCGAACTTCCTACTCCATTCGTAGACTTGTTGCTGTACCAAACATGCATCACCGTACTGAAGCTTCATACGTCGATGAATTTCAATAAGTTTCACACCTTCACAACGCAAAAACCGAATAACAGAACGCTGTTCTTCCCTGGTGCAAGTCGCAAGTGGGCGGCCATCTTTATACTGATACTGCGACGGTATGTGTGCATCTGCACTATGCTGTCACCTACAGCCCATTCTGCACGCTATTTGTAGCACGCTTACCAACTTACAGGATAACGGCGCGGAATTTGGATTTGCTATTGCAAATTTAAGGTTTTCATTTGACTCACCCTCGTACATTTAGTCCAGCGATCCTCCCATCTAATCGGTAAAAATAGGTTCTGTCAAACTTTGCAAAATACTCATTGACTGCAACTATAAATTCCTCATTTAATCAAAATTTTTTTCCCAACAAGCCCAAGTTTCGTGTTAGGAAGCAGGAAGAAGTCACCTGAGGCAACATCTGTTGAACAGGGTGGACGAGGAATGAATTCAAAGCCCAATTCATGCACTTTCGCCATTGTTATCGTTGATGTGTGGGATACGGTATTATTCTGGTGAAACGGTACTTTTTTTACGTGATAGCCTTGGTCTTTTTCAGCCAACGCAAGTTTCAGACGATTCAACAATGAAGCATAATAGGGTCCAGTTATGGTTCCGCCTTTTTCCATGCTATCTATGAGGATTATTCCTTAGGAATCCCAGAGAACAGTGGCCATCACCTTAACTAGCTGACGAAATGGTCTGCGCCCTTTTCCGCACACTTTCCCCAGTGTTTCTCCATTGTTTTTACTGCCGCTTTGACTCTGGTTGATCCAAGTTTCATCAGAAGTCACAAATCGGCACAAAAAGGTTTGCGCATTGCGACTGAACATCGCAAGAGATTGTGTTGAATGTGAAGGATGCCCTTTTTGTCGACTGTGACCAATCTCTCGCACAGCTTCAAAAATGGCTCTGAGCACTATGAGACTTAACATCTGAGGTCATCAATCCCCGAGACTTAGAACTACTTAAACCTAAGAATATCACACACATCCATGCTCGAGGCAGGATTCGAACCTGAGACCGTAGCAGCAGCGCGGTTCCGGACTGAAGCACCTAAAAGCGCTCGGCCACAGCGGCCAGCGTCACACAGCTTCTTCACAGCAAATTCTCTGTGCAGGATACTACGCACTCGCTCAGTTGAGATGCTGACAGTCTCAAATCTTTCGGCGGCCTTGCATTATCGTATCTCGGAATTTGTCAATGGTTTCCTTTGTGGTGACCTCAATCGGACGGCCGGAACGTGCTTCGTCTTCGGTGCTTGCTCGGTAACACTTAAATTCATTATTCCAAAAGTAAATCGTCCTCACCGATTGTGCAGAAAGTGTGTGAACTTCATCCAGTTCTGTTTTATCTATACGGCAGTCCAATTCTACAAATACAGATGCTTAACAGGACAAAACACTTTTCTCCATTTTCAATTGCAGTCGTCACAATGACCTATTCAGACGGCTGTCAACAACGAAACATGTTCCATTCTCTCATGGAAGTTTACCAGACTTACCAAAACACCCTCGTATACCGTTCAGTCAGATTAAAGCGACCGCCTGCCAAAAGACTGATGGTGTGTTTCTTGACTTCCGCAAGGCGTTCGATACAGTTCCCCACAGTCGTTTAATGAACAAAGTAAGAGCATATGGACTACCAGACCAATTGTGTGATTGGATTGAAGAGTTCTTAGATAGCAGAACGCAGCATGTCATTCTCAATGGAGAGAAGTCTTACGAAGTAAGAGTGATTTCAGGTGTGCTGCAGGGGAGTGTCGTAGGACCGTTGTTATTTTCAATATACATAAATGACCTTGGAGATAACATCGGAAGTTCACTGAGGCTTTTTGCAGATGATGCTGTGGTATGTCGAGAGGTTGTAACAATGGAAAATTGTACTGAAATGCAGGAGGATCTGCAGCGAATTGACGCATGGTGCGGGGAATGGCAATTGAATCTCAATGTAGACAATGGTAATGTGCTGCCAATACATAGAAAGAAAGATCCCTTATCATTTAGCTACAATATAGCAGGTCAGCAACTGGAAGCAGTTAATTCCATGAATTATCTGGGAGTACGCATTAGGAGTGATTTAAAATGGAATTATCATATGAAGTTGATCGTCAGTAAAGCAGATGCCAGACAGATTCATTGGAAGAATCCTAAGGAAATGCAATCCGAAAACAAAAGAAGTAGGTTACAGTACGCTTGTTCGCCCACTGCTTGAATACTGCTCATCGGTGTTGGATCCGTACCAGATAGGGTTGATAGAAGATACAGAGAAGATCCAACGGAGAGCAGCGCGCTTCGTTACATGATCATTTAGTAATCGCGAAAGCGTTACGGAGATGATAGATAAACTGCAATGGAAGACTGCAGGAGAGACGCTCAGTAGCTCGGTACGGGCTTTTGTTGAAGTTTCGAGAACGTACTTTCACCGAAGAGTCAAGCAGTATATTGCTCCCTCCTACGGATATCTCGCGAAGAGTCCGTGAGGATAAAATCAGAGAGATTAGAGCCCACACAGAGGCATACCGACAGTCCTTTCCACGAACAATACGAGACTGGAATAGAAGGGAGAACCGATAAAGGTTCTCAAGGTACCCTCCGCCACACACCGTCAGGTGGCTTGCGGAGTATGGATGTAGATAGTCTCCAAGGATGGACACATACTAACATCGATACGTTGTGCCTTCAAGAATGACGAAATCACCCAGGAAATGCCACGAAAACATTTCGCAGACCATAATGCTCCCTCCTCCGCCATGAACCCTTCTGACGATTGTTGCAGGGCGTTTCCTTTCAGACTTTTCACGCCATACACGCCAACGGCCATCTGTTCAATGGAACATAACTATTTATCAGAAAAGGCCGTCTGTCACAAATCAGGGGACATCCAGTTGCGGTACTAGTGTGCAAATTCCACCCTTCGTCACCGATAAACTGCAGTCAGCAAGGGTGCATCAACCAAGTGCCAGCTGCGGAGGCCCATACGCAGCAACGTTCGCCGAACGGTCGCTGAAGAAACACTGTTGGTAGCCCCTTGGTTCATCTGAGCGGTAAGTTGAACAGCTGCACGTCTATTCGCCGGTACACATTATCGCAGCCTTTTTTCACCCCGTCATCTATGGTCCATGGAGCACCACAGTTCCCTCGGCGCCGGTTTTGGATAGCGCCACTTTGCCATGCACCGTATAGTTTAATCACGGTGGGACGCGACAGTTTACAGACTAAGCCGTTTCGGAAATGGTTCTTTCCTTGGCTCGAACGCCAATGATTGTGCCCTTTCGGACGACCAATAAATCGCCCCGTTTCCGCATCCCAACGACTGCGTCTCTCTCTCTCTCTCTCTCTCTCTCTCTCTCTCTCTCTCTCTCTCTCTCTCTCTCTCAGCCTTACTTGAAGGCTGAGTTGGTGAAGTGTTCTGTCTTAGCGACATTTACTCCTGCCTTTTGGAGAGGAGGGTGATGAACATACACTACTGGCCATTAAAATTGCTACACGAGAAATGCAGATGATAAACGGGTATTCATTGGACAAATATATTATACCAGAGCTGACATGTCATTACATTTTCACGCAATTTGGGTGCATAGACCCTGCGAAGTCAGTACCCACAACAACCACCTCTGGCCGTAATAACGGCCTTGATACGGCTGGGCATTGAGTCAAACAGAGCTTTGATGGCGTGTATAGGTACAGCTGCCCATGCAGCTTCAACACGCTAACACAGTTCGTCAAGAGTAGTGACTGGCGTATTGTGACGAGCCAGTTGGTCGGCCACCACTGACCAGACGTTTTCAGTTGGTGAGATATCTGGAGACTGAGTTGGTCAGGGCAGCAGTCGAGGATTTTCTGTATCCAGAAAGGCCCGTACAGGACCTGCAACTTGCGGTCGTCCATTATCCTGCTGAAATGTAGGGTTTCGCCGGGATCTAATGAAGGGTAGAGCCACGGGTCGTAACACGTCTGAAGTGTAACGTCCACTGTTCAAAGTGCCGTCAATGCGAACAAGAGGTGACCGTGACGTGTAACCAATGGCACCCCATACCATCACGCCGGGTGATACGCCAGTATGGCGATGGCGAATACACGCTTCCAATGTGCGTTCACCGCGATGTCGCCAAACACAGATGCGACCATCATGATGCTGTAAACAGAACCTCGATTCATCCGAAAAAAATGACGTTTTGTCATTCGTGCACCCAGGTTCGTCGTTCAGTACACCATCGCAGGCGCCCCTGTCTGTGATGCAGCGTCAAGGGTAACCACAGCCATGGTCTCCGAGCTGATTGGGATTCAGCACGGCGTTCCGTATTACCCTCCTGAACCCACCGACTCCATATTCTGCTAATAGTCATTGGATCACGACCAACGCGAGCAGCAATGTCACGATACGATAAACCGCAATCGCGATAGGCTAAAATCCGACCTTTATCAAAATCGGAAATGTGATGGTACGCATTTCTCCTCCTTACACGAGGCATCACAACAACGTTTCACCAGGCAACGCCGGTCAACTGCTGCTTGTGTATGAGAAATCGGTTGGAAACTTTCCTCATGTCAACACGTTGCAGGTGTCGCCACCGGCGCCATCCTTGTGTGAATACTCTGAAAAGCTAATCATTTGCGTAACACACCATCTTCTTCCTGTCGGTTAATTTCGGCGTCTGTAGCACGTCATCTTCATGGCGTAGCAATTTTAATGGCCAGTAGTGTAGTCCTGTGATTTGTGAGAGAATTGTTTTGTTTTCCTGGGTTTATCTAGGGTTGGGTACTGGGGTTGTTAGTTATGTTAGTAGGGACTTGGGGGTTTTGATCCTGAATTTGCCCGGGTTGTAGTTACCAAGGGAACTTACCAGCGCGTTCGGGGATTGCCTAGCTCTGTCGTAGAAAGCTTGGGCGAGGTTTCTGAGCCTTATTTTAAGAGGGTCTATATTGACGGCAGCGTGCAAGTCTGCTGTGGGAAGGTTTCCGCGCCTCCCCCGCCCAACATCCTTTATATACCCTTCACTGCTACGTCTGCCACCTGTCAGTGCGTAGTTTTAGAAATCATTCTAAAATAGGCGGTGATCACAATGTGACTGGACAGCGTATAAGAACTATTTAATCGCGAGAAACAGGGAACTAATTTCTACATTACTAACTGGCTAATACGGTCACCCAGTAACGCTGTCAGTTGCAGGTTGCGTTCTAATGGCTTTTAGGAGCAACGAAAATTTTATTTCCAGTATTTCATATAACTATAGACTGTATTAAAAAAATTTGAAATGCTTGTGATCTACTCATTAGAAGATAACCATACATTGAAGATTTAACATACCGAGTCGAGTTGAGGCAGTGTAACTCTCAACGCTGTATTACCCGAACCGTATTCAACCAGTATTTGAGAATAAGCGGCGACAATTTCACGTATCAGGGGTTGGACAAAAATATGGAGGCTCCACAAACACAATACCATGCCATATAATACGGCGTAGCATGCCCTTTAGCATTCGAAACAGCTTCCAGTCGCAGTGAATAAATGCAGGTCCTACATGGTTTGCAAGGCAATCTTATACCAACCTCCCTGCAAAATCGTATATAGTTCAGGTAATGGTGATGGTAATGCATAGCGACATCTGCAGCCAGTATTCGCATATGCCGCCGAATGCACACGCACACAGTTCGAGGGATGTTGATACCATAAACACTGAGAGGAGTGAAAACTGGATTTTCTTATAGGAAAGCACAAATTACTCTCACTATATTCGTCCAGCGTTTGACAATGAGCGCTTTTAGTTGTTTCCAACGAATGTTTAACGCAGTTTTGAATCTTTTCTAAGCTATTTCGCTTATAGCCCCACAGAACAGTTTTCGTTAACTAAATAAATGGTCTTTGTTCATCTGTAGAAGTTCAGGATCAAATAAAGCGTTTTAATTATTTTTTTCTTTGCGTTATACATGGGAATTCAAGTCTCTAAATAATCGGGGGTGGGGGGAGGGGGGGGCGGGCGGGCGTGGTTCTATTAACAACTATTCGATCAACACAAAACGGGAAATACGGCTAGACTGAAGGTATGTGATTAGTCGCAACCGTCGTTCACTGAAGTATGGTTTGCGGTGGCGGTTACTTCTGATGCTTACCCCCCCCCCCCTTTCCTGTTCCATTCGCGAAAGTGCGTAGGAACAACCACAGTCACTGCCTCTCCGGTCGTGGTCATTTCGCGTGATGTACGTGGGAGGAAGTCTGATGTCGCCCGAGTTTTCTTGGAAACTATGCTTTACGGATGTTGCCACTAGATCTCCGCCTTACACAAGAGCCCCCTCTCTACGTTTGAATTTTCACGACTAGCTTCGAACCACATTCTCAGTTACTAGACGAAACCGGGACGAAGTAAGGCGCCCTTGTTCCTATCTTATCTTTTAATACGGGGGTAAGTGTCGCAGACTAATGGGCAATACTACAGATTTGGTCTAACGAGTGTTCTGTTAGGCAGTTATTTCGCAGTTGAATTACATTTCCTTACCATTCTTCCAACGCATCTCATCCTGGAACCTAATTTTTCCGTACTTAGCTTTCTGTGTTACTTGACATCTATTTATAGAAATGCATTTCATTTATTTACGCTGTCAACTGCAGATTCCTGTAGCAAACGTCGAGTTATGCTGTTGGAACTTTTCTATATCCAACAACATCATGCATGAACAGCTTTATGCTGCTTAAATGTCATGCCCTAGCCCGCTGATGTATATCGTCCTGCTCCCGAATTTAATTTTACATAGCACGATTTCGTTCCGCTATGAACGACGTGTTTAGTTCGATTTGCTATGAAGACCTGAATCGCGTCACGAAGTAAAATTCCGAAAGGTACAAATTGAACAACAAACATGGGGGATACGATACAAATCCGTCTCACTCTTTTCAATTACGCCACCCTTGCATGTCCTTAGACTATAACTGCATTTTGGTTCTGTGCAGTTCCTAGATATCTGTTTAGCCTTGTATTTTATCCAGTGATAACTAGAATTCTAAATAGTGTGTTCCAGTCTTCCAAGCTCGGCATACAGACGGACAGACTTTCTATACTAATATATCGAATGGTTTTAGGAAGTCATGCAATAAATGAAAGCTGAACGGTATACTACACAGCTAAAGGAAATAATGCGCATTACAAATTGTAATCTTTCAGGCGACACCCCACATACAGAAGTGTTCGCGCGAGTGTTCAGCGTCCACCCAGTCGGTGCTGCCTCCTTAACCGATACGGACGTAAGTACCACCACGCGCGACCTCCGCTGGCACGACCACGGCTGTTTGTTCAGACTGCGACCTTCTCACCTGTCGAGGTCGTTTTCTCGGAGGCACTGCTGAAACACTTCGCGGTCGCTTCCGAAACGGAACGCCTACGTGGAACTGGAGCCGCGAGGTGAGTGGTAATGCGTCTAGAATGGCAGTGCGTCATTAAGACATTGCTCAACGCCACGCAGAGGGGGAAACGGCTTCTCCGTGAACCCGCACTCGTGCAGGCAGTACCGAGAAAGAGTTCGGAAACATGCGGGTCGATTTCCAGGATGTTTCAGTGCCCGTTTCACCACCAACTGCACTACAGTAGAAAAGGGGAAATCTTAACGTACTACGTGACGGAATCGGCTGTCTCAGACTTTATTCACGTCCGTTTCGCTTCTCTCTTTACCTGGTATCGCCTCCTAATAGAGGCATCAACGATCGTGTTCACTGCATTAGGCGAACATTCGAGGCAAGTCAGTTTTCGCGAGACACACAAGCAGATGGTAAAGAAGTTACCTCAAATGAATGTCGAATTTAGGAACCGACCAATGTGACACAGTAGCCAGACACTGGACTCGCATTCTGGTTCAAATGCTCTTTCCGGCCACCTGTATTTAATTTTCAATGGTATCCCTGAAATCTTTGGCGGCGAATGCTGGGCTGGTTCCTATGAGAAGGACACGGCAGTTTCCGACCCCAATACAAACTTGTTCTCCGCTTCTAATAACATTGTCATCGACAAAAATCTGATCTTGCTTTCCTTCGCATCCACCGGGATTCAACTAGCCATCGAAATTACCGATTCCCCATAGTTTCCCCTACATTACATTACATTACGCGAATCCTGATGCCTGAAGAAATTTTCACCGCCATTACTTAACCAGCAAGAGTAAGGAATGGTAATCTGAAGTTGCTTATCATCGGACTTTGCTACATTGCCTCCGATTAAATTCCAAACCAGTCCGCAGTGTACCAAGCAAGAGGGTATGCGACACTTGATCCGCCCACTGGAGGGGATGATGATGAGTTGGGTTTAGGGGGCGCTCGACATCACGGTCATCGGCGCCCTGACGAAATCTCAACATGAAATCTCATGGGTGGGGACGAAGGCTGTCCCCACATGCAGAGCAGTTTATAATGTACTAAAGTCCGCCGCCCTTCCCCACCAGTTTATGGATGTGGCCTGATAGTTCACAAAATTTCACCACTGTTACGATTTTACATCGACTAATTTGCCAGATGGCTCTAAGTACTATGGGACTTAACATCTGAGGTCATCAGTCCCCTAGACTTAACTACGCAAACCTAACTAACTGAAGGACATCACACACAGCCATGACCGAGGCAGGATTCGAACCTGCAGCCGTAGCGCATGTGATAGAACTGAGGTGCAGTGAACTAGGTGACGGAACAGCGCAGGGAGAAGTTGTTTATGCAAAATGTCAAGTAACACATGACGAGGGGGACTTCTAGCGCTTGTCATCTGCAGAATCTTGATTATGACGATGTTCACTGCTAAAGCAATGACAGACTTAAAAATCATTGTTTTCGACGTAAGTCCCTCATTGTTATCGGAACCTCGATCACACACGACTGAATCCTCTTATCGTTTAGAACATTGAACGGTTTCTTTTGATTAGCTGGGATTTTCAGCTTTCAACCGGTACACCCTGGTATTTACGGTGTGGCCCATGTGTTACAGCAATGAAACGTGGGTTTCACGTCCTGCACACAGAAATATGGATCGCATTAGAATCTGTATAATCTTCTCTTTGGACCATGATACGAAAACAAAGGAAACTCTCCATCGCAGCATGCCCGCATCTCGTGGTCGTGCGGTAGCGTTCTCGCTTCCCACGCCCGGGTTCCCGGGTTCGATTCCCGGCGGGGTCAGGGATTTTCTCTGCCTCGTGATGGCTGGGTGTTGTGTGCTGTCCTTAGGTTTAAGTAGTTCTAAGTTCTAGGGGACTTATGACCACAGCAGTTGAGTCCCATAGTGCTCAGAGCTATTTGAACCAATCTCCATCGCACCCCGTCAAGTTTGGTGGTAGAACAGCCCAATGGCTAGAGAATCAAAAATGGAACACAGATAAAGTATGAAAACAGGAAGGAGGTGTACTGAACAGTGAAAAAAGAAGCAAAATAGAAAGCGCACGACCCAGGCTCAAGATATGAAACATCGAGTGAACTGCAAATGTGGTCATGGTATTGGACTGCAAAGCGGAAGATCCGCGTTAAAACCTCACTCGTGCCCCCTTATTTTCTTTCCTTCACAAAATTATGAACTTTCCGTCCGATCATTGAAGCACCTGTTTTTCTGTCGTCTAGGCAATCGTCATACTAAGACATTGGTTATAGAATATAGGGCATGTTGTAGAAATATATTACAGGCGTAAGTAAATGTGATGAATAGTGTAAAAAGGCGTGATGCCGCAAAGACTCTCACAGAAATGGAAACAAACGGCTGTGAACCAAGTCAGAACAAAGGAATTCGTAAGTCAAAACTTTCTAAACGGAACGCAAGAGTCATACCATGTGGTACTTCTGTAGAACGAAGATGATGTATGGGCGTCTGGAGGTCCCTTCGTTACACCACGCTGTTGCAATCGGACGTTACACCACGACACAAATTCAAATACAGCGAACAAATGTGACAGGACGGGCAGCTCATTATTTTCTGGGGAAAGAAAGTAAGGCACCAGAGAGATCAGAACACACGTCTCCCCCTCCGCACTTCAACATCGTGACCACATAACCACGACTGCGTGGCCATCTAAATTCGCTCGACACTGCACATGTTCAGCTTGGAACGTTCACTGTTTCTGTTTTGCTTCTTTTTTCAGTTTATTACACCTCCTGTTTTCATGTTCGATCTCCGTTCAGTTTTCTATGGGCTACCCACTGGCCCATCTTACCACTAAATCTGAGGGAGATGTGCTGGACAGTTTCCCTTGTAAGTGACATCTGCTTCTGTGTCAAGTGGCGTGCTCTCCATAGATAATATAGCTCCTTTATTGTAATGGAATGTGATACACGGCATGAAACAGGTATGTGCTGAATATTCTTCTTGTGGCTGCTAACACAACACAGATTGGCCACCACCAGTTACTTCCCATCCAGCTTAAATATTCCCGTATCCAGTTCCGTAACCGACGTTGGCTCACTTACAAGGGGAGGCCGCCAATTGTGAAATTCAGATTCGATTCATAGTGAGCATAATAAAAGCTCATGGCCAGAGGTGTAATGTGGCAAAGCACCAAGATGCACTTCTCAGCCGTTGTCGAGAAAATCGACAGTTAAAAGAAACCGTTGCGGTGAAATACTCTCTACGATTAATGATTTTCTACAGCGTCATAGCGCAGCGGTAAGCGCTGGGGTTCGTAATTCGAAGGTCGCCGGATCGAATCTCGCGCCATGCAATATTTTATATATAATTCCCGGGAATCAGTTGAAACAATTATGCATATAATAAGTTGTTGAAAGTCGTTTGTCGCGGAAAAACTGTCGACTTCGAACATCATTATGTTTTCCGCAAACAAAGTTGTATTTCACAAATGTTATTAATTGTCTTCATAATGTTAAGCACGTATAGTTAACGGAGACGTTACTCGCTCGTTACACTTGGAGGACAGATGTTGAATGGGCCGAAACGAGCCGCCCCGTAACAGCGTAGTTGCCTGCTAACTTCGAAAGAAGGTAGATGCGGTCCCTAGCGCAACTTATAACATCATCGAAAATCAGTGCAGACGGGACAGCTTTGGTACACCCTGTTAAACAAACGGAAAAATGGAGGCGGTACAATTGGAGAGCGATCCGCCTTCACCAACATGCATAAGCAATTCATTATTGCAAAAAACTAATAATAAAAAAATATTGCATGCCGCGAGATTCGATCCGGCGACCTTCGAATTACGAACCCCAGCGCTTACCGCTGCGCTATGACGCTGTAGAAAATCATTAATCGTAGAGAGTATTTCACCGCAACGGTTTCTTTTAACTGTCGATTTTCTCGACAACGGCTGAGAAGTGCATCTTGGTGCTTTGCCACATTACACCTCTGGCCATGAGCTTTTATTATGCGCAGTATGAATCGAATCTGAATTTCACAATTGGCGGCCCCCCCTTGTTAGTGTAGCTTGACTACAATGATACCTGTTCTCACCGAATTAAAAAAACTAAAACTGTTAGTACGTGGTCGGAACGGGGAAGAGAGGTAACGGGCGAAGATACTAATCGCCAAACATAGTGTCATTGCCCTTAAGTTGAATTCCTAACCAACTCGTGGTCACGGCGCGTAACACCATCGATGGGGAAAGTGGAAGCCCAATCCCGATATGTGCTTGGTGCTACTCCAGAAGGCTACCCACCCTCCTCTTTTGCTGTCGTGATTATCAACTACACAATACAACGTTTCAACCTGAAAAGACACAGCTACTCTTCGAATCTCCAGTCACCGACGTGACACACAGAAGACTTGCGACAATGACCCACACGGAAAATAATAATAATTTTCTACAGTGACCGACGCAGAAGGTCATCTGTGCAGACATCGTACTACAGACTAACGTAACCATTATGAACAACGGACACACCAATCTGTCATATTTCGAGTGAATTTAAACGGGGGAAACTGCTAACCAATCTTCCTTCTACCACTAACATATTGATTTGTCTGTCTTAATTTGAGCAAAAGCTACAGAAAAAAATAACGAAAGACTCTAGAATTGTTGACTAAATTGGATGTGTAAACACATCTAAAATTTATAAATGAAGGGGATGATATATTTCATTGATTGACAATTACGAGCTTGCACAACGTTACTTTTAACTAACTCAGTGGTTTTTTTCGCCCCACAACAACAGATATAGTGAAAAATATGATAGAATCGGTCAGCTTGAGCATTTATTCGTCACCACTACATTACTACTATGGCGACTACGATGTCATAAAATATGGCGTATTTTATGTAAGTATCGTGACGCTTGCGGGTACACGGTTTTTGGTGGTGACGTTCTTGCTAGTAATGCCATCAAACCTAATAAAAAACTGAAAATGCCAGACCACAACTGGAGAACAAGGGTTTTCGGCGAGGACGTGAATGTAACAATGGGATGAGAAATTATGTAAAAAAAAGTAATGATTTATTTGCTGGATTGACAAACTTCAAAATTCCACCCGGGCCTACTCCTCGGGCTACGGTACAGATCAGAGTGTCACCTCGATGTATGACGGTGACATCACTGGTCAAAGCAGAAGAGCAGATCGCGAACTTCCTATAACCTCGGGGAGAAGACTGTTCACTGTTCCTCGCTGTTTTATGAAAGAGCTCATTCGTGAACTCTTAACAACAACACTTAATCACTGATATTGATAGACTGAAAGCAGAACAATCTAAAACAGTTTCACAAAAAAGTATTTATCACTGACAATGGACCGCGAAGTCCAATCAAATGTGGAATGCTGAAGCCGGAACTGCAGATATTGCCCTGTCACGCCAGACAGCGCTCTCTCCGTCAAATAGCACACACATGACACAGGCATTAAATCCTTAGAGGCACGGAACTGCAAAGCACATAAAAAAACATCAGTGCGGCTTTCAGCTGGCGCCCTCTTGCCGGCTAGATAGTCAATCTAGCTGCAGCAATGACACACAAAGATCAGACAACACACGATTTTTGCCGCAACGAAAGGGACTTTTATAGGGGCTTACGGCTTCTGATTTTATAGCGACCAACAAAAAAATGGCTCTGAGCACTATGGGACTTTACATCTATGGTCATCAGTCTCCTAGAACTTAGAACTACTTAAACCTAACTAACCTAAGGACATCACACAACACCCAGTCATCACGAGGCAGAGAAAATCCCTGACCCCGCCGGGAATCGTACCCGGGAACCCGGGCGCGGGAAGCGAGATAGCGACCAACAATTCCTTAAATAGGACACCTTATAGACAGCGACCTAATTTTTCTTTACTGTCGCGTACAGCGAGCCGGGTACAAACACACTCAAGACTATAAGGTTTTAAGAGCAATTTTGAAACGCACATTACCTCCGAGTGCCTCAGCTCGAGGCTGGATTTCGTAGCGCTACCGCCTGTCGACATTTTAACACAAACACACCGCACTTTTCCGTGCTTAAGCTTTGGAGAGAGAAAAAATATCAGATATAACACGTCGTTGGCAATGGGAAGGTCATTGAACACTGAATAGACGCTCAGTAGGAGAAATGATAGAGGAAGAAACCCGAAATGACTTCACAGAGTTAATCGTTACAGCTTTGGGCGACAGAAGTTTAAACCTCGGAAAAACGTGGAATAGGATGGACTTCGTCTCCTCCCAAACGCAAGCATAGTGCCTTAGCAACGCAACCTGGTTATGTTCAAGCTATTCCACCACAATTAGCTACATGGGGCTGAGGTGTAACAATCGTACTTTCAAACTATACTGTTTTGTTGTTATGAATGTTGGCAACGAGTAATTTCACAATTCGTACAACAAAAATAAGTTCTGCTAAAGTTCTTTCAAATCTCCGTTACAGCGTTCCGAGCGCACTCTTTAATCATACACCATTTGGGAAGGCTTGAGGCGGTGCCATGATTGGACTGGATCAGAGTTACCTCGTGAGGATATCTTCAAACACGGTTGATAAGTTCATACATTATTTCAATCACAGTGTCAACTTCAAAGCTGGAAAGCTGAGCAACCTTTCAACGGATTAAAGTAACGCGTACATATCGTATGCATTCCCTGCATATCTTCCATAATGGTTAGTCGGTGCGCGCCCTTTCCTTCAACACCATCTGGATGTCTTAACAGTTTTGCATATTATTTCAACGATCTTAAATGAATGTTTAACACTTTCCGAAGTTAAAAATAGTATTTGGCTGGTATGTTTCAGTCACAGAAGCGACTCAAGGGGCTTTCTTACTAATTTGAAAAATACCTATACTGTAGTACATAGTCTTCAGCAAAACTTCGTCTACTGAATGAATACGTGTAACTGAAGGCGCGAAAATGTCAAACACAAATCACTGCTTTTAGTATATCTAAGCAAAAGTTAATATCGAAAAGCGGACAGCTCATATGACTGCGACATCGTCAAGGCACAAGAAATTCTAGATTTTTCCTACAGCCAATACTGAAGTACCCGCAGAGTAGTCACCCACGAAAAAAGTGTAAACAGACAGTCAGATTTGGAAAAAACGGCGTTGGAACGACTACTCCACAGGAGGGAAAAAAAAGAAAAACACCAAACAAGCTGGAAAAACTTTCAATTTCCATATCAAATCATTTGAGGAAGCGTTGTGAATCCATTGCACACCGACAGAAGCTTCTCATTCCAGCCAGCGAGTAAACAAACACTTTAAGAGGAAACTGTTGTAAC
Source organism: Schistocerca serialis cubense (assembly GCF_023864345.2). Lineage (NCBI taxonomy): Eukaryota > Metazoa > Arthropoda > Insecta > Orthoptera > Acrididae > Schistocerca > Schistocerca serialis. The sequence goes on along the minus strand of NC_064645.1, from coordinate 325,210,557 downwards.
AGCAGAGAAAAAGTGGGGAAGGAGCAGGCCGGGCGCTGACAGATTCATCTCATCACGTCATTCACTCATTCGCACATCCTCCTGCTCGCGAAGCGCACACCCACCTCGCGCGGTGCACGCGTCCACTTGAGACCGTAAAGCTCCCTGCGATCCGCGCACCGTCACTGCCGACAGTCAACTGGCGCGCCGCTGAGACAGACGCCCATTTCCCGCCACGCGCGATTGGCCCGCCAGCCGCGCATGCGCAACAGCACAGTAAAGCGCCCGCGTCCCGGTAACGGGATGCAACATCGTGTCCCACTGACGGCGTACAGCGACGCGGTCCGTGTAATCTGCCCGTGTTCAGAGTATGAGTTATGCGCACAGGGGCCACGGCCGCCTTTTTATGCACAAGGGTATTAAATGGCAGCGCAGAGGAGCAGAGATATTTTTTATCGTGTTATGAACAAGTACGAACTCTGAACACGAACCTTCTTCAACACTAGTTGGGTAAATGTCTAGCGTAGACTTCCGAGAATAATAATAAAAAAAAAAAAAAAAAAAAAAACCCGAACCTCACGGCTCACTGAATAGAACATGTTTTTGATTTGACATTCAACACAAATGAGCTTGACGGGCTAAATGAGACGTCTAGTGCCATAGGAAAAAAGAGAAATTCATTGTCCACGTAAAAGAATCCTGTATGAAAGAAATATATATTGGATAATATAATCTTAAAGAAGACAATGGCGGTCGAAACCGTCCCATCAACGACCTCCTCCCCATCTCTGGAAGAGTAACACTTCAACTCCCTGGGGAGAGGACTGTCGCACAAAAGCCTCTGATATATTAAAAAGCAATATCAGTCTGGCCTTTTCATGGAAGAAAGAACAACGATATCTTAAATAGAAAGAAGACAGACGAAATTAAAAAAAATAATTTAAAAAGAGAGGAAAGCTGACAGGAATCCGACGAAGCAGGCGGGATCAGCTAGACAATGTAAACACGCGATATGGTCTGAAAACGGAAAACCACGGAAGAAACACTACTATCGCGCAAGAATGACTACTTCCAACGGGTGTACGGCATGAAGTATCGACAATGCAGCTGAAGTTGAAAGGAAGGTAGAAATATTAGCAATTAACGTCCCATACATTACCCCCCCCCCCCCATGAACCATGGACCTTGCCGTTAGTGGGGAGGCTTGCGTGCCTCAGCGATACAGATAGCCGTACCGTAGGTGCAACCACAACGGAGGGGTATCTGTTGAGAGGCCAGACAAACGTGTGGTTCCTGAAGAGGGGCAGCAGCCTTTTCAGTAGTTGCAAGGGCAACAGTCTGGATGATTGACTGATCTGGCCTTGTAACAATAACCAAAACGGCCTTGCTGTGCTGGTACTGCGAACGGCTGAAAGCAAGGGGAAACTACAGCCGTAATTTTTCCCGAGGGCATGCAGCTTTACTGTATGATTACATGATGATGGCGTCCTCTTGGGTAAAATATTCCGGAGGTAAAATAGTCCCCCATTCGGATCTCCGGGCGGGGACTACTCAAGAGGATGTCGTTATCAGGAGAAAGAAAACTGGCGTTCTACGGATCGGAGCGTGGAATGTCAGATCCCTTAATCGGGCAGGTAGGTTAGAAAATTTAAAAAGGGAAATGGATAGACTGAAGTTAGATATAGTGGGAATTAGTGAAGTTCGGTGGCAGGAGGAACAAGACTTCTGGTCAGGTGACTACAGGGTTATAAACACAAAATCAAATAGGGGTAATGCAGGAGTAGGTTTAATAATGAATAGGAAAATAGGAATGCGGGTAAGCTACTACAAACAGCATAGTGAACGCATTATTGTGGCCAAGATAGATACGAAGCCCACGCCTACTACAGTAGTACAAGTTTATATGCCAACTAGCTCTGCAGATGACGAAGAAATTGAAGAAATGTATGATGAAATAAAAGAAATTATTCAGATTGTGAAGGGAGACGAAAATTTAATAGTCATGGGTGACTGGAATTCGAGTGTAGGAAAAGGGAGAGAAGGAAACATAGTAGGTGAATATGGACTGGGGGACAGAAATGAAAGAGGAAGCCGCCTGGTCGAATTCTGCACAGAGCACAACATAATCATAACTAACACTTGGTTTAAGAATCATGAAAGAAGGTTGTATACATGGAAGAACCCTGGAGATACTAAAAGGTATCAGATAGATTATATAATGGTAAGACAGAGATTTAGGAACCAGGTTTTAAATTGTAAGACATTTCCAGGGGCAGATGTGGACTCTGACCACAATCTATTGGTTATGACCTGTAGATTAAAACTGAAGAAACTGCAAAAAGGTGGGAATTTAAGGAGATGGGACCTGGATAAACTAAAAGAACCAGAGGTTGTACAGAGATTCAGGGAGAGCATAAGGGAGCAATTGACAGGAATGGGGGAAATAAATACAGTAGAAGAAGAATGGGTAGCTTTGAGGGACGAAGTAGTGAAGGCAGCAGAGGATCAAGTAGGTAAAAAGACGAGGGCTAGTAGAAATCCTTGGGTAACAGAAGAAATATTGAATTTAATTGATGAAAGGAGAAAATATAAAAATGCAGTAAGTGAAACAGGCAAAAAGGAATACAAACGTCTCAAAAATGAGATCGACAGGAAGTGCAAAATGGCTAAGCAGGGATGGCTAGAGGACAAATGTAAGGATGTAGAGGCCTGTCTCACTAGGGGTAAGATAGATACCGCCTACAGGAAAATTAAAGAGTCCTTTGGAGATAAGAGAACGACTTGTATGAATATCAAGAGCTCAGATGGAAACCCAGTTCTAAGCAAAGAAGGGAAAGCAGAAAGGTGGAAGGAGTATATAGAGGGTCTATACAAGGGCGATGTACTTGAGGACAATATTATGGAAATGGAAGAGGATGTAGATGAAGATGAAATGGGAGATATGATACTGCGTGAAGAGTTTGACAGAGCACTGAAAGACCTGAGTCGAAACAAGGCCCCCGGAGTAGACAATATTCCATTGGAACTACTGACGGCCGTGGGAGAGCCAGTCCTGACAAAACTCTACCATCTGGTGAGCAAGATGTATGAAACAGGCGAAATACCCTCAGACTTCAAGAAGAATATAATAATTCCAATCCCAAAGAAAGCAGGTGTTGACAGATGTGAAAATTACCGAACTATCAGCTTAATAAGTCACAGCTGCAAAATACTAACACGAATTCTTTACAGACGAATGGAAAAACTAGTAGAAGCCAACCTCGGGGAAGATCAGTTTGGATTCCGTAGAAACACTGGAACACGTGAGGCAATACTGACCTTACGACTTATCTTAGAAGAAAGATTAAGGAAAGGCAAACCTACGTTTCTAGCATTTGTAGACTTAGAGAAAGCTTTTGACAATGTTGACTGGAATACTCTCTTTCAAATTCTAAAGGTGGCAGGGGTAAAACACAGGGAGCGAAAGACTATTTACAATTTGTACAGAAACCAGATGGCAGTTATAAGAGTCGAGGGACATGAAAGGGAAGCAGTGGTTGGGAAGGGAGTAAGACAGGGTTGTAGCCTCTCCCCGATGTTGTTCAATCTGTATATTGAGCAAGCAGTAAAGGAAACAAAAGAAAAATTCGGAGTAGGTATTAAAGTCCATGGAGAAGAAATAAAAACTTTGAGGTTCGCCGATGACATTGTAATTCTGTCAGAGACAGCAAAGGACTTGGAAGAGCAGTTGAACGGAATGGATGGTGTCTTGAAGGGAGGATATAAGATGAACATCAACAAAAGCAAAACGAAGATAATGGAATGTAGTCGAATTAAGTCGGGTGATGTTGAGGGTATTAGATTAGGAAATGAGACACTTAAAGTAGTAAAGGAGTTTTGCTATTTGGGGAGCAAAATAACTGATGATGGTAGAAGTAGAGAGGATATAAAATGTAGGCTGGCAATGGCAAGGAAAGCGTTTCTGAAGAAGAGAAATTTGTTAACATCCAGTATAGATTTAAGTGTCAGGAAGTCATTTCTGAAAGTATTCGTATGGAGTGTAGCCATGTATGGAAGTGAAACATGGACGATAAATAGTTTGGACAAGAAGAGAATAGAAGCTTTCGAAATGTGGTGCTACAGAAGAATGCTGAAGATTAGATGGGTAGATCACATAACTAATGGGGAAGTATTGAATAGGATTGGGGAGAAGAGAAGTTTGTGGCACAACTTGACCAGAAGAAGGGATCGGTTGGTAGGACATGTTCTGAGGCATCAAGGGATCACCAATTTAGTATTGGAGGGCAGCGTGGAGGGTAAAAATCGTAGAGGGAGACCAAGAGATGAATACACTAAGCAGATTCAGAAGGATGTAGGTTGCAGTAGGTACTGGGAGATAAAAAAGCTTGCACAGGATAGAGTAGCATGGAGAGCTGCATCAAACCAGTCTCAGGACTGAAGACCACAACAACAACAACAACATTACCAAGTCATCAAGAGTTTGAATAAGCGGCAGCGATCATTTTTCTCACTTTTATTTCGATTCAGAATAGGTTGCGAATATGCAAAATATTCGTCTAAAATAGAGCAAAGATGTGGAAGGACTTAGTCGTTTCCTGTTCCAACGAACGATACCTGTAAGTTGGATGGCCGGACGGAAACTTTAATTGCGCTTTCTACAGAAGGTAGTTCACAGCGTTAAATATTGCTAAACATTGCTCACGTGCTAGAACGAGAGTAAAGGTTTTCATGTCACACTGTGAACAATATAAACGCACGCTTTCAGTTTGGTAATGGCTGTAGGTTCCAGTCATCATTCAAGAACTAAGAGACTTACACAGGATAGATTAGCGTGGATAGGTGTATTCTTCGGACTGAAGACGAGAGTAACAACAACTGTAAGGAGACGATCAGTAAGTTTCCGTTAGAAGGCCGTACAATCCAGAATTGCTATGCCAATCAGGAAAATCGCCGGCAGCATTGAGGCAATCATACCAGCGACGTATCAAGTTGACTATACCTATTTGGTAAAACACCGTGTCCCGCTGCGTGAAGAAGTCCGTAACTGCCTGCTGCACACCCTGATCCGGCAAGAGACGTCAACCCTTCAAAGAGACCGAACGCGCTGTAATCGCAGGGGGAACATCAGGAGAATAGGACGGATGCTCGAGTGTCTTCCACTTGTGATGGCGTGATCTGAGAGTCTGGTGTCCCAGATCGACAAGCGTCTTGTGTCGAATGGCGACCAATACAGAACTTGGCGCACCATTCCACAACAGTGGCTTTTGACGGACATATTGCCCCATACATATTAGTCATTTCCCGATGGATGTCTACCTGTATTTGTCCTTTGGCAGCCAAGAAAAGAGTAACATCACGTTGGACAGGTCTGACGCATTTAGTAAATACGTCGTCATATCCCACGTTCCCCCATTTACTGTACGCTCTTCAGGAAGACACAAATGCCAGATTAATCCCTTGCCTAGTTGTCGGTGCTTAATGCATCCTCATTGGAGTCGCTATGGGCTGCATATACGCTGCAGCAACGCCCTCTAGCGGAAAAGTTTTGATTGCGCCTTCTACAACAACTATATCATCTCTAGGTATTCAATCGATGGGTAGGGTTAGACTTTGGAGGAGGAGCTGCCCACTGCACCACCACCACCACCACCACCACAAGACGTCAGTGACTCAAATAATGCTGAAATAGTTAATTTGCAATGTCTGATGTTTGATTTCAGATGTGTGTCACGAATTCTCTAAAGTGCTAACATGGTGCGTGGGTGGCGCGAGGGGGGAGGCAGAGAGACAGAGAAATAGAGATAGATAGGGAGGAGGGGGGGGGGGGGGAGAGGAAGCTACAGGTCTTATCCACGTTTACCGTGTGAGCTGATTCTCATATTGGAGGATTGCTAAGCTTAACCACTGCGATGATCAGTGATCACACCAGCCTTCCGGCTGACAATAGGACGAAAGGCTATATGGGCGTCTAGATAATCAGAGACTAAACACAAGTTCGGTTTGCACATGCACACGAGGCGGAAAAGAAATTTGATGGTATCCTCTCTGAATGTACCAAGGGCTTTAGAAGAGACTACAGATAACCTAAATTTGAGTGATCCCAAGAAGTACTCGAGATCCTGTCTTCCCGACCACGAGCTCATTGTCTGAACATCCCACGGTTCAGGTTGATGGCTGCTTTACTTTTTAGGCAGCGCCGCATTAAGAAGAACCAGCCAGCTACAGTCTAGCGTCTCTTCCCCGTCTGGCCGCAGTCTACTGCAAGAAGTTCAACCGTGAACCACGGCGCGGAAACCTGATTATCTGCTGCACTATGTTCTTTGATTACAAGCGCTTTCGAAACACATTGTTCACTATCGGATGTAAGCACGCCGCGTTTAATGCCTGATTCGTCACTTTTAGCGCAGTGGAACGCGCTGGAGGAGGATTCACACTGGAGGTGAGGATATCAAGTCATTCTGTCGCGTCGAACTGTCCAACAGCAAACAGCGACAGTAAGTGGAGTAGCCGAGAAGACAACTGGGGCCACATTATTTAGACTCCTGTAACAGACTACCCGTTTGGCAGTTTAATAGGGCCCCTTCGCAGAAGCTCGTCAAATGCAACTGAGTAACGTCAAATTCTTGTAATTTGAGTCACAGCCATATAAATTCTTTGAACGGCGCCATTTTCCGTTCTCTATTGCAAAATATGCCACACGAAATTACGGAACGGGAATGGCACACTAATCGCCGGCCGCGTTGGTCTCGCGGTTCTAGGCGCTCAGTCCGGAGCTGCGCGACTGCTACGGTCGCAGGTTCGAATCCTGCCTCGGGCATGGATGTGTGTGATGTCCTTAGGTTAGTTAGGTTTAAGTAGTTCTAAGTTCTAGGGGACTGATGACCACTGGTGTTAAGTCCCATAGTGCTCAGGGCCATTTGAACAATTTGAATGGCACACTAGATAAAGAAAACAGAGTAGTGGGCCCAGAAAAAAAAAGAGGAAAATTCCTTTTGCCTTATAATGGTAATGAATCAGAGTCGCCCGCAACCTCGATATCGATCTTGACCTTTAGCCTGTGTGCTGATATGGTAATCATTTCTGCAGAACATACTGATGTAATATTCTGCGAATATGAATGTCGAATCTCTAGACGTTCAAGGCGTTCTGTTTTTTCTGTATTGTGCAGGGTGTCCCAGGCGGAATGGTTAATATTCAGTGGTATGACACGATCATCTGAAGCAAAAGCTTGGTATGGGCTCACGAGTACACCGTATTTCGAATGGTTCCAGAGTCAACACACAATGTACATCGTTATTTTCTGTATTATTCAATATCTTGTCAGATTTACACATATACAACAGTTTGATAACAAATGTTGTGATGTTTACTAAGTATCAATTGGAAAATAATGATTTTTAACACATTCGATTCTAAGGATGTCTGAAAGCGCCGACAGTATTCTTCGGCGGCAGCAGAAGAACTACCGCCGCAAAAGCCGTAAAAGCCACACCTGCATATTCTTCATTAGTGCAAATGTGTGGCATGTTAGCCAGCGCGTATACGAAGACAGTTAACCGACGCTCGTCTCTGGAACACACACGATCCATGGCCCTATTTCACTCACAACACACCACGGTCAACCGCGCGTTTAACGGGCTAGTTTAGTGACAGGAAGACATCCCGAGCAAAAAGGTTGAAAGCAACTAGTTACGTGGGGCTAGAATAAAACGTCAAATGGGGCTGGGTGCATAAGAAACGTGCGCGCCATTAACTCAATAATATATGTGCATTAAATGCGTCGTATCTCAGAAACCATTTGGAACGTGACATGTTCATATGACGCTTTTTGTTTCAAATGAGCGTTCCTGTTATATCCCCGAATACTGTCAATTCTTCCAGCGATATCCTGCATGTCTGCAGATGCTTGCCAATGGCGCATATGCCGATCCTACAGTAACGACATCATTCCGCGAGTAATATCAGACGTTTCGTGAGCTGTCGATCAGTCACCTGGCAAGTAAACTACTTCATTACACGAACTGCGAGCTGTAATACGAAATGAAAACGTCATAACGCAAGGCACGCATAAGAAGAGGAGTGAGTACTGGGTCAATCTATTACTAACCAGATGAAGCAACTCTGGGAATTTCATCATCTGTGGAGGATAAGTGGGAAAGTTTTTCGACTACTACATGAAGGCTGACTTGTTGAGTTCTAGTGTATCATTACAGCTGATCACGTCTCGACTGCTATACAGGCGAAACGATACCACGTGACGAGTCTAGCTTTAACTATGAGGTAAGCTGAATTCGTGGTGAGCTAAATGTTTCTGTAAGCGACAATCGTATCAAAGCAGTACATCCCATTCGAAGGACATTTATTTCTTTTGAACAGATGAAATGCAGGATTAGAACCATACAGTCCTGGAGTAGTTCACACGTTACTAGCTATATATCGTGCCTGGAGTAGTTCACACGTTACTAGTTATATATCGTGGACGTGTGATCTTCTCGTAAGTACAGCACTACTTCCCCTCCCTCGCCTCACTCCTAAATGTACATTTGTCACGCTTTTACTTGTACAATGTGGGCAAAGTGAGACGGACTCTGAGAATACAGAGTGCGCCACGTAAAACCTGCCTGTCGCAACGATAATGTTACAGCGAGTCAATAATAATAGAGAACGAGAAACGCGGTCCAAACAGCCGCGCACGAACTAATCAATTCCTCTGATGTACCGACACTGCGCGGAACTTTGTTTTTGTGTGAGGCAGCTGCAGCCAGTGAAACTTGTCGATACCAGCTGAGAAAAAGGCCTCGTCGTGTGAGTATGCCGTATTCGTTACCCCAGCGTGTTGCCATCGTTGAAGCACTGGATCTTTTGTGAAACCAAAGAATTTGTTTCAGGAGAAATTCCCACGACGTTCTGTGCCAGCGAAAAGCACTATACAGGAACTAATTGAAAAAATAGCAATGCACAGGATCGGTTCAGAATGCTCCAAGGAACAGACCACCGCCTGTCTGCACTTCTGAATTAATGAGGCAGGTGCAGGAGATAATGACAAGAAGTCCTCTTAAGCCAACAAGGAGATTGAGTCAACAGGTTCACGCAAGTGGGAGAAGTTGCAGACGTGTTTTAAAGGGACTGGAGTTAAAACCGTACCGGGTAAGTGTTGTGCAAGAACTGAAGGAGCCTGACCTGTAGAACAGACTGTATTCCTGTTTATGGCCGTTGAGAAATGTTGCCAGTGTTGCCTTGGACCCACTAAGGCTCATCATGAGTGAAGAGACGTGGTTCCACCTGTCTGTGTACTTAAATACCTAGAACAACCCGTATTGGTCGACAAAAAAATCCACATGCGATCTACCAGGTAGCCTTGCACGACGAGAAAATAGGTGTTTGGTGTGGAATTTCCGCCATACACGTTATGTGGCCCATGTTCTTTGGGACAGTGAACAGTGGCTTGTATTTTGGGAATCCTGGAGGAGTTATATTCCAGCTTGACAGAAGATAGCGTCAGTTGTGTTTACGGGCCGCACCTTGCAATTCTTGCACCGTAAGATGGGCAAGCCAATTTACATATACGTTACGGGCCAGTTTCACTTTATCAACACTGTATTTGTTTCCGGCGAAATTTTATCACGTATTTGATATATACATCTGACTGCACAATGTTACGTATTTCTTCCTTTTTCTTGCTAACTTATTACCAAAGTTTTCTTTGCACATCGCAGTGCAAAATTAAAACACACATCGTCTTGCGTGTATCACAGCAGTCTATTCTGATTTAAAAGGCTTTTCACCATCGAAAATAGTTAATAATTAGATATGAAACACACACACACACACACACACACACACACACACACACACACACACACACACACACACACACTCTCTCTCTCTCTCTCTCTCTCTCTCTCTCTTTCTCTCTCTCTCTCTCTCTGACCGACTACGTGCCATCAATCCCATTTCACTGGGAGACGTCAACCATATTCGGCAGAGTTGGTCGTTTGCAATACACGCTTACCGGAGTTGTAACCCCTCTTCGGCGGTCCAATTGGACGGTCGAACACAGTTCCGTTGGGCGACTAGCCGTCCACCCGCCTTATTGAAGGTTGATATAGTGTTTCGACATAAACTTGTTACTGAATTTATTACCATTCTGCCCAGTCTATCAACTACAACCAGATCTATATAATCTATTCCAAATGAAGCCTCCAGCCAACCATCTCCCTGCATAATCACAAATCTACCTGCCTACTACTCGCTACTTTCCGTTTCTTCTTCCTTCCCACACTCTTACCAAACCCCTCTCAAATTACTTTTCCAATTCAATCTGCATCCGAAAGCTTGACCTAAAGAATGTTTCCGGAACCCCACAATATCACCATCTTCAGAGGTTTGAAGAACATACAAACTACCTGACAAAAAAAGTGAAGCGCTCAGAACTCATGGTCGGATGTCAGTCTAACTTCGTATGCGTATCCCACCATTGGCGGGTATGTATATACATGTTTCGAGCTGCAATTCTCTCTAACAGGTAGAACGACCACAACAGTGCTTTCGTGTTGTTTCCATGCCCAGTAGGGTATTAAGGGCTGTGAGCAGGGTCAGATGTTGAACGATCACTGAAGGACACGGAGGTGCCGCGTACTTGTATGAGTTAGCGTTATCATCAACTGACGGAGTTTGAAATGGGTCTCACTGCGGGTACCCATTGGGCCAGCTGGTTGAATAGTGCAATATTCAGAATTTTGGAGCATTGTGTGACGGTGGCCCGAAGATTGCTTGCATGGGAATGTGAAGACAGCTATAATCTTCAAGGTTCCAGTGCACCAAGAGCATCATACCGCCATCTTATCTGCCCCTGCCAAATGGACCAAGCAGTCGACTCCCTGTAATGTTCTGTGTCATCCCCCATCATTGGTCGTGGACTATTGACAGGCAGATTAGGGTGATAACTGCAGCCTACGCAAGGGACGGTAACACCACAAGGCGAAAGGCTGTGTTTCGTGCCGTATGGACTGATGATGAATGGCTTTGCATTGGGTTCAATGACTAATCGCGTTTCTGTAGTGATAATCGTCGGCGAGTATGGCGCCGACAGTGGGAGAGCCCCCGTTACCCCAACGTTTCGGAGAGCCACAGCGGTATTACTCCTGGCGTCAAAGTATGGGGAAGCGCGTCCGCAGCTCGTGGTCTAGCGTTGCTGCCTCTGGATCACGGGGTCCCGGGTTCGATTCACAACTGTATGTCGTCACGGACTTCCCGCAGTTTCATGTGTTATTTGTCATGAGACAGTTTGTGGTATCAGTTTTCAGCAGGACAACGGTCGTCCACATACAGCATGCATCTCTACTAACTGTGTGCGTGATACTGAGAGACTTGCGTGGCTAGCAAGATCCCTCAGTATGTATGTGACCAGCTCGCTAGTATCCAGAATATCAAAGACCACTTACAAAATCTGTGGGACAGCTTGCCACAAGGGAGGATACGACGGTTGCATGAGACACTTCGTAAGCTGATCAGTGCACGTACCCTCACCGAAGAGGGTGCAACGTCAAACTGGTAAGTGGAGTCCTACTGCAAAGTATTTGGTGCATTTGGTCAAATTTTGTAATCACTGAAATGCAACACACAACCCTCTAAACCCGTAAAGTTTTATTTCGTTTCCTGCTCTGCTTCCAGGTGCTTCGTCAGGCGGTGTATATAACAAACATCATCGCTTTAATTCTCCTATTACTATCACTTTTCGTGGCCGCTGCCACCCTCGTTACTAGAGGTACGCTAATTCATAAGAAAATATATCTGTATCCTATTAGTAACAATTTACGGTCTATAAACGTTGACGCAGCTTTAGTAGTACAACCGCGGCGTAGCACCACCTCGGTACGGGTCTGGAAGTACATAGTAATACTGTTACACCACGAAATGGTCCGGAAGAACCATGCTTGTATCTGTTTTGTGCTGCTTCGGAATCATGTGTTCCGTTCTCCTCTTGTGTAGCACAGACTGCACAACGTGCTGGAGTTGTCAGCAGCTCACTGTTGTGTAAACAGCTAAAAGTTTGCGCTTACACTGTCACGTCTCTCTTGTGACCCAGCTAACCTAATAAAAACAAAGAAGAGCGATCAGTGGACATCTTTGCAACGCTGGCGTTTTAAGCGATCAGTTATATCGTAGACAATACAGCCTAGCAACTTAGGCGTCCACAAACAGTGAGTTTCTATCTACTAATGTCAACTTGTGTGAACATTTGTTTTATACTCCTGCTGCTGCTTAAGATTACAAGCAAAATATCGTGACATGCATTGCAACGAAAATAATCATGACCTTTTTTCTTGCGGGTTGCAAGGTCGTTCGGTTCGAATCTGGAACAGCCGGCCGGAGTGGCCGTGCGGTTCTAGGCGCTACAGTCTGGAGCCGAGCGACCGCTACGGTCGCAGGTTCGAATCCTGCTTCGGGAATGGATGTGTGTGATGTCCTTAGGTTAGTTAGGTTTAATTAGTTCTAAGTTCTAGGCGACTGATGGCCTCAGAACTTAAGTCGCATAGTGCTCAGAGCCATTTGAACCATTTTTTGAATCTGGAACAGACGTAGGTGACACTGAGATTTTAGCGACACCAAAAGAAGTAAAGATTTGAAGCTCCAAATTCCAGTACACCGTATTCATTTGCAGTGTGACGTTTTGTTTAGCAATTAAGTACAGTGTTCAACATCTGACTACCTATTTTCTATATATTGCTGGGATGCGAGGGACATGGAAATTTAACAGTATTATCTGTTAGACAAAGAAATAGTTTTAGCCAGTGTTAATGTTTATGTAATTTTCTCTCAATGTATATATGTCAATTACCCTAAGAATACACAAGAGGCCTATGCAATCTACTAGCATGCGAATAATTGTACTCCATACATTTCTTATTCATTATAGTGGTGAGTATACAATGAAGTGCGAAATTTGCAGCCACAATACTAAAAGCAAAAATCATTTCCGTGTATATATCATGTTCCTGCCTACGGTTCATGACTGACTACGATTCAATGTGTTCTGTTGCGAAAGGTTTTTAACAATTACTGAATCTTTGTCGAGTTCTGGCAGCTATGTATGTGATCGAGCGTTGTCTTGAGGTACGATCACGGCCCGGTCTGGAAACGCGCTCTTTTTTGACGATATGCACGTTTTGTACGGTCTGGAAGTTGGCAACAGCAGGCAGCGTTCATAGTATGACGTTCGTGGAGAAAAACGATAACAAGAACTTTATAATTGAAAAATACTGTTGCAAGAGCCTTCGTCGCGAAGATATTTTGACGGGTGCAGATTCGTCCTTTTTACGCCATGTCACGCTGCTTTTTACCAATTACGGAGTGCAATGGTGTACCCACGTTTCATTGCAGGTCTCAGTCCGGTGCAAGAATGTTCCCATTTAGTTTGGTAGCGTATCAGTAATCGTTTGCTCACCTCGAGACGACGAGATTTATGCTCTGCGGTGAGAAGACGAGGCATCCATCTTGTGGACAGTTTCCGAAATCCAAGGTTATCAGAGAAACGAATGATCGCCGGAGGACTACTACAGTTTATGCCAACCTCAGTAGCAATTTCAGCAACTGTTATTCGGCGATCGTCTTCAGTAAGTGACTAACAATGCAAATGTTCTCTTCAGTCAAGCTGATTCTCTTGCCACGTCGATGAGCTGCATTCTGAACTGTTACTCGTCCATGTGAAAACGATTTGTGCCACGTGTACACGTTAGTCTCTCAGGGTGTTGTCCACCAAGTGTGTCGCCAGTCTTTTCAAAATTTTGGACGGTTTTACGACGTCTGTTGCAAGATTATAATGCGTTGCGCAGTAGATGACGGTACCCCCTTGCTCTGGAATTGCTATTCTGACTACGGAAACGCTACAATGACGTTCCAGCTGTGGAGGACAATAAATGGAAACGAAAGCAACAATGAGCAGAGCTCGTGTCGCTTTCCGTTAAGAGAGACCCGTAAAACAAAAATTTTGGTTTACATTTTGAGTCACCCTCGTATTTCTGATGTCTTATTATAATTATGTGATGCTAAATAATTGCTACGGTTGGTTACGCCGTATGCTACTGAATAGAGATGTAGACATTTTGTCAAGTATTGCAATGAAACATTGATGTAAATCTGATTGAAGTTACCAGCAGACATGTGGGATAGCCCTCGTGCTCGACATTTCGACATGCAGCTGGCATGTAAAACAGACGTGGATTAAATTCGTCGAAGTAATACACTGGTCCGGAAACACGTAATGAACTTACCTGGTACGCATGTACTTCCCATCGTGTAAATGCGTATGCGTTAGCGTTTATCAAATTTTTCAGCGTTACACCGGCAAATTTTACTCTCTGATTGTAGCTATCGCTAAATTCTGATGAGGTTTCTTTGGTTTAGATGACATTAGAGCACGCTGCCATAGGCAGTAGAACGAACCATGGATTTTTCTGTCTTACGTATACAAAGTGATTCTAACTAAACTTTAACTACCCGAGAGCTCCCACGAAAAACGAGTGACCGTAGAACAGTGAACCTTTGTTGAAACATTTGTAAGGACATGCGGAATAGAATCAGCGAAAAAACCATTGAAGCAAACATTTTTCCACACGAGAGAGGAACATATGTTAATTTTCATGCTCAATGTGACGACTGTCTGCAGCCACGACAGCCTATAACCGCACCAGAGATACAATATCCCAGTTGTTCGCAGCACTTTTCGAACGCTGGACCATGGAATGTTCAGCTGTCGGGTCACAGTTCGTGCACCGCTTGAAGGTCGTGCAGCATTAGCAACCATAACTTCAGCACTTGGTGGCGGAGCAATTCCTAAATCACAAGTTCATTCAAACTTCCCAATCATGTTCTTCAAACCCACAGCGGAAAGAAGACATCTCCGTCTTTATTTTATGCGTCGATATTCGGAGAGTAGGGGCACTATTGCTGTTTTGATAAAACAGCTTTACGAGTTAAATCCTGCTATCATTCTCCAGACCCTCGGTGACTGACTGCGACTGTAATGCACACTGATGCTTGTGTTTGAACTCCAAGTCGCCGTACCATTAACGACGCCTAAAAGCAAGTAGTTACATTAAAGCAAATCAGGCAGCGCATAGTCTGAGCATCATTCCCATACAGTTGCGTACCCACACGGTAGTTTTCCGTCTACACTGGCTCAAGTAGCGATAGTTTAATAATAACCACACTGTATGTAGAAAATTTATATGCATTCCGGTTAATCTTCTAGTACAGTACGTTAAGCACTTGCACGATTAGATACGAAGTAGCAACAACATCTCGTCGAATCCTAAAAAAAAGATGCACAAAAAAAATTACACAAATATGGAGTGTTAATACGTACCTGCTGCCTCGAATTTTTACATTCATGTAGAAAAAGGTACCTGAAAAATTATGCTCAGATTCCATATCTAAAAGTTTTTCATAATCAAACTGTCTGCTGAGCCTGTTTCAGTTAGAAAAATCTACTGAAGCATTTATAGCCCTCGAGGCTGTCTTCAGCATTAGGAGGCGACTTAAACACAGAAATTTGCCTTGGACGACGACCTTACGTCCATGTAACCGATGTCCGGCCGCGGAAGGCTCCTTTGTATGACCAAATTTCTTCTTTTGAAATGCTTCCGTTGTACTGTGCCTGCATTTTATGCCTGCCTACTTAACAACTAAAACTGCATTCATCTGAGTGACATCTGGGCACCAAGCACAGAGCTTGACATCTTGACTTCGCGTGTAATACCAGTTACTCTGATATCGAAAAATGTGGACTGACTCACCAAGTTTGATGTTTTAGGGCGATCCGGAAGAGACGTACCTGCGAACCGTTGGGCAGAGCCACGGGGCAGTGCCCTGGCGTGGGTCCTATCATGGCCGGAAACAGGTGCTCCTGATGTGCTGGTACCAGCTGCTACGGCCAGCACCCTGACTGGCACTGCCAACAAAGCGCGAGTGTGCTTACCTGTGAAAGAAACAACGATATCAGCACAGGTGCCACAGGCAGACGGTGGCTGGACAACCACCTGCGATGATGGTGCCGTCACTGGGTACGTAACTGAAGCTTTCAATACATTACGACACTCATCTGCAACAGTAGTACTGTAGCGGATGTGTGCTCAAGAAAGTATGTTTAATGTCTAAAAAGGAAATACGGACAAGTCCTCTTCTTTTTCTCCGTGCTTATACAACTTTAAGTCAGTGTTTCGACATGAATTTTCTGAATCACGCAATTCATGTCTCAATCGCGAAGTCCCTGGTTCGATTCGATTCTCGTCAGTATTAAGTTTTCCCTACTTTTATTTATATTCTATATTCATTATCAAATAAAGTTAATTAACAAATACTGATTCATAATACTAAACAAAAAAATCAATGATGAAAGAACTGTAAAGCACAGACAGAAAAATATTAGGAAAACTTTGGAGTCTGTTAAAGGGCAAACACAGTACAGAAAACAACATAATAGTGAACTTTATGCGCATATTGAAGCAGTTACGGACATAATTATCAAAAGAACAGGAGCCACCTCCAACAAAGAGCGAGCGTCACATTCAAAGGATGAATGCCAACAGACTGACAAAAAGACTTACAGTATTTCGGTACGTTTACACATTCGAGATTACACTCGAGTCTCGCTCGTGGTCTGGCTTAGCCAGTGCCCGAGAGAGATTCTAGCGCCGCCTCGAAAGGATTAATATTACGACAAAACGGATGATTCACAACAGCGGAATCATCTTCATCGTGATTGTTGGCATCACTTGAAAACACTGCCACCTTAGGTTCTTGGAATCGTCATCATAACTATCAAACCATTCATTCACTCAGTCATTCGGATCTTCATTCTTAGTAGGAACACCCGAATAATCATCAGACACCTCGGAAAGTATTTCAGATTCAATTTTCTTCCGTTTGCGTAATAGGAATATCTTTAAAAGCAGGAGGAACCTAACGACGAAAATAATAACTATTTGAAATATCAAAAAAATCGACTATGCTAAATGCGCAGAAACTAAATGAAGAAAATCAATTTTATACATTGATTGCTAGTGTAAAGAGCTGAATAGACGAACTAGTTATATATTTTAACAGCAATGGCATCTACAGACAGAACGCAGAAAACGCTAACTGTCTTCAGATTCGTCCGCAACGTATGGCGCGCGCGAAACAAGAGTGAACTCGGGAACCGTCCGCAATGGGTTGAAATGGTGCCAATGAATCGGAACGAACATTGCACGATTACAAAGGTTTCCACGAAAAACTTCAAGGAGAAGAACCAGAAGAAGAAGAAGACTGAAGCCATTGGACAGAAGAAACAAATATCAAGAAATGAGGAATTTTAAAGAAATGAAAGGAGAAACAGTGAAAATAAACCTATTCCATAGTGGCTCATACGCGAAAAAAGAAGAAGAATAATAATAGATCTTGAATAAAGCAACAGCTTGTTATCTTTCATTACTAATCACATGAAAATTTGATGCACTCTTACTTTATTGTTAATTGAATATATTGTACACATCAATAACACCGTTGAATCTCTAGAAACCAGGAAGTAGTTTATTATCAAGTTAATGAACTGCATTTGTGTACCAAATCTAATGTCTTTAGAATATTCGAATTTTCATGTTATTAGCAATTCTACACAAATTAAGATGTAAACGTTCGTTTGTACCAAATTGCGTACCTCCGAGAGTTCTTCACCGATTGCTTTGAAATTTTCACACAACGTTGTATTCGAGTACTCGTGTGTTTCGTGTACCTATTTTTAAATATATAATACATTACACAAAGGGGAAACATCGGTACCAAACTTCTCCAAAAGTTCTTGACCGCTTTTCTTTAAATTTTTACACAACACTCTAGCAACATTCGGATGGATATATAAGATAGACTTTGTTAGTAAACAGAAAGTTGAATTTGTGGCTTATCGGTTTTCGGTTAGAATACCACTACAGAATCTGAATATGCAACAACAATGAACAACATTCAAGGTCAGAGAGGGGGCTGAAGAGGTGGACAGAGACAGGGAGGTTAAGGGGGGTTAGGGCATATCCAGTTCCTGTACATATTAGAAACGTGTGCTTACTGCTTTATTTCTTTTCCATTTAACCAGACACAGTAACGCGTAGCTGGGGACAACTCCAACTGGCGAGATTCGTACAAAGTCCCTCGTGATTACAGCAGTATATGCTACGTACTCTGCTACCAGCAACTTTGTTAAAATGACAGATGTTCTTTACGTACAACTTCTGAGATCTTCAAACCTCTGAAGAGGAATTTTTCCGGTTTTATTTTTTCAAATTGCGTCATACAAATGTAGTAAATAAATGGCTGGGCACTGACACTGAAATCTAAGTGGGTTAGTGTGCAAGGTCCCATTGTATGAATAATGAAGTATAACTGAAACCGCACATGCTCATGTGGAAGCGGACTTAGTTGGCGCAGTGGCAACACACTAACACGCATTCGGGAGCACGATAGGCAAATCCCTGTACATCCATCCAGACTTACGTTTTGCATGGTTTTTCCGTATTTCTGTAAGGCACACGCCGGGTTAGTTCCCAAGAAAAGGATACAGCCCATATGCTTTCGCACTGTTAGCCATCCTGATCTTGTGCATCTCTAATGACCTTGTCGTAGGCTGACGAAACTTACTTCCCTCGATTAAGATTTGCAATTTGGGCCGTATTCGGATAAAAACTGTCAATTCTGATTAAGCTTATCTTGTTTCTAGTACCACTACAAACGGTCGAAAGGGAGATTAGTCTGAACGTCCTGTTGACGACGTGGTCATTAGAGACGAATCACAAGATCGGATCAGGAAAGGACGAGGAATGAAATCAGCTGTGTAATTTACAAAAGAAACCATACCGGCGTTTGCTTTCAGCAAATTACGGAAAACCAAGGTAAACCTAAATCTGGATGGATGTATACATCCGTTCTAAAAAAAAAAAAAATACATTAAGCAAGGACTCAGATCCGATTTGGTAACAACACTGAGTTGTATGACGTGTTACAAAATGTGTTCCTGTATAAAGCGTGTGTGTGTGTGTGTGTGTGTGTGTGTGTGTGTGTGTGTGTGTGTGTGTGTGGAAACGAACCTCTGTTCCTACGTAGCTTTAACCAGTTTTTAAAAACAACACGAGTATCACGCACGATTGAAAATAACGTAACATCAATTGTCATGTACAAAATACTATATAGAGTTCCAGGGTGACGTTTTTTGCTTTGTTTGTACTATTATTACACGCATTCCAAAATGGCCATAGGCCGAAACTGGCGAGTAATGTAACGTGTCACGACTAGCAGTAAAGATTACCTTCAGTAAGGAACTTAACAGCCTACGCCGGATAAAAAATTAATCTACGGTACATCTACATGGATACTCTGCAAATCACGTTTAAGTTCCTGGCAGAGGGTTCATCGAACCACCTTCACAATTTTCTATTATTCCAATCTCGTATAGCTCGCGGAAAGAACGAACACCTATATCTTTCCGTACGGGCTCTGATTTCCCTTATTTTATCGCGGTGATCGTTTCTCCCTATGTGGGTCGGTGTCAAAATATTTTCGCATTCGGAGGAGGAAGTCGGTGATTGGAATTTTGTGAGAAGGTTCCGTGGCAACGAAAAACGCCTTTCTTTTAATGTCGAGCCCAAGTCCTGAATCATTTAAGTGATACACACTCCCATATTTCGCGATAATACAAAGTGCTGCCTTTCTTTGAAGTATTCTAAAAGAGGACGGACAAGTGTAGTGTAGGCAGTCTCCTTAGTAGACCTGTTACAGTTTCTAAGTGTCTTGCCAATAAAATGTGTTCCCTACATCTTCTGATGGCAGTATTTTAGTCGATAAACGACAGCGTTATCTAAAAGCAACCTAAGACGGCTGCTCAGATTGTCTCCCAAATCGTTTATATAGGTAAGGAACAGCAAAGGGCCTATAACACTACTTTGGGGAACGCCTGAAATCACTTCTGTTTTACTCGATGACTTTCCGTCAATTACTACGAACTGTGACCTCTCCGACAAAAAAAATCACGAATTCAGTCACATAACGGAGACGATATTCCGTAAACACGCAATTTCACTATGAGCCGGCTGTTTGGCACAGTGTCAAAAGCCTTCTGGAAATCCAGAAATACGGAGTCGATCTGAAATCCCTTGTGAATAGCACTCAACACTTCATGAGAATGAAGAGCTACTTGTGTTTACAAGAACGATGTTTTCTAAACCCACGTTGACTGTGTCAATAGACCATTTTCTTGGAGGTAATTCATAGTGTTCGAAAACAATTTATGTTCTAAAATCCTGCTGCACATCGACGTTAATGATATAGGCCTGTAAATTTAGTGGATTGCTCCTACTACCTTTCTTGAGTATTGGTGTGACCTGTGCAACTTTCCAGTCTTTGGGTACGGATCTTTCGTCGAGCGAACGGTTGTATACAATTGTTAAATATGGAGCTAATGCATCAGCATACTCCGAAAGGAACCTAATTGGTATACAGTTTGGATCAGAAGACTTGCTTTTGTTAAGTGATTTAAGTTCCTTCACTACTCCGAGGATATTTACTTCTTCGTTACTCATGTCGGCAGCTGTTCTGATTAGAATTCTGGAATATTTACTTAGTCTTCTTTTGTGAAGGCATTTCGGAAGGGTGAGTTTAGTAACTCAGCTTTGGCAGCACTGTCTTCTATTGTATCTCCATTGCTATCGCGCAGAGAAGGCATTGATTGTTCCTTGCCGCTGACATACGATCATAATCGCTCTGGATTTTCTGACAGGTTCCGAAGCTAAGTTTCGATGTGGAAACTGTTGTAAGCATCTCGCATTGAAGTCGGTGCTAAATTTCGAGTTTCTGTAAATGTCGCCAATCTTGGGGATTTTGCGTCTGTTTAAATTTGGCATGTTTGTTTCGTTGTCAGCCCTAGAGAAATAATTTCAGACATAAACCATTTAATACCGAGTAATTGCGCCACTGGACTTCACAACCGCCCGGATTCGGTTAGGAAGTGAGTCCACAAAGTTGTGCAGGTACGCTGCATCCAGGTTAAGCCACTCGCTCAGGATTTGATCGCGCAGTCCACCAAATTGCGGCGATGCTGCTGTCTGCGTTTTACCCACTATTCCAACATGTCCCACCGATTTCCTATCAGATTCATGTCAGGTGACTGCGCAGGCCAGTCGAGATGCAGTAGGATGGGGGAAGGGTTCGTGAAACCAGCCACGTATTGTCCCAGCCCGATGAAATTTGCTGTTGTCTTTATGTGCCTGTGTGAGCAATTGCCTTATGGGAGGTGACCGACTCGAAACGTTGACTGCATGCAGTACCCGTCGTAATATTCTCCCCGTAACAGGTTGGTATGGACCTTCATTCACTGCCTGCAGCAATTGCTGTCGCGTCCGGAAGCGCGCGTCCGGTCTGTCTCAGCCAGGATCATTTTCCGACCACAATTATGATGTATTTCGTGGCCGCATGTGTCATTCCACTGCTGGTAGACACGTCCGCCACGAAATACCAACAAATCCAGCAACCTCACATGCCGTATGGCCATGGGCACGGCCTAACAGGACTGCCCCTTTTTGCCACTATGTCCTTACATTTAGGCATGTTTACGTACCATGTTCGCTTGAAACATAAATGTCTCACTGATCGCCACTGCCTTATGCTCACCTAGAGCCAGTGCGCGCGCGGAAGAGCACGTGGCTCAATCACTGTACCTTCTGTAAAGGCTTGAGTTGTGTGTGCGTGCGCTCTGGTGTGACTAATTTTTTCTTAGGTAGACTTTCTAGGTCTGTTAAAAAAATCCAGAACTTTGTCCACAAAATTTCTCTACGCTCGCCTTTTACTTATTGTGCACTGTCTCCTTCGAAACTCTCTTACAGAATTGATACTCCTCTCGCTGGATCGCGCGAAGCGCCGTATGCGAATTTCCTTTTATCTTATCTATTGTTGCAAATCTTGGTCCTTTCAACGGGATTTCCAACTTTGGAAATGAAATAAAGTCGAACGGGGCAGGTCTGGAGAGTACGATGATGAGGCAGCATATTTCTTTTTTGCGCAATTGTCACGCACTGACAGGGATGAATGTGCGAATGCGTTATGGTGATACAAGAGCCATGAATCGTCTCGCCACAATTCAGGCCGTGTCCTTCTCACATTATCTCGCAGGTGTCATAACACGTCCCGATACTAGCATCGATTAACAGTTAGTCGTTGTGGCACCAACTGATGAACTAATCCTTCAAGGTCAAAGGAAACTATCAGCATGGTTTTGACATTTGACCTACCTGAAGATTTTTTTTTAAATAGAACCTTTCCTGACCCATTGTTAAGACTGAACCTTGGTCTCAACATCATAACCATCTCACCAATTATGATGCTCTTAAGGAACATATTGCTCTCATTTGCGCGATCCAGAAGGTCTTAACAGATTGCGAGGCACAGGTCTTCCTGGTCTTGACTCATTAGCCGTGGGACGAACTTTTGAGACAACACGGTGCATTCCCAGATACTGTGTCAGGATTTCATGACATGAGCCAACTGAAATGTTACATTCTTCTGCAAACTCTCAGTCAGTCAGTCAGTCTTCGATTGGCGTGCACAATTACGTTCACGTTGTTGACACGACCGTCGTCGGTAGACGTCGAAGGGCGTCCTGAACGAGGGTCATCTTTACCTTCCGTCCGGCCATTTTTAAACCGTGTGATCCATTCATAACACCGAGTACGGCTTAAGCACTCATCACTGTAGGCTTCCTGCATCATTTGGTGTATTTCTGTCGAAGTTTTCTTGAGTTTCACGCAAAATTTAATGCAGACGGGTCCTCGTCTAACTCCGCCATCTCGAAATACGCAAACTGTGCGCCACAACGTTCTACTCAGTACAGCACTGAACAATAACTAACAGACATAAAACAATAAAACTTCTGACAGTTACCAACAACAAACAGGCGTGTGCAGGGATGCCAAACGCATTCCAACAAACCACTGGCTCGAAATTACGAATGTTCCGGAGTTTTTTGAACAGACCTCGTGTTTTAGCAGATTTTACCATTTAGAAACTGCGTCGAGGCCGTGGACTTAACCACGAAAATCTAATGGTACTAATAGACGTCACTTGATCGCGAGACGAGGGAAAGCTGCAGAATTGGACACAGACTCATTCCCATTTTTCATTTATTTATTAGTTCTTGTTGCATGTGACTTGCACTCTAAAGCATTTTGCCATCTGTGTAGCAGAGTTAGTTTTATTATTAGACTCCAATGCACTTTAATAACGATAAGACATGTCGCCGAGATAGTACTAATACAAGTCACTGGATAGAGGGCTAATCATGACAAACGCAGAACAGAATCGAGATTTCTCAAGCTGTGACCAACGTCCGTAGAAAAATAAGGTTGGGCAACAAGCGTTCTGTGCTATTATTGGTTGGACGATCAGCTTATGCCTCATTAACAGCGCTTTAATGTAGGCCGCACATTTACGCGATTCGTTTGTGAAATAATGAAATGTGAACTGCTACTGGGCTATTGCTAGAATGTCACTGCTAAATAACGTACCTTGTCCAGGTTTTAAACGGACGCCGCCGAGTTGAAAATATTGCATCTATCTAATCGAAACATGCAAAAAAACAAAGAGAGCCAAGCACAGCTTGCTTTTCCAGTTTTCTGCCAAAGCAAATGGTCGCGAATGAGAAAGCATTTTCTGAGTTGGCTCTAACAGAAGTTTTCACGAATGAACAGTATCCATATCAAGCTCATTTTCATTTTGCATTCATCCTAAGTTTAAAAGAAAGTCAGCTATTAGGTGGACTCAGTAGTTTTCACTCAAATTATTCGAAGGTCATACGTGTACAAATGATCTGAATTACGTGATGTAACAAATACATCCTTCAAAATACCTGAGAGGTAACCGAAACTGTAGTTTGTCCAAAAACGCAAGGGAAAGGGATGGTGAAATAGCCGATCTGCAAATGCCCTCTTTGACCCATCGAGCCCGTTTTGACTCCTGTAACAAACTTATGGTTGAACTGGGCGAAAATATTTTGCTCAGTATTCGATTAATTTCATAAGACAAGTACACTTTTCTTACGTTCTCCATCGTGCAGACATTTTATTGATGACAATGACTTCGAAGATATTTATTACGTGTTCGCATATCGGTGCACATGTTTTGGTTCAAATGGCTCTGAGCACTACGGGACTTAACTTCTAAGGTCATCAGTTCCCTAGAACTTAGAACTACTTAAACCTAACTAACCTAAGGACATCACATACATCCATGCCCGAGGTAGGATTCGTACCTGCGACCGTAGCGGTCGCGCGGTTCCAGACTGTAGTGCCTAGAACCGCTCGGCCACTCCGGCCGGCGCACATGTTTTCAGATGAGCATTCTCCATTAATTATGCCGCTACGGAATTATGTGAACTGGTTTTATCTGAATCATTATAAATAACTTCGTCGCTACATGCACATTTTACCAACACACTTCTTCCGTGGTGAAAGCTTTTCTACAGGCTCTAGGCTGCTGCTGGGGATCTCACGTTTCTTTAAATTTTCGTCCCTCTGTGTTGCACGTGGTGCGCTTATTTATAGCTGCATGAGTAGGACTAAAAAATAACGTGCTTATTAATGTTGACACTAAAGATGTATACATAGGCTGTAAACTGTATCATTCGACATCACTTCGATAAAGGAATCGTTTAAGTGGCTTGTGTAACGTGTAAGTAACTAACGTAACTTTACTTCTGGCGCTACTACTACAAGGCAACCTGCACGATAGAAGCGCATCGCTCTTGAAGCACTGGTTCCCGTATCAAGTTTAGTACTGTCTAACGTAATGCGTTTCTTTGAAATGAGGGCATATTCTAGCATTTGCAACATTCACAGCGTCTTTCCTGCAGCACTCCGACGGCAAAACCTTCTGCAAGTTTGCTTCGCCAGGGAAAGCATAAAGCACTATTTCAGTCCCTTATAGTGTTACGATTGTGAGAATTACAGCCAACAACATCTAACTCTGGCGTCCCTTGCACACACTCAGAACACTCTGACTTGCAAATCACTCACTACTGGAAAGCAACTAAGCGCAAATGACAAATTCACAAAAATACAAATATACGCTCTAAGTGTTTCTCTCTGACGTCACGTACATAAAATAAGAAACGCGTTCGCTTGTGAAACAGCTGTGATCTATACTGTTAGAGCACTGCTAGTCGTGCTCAAGCACAACACTACTAAACACGTAAAAAACTGAGCACTTAAGGAATGTATTATATGAAGTAGTAAATGTCTGTAACGGATGGTCAGAAAGATAAATCGTGGGACTACGATATTACGACCTAGTTGAAGTGTGGCCATCCGTGAAATAACTGCGAGAGCTCAGGTGTTCGACACTGCACTCGGGCTGATACCTGCGGAAGAGCGGCCCGGAACCGAAGAGAAACCGAGAGCTGAGCCGTCTGTTGTGATAGGAGGATGAAGCTCCCTGCTTTACAATGGGCCGCACCTCCTCGGTTCAAGAACCCCGCAGCGGAACAATCGGATTACTCGGCGGCGAAATAAGACAAAGAGCGCTATAGCCTGCAGCCGCAGAGGAGTGGGGGGATGGGGAGGGAGGCGAAGGTACCGGAACATCTTTCCTCCCAGCTGGAAATAATTGGCCGGCCACTCTCTCCGCTACAGTAAACAGAAGCCCCTTGCCTTCGCAAACGCCAGGATCGCTGATAGAACAAACTTTAGCCCGCACCTACAAGTGCCTTCAGAACTTGAGGACGGAGAAACTTCGTAGGGCTCTCGAGAATACATGATCTTTCGTCTCCACTGTACAAGTTCTTGTAACAATAACTAGAAAGCGAATTTTTGCATAAGCGCTTGTACGTCATATAAAAGGTCATTAAGATCGATATTTTTAAAATTCGCATTTCCGATTACTAATGTACACTGGTGTCCAAAATTAAAGCAACGAACGGAAATTTTACCAAGTTGTGTTTATTTTGCCACAAACAGTATAAACAGGTGACAGTAAAGCAGAAATAGTGTAAAGAATATAGAACGTAAACAACTGCACCACGCATAACCGTAGACAAAAATGTTCTCCGTTTTTCTCTGACTTAACGAATTCGCGCACACATTGCGACAACTGGTTAATATGCTCAGTATGGGGTGTGATCGCCTCTGGCAGCAATACGAGGTGCGACATTAAAATAATGAGAACGATGTTAAAAAAAAATGTTGCTTACCGTTTTAGTCAAGTTTAGTGTTGTCTCCTTCAAAGTAGTTCCGTTCTGGCAGCACACACTTTTTCCAGTGCTTCTACCATTGATGGTAACATTTCTGGAACTCGTCTTCTGTAATATCCTCCAAGACCCTCGTCGCAGCTTTTGGACATCTTGTCTTGTTCGAAAATGGTGTCCCTTGACCACCGTTTTGACTCTTGTAAATAGAAAAAAATGGCATGGAGCGATACCTAGTGAATAAGGTGGCAGTGATCGTACTGAAATTTCTTTTGAGGTTAAAAATTGCTGTACTGATAGCAGTATGGGATAGCGCATTATCGTGATGCAGAATCCATTCTCTCACATGCCAAGATCTTCAGTTATTATTAGACGAACCGTTTCTCGATTGATGTTCAGTTCTTATGAAATCATTTTCACGGATAATTTTCGATCAGATCGTACGAGTTCGCGCACCCTGGCCAAGTAGACATGCGTCCGTGAGGTTGATGGTCTTCCACTGTGGTCCTCTTCAACATTAGTTCTGCCTTCACTAAACATTCTATGCCAACGAAAAACTTGAGCTCTTGACATAACCTCCTCTCCAAAAGCCTTCTGAAGCCTACCGTAAGTTATCGCGTTTTTACCCAAATTAACGCAAAAAGAAGTGGCATACCGTTGCGCAATGTTATGCGGTTCCATTTCGGTGACAAGAGACACAAACACGTGTTAACTCAGTACAGTGCAACTCACGACTGAGCAGTTGCATCGATGTGCCGCTTGGATTAGAAGCAGCTTATAGACCAAGGTGAAAGATATTGTACCTACGCAAGCCTGCAGGGTTGCCACACCTTGCAAAGGAAATCAGTGACATTACTTTATTGTCGTATCTCGTACAGGCCTAGCAAATGACGAGGTATGCTGTGGTGTCATCAACGTCATGTTGAGGCAGTAACGTCCATTTTCCTGCACAGGTGCTCGCAAGTCAGAGTGGTTAATGGATACTGACTTGATGTAAGCTGTCTCCCTAGTGCGTCCCAGACATGTTCTAATGGATTCAAATCTGGACAGCGAGCAAGCCATGCAATTTGTGCAATATCATCCGTTTCCAAGAAAACCAACCCGTGCTATAGAGATCGAGCATTATCGTCCATCATTATGGAGTCTCAGAGAACCTCGCAAAAACCGCACCAGGTCCCAATATCTCTTCACGCTACGTGACAGCAGTTAAACCTTGCCGATTCACCCGTTCAATTTCAGTATCAACATAATCCCTACCGATACCATTAGGAATCCTCCTCGATATCGGTCTCTCTCCACACTGTCTGGGTGCCGAAGTCATGTGCCATGTTCTCTCCAGACCAAATCGGGACATCTATGAAGGGGAGAGAGAGAGAGAGAGAGAGAGAGAGAGAGAGAGAGAGAGAGAGAGAGAGAGAGAGAGAGAGAGAGAGAGGGGGAGAGAGAGGGGGAGAGAGAGGGGGAGAGAGAGGGGGAGAGAGAGGGGGAGAGAGAGGGGGAGAGAGAGGGGGAGAGAGAGGGGGAGAGAGAGGGGGAGAGAGAGAGAGAGAGAGAGAGAGAGAGAGGGGGGGGGGGGACGCACAGATTAGGACGTGTACCGAATACCCATACATATTAAAAATGTGATTTCTCTTTTTTTTCTTTTCCATTCAAATAGTCAGCCACAGTAATGCGTGGCCGGGAAAAGCTAGTAAATAATAAAAATCGGTCGAATGTTATTGCAAGTGTTTTATTCGAATTCACCTGTAATACCACTTTCTAAAATATTTACTAGTCCTCGTGAAACACACTGTATTACGATTCCGAATATATAAATATTTGGAGCCCATGTTCTGTGAAATTTCGTTCTTTGAGTGAATATTAAAAAGAATTGTCGTTCATGAAATTATTTGGTTACACAATACAATTTATGTTCTGAAGTATGAAAGGTCAGGCAACATTACGATACCAAGTTTCCACCGCAGTTTGCTTGCTTCAGTTCGTGATAGTTTCTTAACTAAAGGCAAAATAGTTTTTAGAATTCAGAACAAACAATTATGGGTTCACTTGCTGCTGCTGTACAATACATTCTGGTTTGCCTCAAACTGATGTCAGTCAGGCGATGTAACATGCTATTTTGCACTTCCTCAAGGTTTGGGTGAGGGCGGCGGGGGGGAGGGGGGGGGGGGAGACGGAGGAGTGGGGACGGAGAGAAGAGAGTGGCAACAGCCCTACCTTGCCCCTCACTGGGTTCGACCTCAGAACCAGGATAGCAGGATAGAAGGGATCTTCACGGACTGTGCCTCCTCCCCCCTCCCCCTCCCACGCTTTTGTACACACTAATCCAAAGTAGTGCGACGCAATTCTGAAAGAAAACAACTTCTATGTCAGCACCTAAGATGATCTGAAGACACGTAAGCGTTGTTACTTATTAAACACGTTTAAGTATTCTATTTATAAAGTCTTTGGTTCGATTCTCGCTAGTGGGAGTATTTATTTTACTTCACTTCTGTATCACCATCAAATGAAAATGAAATTATGGAAGATGGAATCAATTCTTTAATAAAAATAACATTTCATTTTTAACTGGCAACCGGCCTTGGCTCTTAGAAGAAGAAATAGTATTTACTATGAGGAAAGGCCAGTATTCACAGCAAATTAAAATTTGTTAGAAAAATGTTAAATATCGAATAGAAAACAAAATACATAATCGGTAACTCCATTCAAAAGCCCTAGCAGGCGCATCGGTACCGACCGACCGCCGTGTCATCGTTCTCTCAATAATGTCACAGGATGCAGTATGGAGGAGCATGTGGTCAGCACACCTGTCTCTTGGGCGTTATCAGTTTTCGTGACCTGGAGTCGCTACTATTCCGTCAAGTAGCTCCTCAAACGGCATCGCGAGGCTGGGTGCACCCCGTTCCATTCCTGCTCCAAGAAAAAGTTCCAGACAGTACCGGGATCCGAACTTCGGTCATCCGCATGGCTGTCAGCCTCGCTGAAGACTCCGCTATGGAAGCGGACAGAAAATAAAATACTTATCCATGTCAGAGACTGAACAGTGTTACTGTCTCGTGTATTTTTCCATTCAACAGAAAGGCATTTTGAACATCTGTATTAAATTTTAATTTATTTCCGTATGATTAGTAACAAAAAAATCAAAAATGTTAAAAACTTATGTTTCAATACTTTTAACGAACATTTTTCTTTGAAAAAATACATAATTTATATAAATGCAACCAGCCATTTCTTGATTTCAAAATGACTGTGGTATGTATCCGGCTACCGGTGACTATCAAAATATTTGAAAGGCTTTGTATTTGGAAACGTTCAGAATACTGCAAATCTTTGGAGGCGATTATCTCGGGAATTTCTTCGTCCTGATTTATGAAACTAATGTGCGGGCACTGGCAAATCTTACGAGCACGAAGAAGACTCAGCAAACCAGTTCGTTGAAGGTCTCTTGTGATTGGTAGTACACTTATTCCACAGAGAACTAGGCTGTTAGTTTTATCTGAACGTGACCAGTAGGCAACCCTCACGACACTTCCCCATAAGCTGTCCCCTCGATTACGAAGAATCTGTGATTGATAAAGCAGGTTGTGATATATGGATTACTCATAAAGAAAACGAACGTGCTACTGTTAGTAACGTTGGCAGTTACAAACGTTTGCTTTACCACTCGTGGCTGAACACGGCTATCATCTTATAACAAGGATTGCGACTCTGCATATGGCATCACGAAAAGATTCACAGTACGAATACGGCACTTGAAGTTGTGCATTATAGAATTTGCCCGAAAAGTTGCTCAAACCACATTCCCCTCGGTTTTATCAGTACTGCGTACTGCCAACGTGCCGCATCGTAAATTCCTCTTACGAAGCAGATGTAAACTTGGGTCTTCATACGTTTTCTTCTTGTACATGACGCGACAGAGTTTCGCTTTGGATGTCACATTATTGTCAACTTCCGATCACACCGTAAACGACAGATGCGTTTTGTACATGACTGGACCCGATCTACAGTTTTCCTGAACACGTGTTTTCAATTAAGAGCTCCGCACGAGAACTCTAGACCAAGGACGTACAAAAATCCATGAAGGTCAAATTCTACCAGTAATGCGACTCAAGTAATTGAGGGCAGGTTTCATGCAAAGCAGCTGCTATCACCAGTTGCTTTGCTTCCAGTATTTTACGCCCTTAGCAAACAAGTACAAAAAAATGGTTCAAATAGCTCTGAGCACTATGGGACTTAACATCTGCGGTCATCAGTCCCCTAGAACTTAGAACTACTTAAACCTAACTAACCTAAGGACATCATACACATCCATGCCCGAGGCAGGATTCGAACCTGCGACCGTAGCGGTCGCTCGGCTCCAGACTGTAGCGCCCAGAACCGCACGGCCACTCCGGTCGGCAAACAAGTACAAGATTTAACGTATTCAAACATCTTGCTTTAACTCAGATGTTAATTAGATTCACGAAATATGCGCTTGATCATGTGATGGTGGATAAATTTTGATGGTCATTACATTTTGAGGGCTTTCAACTGTGCGTCATCCCATTTACATGAAGCTAAGCTTGAAAGAACTGCTCAATGACGCACGTAGCTTTGATGAATATGGAGGGCGAGCCCCCCTAAGATTTAGCACCTCTTATGTCCGATTTAGCACCTCTTATGTCCGCAGCTCGTGGTCTTGCGGTAGAGTTCTCGCTTCCCGCGCACGGGGTCCGGGGTTCGATTCCCGGTGGGGCCAGGGATTTTCTCTGCCTCGTGATGACTGGGTGTTGTGTGTCTTTCATCATCATTTCATCCCCATCGACACGCAAGTCGCCGAAGTGGCGTCAGCTGTAAAGACTTGCACCAGGCGAACGGTCTACCCGACGGGAGGCCCTATCCACACGGCATTTCCATTTCCAGCACCTCTTATTTCGTGAACGGCTCAAAACACTGAAACAATGTTTTCAGTAAATGATAGTACGCAGAGGGGCATGTAAATCAGGTGCATGTTTACCGCTCACAACTCTTATATCAATCGAGATACTAAGGAATATGTGTTTCTTACATGGAACGATACCCTCTTTTTAACAATACTCGAATGATCCTGAAAAGACAAGCTCCGTGACGTAACTCTTGTTACGGTTGCCGTTGAAATCTTTGGAGTGAAAAAAAAAAAAAAAAAAAAAAAAAAAGAAGAGAGAAGTGTACTACAATTGAAAGGCAAGGCATTTTAGATCTGCTCTTGTGGTGTAAACACCGCCGAGTAGGGCTCTTATGCCATGCATTTCACAGCGGTTTGCAGAGTATGGCTGTAGATGTTGATGTGAACGGCACACTACAGTTAATTGTCCTTGTTTGTAACGACACACAGCAGCTTCTCTGTAAAAAAACTAGGTGTCAATCACTGTTATGCTGCTATGTGTATATGAGTGTATGACCTATTGTAGGACAATGTGCGCACATCGCCCCTATGTGGCCTTTTGCAGTTGGCAGAAGGGTATTTTATCGTTGCCAATGGCTTTGAAGTGCGCTGTGCACAAACAACCGCCGTGATCTGTTGTACTGGTTTCTGCCAGAGCCGCTGAAGTTCCAGTTTCAACGCTTTGTGCCCTGTAGGCTGTTGGAGCTACGTTTTTCTGTCTGTATACGAAGGCCAATCGCAGAAACTGCTGTAGCGGCTTTGATGTGGTTTCCACTAATAGAGGGACTAATTCACGAGGAAATTTTGTGTGTACGCTTTACACTGCTTGGCTATTACTAAGAAGCAACTGACTCTTGCTAAGGAATAGCCCACCAGTGGTAGTTAAAAGGGAAGAGTAGATGGCGGGACGTGTTAGCTGCAGCAAAGCCTGTGCACTAACGCTCTATATGCATTCAACAGTTCATGCAACACGATATTGGACGAATGTTGTCGTGGAACCGTTTAGTGAGACATTCTGTGTGGTGCGGCGCCGTGTGTGCAAGGCATCCTTTGAGTGCTTACGATCGTGGACTAGAAGTTGGGCGGCTCGAAGGCCGTCGAAGTGTGGTCAGAATAACAGGTGTGTACGAAAGTGTCATCTCGCGATTAAAAATGCTGCTGGAGTTACAAAACCTATGCGACAGCATGTCGGTGGTCGTAAACGAACTACCACATCCAAAATAATAGATACGTAGCTTTAGTGGCGGGGAATATCAGACGTCTCACTCCAAGGAAGATCGCTGCCGACCTTGCAACCACTACCTTTACACGTATCTTTGCTAGAACCATTTTGTGGCGATTAAAGGAAGGTGATTTGTATGCTCGGAAGCCTGATCAATGCATCCCACTTCAACCACGTCATCGTCAAGAAAGATTTCGTTGGTGTAGGTAATATGTTGGTTGGGATGAGCGATAGTGATCCAGAGTGATGTTCTCTGATGAATTTCCCTTCACTGAGTCAAGTGATTCTTGCTATCAGTTGGTGTGGAGACAGAGGAACACGATACACAGCACAGAATGTTCATCATCATCATCATCATCATCATCATCATCATCATCATCATCATCATCATCATCAGGGTTGGGTTGATCTGGTGGAAGAGACCAAACAGTGAGGTAATCGGTCTCATCGGATTAGGGAAGGATGGGGAAGGAAGTCGGCCGTGCCCTGTCAAAGGAACCATCCCGGCATTTGCCTGAAGCGATTTAGCGAAATCACGGAAAACCTTAATCAAGATGGCCAGACACGGGATTGAACCGTCGTCCTCCCGAATTCGAGTCCAAGTCTGCTAACCACTGCTCCACATCGCTCGGTTCTCATCATCATCCGTATGGTGTAGCCGCTATGGTGTGGCACAATGGCCGGAAAACGCTGCATATCTTTGCTCGAGGTACCTTTACAGCACAACGGTATTACATGAAGTTTATTCTGGATCATGTCGGTCTGTTTAGCGGAGCGGTAGGTTCCGACATCCTGTTTATGGACTACAGTGCCTACACACACACACACACACACACACACACACACACACACACACACACACACAGGACTGCTGAGGTATCTGACAGGTTGGGAAGTGAACATACTGAACGTACGGAATGGACTGTGTACCACTCGTACACAAACCCTATAGAAGCATGTCTGGGCTGCTATCAGCAAACGTGTTTCTAAACGAACGCACCCTCCCCCAACCGTACAACTACTAAAGCTGCCTGGAAGAGTAGTGGGACCATATCCCCCAACGACGCCTCAACAGTTTGGTATGCAGCGTAACAGGTGCAACGTGTGCGTTAGTCCTCTTTTTGAGTACTGTTGCGCGGTCTGGGATGCGTACCGGGTAAGATTAACGGAATACATCGTGCAATTTCAAAGGAGAGCAGCACATTTTACATTATCGCGAAATAGGGGAGAGTGTGTCGCTAACGTGATACAGGATTTGGGGTGGACATCTTTAAAACAAAGCAGTTTTTCGTTGCGGGGCAATCTTCTCGTGAACTTTCGATCACTAACTTTCTCCTCCGAATGCGAAAATATTTGGTAGACGCCGACCCACATAGGGAGAAACGATCATCATAATAAAATTGGGATATCAGAGCTCGCACGGGAAGATATAGGTGTTCGTTTTTTTCCGTCCGCTGTTCGGAAGTGGAATAATAGAGAATTATTGTGAAGATTTTTCATGAACCCTCTGCCAGACACTTTAGTGTTATATGCAGAGTGTTCATGTAGATATAGTGCCCGAGGTGGGCATATTTCTTATCGAGATTCCCATATCGAGCTTTATGTTAGGAGTCGGACCTGCGTCAAAAATGAACGTCATGTACGTCTGTTATCCCGCTTTCGCATGAGGTGAAATCTGTACCACTCCACATCTATTACGAGTGTAATGTGTTTCACGTCACCCTTCAATGCTTCTGATTAATCCTGTTTAAAAATGTCTGTTCCTTAGCAGTTAAGAAATTACCGTTACGCCAGACAAGTCATTGGCCGTAGATACTTAGTGCCACCTGTACCACGCCGAGCTAGGTCGTTAGTTGCGTAATAATTTCCACTTCATAAACATGTTTTGATTCTAGTTGCATTTGGTTCAGTAGCGATATAGGAAACGTTACAGTATTCTGCGTTAACTTGTAAATAATGACCATGGCGTTATTAACTTGATATTGTACCCAAATGCAAGCAACTTTTACCGACTATAAGCAAATTGTGTGGTGAGCCCCAACACATCGCTGCAGTAAATAATGACGAGCCAAATCTGGCCCGCTCAGCCTCCGAGGGCGACTCAGAATCTACATAAGCACCGAATTCCGAGGCCCAGCTATACACTGCACGGCAAAATTATTTAAAGTCTTCCTTTTAGCGCGCACATCACGCTTGATGAATGAATTTAGAAGAACATGCAGAATAATCATCGCCCACATGCTCAAGAGCCATGCACGGATAATGAATGCGCGTGTAAATGTAAAAGCAAGGAATATAGAATATGGGGGAGAGGGGAAGGTTGCTATTCGCCAAGTACGGTCTTCACAAATTTGAGAAGTAAGCCGTGCTCGTGTAAACGTCAGATGTGGGCTATAAGACAGCGGCCGTTAACTCTGGTACGATCGTGGGCGTCGACGTCCGTGTCAGCGGGACCCCCGTCGTCCGTTTAATGGCAGCAGCGACCGTTGCAGGAATCCAGGGCGTCAATTAAAAGTCGCAGGCAGAGACGGCAACGCCAGAACTGGTTCGGGACGCCTAACGGCGGGAGGAGAGACATCTCGTCCACACAACACACAGGCTGCAGCCGGACCTGTGGCGATTCCGTATGGCCGGAGGCTGCAAAGCCGTCTTCCCAGCCTTGTCCTAGGACCGGCACCTTATACCGTCCGTACACGAGACCTGTTTCTGAAAGCGAAACCCGCCAAACGTTTGCAGTGTGGTTGGTGCACACTGAAAATTTTGTCACAAGCGAATGAGTATGAAGTTCAAATGACGAGCTCTCCAGCAGAATACGTAACGCTGACGCAATTAAACCTCCGGTATACAGCATTAGGTCTAAAAAAAATACAATATGATCTACCTTTATACAGGGTGAACATTAATAAAATCGACGAACTGCAGGGACGGATTTCTGACTTGAAATGGAGGAAAAGAGCTCCTACGGACATGTGTCCGCAAATGGACGGAGTGCGTGCAAAGACAACAAATCGTCCCGGAACTCAGTAGAGTTGCATCACATTCACGTCACAACATATGTTCAGAGTGGCCTCCACGGGACTGCAGGTGAATAGGGATAAAAGCGGTTCTCGTGCAGGATACTCATGATCTCACTGTGACTGACACCGTGTTGGCAGGTCACTGGAGCTGTACTAAGGTTCCTCTTAATAGCCTTTAGAACTCTGTCCTCCAGATCAGTTGTAGGCATAGACCGCCATTTTCCCTGCACGTTCGTCTGTCTGGAAGGACCCATGATCACACAAACGCCCAAAATGAGCTTGAAATGTATGATGTGGTTGGAGTCCACAAGGGCAGTTGTTCTGGTATAGCCGTGCTGCCTCTAGGCTGTTCCCACCTATTTGGCCGTACATGAACATCATTTCGGCTTGTTACTGACATGAATAGCTGACCATTCTGCTGCTTACAGCACGCTGCGTCAGCCTCACAGCCTGCAACATACGGCACATGGTCAGAGGAACTGTCATTCGTCAGTGCCATCTAACGTAGTAACGATGCACTTTCAGACGTTTTCATACGACCTTTTTTTCCTCAATTTCCTGTCAGGAATCAGTGCCTGCAGTTTGTCGGTTTTATGAATGTTTACAGTGTATGTAAGACAGTATGTATGTATGTATGTATGTCCTAAACCACTGAATCGATTTCAGCCAAATTTAGTACACATACTGCCTTCGATATGATAATCAGCACTATAGGACTTAGAACCTCCTAGTGCCCAGATAAGAACAAAAATAGTTTTTGTATCCTAGATGTGTAGGTTGCCCTGTGGGTAGTATTCATGCCTTTCAAGAGCGGCACATACGGTTGGGGATGTGCGAGAGTGGGAGACAGGAGGCGATGGACATATATAGGTGGGGAGGGGGGGGGGGGGGAGGCGTGTTGTGCAGACATTATCTGCATCCCTTGCAGCGGCTGCACGTGTGGACGGGCAAAGCTCAGCAGGACGGGTGGGGGGGGGGGAGGGGGGAGGGGGGAGGGGGGGCGTGGATGTTCAGTGACAGAGAGGGGAGGATGAGGTGGACAGAGAGGCGAGAGGGAGAACTAATTTGTTTAGTGGGGGAGAGCTGTGGAGAAGGTGATGTAGAAAGTAGGTGGAAAGTGTAGAGGGGTAGTCGGTAGGTGGAGAAGAAAGAGGAGGGAGGAGGAGATGATCAGGGAGTGTGGGAGGCGGATATGGAAGCGGGAGGGAAGAGGAAGTTCTGGTCGGTGAAGAGGGGCATAGGAGATGGGTGAAGACAGGTTGAGGAGGAGGTGGAATTTAGAGTGAGAATGGGGAGGAGGTGAGAGAGACAAGTGGAAGGATGAGATCGACAGAGACACGGGCATCTCAATAAATCAAGGCGTAACAATGAAATATAATGCTAGAGTCCTCCTCTACGTCTTCACCCATCAATGTGGCAAAGTTTTCTCGATAACTGATAACTTGGTAGAGACCCTGGTTTTACAGGTCTGTATTTTGTTTCTTCAGGGAACGTTCCACCTCGAAGACCACCTCGTTGTTATTCTAAAAGTGAATGCCACGCAATGTTTTCTTCACC
This sequence comes from Schistocerca serialis cubense, assembly GCF_023864345.2. Classification (NCBI taxonomy): domain Eukaryota; kingdom Metazoa; phylum Arthropoda; class Insecta; order Orthoptera; family Acrididae; genus Schistocerca; species Schistocerca serialis. The sequence goes on along the minus strand of NC_064645.1, from coordinate 325,173,631 downwards.
GGAGGAAATATCAAGAAGTGTTACCAAGTAATGAGAATACGGAGGGGAAGCAGAATTTCACACCTCAAAGTAAAAGCATTTGTAACCGTATCCTACAGGGAATGAGCTAAAGCGGCGCGATGGAGCAACAACACCGCCCTTTGACAGCATTCCGCGACGCTGCCTCTTGACAGTCAACAATAACTTCGTCAGGAGATTTCGGTAGTTCGTTCCTGTGACACTTTAACCATTTCAGCATAGATGGTTGCAGTGTCGATCCCCTTCCGGCACAGAAAAGTAATCCCGGCCGGCAATAAAGATTTACTTGATCAGTGGGCTGCGCCATTTTGTTCTGGCTCCCCTAGTACAGTATTGTGAAGCGGACATTTCAAATTGTATCGAGACTGCAGGCCAACAGCTGCGAAGAAACGAAACCTTAACTACGTAACCTTATTTTTTCGAGGTGGTAATTCAGAATTTGACTTCCCCTATAGTAATACTGTGCAGCCGCCTAGCAGAAAAAATTCGCACCCACTCTTGGCAAACTTTCAAGGGAAAGAGACTCCTTGACAGAAGAACCCCCTGAATTATTTCCATGTAGTACTATTTCTACATGTGTCATTTTTACACGTGGTCCAAAGTAGAACACAGTGCCACTTAGATATACACTGTCGACAAAAACCAACGCCGAAGTACACGTAACGTGTAAAGGTGGCTTGATAAGGCCGCCACGTTCACAACACAAGTATACTGCGTGACAAAAACGCTCACAAGGGCAGGAGATAAGAAAGTTGGTGCAACTTCATCGGTTGCGACTATGTGAGATGTTATATCAGTGATCACAAAATCTATTAAAATTTACGAAGAACTTGACATGTTGCACCCCTTCTAGTACGGATTCATGCACTGACTCGGTTGGGAAGGGTGTCAAAGCCGTTCTATCCTCTCTCAAGGCAACCTGGCCCGCAGCTGCAGTAACTGATCTTTGATATCCTCGGTATTGGCACTGGGGTGGTATTGGAGTTTGAGATGTCCCATACATGATCTACTAGGGAATGACGTTCAGATTGTAGTGGAAGGCTGTTTTATTAGTGAATATTTATTAAAGCACTGGTGTCTCCCAGTCTTCAGTGACTACTCGTCATTTCACGCTGTGCATGCTCCCTTAGAAACCAAATCAGGTCTGGCAACAACACTATACACATACAACACTTTATTTACTTAATCGTATGGTGATTTTATACAGTATACAGCTGATCTAAGACAAGTGATTCTATACAATATACATATGATATAAGACACGATTAAACCTTAAAGTCCTTGTTTTTCAACCAATTAAGTAAGCTGGGTGTGAGTGAACAAGTCGTCGGGAATTCCAGGGTATGAATAAAGTGGACAGCGTTGGACTAGATATTCAATTGTCTGCTCTTCTTGATTAAGTTCACACATTGGTGAACTGATCCAGCCCCACTGGTATCTGAAGTAGCTACAACAAACATGTCCAGTCCTTAACCTGTTGAGGCGGCACCATAGGTTCCTCGGTCGGTCAAAACCTTTTGGCTTCTTTGTGGGATCGAGGTGATGGGCTCTTGTTCACAATGTTTTTGTTGACCATTCATGCTTCCAGCTTTCATTTAGATCAAAACCATCCGCGATGAGTTGTCCTGCAGTTAGACTTGCTGGTCTTCTTGATCGCAATCGTTGCTGTGGCGGATGACAGAATTCCTGATGCAGTGGTAGAGAGGGTGATGCAGAGATTACTGTACACGTGACCCCTAGGTGGTGCTAAACGAGCAACAGTGTCATAGATGATATATAATATGTCCAGAAACATAACATACAACACTAATGCCCCTGGTTGCCGTTCTACCTGTTTACGTAATCACCGGTCACATGTAGTATAGGAAGTTACACTGACATCCAATCATGTCTTCTGGGTGATTCTCGTTTTCTGCCAGGTAGTGTAGGTCCATTTGACAATCATTTTAGCCGTACCTCGCACAGGCTTACCACGCAGCCACGGAGTATGCTAGTGCAGCATCGTACTTTCCGCGAAGCTGCCCCTGAAGCTATGTCCTACGATTTCATTATACGACTTACTTTCCCTTTTGGAAGGATAGCGGCCGTCGTACAAGTATTACAGTAGTTAATTTCGCTACACGTATTACAGCGAGGGCACAAGGACGCAGAGCTGGGGAGATGTACTCTGGCGGGGGATCACGCAATTACTGTGATTGCGGGCAGCGCGTGCCCAAGCAGCACCATTACGAAATTGCCGTGCAGCATGAGGCGAGCTGCAGCTTGCGGTGGCCAAAAAACGCAGCTAATAGCTGGAGCGGCCATCCGCAACTTATCATCAGCCCCGCACACCGTGTGGAAAGCGGGCGGCTCTGGCCTGCCGTGGTCACGAACGCGGATGCACGGGTTCCGCAGCATGCCGCCAGATCCGGCATGCCGGAGGAAGGATGGACACCGTCCTACATCACGGGCACTTAGGGCAGTCATACCATGCGGTGCACTGAAACCGGCAGCACACTGTGTAAGTGCACTTACAGAGGCCATAATTTGCGCCACTGTGGCCGTAATGTTATTGTCAACATTGCTTGATAGCCGGGCTGATGCAGGTAGTTGCCGAGGTGTTGCCCACCAAGGTTGGATATTATTTCGAATGGCCGGGCCATATCTATTCAGTTTCTGCGTAAAATATTGGAAGCAACACTTCGCACGACGCCTTTCGCCTACCCTCAGTCCAAACAGTTTAAATGGGCCATTTCACCAACTGGCCACCTTCGGGCAGTGAAATTTCGCTTTTACGTTAGTGCCTGACAAACGGTATGCATTGAGTTTTGCTGGAGTTAGGTGTTAATCAGTTCTCTGAAAGCCACGTGCTGATGCTACCCTATTGGCTACATCATTTATATTACTTTAACGTCTTTTTACAGTAACACTTGTGTGACCTGTCACGTTTATTGATAGACCATTGACATACCGGATGATCAAGAAGTCAGTATAAATTTGAAAACTTAATAAAGCACTAAATAATGTAGATAGAGAGGTAAAAATTGACACACATGCTTGGAATCACATGGGGTTTTATTAGAAAAAAAAACCATATTGCTAGACGCGTGAAAGATATCTTGCGCGCGTCGTTTGGTGGTGATCGTGTGCTCAACCGCCACTTTCGTCATGCTTGGCCTCCCAGGTCCCCAGACCTCAGTCCGTGCGATTATTGGCTTTGGGGTTACCTGAAGTAGCAATTGTATCGTGTTCGACCGACAACTCTAGGGATGCTGAAAGACAACATCCGACGCCAGTGCCTCACCTTAACTCCGGACATGCTTTACAGTGCTGTTCACGACATTATTCCTCGACTACAGCTATTTGAGGAATAATGATGGGCATATTGAGCATTTCCTGTAAAGATCATCATCATTGCTTTGTATTACTTTGTTATGCCAATTATTGCTATTCTGATCAGACGAAGCGCCATCTGTCTGACATTTTTTGAACTTTTGTATTTTTTTGATTCTAATAAAACCCCATGTCATTCAAAGCATGTGCATCAATTTGTACCTCTCTATCTACATTATTCCGTGATTTATTCAGTTTTCAAATTTATACAGACTTTTTGATCACCCGGTATATATATATTTGAAGAAAAACAGTGGACCCAGAACAGAGCCCTGTGAAACCTCCAGTCAAATTCAAACCCCTTCCCCCTTTGTCGACAATTGAGGATAGCCTTCCGCTTATTTTTTTCCAGATATGAACTGAACCACTGGTGAGCTTCTTCCTGACTTCAATAATATTTCAACTTGTGTAGAATTATTGTCTGGTCCATGCAATCACATTTTTGCATTAAATGAAAGGAAGTACCTGCTGTCTGCAACCGATCGTTTCGTTCTCCTTGTGTCTGTAACACAGAAGCACCGTTTCTGTGGGCACTCCTACGGAGCGAGGTTCGGCACAGTGGTTAGCATGCTGGACTCGCATTCGGGAGGACGACGGTTCAAAACTGCGTCCGGCCATCCAGGCTTAGGTTTTCCGTGATTTCCCTGCAGGTAAATGGTTCGTTTGAAAGGGCAAGGCCGATTTCCTTCCCTATCCTTTATCCAATCAGAGCTAATGCTCCGTCCCTAATGACCTCGATGTCGACGGGACGTTAAACCAATCTTCCTTCTTTCCTTCACTACTCTCCTATACATTGCCTTCTCTAAAGCTTTTCAGTACAGTGGCAGCAATGAGATTCGCCTCCAACTGTCTACGTCATTTCTTTCGCCCATTTTATAAAGTGACTTCACTAACGAGTATTTCAGTCTGTCAGGGAATCAACCAGACCTGAAAGCTGCATTGCACATTACAGAACGTGTGTTCAAATGGCTCTGAGCACTGTGGGACTCAACTGCTGTGGTCATAAGTCCCCTAGAACTTTGAACTACTTAAACCTAACTAACCTAAGGACAGCACACAACACCCAGCCATCACGAGGTAGAGAAAATCCCTGACCCCGCCGGGAATCGAACACGGGAACCCGGGCGTGGGAAGCGAGAACGCTACCGCACGACCACGACAGAACGTGTGTATGTTGCACTGATCTTCATAATCCTACTTGAAATTTCATCATGCACATAGGAGTTTGTGCTCTTTAATGATGTAGTAACTGATTCAGTTTCATCATCATAGCTTGCTTCCTATGGTTGCGCATGATGTAGTTGTCTCAGTACATCAGCTTTCAAGAATTCTGCTTAATTATCTGCACCACTAAAATTTTGATTTACTTCGCGGACTAGGGGGCAAAAAGTAATTGACTCAGCCTTGTTTCCGCTCAGTATTACTGGTGTAGCGTTCAACAGTCTCGTAAACACTTGAAAAGTGCATTGTACTGGACTAGCATTTATTAAAACTAAATAGATATGGCAAACTTGCGAGAACGACTAAAACCTTTGACTTGATGGGTATATGCTCACTCTTTAAGCAGTTGCTCAGGAAACTACATACAGGTAGCATTTTAAGCGAAGTGACCAGCCATACTTTTACTGTGTGCCGTTCACAACCAGAAAGACCGAGCGAGGTGGCGCAGTAGTTAGCACACTGGACTCGCATTCGGGAGGACGACGGTTCAATCCCGCGTCCGGCCATCCAGATTTAGGTTTTCCGTGATTTCCCTAAATCGTTCCAGGCAAATGGCGGGATGGTTCCTTTGAAAGGGCACGGCCGACTTCCTTCCACAATCCGATGACCTTTCTGTTTGGTCTCTTCCCCCAACCAACCCAACAACCAGAAGGACGCGCATGCACACAATTCTACGCCATCTGTTCGTAATATTGCGGGCTGACCTTGCATAGATGATAGCAAAATGTGTACCAAACACGAAGTGCACAACAAATACCACGAGAGGCCACCAAAACCACCACACGGGCACAACCACGCGCATTGCACCTCTCAGTTACGTGGAGCAGCCTCCACATAGTGCTGACAAACCGGGACATCTTCCTGCTTCCGCGCCACTTCCTCCAGCACTCATACGTAACATAAGTACAGATAGCTGCTACCGGGATCGCTGTCAACTGTGGTCCACATTGCTTTTACCTCACACTGTGGACTGGAATCCATCTCCCGACAGGCACCAAAACACAATGGGCCAGAGTCACTCAGACAGTTACGATTCAGCCGTCAGACAGTTCAATGACTGCAGGCCATTCAGCATAACCATCTGAAGACTACAGTCTGACTTAGCAGTTGCCATCTACATAACACCTGGACTATTAAGCGTTTCTGAAACATTACTATCAGCCATGTAACACTATGCCAAGAGAGAGAAGTTACTTAGATTGAATTGTACTCGTATTAGGTATTGGACACGTGCCACAAATCAAATAGTAACGAAAGTAAGTACGTCATGTAATGTATTCTTAATACTCGTAAATGCTACTTGTTATTGGGTTGCCAATTTCGGTTATAGTGCACTGTCACAACAAATGTTTACTTAATAATCGTCGTGTACAATAGCTACCGTTAAGTAACCATGGTAGAGAAACATTTTTCTGTTACTGTGGATGTTTGGGCTGGGTTAATAGTACCCTTCAGTTTCTACATTCACAACATAAATAAATAATAAATCACAATTATATATAACTAGTATATTTACAAAACAAAATGCGTAAAATAAACACTAATGAGGATGACAAAGGCTAAAACGATGTT